>NC_134461.1:35482918-36107918 GCF_047948215.1 Lycorma delicatula | reverse complement strand
CCATGCCTGACCGGAATTTGAACTCGGGACCTCCGGCGGGTGAAAGGCCGAGATGCTACCACTCGCGCCTCGGAGGCCGGCACGCGAGTTTTCGTATTGCCAAGTTAAAACCAAATTTTGCCAATAAACCCGTACGCTGTTTTTTGTTACATTACCAATTCGTACAGGTTTAATAGCCTTCATGGAATACTTCTACGAATTATTACACATATATTTTTAACTATAAATTGTGTACAATTTATTATCAAAAAAACATATTCTACTTGATTTTGTTAATTTTTTTTTTAATTACTCAAAACTTGTTTTCATAGTTATGTTTTATTATGTTAATCTTAAAAAAATAAAACAAAAATAGTTTTACTTGCCTCATATTTAATATGATTTTTCGAGAATTATGATTTTTTTTTTTTTAAATGATTTTTAGTCATTTTAATTTCTTTTGATTTAACTATTTTTTTAAATTATTTATAATAATTTGTTTAAACACTTATCATATTTTGCTTGAAACTGAAACAAATTTTCTGCATTTAAGTCATACCTAATTACATTTGAAGGACATTTAAGCAAATTGATACATGACCAGGTTGTTTGTCTGAAGTTTAATTACAAAAATTCTGAACCTCCCCATATCAGGCTTCAATTTCTTAGAGAAACTATGGATTACTGTGGGGGACAGAGTTAAGTAATATTTAAAGGTAAACTTAAAATGTGTGTAAGTGTGTTTATGTGTGTGTGTGTGTGTGTGTGTGTGTGTTTATGTATGTGTATGTGTGTGTGTGTGTGTTATCTTAATTCCATCAAGTATAATTATTATTTATGCAAAATAAATTAAATATAATATATATAAATATTTTTTTTTTTAATTTATTGTAATATAAAATGAATGATTATCATAATTTATATATTATTTTACTGTTAATAAAATAATTGGAGGGTTATACTTATGCCAGCTACGTCAGTTTATTTCTATGTACGTATATACAATCTTACATACTTACTAAACGAATAAACCTATTTTTAAGAATATTTTTTAAATAGAAATACTACATTTTAAAGAAGAGCTTTTTAGTTAAGATCCATTATACGAGGTGTGATAAAAAAATACGGTGAATAATTTTTTATTAAAAAAAGTAATAAGGTTACATAGAATTCGATTTAATCTCCTTCAAAGTACTGCCTTGGCTAGCAATGCACTTATCCCAACGTTGACTCCATGACTGGTGGCATTTCTGAAAGGCGTCTTTCGGAAGGGCTTTCAGCTGCTCGGTCGTGGCCCTCTCAATGTCAGCAATGGTGTCAAAACGTTTTCCTTTAAGCACAGTTTTAATTTTTGGGAAGAGCCAAAAGTCGCATGGTGCTAAATCCGGTGAGTATGGCGGATGCGGACAGACAGGAACACTTTTTTCGGCCAAAAACTCGCGAATGAGAAGCGAGGTGTGACACGGCGCGTTGTCGTGGTGAGGAAAGAAGCCATTGGTCAATTTTTCTGGTCGCTTTCTTCGTATATCGTTTCGCTTTGAACGGATCCGTACGAGATGTTAAGGTCTTCCGATAGCTCTCGAATAGTCATTCGCCTGTTTGAACGAACCATTGTTTCCACTTTTTGCACATTTTCAACTGTTTTTGAGGTTACTGGACGTCCCGCACGCTGCTCGTCTTCAACAGACTCATTTCCGTTTTTAAATCGGTCATACCACTTGTATGACCGATTTGAATAAATCTCTTATCGAGTCTTCACTGTTACCACATTATCGCCGTACACCGAATCTAACATTTCGTGAGCTTCTTTGGCAACTTAAAACAAAACTTAATGTTAATGCGTTGTTCAAAATCCATGTTGCGCGACAGACACGATAAACACAACCTCACTCTAGCGGCTCTGGCAGCTGACTGGCAAGCTCAAACGTGTTACAACTTGACCCTGCCTGTCTCAGTTGATCACGCTATTGGACAAATCACAGCATATGGATGTAGCGTCGGCAGTTGCCGCTATAAAAATTCATTCACCGTATTTTTTGATCACACCTCATATTTCATTTGATTTGGCATATCAACCACTATCTTAAATTAATCATATTAAATTAATTTAAGTGGACAGATAATATATAATTGAAAATATTCCTTTAATTTTAATGAATACGTTTTGAATTAGAGATAATACCATTAACTTAATTAATCAAATTAAATTAATTTAAGTGGACAGATAATATAAAATTGAAAATATTCCTTTAATTTTAATGAATACGTTTTGAATTAGAGATAATACCATTAACATCCACTATCGATATATAAATTGATTCACCATTATGTCTTTTTTTTTTAATCAAAAGACACACAAAGGGTAACAATTTTTCAAATACAATTGAAATCTGTTTTTTATTATTATTATTATTATTCAATTCAATTTGGCATTTCTCTCAAACTACATTTGATATTATGGAATCTAATCCTGTTTAGTTTATTCTTGAAAACAATTATCAGTAAGGGTCATTATAACAAAATAACAACGAGAATATTATTATTGTTTAGTTACAACAAAGCAATGTTACCTAACTACCTCTGTTTCAACATATTACTGTTGTTTATTCGCGGCTATTTATAGACTACTTATAGATATAGTATTGATATACATATATACGTGTGTGTGTAAATTCACTTTATTACATTTCTCATTAGTCGCCAAATCAGCAACGTGCCCATTGTGTCGACAAGGGTCTATGACAGCCCTGCATCTATCGACCTGTCCTGAATTATGGGATGTTAAAACCACAACAAAGAGTGAGGGTGAAGTGTATTGGGGTGCTAGACGTCGCATGGCCGAAATGGACCAAGACAATCAAGGCATAGTATAACAAAAAAAAAATTCCCGTGGAATTGTTGTGAATTAAGAAAATGACATCTCTTTTTTATGTATTTAATTTTTTTTTCTATTATTATTTTTATTTTATAATGTAATAATAAAAAATAATAATTACCTCCTTTATTTATTATTATTTAATAAACAATACAAAATAGAAAAAATGTAAAAATAATAAAAATTTACATGATATTAAATTCTGCATTTCCAGGATCAGTATTTCATCGTATATTTCACTTCAATAAAAAGCTAAGATTTTTTTTAAAATCAGTTATAAAATGGGTCGTATTAAAGATTCATCTTAAATTTTCTATTATGTATAGATAAAAGCACGAATGAAGTCATTCATGTTTTGTCAGATAACCGTATTTTGTCAAAAATATATTAGAAAAGATTTAAATTTTTAATATTTTTCTAATATTTAGAAATACAATAAAAATTAATTATGAAATAAGAATATTTCAATCTGATAAAATATTTAAGAATATATGTTACAAAAGTAATGAAATGTAGTAGAAATAACAAAGATGGACCACTGAATGTGAAAATAGGAGGAGAAAAGATTATGGAGGTAGAAGAATTTTGTTATTTGGGAAGTAAAATTACTAAAGATGGACGAAGCAGGAGCGATATAAAATGCCGAATAGCACAAGCTAAACGAGCCTTCAGTAAGAAATATAATTTGTTTGCATCAAGAATTAATTTAAATCTCAGGAAAAGATTTTTGAAAGTGTATGTTTGGAGTGTCGCTTTATATGGAAGTGAAACTTGGACGATCGGAGTATCTGAGAAGAAAAGATTAGAAGCTTTTGAAATGTGGTGCTATAGGAGAATGTTAAAAATCAGATGAGTGGATAAAGTGACAAATGAAGAGGTATTGCGGCAAATAGATGAGGAAAGAAGCATTTGGAAAAATATAGTTAAAAGAAGAGACAGACTTATAGGCCACATACTAAGGCATCCTGGAATAGTCGCTCTAATATTGGAAGGACAGGTAGAAGGGAAAAATTGTGTAGGCAGGCCACGTTTGGAGTATGTAAAACAAATTGTTGGGGATGTAGGATGTAGAGGGTATACTGGAATGAAACTACTAGCACTAGATAGGGAATCTTGGAGAGCTGCATCAAACCAGTCAAATGACTGAAGACAAAAAAAAAAAAAAAAGTTTTTAATCTGCACGTACAAGATATTAGGAACGACGGTAAAACTTCTAATAAAAAGAATTAAATCTATCATCAGAAAAATTCGTGGGGCATAAAAGTTTTGAAACCGAATTTAAAAAGCCATGAAAAATACTACTTTTTCAGTAAATAAATATTTATTTAAGCGTACTAGTAAAAACACTAGTATGTGTTTCTTTTAAATATTTATTCAAAGCTTATTTTTCATCAATTTATTTTATTTTTTTTAATTTATAGAGAAAGTAAGTTCTTTTAGAGAAGTTAGATGGAATATTTTTTTAACGAAACATTTCATCATATAAAAAGAAACTCGTAGTTTAAAAATTAACCTTTTAATGGTTTATTAAATTTTCAAACAATTTAATTCTATATATTTTTATTAAAATAGAATTTTTTTAAAGTAATAAAGCATGGAAATCTAATATGTCTAACAGTAGTTAATTTATTTTATCACGAATTCTTTCATTTATGTTTTTTTACATGTCGATGGCTATTCGTAGGATATACATTCATAAAAAAGGATGCTAACCCGATAGTCTGTATGTCAATATAATAGAAAGTGCATTTTTTAAGTTTATATAATGAGTAATTTTTATCGAGAAATTTTGATGATAGGTAAACAAACAATATTGTAACATAAAATGAATTTTCGAACGGTTGACTTTAAATAGGTAATATTAGAAAATGTCGCTATTGGCTGATGAAACGGCTATGGCGGTTTTTATAATGAAAAAATACCACAAATATCGTTTATCTTTACACATTTTGTGTCTTGCTTGCTATACTTACTAATATCGATAAAATGATTGTATCGCAACAATTTTTATTACATAAAACTTTTTTTCTTCTTTAAATAAAAGGTATTTTTTTATCTTACCTTACGACAAGCTGTAAAAATATTTTATATTTGTTAATTGTTGTTCATAATAATGTCAGTAATATTACAATAGATTTTTTCCCTTTTTTTTCGTTCTGACCACTAAGAATCCTGTTTACATAGTTTGGACTTTTCTTTTCCAAAATGGTTCTCATTTTTTCTCTCGGTTGTTATTTTGTTGCTTTCATCCATCTATTCAAGTGTGTACCTTTATTTACTCTCTGAAAACAAAGATTTTTGTATTAATTATTTTAATTCTTTAGTTTCTCTAAGGATTCATCAGATTTTCAGAGATGTTCAATATTTCATTATCTTTTCCTATTTCTTTAAATTATGTGATTTTTGTGGTTCTGTTTTCGAAAAAAAATATTTGTTTCGTCAATCTATTGTGTTGTTCATTCTTATAAATATTTATAAAATCTTTCGGATTTTATCCCAAAATATTTCTATATCTTTGCAAATATTTTTTTCACCTTTCAATTTGTAATTTCCATTTTCATATCTTGATCCGTATATTTTTCTTAGAATTCTTCTCTTATTTCTTGTTCTGTAAAGCACTATAAACATTCTGCACCATACTTCTGGTATGACAGCAGTTTTATAATACCTTTTTTTTAAGTTATATGACAAGAAATTTTTGTTGTAAATTTTCTTCGTAGATGATAGACGATTTCTATTTTATTATTCTGTTTTTCATACCATTTTTTCAATTATATTTGGTGTAATGATTACTTCCAGATACATAAATTTTGGGATTTTATTTATTTTTTTTTTTTGTTTTCGGAAATTTCAATGGTTTGAATTTTATTCTCTATGTTATTGAAAAACTTTTAAGCCGATTTTTTAACCTTGCACATTCATGTAGTTTTTGAATTTTGCTTGACTGTATCTTTGAAAAAATTGCAATATCCTCTGTGTAATGTGTTTGTATTTATAAATTTAAATTTTGTACCCATTTTTATGTTTTCAAGTATGTTTAATTTTTTAACTCCTTTCCCCATTATCTTATCACTTTGGGCACAATTTTATGAGAATTGGTAACATTCCATCTCTTTGTTTGATTCGGTTATAATTTCAAATGGTTCTGATTTTCTAATAAATTTTCTTTTGATTTTGTGTTTGTTAACGTTGCTTTTCTAATATTCATTGTTTTGGGGTCTTTTTTTAAACACTTCAAGGCTTTAAATAGTGATTCTCTGTGAATGGAATAATAGGTTTTCTTAAAATTTACAAAAAGTTTTACTAATTTTGGGATATTGAAAGATTTGTTTTTAATTAAAAATCTTTTCAGTGCAACTTCATCCAGGACTAATTCCACTTTGGTATTCTCAGATTTTTTTCTGCTGTTAGCCGTTCGTATTTTGTTTAATAATTTGTTGGTCAAAATTTTGTATGTGACTGACAACAGTAAAATTCCTCTGCAGCTGAAATTTGACTTACCTTCTTTTTTTGTGAAAAGGATATATTAAAGAATTTTCCCGGTTTCTGGATTTTTTCCATTTCCAAAATTATTTTAAGATTATTTCACATAGTTCGTCGCTTGCGTATTTCAGCATCTCTACTAATATACAGTCTTCTCCACACATTTTATTATATTTAAGTGGTATTATTTATTTTATTTCTTCTGCGTTTGACGGTTGAGAATTTTGGAAATTCTGATTATTCCTATAGAAGTTAAGGTTTCCTAGAATCGAAGCAATTCAGCAGTCTTCGAAATATTTAGCTTATTGATTTGGATTTTTTTTATTATTCATTATTCACCTTATTCATTTTTAAAATTAGAAAAAATTGAATTAAAACCTGATGGTAGTTTGAATTTAAAAATTCTATACATTTTTATTTAAAAATATTCGTTTTTTCTTCCCTTACAAATAATCAAACGGAATTTAATTAAATTTATGTGACAAGGTTATTTTACCCCCTATTAAAATTTATTTTTTCTTGTTATATTATTTAGGATTTGCATCTTTCTTCTCTATTCAAAAAAATAGTTTTTATAGTTTATTTCCTCAAGAAAATTTACTTGAAATTAATTCAAAAAAAAAATAATAGTCCACAAAATTTTTTATGTTTCTGGCAATATTTAGATTTATAAAATGTAAATTTACAAACTTATTACCAAACAAAAGACAATTTTACTTTTGAATTTTTACTCAAACTTCATTTTATAAATATGCTTTAAAAAAGCTTAAGGGAGTAAATTTTTAAACTACTTTTGAAGGTAAAAATTTTATTAATTATAAAACGGAAGCAACATTCCCGTCTTTAAGAAAATTTTCCTACTTAACATCCTCAAGAAGTGTTTTATCAAAGATATTTAAATATAAATAAGTAAAATAAAACTAAAATTAATTATTCAAGAAATATTTTTAAAATTATCCAAAACAGGTTTACTTATCTTCATAAAGAAATGAATTTTTTTATTTATTTACCGATCGGTATATTTTTAATCAATTTTGTAAAAACAATAAACTCCAAGTTCAACCCTTAATTAAGTTTAAATTAAAAAAAATAACCCACAGAAAACTTAAAACGCTTTCATATAAAAATATACGAAAATATGAAATAATAAAGTAGAAAAATGAGTGTGATCCAACGAAAGGACTTGAAAAAAAATTTTAGTTATACAAATATTAAATATTTCTTAAAATATATATTTAAAAAAAATAAATAACGATGTATAATTTGTAATAAAAACCATAAATATTAAAACACAACGTGAAAGAAAAAATCTCAAACGCTTTCAACTCATATAACATTTCCAGGTGCTTCATTTCAAATTTTTATACCGTGTGATACGAAAATTTAATTTTGATAAGTTTTACCACAACTAGTATAATTACAGTCGGCTCCTTAGGTGGAACCATAAGTAAATTGTTTGATAATAAGCACATGATATGGGATTCTTAAGAAACTCTCATAATAAGTCAATCCATAACAAAAAATATCAGTAAGCAATAATTTTAAAGTTCATCAGTAAAATAATATTATCTGCCTTCACTTTGTAGTCCATAAAAGCAAACGATTAACAAATAACTATCAATAAACAAATAAATAGTCAAAAAAAGGTCAAGTGATAGCAAGTCGAACAAAAAATAAAATAACTTGTAGCTATAAACAAAAAAATAAACCCAAAATAACATCATTAGATTTGGCGATATTAACTGCAAACTGTCATTTAGTAGCCCCTAAATTTCAAGCACCTGGAGACGTCTCAACCTTCGAAGGTCCCCGCTGTTATCTAGCACATTGATCGGTAGGTGGTTGACGTTATTTCGTAAACGTTGTTGGTATTTAACAGTATAATTGTTATACCAGAATAACAATCTCAAGAACCATCGGAAGCTCATTTATTCGTGAATAATTGACCTTCCGACGTATTTATTCGTGAATCTCATCATTTCGTGTGAACCATGACGCCTCTGCAATCGTTCTCTTAACCTTGTTTTGAAAGCGTATAATATCTTCGTTATTATTACTTGCTGTCCTCCATAACTCCACACCATAAGTCCTGATTGGTCGTAAGATAACTTTATAAATCAGAACTTTATTGGACAACGTGAGGTATGAATTTCTTCGAAGCAACCGATGCAGTTCCCTATACTTCGCGTTCAGTTTTTTCTTTTCATTTTGAAAGTTGTATACTTTTTATTATTATAATTTGTTTTTTTTTTCTTTTTTGTAGATTTATATATTATTTATATTAAATAATTTAATGGAAACAGACTACATTTTTGACATCAACTTAATATATTTTCAATACTAAATAAAGTCCCTGAGGATATTATAACAGCATAAAGCGCTATAACTATTTTATTATTACTTCTTGTAACAGTGTGAGTTTTAATATTAATATTTTTATAATGATTGATTTTAATAATTTTATTATTAAAATTATATTCATTTTATTATTAAAATTATTAATTTATTGTGATACATATTTATGTATCACAATAAATTAACTACGATTTTTTCCAGTTTACTTACTAAAACATCGCATTTAATTTGAAAGATTTCAAGTAATTAATTATTTTTATAATAATTTTATTCTAATAAAAAATACATAATAATTTTATACTTTTTAAAACTTTTATAACAGATTTTAATTATTAATTATATTATCTTAAAAATAAATTGAAAAGTAGTAAAACAGTAGAAATTATTTGTTGGTTTCAATCAATCAAACCGAGTGACATATAATGAAATATTGGATAAAATGAACGTTCGGATGGTCATTATCAGGTCCCTGTTTTGGCTTTCGTGAAATAGATTTTCTGCGGTTTATCATTTTAATACTAGATAAAGACAGATACTGGAATTGAAATCTTTTACCACAACTAGTAATCATAGACTTTATGTTAATGTATTATCCTTCTTAATTAAAATAACGTATACCAGAATATCCCAAAAAATTGGTTTTTATTTATGAATGTCATTAAAGTCTTTTATTGTAGAAAAGAAAAAAAATTAATCAAAATGAAAACTTAGCTAGAAAACATTTTAAGCAATTCCAAATTATACTAAAATGGAAAATAAGTTATGGAATATAGAATTTTAACATGGATATTTTAGTATATTACTACTTGTTAGTAATAATTAGTAACCTAATAATGTTATTGATAAGTAATAGTGAACGTAATAGTTTATGTTCATTGTTATTTTGTTACAGATGTATTTAGCATTACAACTAAGAAAAAATTTTAATTTAGGACAGTTCTACTTATATCATCCGAGAAAGATTTTCAGTAAAATCGCACCGATATCTCTAAAATAAAATTTGGATTTTTATAACTAAAAAAACAGAATTAGTTTCATCTCTTTTTAATTTAATTCACGAGCTACTTACTCGTATACCTAATTTTAGCAATTACAACAAATAGAAAAAAAGTTTCATTTATCAAGAAATTCTTAATTTTAATTTAAAAATTAAATTAATCATTTTAAAAAAATTATAGAATTAATTAACTGCGTAAAACATAGTTTCAGATTACAAGAAATATAAATTAATACGAAACCTACCTCCATTCCATCATAAATTATTAAAAATTATAAAGAATCATTTTTTTTTAAATTACTGGTTAAAAAAAAGGTTTCTCTTGGATTGAACCAGTATTTATTTCTTTATTTATAAATGTGTTTAATACTTTCACAACTCTTGATATTTTGATTTTCAATGATTCTTTTTTTATTGTATTTTGCTGAGAAAGTTTCTCTGATGATAAGTTTTTAAGATATAAATTTAAAAATACTTTTATTTAAAATATTATATATCCATGTAAATTATTTGAGAACGTTTTACATTTTCCTCATTATTACTTAGTTTTTGTTTATTATATCACCAAAATATGTCGATCTGATATTCAAGAATTTTTATACAAAAATTCAAGTAAATTATTTTGTAAGTTTAAGATGAAAATAAATACAACTTCCCGAATTTTAGAAAACCTTAGTTCATTCTCGTTAACTAATGGACATCATTTCTTTATACCCCTTTTCTTATTTTCACCGAGATGGACGTTTCGCACTTATTGCTTTCTATGAACAACTTTTTTGTTTCGTATGATCGTCGATTTTTTCAAGGTCTATCCTTATTTTAAATAAAAGAATAATTAAACGTAAAGCAAAACCGGCATGAAATTATTGCATTAAAAAGAATAAAATAATTAATATTCAACATTTTAAAAAATTTTGATACTATGAAATCAGTATTAGATAAGAAAGTACTAGATAAGTTTATGCGGTTTAATTTTAATTACCATTTCGCCTCTAGTTATTCAAATAATTTTCTTGTAAAATATTGTAAATATCAGGATAATTTCAGTGTTCCCGCCTTTATGGACTTTTTTAACGTCTTTGTTCATAAAAACATCATGAACCCTGTAGGAGAGGTCGTCTTGTAACGATCCCGGTCGCTACTACACCCCTTCCGCCAATAGCTATGACGGGCTTTACCAGAGGTCGTCTTTTAAACCCTCTAATCTTGATAACACAACAGTCATCGGTTTGGCCTCTGTCAGCACACCAACGATGCAAATATCTCGGCAAACATTTCCATCAGTGTATTTACACAACCTTCGTATAGTCTCTTCCAACCGTGACCACCACCTACCTAACTTACAACCCTCAGCTATCAAATTAACCGATTCACGAAAGCGCGATCTCCGCGCCTTCTCCAAACACCGAAGGTTTATCACAAAAACTCTTCCTATATCTAACTTCAGTTGGACTATGTACTCAGATCATTACTAGATTGAGTCTTTAAATACTAAAAATAGTATCCTCACACCACCACCAAGTGTTGATGGTAACAACAATTTTGTTTTGTTTAAAACTCTTGTTTTACTTAAAAATCAAGAAACAGATTCATCTTTAAAAAAAATTAAACAAGTGAATAAACTTTTTGTACACACAAAAAAAAATCTGATGTGGACCTCACATGACTTCGTACGCCTATTAAATTACATATACACATATTTTTAAAATAAAAAGAACGTAAAATTTTATTTCATTAACTACTGACTTTTTTTCATTTTTTTTTTTCATTTTTTTTTTTGTTATTATTGAATATTGTTTATTGTAACTTTTGTTTACAATCAGAGGTTAATAAATTATTAATAAATCAATACAATGAAATTAAAAAAAGGTAAAAAAAAATTTCAATGAAAGTACATAAAATTTTATTTCGCTAATAACTTCTGATATTTTCCTTTTTTTTAATCAGAGATTAATAAAACAATATATTTAAATTTAAAAAAAAAAAGTAAAAAAAAGGAAATGAAGTCGGATTCGAACCGATGTGCCTTCCCCTTGTATGATCCAAATATTTCATTAATTAAACTTTTATTTGGTCTGCAACCAATGAAAATAAGTACCGCTTATGATATATCATTGAAAAGCTCTCAATGAGGGCTTATTACTGCAGTTAAGAAAAAGTCCAAAATCCAATTTCTTTTAGATTTTGGTCTTTTTTTGGTCACTTTTAGTCCAGTCAATTGCAATCAAAAGGGAAGATGCACAACTAGATGTTAAACAGTCCTAAATCCAAAATGTCAATATCCTATGGCTAATCGTTTTTGTATTATGCGAGAAACGTAAGTTCAGACGTCACGCCAAAACTAGTCAAAATGGATTCAGAGATGGTCATAATGGATATTTCCGTAGAAATCTAAAAAACCGAAATTTTTCGCAATCACAATACTTCCTTTATTTTGTACATGGAAGTAAAAACAAAACCAATTTCAAAAAGTGCCATAAGAAAAATACTTTTTCAATTTTAAAAGTCTCATTTTAAATTCAGAGAGAAAATAAATAATAAAATAATAAATTTCTTAATCTGTTTTTAAATAAACATCTAATTGTGAAATTTAAATTTATAGGATTTAAAGATTATTTTTAGCGCAATTTTTTTTAAGCCAGTAAAACATTTATTTCTTTTTAATAAAGTTTGTTTTATATTTTCCTTCTATAAAATTGGAGTGAATAAAGAATAGTATACAATAATTTATTACGTCTCATCTAACTCCATTAGCCATTATATATTGTAGAAAAAGAAGTCAAAACAGAGAGAATACTGGAATGAAACATAAAAACAACGTTGTTAAATTTTAGTGTAAAATGAAATTATTCATTTCAATGGATTTTCTAAAAGTCAGAAAATTCCAGAAAATCAGAATTATGGGAATATAAGATATTATACGTTTTAATGGTTGATAATTTTCTTCTAAATAAACTAAGATTTATTTATTAAATATCTCGGGAGAATAGTAATTTCTTCCATTTGTCTATTAAATGAAATACCCAATTTAAAAAAAAAAGAATAAAAAAGTAAATCATATATATATATATATATATATATATATATATATATATATATATATATATAATGAATGATTTACGCTTTAAATAAATTATTATAAAAAACTGAAGTTTTTGAATTATCAACAACAAATCAAATTCATGTACTTCGAATCATTGTTTGAATGTCGAATCTCAGATGAAGAGTATAACTTTAAGTTATACTTCACGTGGAAATTTATGGCATTAGTAGCTTCAAAAAGAAAATATTGAAGGAAAAGAAATTCCACTAACTGAGGCCTCATTCTTAAACGTTGCTATTTTTTTTAACTTATTATTATGTATTATTATGAAGCGTTTCAAAAGTTTTTAAAATAGATTTACGCTTTCTGTTGGGATTGCCTGAAACTACAATTAACCATAGACCCAGAAAGTTTCACCCCTGCTAACCCCTTAAGAACACCTCCACACATTCAACCAGAATGATATTTCTTATTTGCATAGCCTATCTTAAGATCATCCCTAGAAAACTTGGATGAGTAATTGTACTGAACCACGAATAAAACATTATATTTTAACAGTCATTCTACAGGGTTTTGTAAGCACTCATTATGTGTAAATTAATAATTTTAATTTTTTTTATCTTTTACTCCATTGTCTTTAACCCATTTCCAATTTTCTATCATAAATAAATGAAATTATTTATGATTTCAGTTTTCTTTTCAATAAACTAGGGTCTCTTCTTAGTTAAAGTGAATAATCTTGTTTCGTTTTTTTATAAATCCAAGAGGCTAAGCTTGTTTCTCATATTATTTACTCCATCACTACTTATTCTGCTAGAATTTAACTTTTGCATTTTCTATATATTTGACTTTTTATTTCTTTAGACATGTATGGATCGCATTAAAAACCACTTTACTTTGACTTTTTTTCTTTTTCTGCTCTTTCATTCTTTTGGGAAAAGTTTCTTCTCGATTTTCCTCTTAGTTTTTTAGTGCAAACTTTTGAAATTTTTTATTTTATTTGTTAAAGTATTTAAATCCAAAATATCATCTTCTTTAATATTTAATTTCTTTTGATCTTTTTGGATTTCTGCAAAATAAGTTTTAGTTTTTTTTTAACAATTTAGTTAAACATTTTTTTGTTAATTTTTTTTCCTTCATTAAAGGTTCCGTAAGAGATCGTAAATATTTTATTTATTTTTATTTTTTTCGATTTTGGCGCCAAAAAAACTATTTACCAACTAAAAAAAAATCTTCCTTTGTTTCTAGTAATGTTTTTCCTCATTTTTTTCATTCTTTCTCATTGTTTTTTTCTTCTTTTTGTAATAGTTCTCTCTTCCTCTTTAGTCAGGGAATTTATTCCGGAATCTTTCATTGTTTTTTTTATCATTATGTTAATTTTTTTTCTATTTTAATATCTTCTGTGGTTATTTGTTTTTATTTTACATTTTTAGAAGTTTCTGTAAATAGTTTTACTTGCTTTTTTATTTTTTAAGAGGTCAAATATTATCTTTATTATTATTCATTCTATAGAGGTAGCCATAAAATTGTCTCTTAGTTTTAATTATAGAAGATTTTTCAGTTTGTTCACATAATTTTTCATCGGGTTGTTTCTCCTTCTTAGGTTTTTGTAGGTGGGAAGAGTTTCCGTAAGACTCTTATAACATACTTTTCTATTTCTTCTACTAGACCTTTATTATTGAGAGATAAGCATTCCGAGGAATATAAATCTTCTTGTTTTAACACTTATATAGGGTCTTAATTTAGTATTCTAGATAAGGATTTTTTTTGTTATAAATGTTTTTAGTTAATGCATTGACTTTATTTAATTTTTTTATTATTTATTCTTCTAGAGCTCTCTTTTCTAGTTCATTTTGTCTGTTATTTTGCCAAGATTATTTAAATCCATTGATTTTTTTATATTTCTCTTATTACTGGTTTTTTGTTAGATTTAAAGTCAGTTATATGTTTTGATTTTCACTGGAAATTTGTAGATCTGTTTTGTAGCTAATTTATTTATGATTTCTATTAATTTTTATGTTAATCTGCTAGGAGAACTAAATCATCTGTGAAAGCTAAGCATTTTATTTCTAAACTTTGTAGTTTTTTATCCTAAGAGATTTTATTTATTTTGAGTTTGTATTCTCTTTTTAATATTCTGCCATTATTTCTCCCAAATTAATATTAATTAGAATCGGTGAGATTCTATTTGATGTTTAATTTATTTTTCTACTATTCCTTTATTTCATTTTTTCCTCAGTATCTATTAATTACAATTTTTTAACCACTGAAACGGTCCCCTAGGTTTAAAATTTAAGTAAAAATATTTAAGTGTTTATAAAGGTAATTTTTTTTTACCATTTTATACTTTACAGTCATAAATCAGTATGAAACTCAACTCATAATTTCATTTTATGATTAATTGAACGTGAAGTATTTTGATAATTTATAAAAATGAGAAGAAAAACTTGTAAATGTTGAAACAGTGACCTATTTATTTCAAATACGATAAAAGCTACTCATTTATTACATCCTAAATAAATAATTACAAAATTTCATGTATTAATGTAAAAAAAAAGCTGTATATCAAAGTTATGAAATATAATAAAGGTTCGATTTTAGAATTGTTATTCAAATTTTTATAAAATATATTTCTTTTGAAAGATATTGAAAACATTTACATATAACAGATGACACCTAAAAAGAAAATAATATTATAAAGATAAAATAAAATATATTTATTTCATTTATTCATGTAACCGACGAACATATTTGATTCTTTAATTAAATTGTCATTAGAATAAAGAAATTAAAATATGGACAAAAGTGTTTTATGTCAGCTTTGATATTCGTATGAATCAGTCAGTTCAATGTTCAATAGCGTGTTGGAAAATGACAGATGATTAATAATACTTCACATTTCACCTACAACCTCTCTTTCAAAAAAATATTTGACCTTCCAGTATTGGTTGAAATTACTATTCATTATTTTATTATTATTTTTTTTTTATATACCCAGAAAATAAAATGTTGAAGTGGACTTAACTCTTGTCATTGCTGATAAAGTATATTTAAAAATATATATATATATTATAAAGACAGATATATTTGACTGTCACAGACATATATTTTATGTTACATGAAATAATTTTAGTGCAAATTAAAGTAAATAAAGGTTTTTGTTATAAACATATGTTTTAGCTTAACCTTTGACTTCCTTTACGAGTATACGAATTTCATTGCATTTATAACAAAGAATGGACTAAAAATCAATAATCTAACAACAAAATAATTAATAAAAATGTTTTTTAACATATTTAATACACAAAGAAGTTCAAAGTATTATCCATCTGCCCTTATATACTTACGACATATTTTAGCTGTTGAATTTCAATTTTTTCCAAAAAAAAAAAGCTATAGTCTCCCGATTAATAAAATCAATTGAGTTTTCAATCGACAGCTTAAAGCAGTTCAAATCATTTTAACTGGAAGAAAAAAAAACATGTTTTTTGACGTTTCCCCAGAACGTAAAATTGCAAGGCATCTAGTCAAGTAAACATGATAACCATTCAATTGTTTCTCGGCGTCCTAGCTATTACGAAAAGTTTGATATAGTGGAAAAGTTAAAATATACATCATTTTGATTTCAAAAATAAGGTCAGCCAATTTCAAGTATATATTTGTTTAATAACACCATCTCAAGATATCGAGCGCCTATCTATTGAAGAATTTATATAGATAGGCTAATTAGACTGACAGGTTTGGTACGCTTGATAGGCTGATGATCAGTCTATCAAACAATTATTATAGTCATTTGATTATTCAGTTTGAGAATGGTTCATTAAATCACATATAACTAAGCGTAGAAAAATGCTAAAATGTAAAAAATAATCTAAATGTTTAAAAAATGTTGTTTGGGGGGATCTCATATACAATGACTTTATAATTAGAGCGTTTTCCTTTTTAGTCATGCAAAAAAAAAATAATTTTCTTGAAAGTAATTTTTTTAAAAGTAAAACTGGTACTTTATGATGTGTTTGGAATATTGTCCACCGTCTTAGATCCGCTGTAATGAATTAAGAGTTGTTTTTTTTTTTTATTAAGAAGGTGATGCATGAATATGATGCATTATTTTAATATAAAATTTTACGAGAAAAACTATAGCGAAAATTGTTTCACGATAAACGTCTTTGTTTTTTTTACTTATAAGCAACCAAAATTGCGAAAATAAAAAAAAATCGCCCTTTTAATAAAACGAGGAATTACCCCGTAGTAAATGTTTTATTTCGTATTACCGTAAGAATTACATCTAATAACGAACTTTAAACAATTAATGTTGGAATTAATGACCCAAGTAATAATAATAATAACGGGGTTCACAATAAGAAATAACATTAATAATAATAATTAATAATTTGAATGCTACATTAAATTAGGTCGCCAAGTCAACTGTTATTATTTCTCAATATTTAATTAAAAATTTAATTAAATGTTTTTGATTCTAAATTATTTAATACAAATGATTTTGAAAAAATTTTAACAATTTAAAAAGTTTTGATATTTAAAAAATGTAGTACAAATTTGAGTCGTAAAGCAGATGTTACTTTACAACAATGCAATTTGTATTGCGTAACAATAATGCAAGTTATTAACCTCTCATTCTGAAATTTTGATATCTCATTAAATCGCTAGTTCATTGTTTTGAAAATAAAACACCAAGAATAGAATAAATTATTGGTTCTGAACTATAAAAGTATTATTTTTTGCGTTACTTTCTTATCGAATGCACCAAGATGGATTTTACGTTAAAAATAGTAATTAACAAAATTTTAGAAAAAAGAAAAAAGACATCCGTTTTAAACATTTTTAAATGTATAGAATATTACCTAAAGCCTTACCAAGCAACTTTCGAAAGCTTTCCTGTTCTATTTTGCTGCAGTTTATCCGATTTCTCTGTATTTCACTGTTATTCACTGGAGTTATTTTAGACGTTTTTGTCGTACTTTTTAAATATTTATATATATATATAGAAAATGTTTTTCTCTAATAGGACAAAAATAAATAACCTTTTATTATTTCTATAAAGATCGGTATCTTGGTAAAATATTTGTATTGTAGATATGTAGTTAACTTGTACAAAACAGTCTGAAACTCCATTTTTTACCGAAAATATTTTGTTTTCACAGAAAGTATAAAATTAACTTATACATTTCGTTGTATTTATTTCTAGATCGATTATCATTTTTTTTACGTTTTGTCTTTTGATTTATTTAGAATACAATGGATGTAAGCTTTTACATTGAACTTCTTTTATTATTTAAAATACTTGCAGTCAAATCTCCTTTAAATCATTTCGATCAATACAAAAACTATGTTTTTTACAGAATGATTCCCAAAGAAAGTAATAAATTTTCAGTGAAAATAAAGAAGAAAGTTCATATAAACATAGACCCCACCGGCCCGGTCTAGTAAAACTCGCAGGTCAGATGTTCAACAGCTGATTTTCGAAGTCAAAGATTCTGTGATTCAAATCTCAGTAAACGTTAATTTTATACGGATTTAAATAATAGATAGTGGATATCAGTATTCTTTGGTGGTTAGAGTTCAATTAACTACACTTCTCAGGAATGGTTGGTCTGAGCCTGTAAAAAGACTACTTCTCATTTAAATATCATACATATATATGATATATATATATCATCCTAATCTCATTTGGAGAGGGTTCCTTACTGGTCATTAGTTGAACATATTGCAACACGTTAATAAAATAATAATATTATAATATAAACGCTAACAAAGAGTTCGGAAACGCTTCGTTAGCAAGTATCGAATGGCGAAAATATTCTTTTTGATTTCTGCGCCTTCGATAAAATTAAACCGGACTGTAATTTTTGGGACCAAAATTAAGGGGTAAATTTAGTGGTTTATATAAAATTTTACCCGAAAAATTGAAAAAAGATAGGTTCCAGAACTGAATTTTTAGAAGTTTTCAAGAAATCTGGAGTAAACGAGAAAATATTGGTTTCAAAAAACACCCTATTTTATGTTTAGCATAAAATTACTTTGTTAAATGAGTTACAGAAACGTATAAGTTTTAAAAAAATAGTTATAGAAAATTTAATTCTAAGTAAAATATTATAAATAAAGTTTATAGAAACTAAATACGAATTTAAAAATTTCAACGTTTACGAAAAATATCAAAATGTGGTAGATTTTATCAATGTATTAAACGAAATAAAATTTTTAATATTACTAAAGAAAGAATTAAATATTTTAGAAAAATATCAAATGCAAATAACAAAATCAACTTACAAACAACTAATTTTTGTTTTAAAATTGAAATTTTTTTTCGTTTCATACTTATTAAAAAAAAAAAAAAAAAATATTTAGTCAAAATGAATATATACCTAATTAAAAAGAAGTTTTGGCTTAATTTTACCGAAAGAGTAGAAATAAGGGCGAAATCTTTTGCCAACCGACACAAACGAAGCGTTTACCAACTTATATTTATATGAATTTTCTTCTTTATTTTGAACAGTAGAACATGGAACATGTCTGAAAGTTAGTTATATTTTTATTGAATCTCTATCTATATAAGATTTTTAAATATTCAAAAATATTTCAACTACGCTAAATACAATCAACACAATTTTAAAATAAGAAAATTTCGTTTTAAGATATTAAATTATGCCTTTAAACAATTAGTCTTTATTACTGAAAACTCTGCCGGTTTTTATTCGAATTTATAAAAACGTAATTTTTTCTTTTTATATTTCTATTTAGAAAATATTATTACAATTTGAGCACAGACCTTTTTTTTCATTCTTTGAAAATGAAATCTTTAAATTAATTTATTTATTATTTAAATCGATTTAGTTGATATACCGAGACCTAAATGGACCTTCAATTCAAAATTTAATTTTCTTAGGCTCATTAGTTCGATATAAATAGCTGTGGATGAGAAGATTGGTAACATATGTAAACATAGAGAGAGAGCGATTGTGAGAGAGCCAGAAGGAAGGGAAAGAGATATTTCATAATGAGATAAAATATTTAAAAGGGAGAACGTTATCTGGGCATTTTTTTCGGCAAGCAATTTTAGCGATTCTTAAGTAGTAATGATGATGTCCATTTTTTAATGTAATTAAGAAACTTTACTTTAAAAAAAAACAAAAACGTGTCGTTCAAAGTGAGATAATTAGGCATGACTTGGATAGAGATGAAATTATAATAAAATGATATGAAAAAAAGATAAACGAGGTCAAAGTTATTTGATTTTATCTATGTGCAAATTTTTCAGTGTCATAATTCTAATTTCTTCTGTATAAAAAATAAAAAAATAAAATATATTTTGAACATTTTTAGAACAGCTGGCACGATCATTACTTTTTTTAAAAAAGACGACTTTAAAATTTATGTAAAAAATAGATTTAACTTTTTTTTTGTTTTTAATTCTTCATTAAATTTAACCCCTTTTTACTTCCTTGTACGAAATATTGTGATCGCGAAAAATTTCGGTTTTCAGATTTCAACGAAATATTCATTTTGGTCATTCCTGAATCCATTTTAACTATTATAGTCTGTACGTACGTATGTGTGTATGTCTGTACGTATCTTGCATAACTCAAAAACGATTAGCCGTAATATGTGTTGAAATTTTAGATTTAGAACTTTTGTAACATCTAGTTGTGCACCATACGTATGTATGTATGTCTGTACGTATCTTGCATAACTCAAAAACGATTAGCCGTAATATGTGTTGAAATTTTAGATTTAGAACTTTTGTAACATCTAGTTGTGCACCTCCCCGTTTGATCGCAATCGACTGGACTTGCAGTTCTGATAGTGGTCTTCATTCATTACCTTTTTGCATAAAATATTGAAGAAATCCGTTAGAGAGCTACCAGAAATAGTAAAGAAAGCTAAACTTTAAATACCATTTCAATGTAAAAAAAGCCGTAATTTTTACACCTTGCATAGATACGCTTTTCACTTTGGGTTCGTCATCATCCTCAACTTCTTCCAGTTTTTGAATAATCTTTTTGATTACTTAATCACTCCCACACAACTTGAAAGAATTACGTACTATGCAGACCAGAACGTACAAATAGTTTCTCCTAGTGGTTAAGGCAAAGTTATCTCCTTCTCTATAGCGTTTAAACAACGGTTAAACGACTTACCTAATAAAATTTGTTATTCTACGAGTAAAATAAAGATATACGAACTAGTGGGCCTTTAAATGCGGCATTTTGGGCTGTTAAGCCGGCGTAATTTATATGAGTTATACCAATATGATTCTGTTTTTGTAAAACTGCCTCAAATAACCAGTGGTCCTATTAACCGGAATTCACCAATTAATATAATTCTTCATTTAAAATAATATAATTCTTCAATTTTCATAAAATTATATTTATAGATCCCCAAAAATGTTAATTATGTATAAGAGTCAAGGAAAAAATATGAACTAGAGGAGAAATATTGCACCTGTTTTGTTCTTAATAAATACTTATGGTTACCTATATTTTTGTAGTTTTAACTCATACATCTGTACGCCTTCAAGCTTTTCTATACCTCCGTTTTATTCAGACTATGCCACTCTTTTCATCGATGGGTCCACGTTTTGTTTCCACCAAATTCTAACTCTACCCACTTTCTATAATCTGGAAATTTCCTTCCATTAAAGTACGAATTTAGGCAATTTTGAAAATTTTTCTGCTTCTGTTCAACGTATTTTATATTATTAATTTCCATTATAATTGTCCTTACCAGCCTATTTCTGGTTTTGGGACTTCAATCTACTTTTTCCACCTTACATTAGCGTTGATAGAAATTCATTTAAAATCCTCTTCTTTTGACTCATACCTTTCTTTTCATTTAACAGATTTATATACATTGAAGACCGTTGTCCTGCCTTACAAGTAATAATCATGCTCTTTTTTTCAACCTTATCTCATAATTATTGTAGCAGTTTGATGACATGTCCCTGATATCTAGCTTCTTTTACAATTTAAATAGAATTCTGATTCCAAATTTCTGCCTGTAATAACTACATCAACTTTTAATTCCTGCAGAATCATACTACCATAATCACCCTTCATTAATCGTCAATCTTCTTAAGCTTAATTACTTTTCTTCAGGTTATCGAGTATTTTCAGCCTTTTTATCTCACTCTTTGCATATTATTCAACATAACATCTATTACAAGCAAATTCTTTCGTATTGAATTTTATTCTTTTTTTTAACTTTTCCAAACCTTTTCCAACAATTAAGCTTTCAAAAATCTATTCAACCATCTTATTTTATGAAACCATCACATTTTTTCTTTTCATTACCTCATATCCTATTTTCATTTTTTTCAATCCACTTTTTCATTTATCAGTCTAATAATAACTTTCATTTTAATTTCGTTTATTACTTTTTTTGCACACACACACACACACACACACACAGAGAGAGAGAGAGCAATCTCCCACTCTCTCTTTCCTCCCTTCACTCTCTCTCTCTCTCTCTCTCTCTCTCTCTCTCTCTCTCTCTCTCTCTCTCTCTCTCTCTCTCTCTCTCTCTCTCTCTGTGTGTGTGTGTGTGTGTGTGTGTGTGTGTTTGAATTATGTAAATATATGTACACGAGAATTGATTTTCCAATCACTTTCCATTAAAATTTCAACAATTATTATTTTAATTGCTAATTTATTACAAATACGGTTTAATAAATTGTCAATTTATGTAATTTCCGGTTTACTGTCAAAACAAATATTTGATTTTATATTGTTAATTGTCACACTGTATAGTAAACAGAATATTGTCCAAGCAGCAAAACGTTATGTACATTTTATCTTATCTAGAACGGTTTATTTGGGTTTTAGATTAAAACATGTATTTAAATAAATAAAATGTATTTAAATATCAAATTAAACTTATAATAAGTAATAAATTTACCCTTTTCGACTTTTTAAACATGTATATATTTTTTATTTTTTTATATTTTTGCATATTTTTCTGATCACCAAATATGGTGGAAACTTGTGCAAAGGAATATAGAATAGAAATTTATAGCGAATGAAATATTTTGTGCTTGACTGGTATTCAAACTCGGAGCCTTTAGAATGAAATACTGAGATGCTATAACTCCGTCATTTTTTTATCACTAGGTCAGCATTTTTTTATTTTTTTTATGAGATTATGAGCTGAACTACTGTGGTCATTAGCCCAAATGGAAATTTTTAGCGTATGAAAAATTCCATGCCTAATCGGAATTCGAACCCAGGACCTTCCCAGGCCGAGACGCGACCACTTCGCTACAGAGATCAGCATTTTGTTTCTTTTGATTTTGGCCATTTTAGTACCACGTTCCAACTTCTTTATTATTTCTTCCTTGTTTACTATTTTCTCTCGGTTTTCCAGAATTTCTAAATTCTTTCCAAATGTTGTTATTTTTATTCCTCTGATCATTTTATTTTCGGATTTTCTTCCGTGCTATTTTGTTTTTGGAAATTCTCTAATATTATAATTTTGGTTTTAATGGTATCTCTATTTTAATATTTCTTTATGTTATAATTTTAAATTTTAATTCTTTTTTAAATTCTTTAATCCACTTTATTTATGTTTTCCTATTATAGAAGAAATCAGTGACTTAATTAGTTAACCAGTTTCTACTCGTTCTGACAAGATGACTAACGAACAATAATCTTTACTTTTTCATTCTGATCATTATTTTTTTCTATATTTTGATATAAACCGGCTAATTTGAATATCGATTATAACTTAATTATATTTTTTATTTCTAGCACTAGTGGAATTCCACTGTACTATACTATACTGTAAGAACACTACCCTATTGTGTCTGAATGAATAGACCTTTCAGCGCATAGATTTTGATACCAAATAGAAAATAAAAATTGTGTTATTGTTATACTTTAAAATCCTCACCGAATAGTATTATTCAACATGTAAATATTTGTTTCTATAAATATTTATTTTTTAGAAAATGTTTTTTCCCATTTATCCGTTACATGGAAATAAACAGACGTAAAGTTTTTTTTTTATTGATACGCTCCTATGTTTTCTATACGTCGCATAAAATTAAGGTTAGTGCAATTTTTTTCTTTTAATTTAGCCCTGTAATACAAAAAAAAATACTACAGATGCGTCTTTTCTTATGAAGTCTTTTTTAGCAATCGTGCTTCCGGCATTTCAACATATCATATTATTTTGTCATTTTTTTTAATATTTTGTGTCTGCGCTCCACGTGCGCATTAAAACAAAATTTTATATTCACTAGCTTACTAACTAACTAACAGAGTTAAAAATTTTGGGATACATATTAATTAACCAAATATCAGAGACAATAAGATTTTAAACAAAATCTCTCTGGCAATTTAAACTTAATTTAGATTAAAGTAATATAATTTAAATATTTAGATTAAATCCTAGCTTACTTATTCCGATTGTTTTATTTGCGCAATATTCTCTTATAATTGGAACTAAATTTATGCAAGAGGAATATCTCTCAAAGTGATGAATTATAATGAAACTAAAGATAGTTTTAATGAATAAACATAATCATGAAATATATTCATAACCGAGCAAAATTTATTATCTTCATTTAGAATTTAAACTAATTCCATTTTGGTTTGCTTTATAGTCAAAAAGTTCATAGATTAGAAACCCGCAATGGTACATTCCCTTGTCATACCCTTATCAAACCTTCTAGACAGAAGCAGGCTGATCTTACAAAATTGATCTCTTGCCAGGCTCAAATTCTAGTTTAATCTCAATCTATAATTCAGATATTTTAGCTGCATGACTTGATGATTTATTGGTTATGATTTCAATCTGTTTTATTCCCTTATTTAAAAATATTAAGTTATAAAATTATTTTTCTTTGTTCTATTTCTATTTTATGATTCTAGATTTATTGAAGTTAATTTAATAAAATACTAATACTTTAAAAAGTTAACGGACTAGTAAATTTTATATTTTAAGGGCAACTAAAAATGAAAGTAAAATTTTTATGATATTTTTCGGAAACCTGTGTAAGATGAGATAGAAATTCTGCTTTAATCTTTATTATAAATTTATTTATTTACTTTATTTGTAATGTAATATTAATTTAATTTTTTAAATATTTAGCTACATAGAAAAAAAATTATTAAAACTAAATCGTTCACAATAATTAAAGTTTTTAATTTTTTCTTCAAATTTCGATATTTATCAATACAAATTGCAAAAAAAACATATTCAAACAACACGTTTATTTTTTTTAACAGATAAATCTATTCGCCATAGAAGTTTATGCGTGGGAATATGAAAATGGAAATTTGTATTGTATGAAAAATACCATGCTTGACCGTTGTTCGAACCCGGGATGTCCAGATGAAAGGCCGAGAGGTAACCACTCCGCCACGGAAATTGGCATTGTATATTTTTATTTTTTTTTTTTTTTATTAATTTCAAATCAGCACTTTTAAAAAACAATAAAACTAGTTCAACAAAGCACAATAATTTTTTGGATAAGAGGAAAATTGTGGATACTTTCAACATTTACTACACAAAACTTGATCGCAATATTGTTTTACACCAATAATTGTATTATTTATAAATAATCGCATTAAGTATAGCCATTATTTTTCTTTAAATTGGGTTGCGTTTTAAAATAAACACTCTGTATATTGGCTTTCTGTTACGTAAATCCCTATGAGTAGATTTTTAACCTTTCTTTATTTTTCTTTATCGATCTAATGTTTTACTACTTAGATTATTTCAAATAATCTTTAATTTTACTTAATTATTAAAAGTAAACATATCGTTTTATATTTTATTACCCCCTGTCCTTTAGCTATTACATTTTTTTAAACCGTCCGTGAACCAAATGAATGACTTTTATATATACGCCTACATTAATCTAAGAATAAAAATCTTTATAAGTGGTTTTATTTCAATAAAAATAAAAGCATCATAATTTTAAGGCTTGAATGTAAATCCTAACGGTTTTATTACAGTCGTAATATTTTTATCACAATATAATATCATGAGTATAAAAAAATTACTGAATCCTAGGCAGCGTATGAGCAGTTTTATATTATTTCCGCGTTTTACAACTTCATATTCAGTTGCGAGTGATAACAGCATATACTCAGGTAAAAAATTCTATAGATTAGTGGAATTTAAATATAGAAGTTTAAACATAAGAAAAAAAGGATGATAATTATTATGCGTAATTTACTGAACTGCATCCTATATGTGTCTTACAACTGTGTGGTTAATTCTGATATACAGCTTACACACACAACTTAATTTAAAGTATTTATCATTTTATAATTTTTTTTTCGTTTATTTAATTCAATGATTCTAACTAAAGTGCGTGCGCATACAGTATTTAATTGCCACGAGTGTGGCGGTACTAGCGGCGACAATCGGCACTAACTAAACCAATGTAATTTCACAATTTACATACAACAAATTTTGCTTGTAGGATCGGCAGCCTGGTACAGCCCCAAGGCTTAACGCACTGAATACCAAGTCAACCGGGCGATCAATTTCGAGAACCAGCCAGACTGAGTTACTTTTTTATACTTTAAATATTATTCGTTAGTTTAATTCTATCACTCGCCTGTGACGTCATAACATTCCAGTAGTTTAGAGCATTTTTTTGAGCGGGGGGTGAGATTTTGCAAAAATGTGTTTTTGCAAATCTTGCTATTTTTAATTGTTAACAAATGTGCCAAAAAAAAATATGACCTTAAGGCAAAATCTCGAGATACTGAGAGTGAGCTTGCTCTAAAGCCTCAATCCCTTGATCTTTTAAGTTGAAAATTTAATGGTATCAATGACTCATATATAGAAGTAATCTGACCAAGTTTGGTCAAAATCGGTTCAGTAGTTCGGGAGATATAAGGTGATTTAGAGACCGACACCGAAACATACACGTACATACAAATATTTATATCCGAAAAATTTCCATCTGGTTTTTTTGGGTTCCTTAGGTGTCAAAATGTCAAGATCCGATGGAAACCGCATATTTTCAAACTAAACCGATTACAATACTTTCCCTTCTAGAGCTATAGCTCTCCTGCAACGCTATCTAGACGGAAAAGTAAAATTTAGCTTTTATTGTTTTTTGTTTTTTTATTATTGCACCATATAACCTAGATGACTATTATTTCTATGAAGAATGTTTTTTGAATGCTCCAATTTGCCAAAAAAATTTCATTACTATCGTTTAATGTCGTTTAAAAAAATACGATAAACAACAAGTCAATCAATCAACGATTGGAAAGAAAATTTAGAAAACACAGGATGTCTGTCTAAAAAGAAAAGTTCCAGAAGACTACCTTTTTTCCGGAGAATAAGTTGGTGTATGTCACCGACGTAATCTAGGTAAACCAATTAGATCAGCAAGTTTCAAATAATTAAATTTGCTAGTTTTCCACCTACACCCATGCACTATAATAATCATTCTTGTTTTATGTATTTAACGACATTATTTTCAATACCAAAATAACTAAACAAGCAATTATCTTAACTATTTAATACCAACTGCTAAAATCAAATCTTCTTATTTACTACTAAAATTTATAGAATCCAATCTGTGTATAGAAGGAACTTAGCTTATCGTGTTCAACTAATTAAAAAGTTGTTATAACAGTTGTATTACGTTAATTACTTTATCATTAACGTTATGGAATAAATTACAATAATTAAAATTTAATCATGCTTAAATTAGATTAAATTTATTGTGGAATAATAAATACAACAATTAAAAGTAGCATATATTTTTTTGTAAACGATATAAATTAACTTTGAGTACACTATATCAATACATGTAATATACGATGAAGTACTAAACACGTATGACTGGAACATTATTTACGATACAACTTACTAGATATACTGTAAATGTTTAACAAGTTAAATTACTTACTTCCACAATTATTATAATACTACCAATATACTATTTTACTCACAACTTCATACTAAACAAATACTATTTTTGTTTTATTTATTATATTTATTTATATATGTTTATGTTGCGTTTGTATTTCTAATTTTTGGTATTACTGAATTAATATTATTCATTTGAAAATTATTATTTGTATTAAGTTTACATATAGAACAATTTATATTAAATTTACAATGTAACTTTAGTAATTAACAAAGTTTTGTTTTAATTATTGTTACAGAAGGAAATATTCCATATTATAAATATATGTATTCAATTCATTAAAATTTGTTTTTACATACCTATATAAACAAAATAGATGTGTATTTGAGCTGATGTACAAAACCGATTGTCAAAACATATAACATCTGTGACGTTACGTGTTTGTTTATCTATAGGAATTTTATTAACGTATATTCAGTATTTAGTTTCTATCTTTCAATAATTAGTAACAAAACATTATATTAAACATACTGTTATTGAATTAATATTATATTGTCTAATTCTTCATGAAATCAATGCATTTATCTTGGATGTTATTTACAAAACTGTATATAATAGATTTTATAGTTTTTTTCTCTGTTATGAGCCTTCATAAACCTAATATAGATCAGCTTGCATGAGAAATAATTAACTTCCAAAAATGTAGAAATTTTCAAGAATAATAAACATCCCATTCCAGGCTTATTAGAAAAAATGATAGTAGAAATGGTTTGTCATCACGTTCTTCGGTAATTTAAATATATTTTTACACAATAAAACTTGTTAAATCCACTGAAATAAAAATGATATTTAATTCTATAAATGACACCTATACTTAATTCAACACGGATATTGTGTTGAAACGACAACAAAGACGTTATTCACAATAAGCTAATGAATGATGAATCACCACTTGACTTAAATAGATATGTAAATAGACAAATCTTGCAGAATTGGGAAAAAAACAACCCTGATGAAATGAATCGCTATTGTACCATGTGGTATTCAGTATCACTCTCTGAAATAGTCTATCAATATTACTGCAATGTTTAGAATGCTTTGACATCAATTCAGAACGAAATGTCCGGATGATTAAAGAAGCAGTATCTATTTTCAAGTAACGGGGAAAACTGAAATTAATCCAGATTATTTTCAACAGGATAACGACCACACAGCTAAGCAATTAATGAATGCAATTAAATAATTTGTTTCCAAATCATAATATTTCCATAGATGATGATATTTCTTGGTCCATTAGATCTCACGGAATGAAAGTTTTGCTTTTGGGGATATTTGAAGAGTAAGATATTGAGTGATCAACTCAAACTAAGAAAAAATAAGTAAACAACATAAGTATTTGATTCCCACAAAATAACAAATAAAATAAAAAAATTTAGTTTCATATATTAATGCTCCTGCTGTTGTAATCTAGGGTGATTATTATCCAATCTCATTGTAAATTTCAACCATAATTTAGTATTAAAAAATCAACTGTGTTTATTGAAAATATTAAAGATTTATTATTCCAGATAATTTTATTTGGCTTTCTTTTGATGTGAAACATTTTTTTCCTAATATTCAACTATGAAAGGTTATCATTATTGTTAAAAATTTACTGATTACCCAGAAAACTAATGATGTTACAAGAATTGAAATAGTTAAGACATTGAATATTTATTTTAATCAAAATTATTTTTAGTTTAATGATAAGATTTACCTCAAAAAGAGAGTTTAATTATGGGCAATCCAGTTATAGTTCGTTAACTGGTGAAATTTTTAATGAACGATTTAGAAAAAAAAAAATTTCCTCATCCTTTCTTTAGAGATTTTAAATTTTGGTATAGATTCGTTGATGATATTTCTGGTTGTTTTACGGGTAGCTTGAGACAATTAGGAATTCTTGAATTTTAAGAACACATTACACAAAAATATATCTTTTACTTTGGTAATTGAACAAAATAATTATATCATCTTTTTAGAATTGGATATTACTAAAATAAATTACAAACTGGATTTTACCATATGTCACAAACACTCACACATTGATTTTATCATTTATAGGATATCACTCCATACATTTGCACATAAATTATCGGCTTTTAATAGTTATATTCATAGATTCTTAAATTTTAAGATGTCAAATTATAATTTTGACAAAGAATTTAATATTATAAGAGAAATAGAGATTTTTATAAAAAGAATTTAATTAATCAACTGCTTCAGAATAAATCATATAAAATTGCAATTAGCAAAGTGTTTCTTTCATCAAGTAATTCATTCCAACGAAAAAAATTTCACTCATTCATTTATTTATATAGGGAAACCCTTTGAGAAAATTATTAAATTTTTCATAAACAGAAAAGTTGATATTGCTCTCAAATCTGATAATTCTCTACGTAAATTTATTAATAATAACAAAAGTAAAAACTGATAAACTTAAAAAATCAGGAATTTACAAACTTGAATGAGGTTCTTGTAATAAAGTACAACATATTGGTCAGACTGGGAGATCTTTTTAAAAATGTATAAGGGATCACAAATATGGTTTTTCTAGTAATAAGAGGGTTTTTAATTATACCTGTCATTTAATTGATGAAAATTACGTTTTTAATAGTAATTTCAAAATATAAATTAAATTTCCACTTACCAACAATTTTCCTTTATAAAAAAATTATATAATAATTAATTATTAATAGGTTGGTAACATTTCATTTAATATTAAATCTATTTCATAATAGTCGCAACCACCTTACAAAGATGATATTACTTATTAACGTACGAATTAATTTTACTCTTGACGACCGACTATTATAAACATAACAGTTTAATTTAAAAACGATTATTGATTTGAATTTAAATTAACATCTTTTAGAAAACCCTGAAGATGGAGTAACAGCTTCGAAAGTACTAGGATTACACTTTTTAAATTTTGTGGCTAAGTGGAAATTTAATTTATACAATTGTATTAATACCAACGGTGTCAAATATTTAGTAAATTAAATTTCAAAGTACTTCATTTTGAGAAAAAAGGTTTGAAACTGAACTTTTTAGAGTCATTGAAAATTAATAAATTTAAAAATTCTAATTTACTTTTAAATGATTAATTAGACTTGAATAATTCGTCTTTGTTGAACTTTGGATGTGAGGCTTCTTATCTTATTTTTGGGTACCCCCCACGTTTTGCGAGTTGACCAATAGTATTTATTACTTATATATTTCTGATTCCTATGTACACTCTCCCTATTTTTGCTCTTTATCTCGTTTGGTTTGTGTATTTATCCTTTTCGTTGTATATACTTTTCGCTTTAGTATTCTATTCGTATCACCTAAGGAAGGAACTGTGTATCGAAATAGGTGTTTTAATTTTTTTTATTTTTTGGAAATAAAATACTTATTTTTTTTATTTATTTATTATTATTTTTTTTTTTTGTAATAAGGATTTTCATCAAATAAAGGCTTTATCCATGGATTAAATTAAGAAAAATTACGTCATGAAGTTATCAAAATGCCTGTGGATGTATTACGTCATGTGATGGAAAGCATAAAAATTCGACTTCACCAATACGTCAGTGAAAACGGTGACCAACTTCAGGATCAACTTAAAATGTTAAAAAGTACGATTAAATTCTTTTTAACAAACTGCTAATTTGCAGTATTTTTTTTTAATTTATAAATATAAAGGATTATTCTATTTTTTAAATTGTTTGTTTTATTGGTTTATGAATATTTATTTGTGGGATGTTAAAAAAATATTAAAGGTAAAACATTTACGGTAAAAACAAACATCTATGCAATCTATCTACAACAAACTTTTTCTACAAATCAGTAAATAAGTTTGTTTATTATATTATTATGAAACACTTCCCTTCTCATTTGACAGTACATGTATTCTAGTGAGATATCAGAAGAGTTAGTGCTGTTTTCTTTTTGAACAATGATACGTCACTACAACGCTTTGTCCAGCGTTGTAGTGAAGCATTAAAACATTACTTTTTTATGTTCAATATCAGCTACATTTCAATGTCCTTGTTGTTGCTTGCGCAACAGATTATTCGGAGAAGAGAAAAAAGCCATGAGAAATCACCTCACAACTTATTTTACATAGTAAGTTTGGAATGGTTTATTCCTTTTTTTGGGAATGACTTTACAACTTTTTTTTAGATGTTTATGTTTGTATCACCTATAACTATTACAGTTACTTCATCTAACAAATAAATACTATGAAAAAAGAAGAAACGGGGAAAAACAAAATTAAGTAATTCTGATAAGTAAAAAATCATATGATTTTATTCATTTCTTTTTTTAAGGGATTGCTTTTATCATGTATTCAATTAATCAGGGTAAATCGAAGAACGTCACATTCGCCATGAGAAGGGGCAACTGTTCAAGTGTGAACATGGACGATGTCTTGATCCCACAAACAAAGAATAAACTAGGACATTACTTAGATCAGTTTTTGACCTGAAACCGTCATCATATAAGAATGGAAAGAAAACAGCTGAACACGAAACATAGGGAACTGCATTGGCTGCTGCAAATAAAGTCACACCTCACGTTGTCCAATAAAGTTCTGATTTACAACGTTATCCTGCGACCAATCTGGACTTATGACAAAGTTGTGGGGGACAGCAAGTAACAGTAACGAAGATATCATACAATGCTTTCAAAATAAGGTACTGAGAACAATTGCCGCCATGGTTCACACGGAATGATGAGATTCACGGATATCTAAAGCTTCCACGGTTCGTAAGGCTGTGAGACACTGCAGCGTTAAATACCAAAAACGTCTAGAAAATCACATCAACCATTAAGCGATCAATCTGCTTGATAACACTGGAGACGTTCGAAGGTTGAAATGTCTCCATGTGCTTGACTTAGGGGCTACAGACTGTGCAGACTTAGGTAACTGCAAACTGTCATTCAGTTTGCAGTTACTGTCGCCAACCCTAGTGATGTTATTTTTGTTAGTTCTTTACTTATTTTCGCTTGTTTTATTATTGACTGTTTATTTCTTTATTGGTTTTTATTCGTTAATTGTTTACTTTTATGAACTATGAAGTAATGGCAAATATATTTTTTTGCTAATGAACTCTAAGATTACTGCTTACTGATAACTATTATTATGCATTAACTTATTATGGGAATTCATTAAGAATCCCCTACCATTTGCTTATTATCAAACAATTTTCTTATGGTTTCACTTAAGGAGACATTTTAAGTAAAAATGTCCCAAAAAAAAAATGGGAAAAAAAATGTACCCAATTTAACTCAGCATATAGGATAAGAGACTGATATGTTACTCATAAAGGTAGTAATTTTTAATGTAACGTTATTACGTGATTTTTTTTCTCTTCTTTTTTTTCAGCAATAATAGTGAAATACTAGCCGTTCAAGGCTCGCTTCACTTGCTCGACCGTCCAGCCAGGAGGGTCCGCCCCCTGGACCTCCGACGCGTTTGTTATCCTCATGGCTGCGAAAAGATTAAATATTTTATAGATAATCATAAAAAAAAGAATTAGTCATTTTATTTTATTATATTTCTTTTGCCACGATGACACAGTAAAGGTATGAATTTTTGTTTCTTTAATGAGTGTTTTTAATTCACTACTTCATATCCAAGAGAACTAGGGCTCGATTTATGACTTAAAACATTTCCTGGGATAGCAATCATTTCCTGAAAATTTGAAAGCATCAGTCGGTTGGTTCTCGCGTGATGCTGTTGCAAAAAAAATAATCAATTTTATATTTTAGAATTTATTACAAATATGAGACATGTACGAACGAATCCTGATTTTCCGCTAGTGATCGGTACATTCCGGTGCCTGTTACCTCAGCACATTATTACTTATTGTTGTACGGAATGACATCACTCGGGCTGCTGGTGTTTTATATGCTAATCTAAGAAGGACGTACGCGCGCGAGCACACACACAGATACACTTTAAAAACACACACAGCACACACAACAGACACACACAAATTCCCTGTAGTAGGGTAGGATTATTCTGAACATTTTCCATTAATTTAATTAAATTTATTTTAAATTAACTCTTACCATTAATTTTATTACGGATTAATTTATTCTATCCTTTTAATTATAATCATATATATATTAATTTATTATTCTTACTATTAAATTATGCCGACCTCCCTTGGCGGAATAGTAGCGCCTTTATCCGGAGGTTCCGGGTTCGAATCCCGGTCAGGCATGTAATTTTTTCAAACACTAAAAAATTTTATTTCCATATCCTACACTTAAGCTTGAAAGCTTATGTGGTGAAATCATCAAACAAAAATGTAAACATACAGAAATTTTTTGTTTATTAAAATTTTTTAATCGTGCTATTAAATGGAATTTTACCTTTTGGTTAACCTTTTAGTTTTAATACGATAAATTAATATGAAAATATTTTTAATCATTTATTGTAAAAGTTTATTTTTTATTTTTTGTTGTAATTTATATAATGCTAAGCAATTGAATAAATGAAACTGCATTCTATTGATTCTGTAAATATTGTTTCATTTAAAAAATTTTAATTATTTAATCATATAACTGTTTAACCACTTAATTAGAAAATAACGGATGTACTCTATCGGCTGTTTTTTATCAAATCATCAATATATTCACTCTTAGAAGGATTAATTAATACAAATCGTTCGATAACTGTTATAAGAAAATCGGGACATTCTTCTGGAGTTACAGGAACACAGATTATCTAACTAACTTATTACCTTTCTCCTGGTGGATCAAGAGTCAAAATATTTAATTTGATAAAGAATTTTTAGAAAATAAAAAAAAACACGAAAGAAATATTGTCAGTATAAAAAAATAATACTCCCTGAAAACTTTGTAAAGTCATATTACTTTAAATGAAAACAAATGTTCTTTTCCGTAAAACTTTTGTAACATACATAAATATTATCGTGTGTACCTCAGTTTAGATCATACAAGTATTGTCTACGTAACATTATAGAAAATAGATACAAAACTAGAATATATTTTCCATTTATGTATTGTAAACGTATTTCAACATATATTGTTGAAATATGTTTTTTATGAAAAATTCTGATAAAAGTTTCAACACGTTACGAAAAGAAGGGAGGATTGAATTTATGACTGAAGTTTTATTAACAAATAAATATTAATAAGTTGTTATCTCTGAACAATGAATAAATATGCTAAATGTCTACAAAATTTTATTTCGGAATAAAAAATAAGAAGATTAATTTTATTTAACATGGCCCGTTGGTATATATATATCTAATTTAAAAAATTATAATTTTATTTTATTTAATATTAAAAAAAATGTGTATATAAAATAACAATTGTGATTACCACACTGAAGACGTATTACATATGATTTGATTTTAATAATTGACGAACAATTGTTATATTTATGCAAATAATTTTTATTTATACAACTCATTAAATACGTGAAGTATTATTATTATTATATGATAATTAGTTACGATAAGTCCCTGAAGATGTAAATAATTTTCCGAAAGCGCTAGGATGTAAATCTATACAAAAATTTGTTGGTAAGCGGATTTATAATTTATATTTATAATTTTTATCGGAAAAAAGAATTCTAACAATAAGAAAATTGTTTATTTGAAAGTTAAATATAAAAATTACTAAATGATAAAGAAAAGTTACTTCTTATTTTTTTCTAATTGAAATATTTATAAAAATATTTTAAAATTGAAATATTTTAAAATTAATATTCTTTAACCGCGTTTAAAAGAGAATATTTTACTTTCAGTTCATAGTATTTTTTATGTTTTTTTGAAATCTTACTCGCAACCGAATAAAACCAATTTTGATGATTTTTGCAGAATAATCACAACCCAAAAATAAAAAATTATAACAAAATATAAAAAAAAACTCTTGATTGGAATTTCTATTATATATTTTTTTTCCATTGATCATTAATGAAAGAGTTAAACCGAATAATTATTAAGCCTATAAAGACGATTTAGAGATATCTTTAATTGATATCATTGTTTAAGACTGAAATGTTGTTACCTTATAATGTACAACCTAATGTTATTCTGTTATTCAAAGAAGTTTTATTCGATACTTCAATAAAATTTGTAGAAGAGCTTAAAATAAAAAATTAATTCACATTCTAGATATCTTTATCTCATGCTCTATACCATAGTGTTTTTTAAAATCCTTCACTTATTTTTATTAATAAATAAATTTTCTTGCCTTTTAACTTCTTGGGAACACTTTTTTATATACCCTTAAAATCTTTTTAGCCCTAATTAAATTTTATCAAATAAAAATAAAACTAGAAATTTTAATAAAAATTAATTTTAAAAAAGTCAACAAAATCTGCTTAAAACCTAAAATTTGGGGCCTTTCAAATTGAGCCCAAAAATTGATAGATTGTGATGGAGACATTAATTTTTTATTTAATTTTTTTTTTTGCGTCATTTGTTTCAGTAGTTTATGACAAATCATCATGAAATGCTACACATCTCAACAACGTTTACAAATCAAATAAATGTATCGGAAATATGGAATCGATTACAGCTACATACCATCAGCTTTGTGATACTTATGATGTGCATAATTAGCAAAACAAAAGCACAATTCATTGTTTGGTTCAAAAATTCATAGAAAATGTTTCACTACTTGATGTTAAAACAGCCAATTCACAAAAAAATTCAAGGAGTTAAAAGAATATTGCTTCTATAATTGCAACTGTAAAAAATCATGAAAAATCGAAATTTACTGATTTCAGATTGTTCACAAGAATTGGGCCTTTCTTCAACCACAACATGGCGAATTTTGCATAAAGATCGTGGTGTATACCTATATATATACAAGATTCAACTAACTCAAGAAATAAAGCCACGGGACCATTCTTTGTATCATTCTTTGTATGGAAATATTCTTTGTATGGAAATTCTTTGTATATTCTTTGATCATTCTTTGTATGGAAATATGGAATCGGTTACAGCTACATACCATCAGCTTTGTGATACTTATGATGTGCATAATTAGCAAAACAAAAGCACAATACTTATGAATACTTATGAATTTTGCATAAAGATCGTGGTGTATACCTATATATATACAAGATTCAACTAACTCAAGAAATAAAGCCACGGGACCATTCTTTGTATCATTCTTTGTATGGAAATATTCTTTGTATGGAAATTCTTTGTATATTCTTTGACCATTCTTTGTATGGAAATATGGAATCGGTTACAGCTACATACCATCAGCTTTGTGATACTTATGATGTGCATAATTAGCAAAACAAAAGCACAATTCATTGTTTGGTTCAAAAATTCATAGAAAATGTTTCACTACTTGATGTTAAAACAACCAATTCACAAAAAAATTCAAGGAGTTAAAAGAATATTGCTTCTATAATTGCAACTGTAAAAAATCATGAAAAATCGAAATTTACTGATTTCAGATTGTTCACAAGAATTGGGCCTTTCTTCAACCACAACATGGCGAATTTTGCATAAAGATCGTGGTGTATACCTATATATATACAAGATTCAACTAACTCAAGAAATAAAGCCACGGGACCATTCTTTGTATCATTCTTTGTATGGAAATATTCTTTGTATGGAAATTCTTTGTATATCCTTTACCATTCTTTGTATGGAAATATGGAATCGGTTACAGCTACATACCATCAGCTTTGTGATACTTATGATGTGCATAATTAGCAAAACAAAAGCACAATACTTATGAATACTTATGAATTTTGCATAAAGATCGTGGTGTATACCTATATATATACAAGATTCAACTAACTCAAGAAATAAAGCCACGGGACCATTCTTTGTATCATTCTTTGTATGGAAATATTCTTTGTATGGAAATTCTTTGTATATTCTTTGATCATTCTTTGTATGGAAATATGGAATCGGTTACAGCTACATACCATCAGCTTTGTGATACTTATGATGTGCATAATTAGCAAAACAAAAGCACAATTCATTGTTTGGTTCAAAAATTCATAGAAAATGTTTCACTACTTGATGTTAAAACAGCCAATTCACAAAAAAATTCAAGGAGTTAAAAGAATATTGCTTCTATAATTGCAACTGTAAAAAATCATGAAAAATCGAAATTTACTGATTTCAGATTGTTCACAAGAATTGGGCCTTTCTTCAACCACAACATGGCGAATTTTGCATAAAGATCGTGGTGTATACCTATATATATACAAGATTCAACTAACTCAAGAAATAAAGCCACGGGACCATTCTTTGTATCGACGATTTGCTGATTAGACTCTAGAGTAGCTAAAAGTGAATCGAAACGATCATAAAAAAGAACATATTTTCAAATGAGGCTCTCTTTTGGTTTGATGGTTTTATAAAGAAGCAAAATTGCCGTATTTAGGATGATTACAATTCACAAATGACTCAATAGCTATCATTAAATCCGAAAAAAATCACTGTTAGTAGTGAATTATGTTAGATGGCTTCATTATGCAATTTTTTTTCTTTAAATCAGCAAGGAGATGCTGTTCCAATAACCGCTAAACGCTATTGAGTTATATGAATCGTGATTTTTTGTTTTAAAATTTAGAAAATTTTTTTATTTGAATAAGATGTGATTTCAAAAGGACAGGAAAGTACCATATGCCACACATATTCTGAAACAATTCAGTTATCGTGTAAAACGCTTGGTGAATCAATAATTTCACAAAATGGTAATCCATTTTTTTTTTTTTTTTGACTCCGATCTGATTCCATTAGACTCTTTTCTCTGAGATTATGTTAAGTCACAAATTTATAGTAACAAACCAGTAACGATTGATGACTTCCAAGCAAATATTCGATGCATTATTAGTAGAATTCAAGCTGATTTGTGCGAAAGAGTGACGCTAAATTTTATTGATAGACTTGGCTATGTCAAGCAAAGCCGTGGTGGCCGTATGAATGATATTGTTTTTTCGAGCATAATGTAATGTTATAAATTTTTAAATTAAAAAAAAATATGGTTGATATTACACGTTTTTTTTTTTTTTTTAATTTTATTGCTGTTTTTTTCGCGCTGTAAATGAAAGACCCTTTATAATACTCAGTCAATTTTTTTTCAAATTCCACAATTTAAAATGAAACTTAAATTTTACCGAAAAAGTTGTTAATGTTTTATTTTGACTCAAAAAAGTTGTAATTTAATAAAAATTAAAAAAAAAATTATTAGTGTTAAGCAGCAACTTTATAGAAATTTGTTTTATTATAACTTTTACCTAAACGTTTATTAATACGTTTGTCATTTTTACTTCCTTAAACGATGTAAAGGAAATATTGTGATCGAGAAAAATTTCGGTTTCCAGATTTCAACGAAAATATCCATTTTGACGTCCCTGAATCCAATTTGCTTAGTTTTGGCGTGACGTCTGTACGTACGTGCGTATGTATTTAGGTAGGTACGTACGTACGTATGTATCTCGCATAAATAAAAAACGATTAGCCGTAGGATGTTGAAATTTTGGATTTAGAAATGATGCAACATCTAGTTGTGCATCTCCGCTTTTGATTGCAATCGACTGAACGAAAGTGTCCAAAAAATCTCGAACTTCAAAAAAGTTTGGATTTTAGTTTTTTTTTTAACTGCAGTATTAAGCCCTCATTGAGAATTTTTCAACGATATATAAACGGTACTTATTTTCATTGGTTTCAGAGTTATAACCAAATAAAATTTTAATTAATGAAATATTTGGGTGTTAGGGGAAGGCACATCGGTTCGAGTCAGACTAAATCTTTTTTTTTCTTTTAATTTAAATATATTGATTTATTATTAATTATTAACCTCTTATTGTAAAAACATTTTACAAATATTATTCATAAATAATAATATTTCAATATTATTAGAAAATAATAATAATATTTAATAAAATAAGATATTTATTAAAATAAGAATAATATTTCAGTAGCAAAAAAAAATATATATATATATATCTATATCAGAAGTTTTTAATGAAATAAAATTTTATGTACTTTCATTTCAAAAAAAAAATGTATAAATGTAATTTAATAGGCGTACAAGGAAGTCGTGTTTTCCACGTCAGATTTTTTTTTTTTTAATTTAAAATTTTTATTTTATTTTTATTTCACATATGGAAAAATTAATAATCTCTCCCCGTCTAATTTAGATTAAAGATAAATCCGTATTTTGTTTGTAATCGAGTGAATGAATTCGGTTAACGAAATTATTGAGTTAGGTTCATTATTCTACTTAGGAAAGTAAATAAGTAGGAAATTATAAACCTTTCTGAATACACAAAAAAAATATTTCAGAAACATCAAACTTTTGTGGGCTTATTATTAAAAAAAAAATATCACAAAGTTTTGTTTCATTATGCACCTTTTGTAAGGAGAAATGTGTTTATTAAATTTTAAGTTTCTAGAATATCAGGAAGTTTCTTTTTTACGCGAATAGATGAAGTGCAAATTTATAAAAAATCATATTTGACTTATTTTCTAATTAACCTCAATAAAAAACAGTCAAGGGATATTGCTCAAAGATTGTTTTATCAAATTAAATGCTTGTTATTTTACATATATATATGATTTTATATTTATAAATGATGATGAGTAATGAATAATTATAATAATGATGATATAATTTTGTATTTATATGATTTTGTAATTAAAAATTTAACTATAATTTATTATTCCATTTACTCCCTTAAGAACTAAAAGTTGAAGCCCATTAAAATTAATTTATCTACTACAATGATAAGGAATAAACATTATAGCATGTGAAACAAACCAAAAAATGGCCAACTTATCTTTCATTTACAGTAATTAATTAACTTATCTATTACTGTATCTCTCATCACTTTACTTTGCCGGAAATAAATTAATCTAATAATAATATTAAATACGGTAATTAAAGATATAATCAAAATTAATTTCTACTACGTATAATTTAGTTATTTAATGTAATTATTTATACATTATTTTAACAAGTTTTCAATTTCAAAAGTAACCCAAATACCAACAAGCCTGTTAAAGGGTTTTAAGATATTAAAATGTTATCATATATTGTTAAGATAAAACCCATTATTATTTCATTAAAAACCTTTTGAATTAATAAAATAACTTCACAGTATTTTTATTTACCCTTGAATTACTTTTTATTTTATTTTTTGCTTTTTATTAAATTCTTTTTATTTATTTTTTTTAATATGCTTTCATACATTTAAAAACAAATACACTAGTCAAACTCCTGCAATTTAATATTGCAGGAGTTTATATATTACTTATTATATATTACTTTATATATATATATATATATATATATATATATATATATATATATATAAAAATTACAAACTGCAGATATTATTATATATCATATAAAATAGTGAATTTTCTATTTCACCATTAAATTTTATAGCAGAATCATGAAAATAATAATTTATTACATTTACTGTTAAATTTTTGTTCATTACCTCTAACAGAAGTAAATATTTTATTTTTGGAATAGAATATAGTAAAATATCTATAAATGTATTTTATTACATTACGTTTCATTTCTAATCAAGTCTTTTCATCAACAGAAATCTAAACAAATAAGACAATATTTCTAAAAATCACTTTTTATGTCAGGAACCGCATTAATATATCAATTCTTTATTGGCTTAATTATGTCAACATTTGACTAATTTAATAATTAGAAAATGGATTAATAATATTTCATTTAAATCGTATATTAAACTTCAGCGTAGAAAACTTTGAAAAACATATACTTAAATATTATTAAAATATTTTCTTGTTCAAACACCTTAATTCAAATCTTCATTTAAAACATGCTGACAACACAGTTGTAGAACTTTCCTGTCACGCGAATTTTTTCTGATGTACGGCTTACACACACTAGTTAATTTAAAATATCTATAATTTTATTTAAATATAGTATTTTTTTATTTATTTAATTCAATGATTCTAATTAAAGCGCGCGCAAACAGTATTTCATTTGCGCGGGTGTGGCGGTACTAGCGGCTACTTCAAATACTTTTTTACCATTTAAATATTATTCATGATGAAAGTAACAAGGTGTAGCATTGCCCACAGTATTCGGCGCGCATGCGTATACGCTCGTCCCAAAATCTAATTTTCTACCGGGTTATTTGAACATATAAGTAAGGGATTTTGGGACAAAAGTGTTTAGTTGAACAAAAATTTTACAAAATTTTAAATACATGATAATGATTAAACGAGCTAACAATCGAATATTTATGAATGATTATTCACTTACAATATGAATTAGTATTACTTGGTACTGATAAAGTTGTATATTTATTAAAATTAATAAAAAATTTTTTTTTTAATAATCCTTAATAAAAATAAATATTTTATACAAGTCTATTGATTCTTAAGAGTATTGAAATTGATTGTTAATTAAGATAAAATTCAAAATAATAAATGAAAACCTAAACAAACAAACAGGGGACACATCTTATGAAGTCCAACTGACACAAAGTCTTCGTATAGCGTGTGTGGCTCTATGGTAACGACTCCTTTTGCTATTCGTGGGGTTCGGTATCGAATCACCGATAATTTTTTTTTTATGCTCGTAAAATATTTTTTTTAATAATATTATTTTCCATTTATTATGTGAAACTATTTAATGCTGTTAAAATGGAAAATCAACTAAATGGTAGATAACTTATTTCAAAATTTTATAACTAAAGATCTGATATTATTTATTTTGGTCAATCTTCGGAATTGATGATTTTTTAGTTTAATTAAAAATATTATCACAAAACAATTTTTGAAAGAAATTGCTTTTAATAATCTAATTTACACGGGAAAATGAGATATTACTTATTTTTTTACGGATACCAAAATGAATATTACTTTATAATACTGAAATAAAAATAAAATAAAAAGTTATTTAGTGAAAAATAATTTTATATTCCATAAACATATTTTTCTAATGAGTCAAATGAAATGCAAGGGATTTTTTAGGTAAACCATTTTAAACCGCGTGCAATAAAGAGAACAATTGTTCTGCATTCAGGTTTGATATCTTAATCCGTTTTTTTTACAACTCTGACTCAATTTTTTACCTGGACAAAGCAGAAAAGAATTTTCCCTCTGAAGACACAATTCTGTTTTAGCTTTTACACGGATAGTTTGTCTCTGAATTTTCTCGATTTTATAACTACTTGCTTTTAAACAGTGTTTTTTATTTTATACAAATATAAATATGCCGTCATATTATTTCCCCAATTGTTTGAGCAGAACTGATTCGCCAGCGAAAAAGAACGTGAAATATTTTCCGTTCCCGGAGAATGAAGCATTACAAAGTGTGTGGCTACAAAAATACGGAAAATCACGTGATAATATAAAAATTGAATACGGTAAGTTCAAAAGTGTGTTTTTTATCTGAATTTAAATTTTGATGAAATAAATATGATTAAATTTCGAATTCAAATGCCTGTATGGGAAAAATGAAAAGAATATATTACTGGCTAATCGATCAATGGAATGAAATTTTCTCTGAACTTATTGACTTCATCTTCAATTATTATTAAATTTTAAGTTCTAAAATTAATTAATCTAAAAAATTATATGATTTATACAAATTAAATATTTGCATAGATGAATTGTCCCCTCAGGCTTCAATATAAAGTTAGATTGATTTTTCTAATACATGTTTGGTAAATCCTTTCGTATACACATGTATGTACTGAAATAATAAAGTTACGAAATTTGTGAAATATATATGAAAAATTTTCTATTAATGGGTGTGTGTTATAAAGGGACAAATACGACTCATTTGGCTGTTTATTAGTAAAACTTTTGATAATTCTACCTTTAATCACATTGATGTCTTGCTTCTGTTTGTGCGCCAACCGCATAAACGAATTTAAACATCATGGCGGGAAAAGGATTTTGGGACGAGCCACTGCGCAACGCTGGGTGTGCGACACCTTGCTACTTTCATCATGATATTATTCATTTATTTAATTCTACCGATTACTTGTTACGTCACAACACAGCGCACAACTACAGCAGCTGTACGTCAATGCTACACTAGCGCTCCTTGTAGTGAGAGATGTACTTATGACACAGTATAACCATTTAACCACTAGTTTATTTAGAGCATTTTTTGTGGAGGGGTGAGATTTTACAAAAATGTTTTTGCAAATATTATTTTTTAATTGTTAACAAATGTGGCTTAAGAAAAATATGACTTTAGTTAAGGGAAATCTCGAGATACTGAGGGTGCTCTTGGTCTATAGCCTCACTCCCTTGAACTATTAAGTTGAAAATTTAATGGCATCAATGCTCCATATATAGAAATCTAACCAACTTTGGTCAAAATCGGTCGAATAGTTCTGGAGATATAAGATAATTTAGGGTGCGACACCGAACACATACACGTACGTACAAACATCCGGAAAATTTCCGGTTTTTGAATCCTTTAGGTGTCGAAACGTCAAGATCCGGTGAAAACCGTATTCTTCCAAATTGAACCGATTAGGATACTTTCCCTTCTAAAGCTATAGCTCTGCTATAGCGCTTTCGGGAAAGTAAAAGTTATGACAATTTATATATATTTCAACTAAAATAATAATAATAATTCTATTGCTCAACCTACCGAGTTATAAATATTTTCTGAATTCTCAGTATATATTTTCCATCTAAAAGTCTATTTTGAAGCAAATAAATTTATAATAACTATTTGGTGATTAGTATATATAAGTTAGTAATGTATCAATTTATAATTAATTCCAGGAATGAAAAGCGTACATATACACCATATGTTTTTTTACCAAATTTTTGAAAAAAAAGTATTACTTTCGGTTGCATGGTGGGATTGGGGGTGAAAGTGGATTTTTTCTGTTTTAAAATATGAGGAGTGCGAAAAAATACCATTCACATAAAATGTAATTTCCTTTTATATATAGACCTATAAAATATTTGGCTCAAAATTCTCCAAAACTACTAGATCAATTTCATTGAAATATAGATACGAGGTGTGATCAAAAAATACGGTGCATAATTTTTTATTAAAAAAGTAACAAGGTTACATAGAATTCGATTTAATCTCCTTCAAAGTACTGTCCTTGGCTAGCAATGCACTTATCCCAACGTTGACTCCATGACTGGAGAGTCATGGAGTCATTTCTGGAAGGCGTCTTTCGGAAGGGCTTTCAGCTGCTCAGTCGTGGCCCTCTCAATGTCAGCAATGGTGTCAAAACGTTTTCCTTTAAGCACAGTTTTAATTTCTGGGAAGAGCCAAAAGTCGCATGGTGCTAAATCCGGTGAGTATGGCGGATGTGGACAGACAGGAACACTTATTTCGGCCAAAAACTCGCGAATGAGAAGCGAGGTGTGACACGGCGCGTTGTCGTGGTGAAGAAGGAAGCCATTGGTCCATTTTTCTGGTCGCTTTCTTCGTACGTCGTTTCGCAAATGTTGCAGTACACCCTTATAAAATTCAGAGTTTACAGTTATTCCCCTTGGAACGAACTCTGATCGCACTATCCCCTCACTATCGAAAAAAACAACGAGCATGACCTTGATGTTGGATTTTGACTGACGTGCCTTTTTAGGGCGAGGAGATGAACTGGTTTACCATTGGGAACTCTGCATTTTGGTCTCAGGGTCATAACCATAAACCCAACTTTCATCTCCAATTACAATTTTGGCCATGAAGTCCGGAACTGCATGAAGACAACTCGTATATTGGATTAGTGTATCTGAAACTGTGCATGTGAGAACTTAATGAAGATTGGTTGAGTCGTTCTTCAGTTACGCTCAATTTAATATCGACAACAAACATCACTATTATCTCGCGCTAATGCAGTATTCACAGTGATAAGTGAGTTGAAATTTGATGCTTGTGTGTAGGATCTAATATTTAATCAAACATATATAGTGCGTTGTACTCTGAAAAATCAGTGCATTTCTGATTGCGAAATAGTAGGAGCGTCGAAAACGAGCGTCGGTCTTCTTGCGCAGAATTGCGCAAGACTTTTTTTATACTTTGTATATATTTTGCGAAAGTATAATAGTGTACTTTTCACAATAAACTACAAATTCTAATTAGGGTGTGTTATATACAAAACTAAACAGAACTTTTTTTTTTATACAATTCATAGCAATGATTTTTTTACTGCCGTCAATAAAACGGATAATTTTTTATAATAATAATAAATCTTTAGAGTTATTTTGTAAAGAAACTTTTTTTTATTGTAAATTCATTTTATTACAAACATAAAATATAATCTAATTTGCATGATTAGATTATAAATATTTTCATAACAATAAATTTAAAAACCAGTTTAAAGCATTTTTTTAAAAATTAAACTGTTATTTACAATTGTCTGAATATTTCTATAAAAAAAAATTATACAGCAAGCAAAAGATGATTTATGCCCATATCCACTTACATTATTTCATTTAACTTTATTTACTATAAATAAATAAATAACAATTAAGCGAATAAAAATTAATATTTAATTCTTATAGTAAGCATACAATTTCTTTTTATATTAATAAATATCACTCGGTAATCATAAAAAAAGCTATCAAGGTTCTAATACTTTCCTTGCACTGGTTATTTATTCTTATATAGTGGAAAAATAATGATACATGAAAATAAACCAACAAAATTTTTTTATTTAAAATATCTATATTTTTAAACTTTGATTTACCTCCAATATTGCTCCGAAAATATATCATTTTGGATCATTTGCACTCTTATTATGCCTAGGAAGACATAAAAAAGATCGGTTGAAAAATATGCAATAAATAAGAGAATAGCTTTTTCGATTTTTGGGAAGGGTGAATTTTGGGGCAAATTTATTTTTAAGTGGTAAGATAAGCATGCACGCATGTGCTGAGCTTAATATAAAGTTAGGTAATGTTGGCAAAATTTTGAGAAAATCGACCCCAAGAAGTTATCTACCCCATCCTCTGGAGATATTGATCCAAACATTTTACCAATAATTTCCCCATATACATGAATCTCTATACAAAATCGATTTATCCAATTAAATTTTACTGAGCTTCATACACATGTACATTCGCACGTACGAACATACTCCCACTTTTTTTTTTGTTTTTAAGGGTTCCTGTGTCGTGAAAAACGTCGAGAAATGTAAAATACCTCACCCCTTTTTTTCTAATTACCATACCTTCCTTCTTGCAGCTTAGCTTTAGAGCTATGATATAAATTAAGGAAGGAAAATATAAATTAAGGAAGGTAAATTTTCACATTGAAAAAGAAATCAATTTTTACATTCTTCTGACTAAATATTTTTTTAACAAAAATGTTAAATCTATTTAATTAATGATCTACATGATTAAATTAAACGAACAGGGGTTCAGTTAAAAAACGTAGAATCTAAAAATCGTTTTTTTTCTATATAGAAAACTATAAGAATATAACATCCTGATAATGGCCCATTTTCTAGTCAGAGTTATCTTCATCCGTATCGATAACAAATCCCCAACACGTATGCATTAAGAAAAAATGATAATCATTGTAAAGACCAATAAACATTTTAAAAAAAAGGTTAGAATTCGTATAAAAAGCGGTATTCGTATAAATACTTCCAATTTATAAAAAATTGAATCCTATTAAAGAATGTTAAGTCAAAAATACAACCGCAAGATTCAATCCCATAGTTTAACTATGAGTTAACTCAAGCTGAAACATAAGTTCCTAAAAATGTTATTTCAACATATTATTTAGATAATTCGAGTATAACAACCACAAACACTTCAGGAAATATCCTCTTACTAATTTCACACTGCTACTTATCATCATAAATTAAACTAAACTATTTGATGTAATTTAACTGTTCAGTTACATCAATATTACAACTATTCTTATCACAGTTCAAGATAAGTTCAGTTAATTAAAAAGTATTGATTAAGCTATCACCGGCAAAATCTAGCTAGTTAATTCCATTTCCCCTCAATATTTTACTTAATTTTATTTGGTAGTATGCTACAATTTCTTTTATCTCCTTTACCATTCTTTATTATTTTCTTAAGAAAGAGTTAATAAGAATTGGCGATAAACCCCTTATCGTACTCTTATTTTAATTTCGAATTTTTCCGAAAGTTCTCCCATAAATTTTACTTCAGATCTTGAGTTTGTAAGAATCTCTTTAGTATTGTTAATTATTTTAGAATCCAAATTTATCCATTGCTTTTGTATGCTTTTGAAATCTACATATACTAATGTATAATATTTATTATACCTTATGATTTAGTAATTTTATTTATTATATATTTTTTTAAATTTACTTAAATATTTAATACTGAGAAGTAAAACCATATCTGGAAACAAACTTTTAACTTTTTTAATTACAAAATAAACATGACATAAAGACGATTTCTTTATTAAAGAAATTTCCATACTGTTATACTCTATTGAAAAGTTTTATCGATTATTTTTCTGCTTTTATTTCTGTTATAGAAATTTTTCTGTACAATTATTAAAATATTAAAAAAATATTGATTATTTCTAATCTATTAAATACAGATTATTTATGAAGATGTATGATGAACAGATCAAGATGTACGATGAACAGCATAATCAATTAAATTTTAACAAACTTCGGTTCCTCGGTTCTGTAACTAATCCGTCATTTGCTGTTGTTTTTACTTTTTAATTAACGACTTATTAATCACCTGAAAAAGCTAGATATAATACTTTTAATATGTATAATATAACAAGGTCGTACCAGTTAATCTAGGAAAGTTCAGATCATCATAAGAATCTCACCCACCTAGAGTTATAAATTATAATTTTATTATTGTTATAACAGCATATTGTAATTTATTGTCCATCCCTTTTTTTTATTCAATATCGTATTTATAGATTACCGTACATCAAGAGAAGATTTATTTAAAGATACCTCATCATACATCGCCCTTTTGCGTTCATTTATAAAGTTAAATAGAAAACTGGCTTCTTAGATATTTTCTACACTCAGGTACAGATTTTATATTCTAAACTTGATAAACTTATTAAACCCACATACATCTATTTACTCATATTAGGCTAAACGTTTTTCAAAGTAATTCAATATTTTAATAACAATTATAAATAGAAAATTAGCAGAAATATCTAATATAATTTAAGGTAAAAAAAAAATGTTTACTGTTATTAATAAATTCTATCAATTAAAAAAAAAAGTTGAAATAATTTTTTCAAGTAATAAAAAAAAAACAGTTTTAATATACTTTTTTCATGAAATAAAATCTACCGAGGTTTGTTTACTGAGTGGGTGTTAATGTACCGGAACAGCTTTAAGTAAATCAATATATAAACAAATGATAATTTTAACTTATAGGTAGAGGTTAAATTTATAAATAATTCTATGTATTATGTTTACAATATTCTGATGTTAGGCTTACATTAATAACATAATATATATAATTAACAATTACTCTTTATGTATTAATTATTAAAAAAATAACAGCTTAAATTTTTCTTTTTTTATTTAATGGAATGTGCGGGCATCGACTGCTGAGATCATTTAGCCCAAATGGAAATTTGTAACGTATAAAAAATGCCATTCCTGACCGGGATTCAAACCCAGGATCTCCGGGTGAAAATAAACGAATTAATTAATAAAAACCACTTTTGAATAGTTGTTTATGTGTGAGATTAGCACAGAATGAAAGAAAATTAAAATTAAAACTATAAAAAAAAATTAAAAATAATATATATTTAAATTAACAAACTTTAAAAGAATGGAGAATACGATTCCACTTTGACGATTTGACAATTCTTTTAATACATCACGCTTTGCCAATTACGGCAGGTACCACAGCTGCAACGTTTGCTGAAGATACTACGATTCTTGCTATCCACGAAAATCCGACTACTGCGTCTCGTTTTATTCAATATTATATCACAATCCTCGAATCGTGGCTTACATGTTGGAAAAAAATAAACGAAACAAAATCAAAGCACGTCACGTTCACCCTTCATAAGGAACATTGTCCTCCTGTTTCTATCTTCAATGTTCCGATTCCGAGATCTCAGGACTGTAAATATTTGGGTTTTCATCTTGATCGACGACTTACTTGGGCGAAACATATCACTTCTAAGCGGAAACAGTTGGATCTCTACTTTAAACACATGTACTGGCTAATAGGACATAGATCTCAGCTTTCAGTAGAAAGTAAATTATTGGTTTATAAATCCGGTTTGAAACCTGTTTGGATTTACGGGCTTGAATTGTGGGGTACAGCGTGCAACTCCAGTATTGACATACTTGAACGCTACCAAACAAAAATACTGTGGAAAATTCTCAGCATTCCCTGGTACATAAGTAATAGCCTTATATATAATGATTTTAAGTTGCTAACCAGGAAATCTCCTGGTCAGCCTAGGTATCAAAATCGTTTGGATCGGCATCCAAATTATTTGGCGGTCAATTTATTGGATAACACGATCAGTGATTTTTCAAGATTGCTGAAGAACAATATACTTGGTTTGCCTTATCGTTTCAATTAGGTGACTTTATGGTCTGGCCGTACGGAGTACTCTTCTATTTCACTATTATGTCACAAGCCGCTGGGTCTGTGGCAACTTAATCATATTTACTTATTGTTCAATTATCTTGCTGAACAGATTGTAAAGTTGCTGTGTCGTTATAATAATAAAAAAAAAATCACTTTTACTTCAACAAATGAACCGTTTTCATGATTTCTTTTTTTAATTTATTTTTGTAAGGAAAGTTACTGTCACGGTCATATTCTAAGTTTTTCAAGATGTTTAAAAATATTTCTAAAATAAAGTTAAATTGTCCATTTTTTTATAAATTTCGTAATCATTAAGCAGCCATACCTTAGTAGTGGAGTTTTTTGGGTTTTGTTTTATTATAAGATCTTGCAATGGTTTTCCTCACAACTTTTTAATGAGGAAAATGAAATAATGAACAAAAGGATAGACAAGAAAATGTCAGAATCAAACTCGAGACTAAGTGATCTGATAATCGCATTATTATAAAGTAATGTTTAATAACCTGACGTAATTTTGATATTAAATGTATTTTCGTCATAAAATTCAAGAAAATTGGAAAATTTAAGTAAAAAAAATTTCTGTTTTCACAATCAATAAAACTTTAACTGTGCTCGTTTAGTAGTCTTACATCGTCCCTCTTAATCTCTTTTAATATTTTATATGAAATGCAATTTTTTATCATTGTTTTTTTGTGAACAGCGTTTTTTATTGCTCTTCCAATATTTACAAGAAAATAAAACTAATAAATATAACATAAAATCATTTTTATAATAAAAAAACCGGTTTCTGAAAAATCACTAAAAATTATAAAATAGTGTTTTGTTAAAGTTTGGCTTTGGAATCTACATCAAATTAAAAATTAATAAATTGTTAAAAGTAAATTTTATTTTAAATTAAATAGTTTTCATTTAAAAAATTTACATTACCTGTGTAAATAAGTATTTAAATAATGCTACTCAAGAAAACCTGTATTTCTGTTTTTTTAAGATCTATAAGTAAGCAATATGTACTCAGTTTCAGGTGTCCTCTTTCAATTTGTTTATTTTTTGTAGTGTTTTTATTTATTTTTTCTTCATATATTTTCTTTAATATTATGTCATTTTATTTTTATATATCAGTTCTCTTTTTTATTTATTATTTTTATATATTGTGATGTAAGGTTTTCTCATAATTTTCCTTGAACGTTCCCAATAAATTACGAGATTTTTTTAATTCTTGCAATAGCACATTTATCCAGTCCTGACAAGATGTGGATAATGTAGAGCTTTGTACGGATTTGAATAAATATTTATTTATTTTACTTTATTAATCGGTTTAAAATTATTTAAATACAGTACTAATACAAAAAAAAGAAAACCCGAATTTATATTACAGTGAATTAGGTGTATATCATTATCCCATATTGCAATCTGCTTAATGTGGTGCAATCTGGTTTTCCGGCGTTAGTTTGGTTACCCTATGAGTTCGTAGGTCATTGCTCAGTAATAAACCAAGACGTCAGTTAAGTTGCGATAGATCGTGCTTCGTTTCCTTTCGTTTATCGGAATCAATAGTTGTGAGTTGCAAGAAACGTAATGGTTCTTTCGGTAGAGGAACGCATTTTTCTCGTTGAACACGTCTTTCATAAAGGTGACAAGTATTTAGTGAAGCAAAGTTTTCTGAAAAGTTTCCAAATATATCTGTTCCACGCCGCAATGCAATTTCAACACTTATCGAAAAATTTCGAGCAACAGACTCTGTTGAAGACAATGATCGAAATTGAAGACCTCCTAAAGTAAACGAATAGAAGCTGCTTGATACTTTGGATACTACTGCCGAAAATCCATCAAAGTCAATGCGTATGAAACTTTTGAACTGAAACTTTTTTTCTACAAATAATGTGTGTTAGGAACTGAAACCTACAGATCATGTCAAAAGACTAAATTATTGTCAGTGGTTTAAACGTTTTATTAAAAAAATTCCGAACGTATCTTCGACATTACATTTTTTTACAGATTAAGCGTGGTTTCATCTTGGAGTGTAAATTAATTTGCAAAATACACGACTGTGGTCGAAAACTAATTTCTCATGATTTACACGAAAAACTTTTACACGAAGCAAAGATTGGAGTCTGGGTCGGTGTAAGTAGAACGCGCATTATGGGTCCATTTTGGGGGGGGGGGGGAATACAGTTAATAGTGATCGTTATTATGTTGTATAAACAAACTTCATTATTCAGCTAATAAAAGTGGAAATTAATCACGGTTGGTTCCAACAAGATGGCGCCACAGCGCACACAGCTAACAGTTCAATGACGTTTTTACGAAATGTCTTTGGTGAACGAATTATTTCGAGGGATTTGTGCCCTACACGATCACCCGATCTGGAAACCCCGGATTACTTTCTATGAAGAATAGCAAAACAAGCAGTGTGCCGCAACAGACCACTCGCGATTGACGAACTAAAAACCACAATAACAGCACACATAAGAGAATTCCAGTAAATCACCTGGTTAAAATATTTGAAAACAAATTGAATCGTGTGCATTGTAGTATTGTTGTTGGAGAAGATTATTTTTAACCCCATTTTAAATAAACTATTCCAGTTAACGGATAATACAACCGTTTCTATAAAGTAAGGAAGTAAAACTTCTATAAAATAAAAAGTAATGATTCGTCATTACAGTTCCCATAATTCCAGTGCACAGCAATTTTCCGAATGCTCTGTGCAACCTAAATCTGAAGAAAAATAAAACTAATCTACAGTGTTATTATACCATTCTTAATTTATTGATCTGTTTACATCTATCTACATCGTATGTTTACAACTAAACCCATATATATATATATATATATATATATATATATATATATATATATAACCGTAATATTAAAACATGAAAAGTTTTTACCAATTTTATAATTTATAAAATTATTTTAAAAAAGAACGAAAATTGTATTAAAACAGAAGTTTTTTAAAAGTTAGAAAACGCTACGAAATATGTAAGAAAACACCTTGAGTTAAAAAAATATATTAAAAGCTAACACATTTTATTAGCGAAAGTATGATAGATATTTTTTATATTACTGGAGTGGTAAATCGTGGGTTACATACAAGAATTTACAAACAGTTTTATAAATGACATCTGCTAATACAATTTAAAGATTTTAAAAACCTTAAGCTTAACTATCATGCTGATACTAAAGAAATTTATAAAATAAAAGGTAACTTAGAAAAACTTAAGAAATATAGGTTTTATTGTGTAAATAGAAACTTTTATATTAAATTAATGTTTTTATGTGTTGATACTTTACAGCTCCGACATTAATTATTCGTTTAAATTATACTTTACTTCGTGAAAGTTACAATTAGCTTTAAAAAGTATACTTATTTTATATATATATATATATATATATATATATATATATATGTATGTATGTATATATTCAAGTCATGGAAAAGTAATTTAAAATTACGAGGACATCAAATAGATCAAACTGCGTTTCATTTTGAACGTCTTAATAAAACTTTAATTAAATATTTATTATAGCTAAATATCTTAACGGAAACATAAATCTATATTTTTTAATCTTCTAAAAAAGTAATCATAAAAATACTTTTCAAGACAAAGATGAATTATCAAATCATTTTTTGGTCCGTAAATATCAATCGGTGGAAAAGTTATATATACTAAATTAATAATTCTTACTTTTCCTTACATTTTTATTTCCTTTGCAAAAAATAAATGAAATTAAGTAATAAACAACCGACATCAACCAAGGAGGAATTTTTCAATTTAACTCTTTTGTTTTTTTTTTTACTTTTTTTGTTCGTTCAAATCCTTTTTATTATTATTTTCCCACTAACTACATGCCTACGTCTAATCGCAGTTACCTTACTCCTATTTTTTTTTTGGATGATGAGAAGTGAATTTCTTTTTAACTTCTGAAAAAATATTAAGACTGACAGAGATTCGTCCAGAACCTTCCGGATGAAAAACAGAGACGCTACCACACCGTCATATTGGTTGGGTAGTTCGTCAAATGACCGATTTCAATTGGTTTTTTTTTTTAATCTTTAAAAGGAGTTTTTCTGGTGGTCCCGTTATAAGGCTTTTCACATGAATTTAGTAGAACACTTTTTTTTTTAACGGAAACCTACTTTAATGTCTTACATAATTTGATTTTTTTTTTCATTATTGCTTAGTATTGTACATTTATCATTTAACAATTTTATATATATATATATATATATATATATATATATATATATATATATATATATATGGCGTATTTTATAAAAGTAAAGCACGGATGATGAGGAAGAGGAAAAGAAACTGGATTTGGGCTTTTGATATGAAGACATGCGATCAATCAAAACTGGAAGGACCGAGCTGAATTTCGGCGCTATTTGGCTAGGGAATGGCTAGGGTACTGCTTGGTCTTTTTTCTGCGTACTTTGTTTTGTTACGGTTTCTTGTTGGTGTTTTTTCGTGTTTTTGTTTTTGTTTTGGTGTTTTTCCTCGTTTGTGTCACATATGAACTCAGTTTACTTTTCGAGACGGTAGGTGATTCAGTTTCTTTGACGACTATAGTTTTCAGTCTTCCTTCAGACTAGAGATATGTTTTGTTATTTTTAGTAATCGCTACACCGATGGAAATGTCGCTTATGGCATTCGCATCGGTGGCATCCTGGAATGAGGTGACTGAGAGATGTCATATGCCGAGGTTTATAAGATGTCCTCCGGTAAAGCCCATCAGGACTAGATATGGAGGGGCGGTTGGAGGGTGTCTTCCTCTAGAGGATCAGGGTATAGAGAAGGAAGAAGAAATAAGATCAAAAAATTGTGTGCGTGAAAAGTTACGCGGTTGAAATGAAACATCTATTCAGTAAATATGAGATGTAAGAGATTAAAAGAGTACAGTATTATAAAAATAGATAATGAGAATAATTCATGAAAAATCATTTTATCTATAATGGAAAATAATAAATTTGATTTGTTTCCTACCTTCATAATTCAAAAATGGTACAATGGATTTATGTTTAAATAAACTGATTAATTGTCGTGCTTCTTGCGTAACAAAGTTAATATTGAAGTCGTCACCAAGAATCAAAGAATTTTTTTCTAAATTCTTACCTAAGAGCGTAGCTTCTCAATTGTGTATGCAGGTAATATTCTGTAGAGAAAACGAATGATCTCCTGGACGGCGTTATCAGGAGAAATGTAAATTACTACCAATATTATTCGCAATAGTTTTTCCGGCCTCCGTGGTGCAAGTGGTAGCGTCTCAGCCTTTAATCCGGAGGTCCCGGGTTCAAATCCCGATCAGTCATGGTATTTTTACCCACGCTACTAATCATTCATCTTATCCTCTGAAGCAATACCCAACGCCGGTCCCGGAGGTTAAAAAAAAACAAATTATTCGCAAATATTTTCTACGATACACTCCGCAGAACAAATTTCTCCAATTGTCGCTTTAGTAACATATAAATATTGAATAATTTCAATGTTAGTGATAAATTGGATGATGTTATCACACTTGCAACGTCGTTTAAGTGTTGATAAATAGCTTGATAAATAACAGGTATGACGGGAACAATGAAATTTTTGAGCTTCTATGCTATTTTCATTATTGATCCAACTTTCTGACACCAATAAAATGTTACATTTTTGAAGAACAGAATCCATTAAATCTCTAGCAAGGCTTCTTAAACTTTGTCAATTTAAAAGTATCATCTATAATGAATTCCTGTTGGTAATAAAATCAATGAGTTGTAAGTCTTTCATTACTTAATACTATTTTAATACTATTTGTATTATAATTGTACTAATTTTCATTAAATAAACAACAAACGCGATTAAATTCACGGTAGCCATGTGGTACATAGAATTTGTTACTATGTATTGTAATGAAAATAAAAATTAAACTATTTTGTTGTGTATAAAATAGTTTTTACGTCCTTGTGTGAAGTACAAGGAAGTACTGTAATCGTAAAAAATTTCAGTTTTCACATTTCAACCCAAATATCCATTTTGACCATCTCTGAATTCATTTTGACTAGTTTCGGCATGACGTCTGTACGTACGTACGTATGTATCTCGCATAGCTCAAAAACTATTAGCTGTAGGATGTTGAAATTTTGTATTTAGGACTGTTGTAACATCTTGTTGTGCACCTCCCCTTTTGATTGCAATCGACTGGACCAAAAGTATCCAAAAATAGCCCAAAATCCAACAAATTTGGATTTTGGACTTTTTCTTATCTGCAGTAATAAGCTCTTATTGAGAGGTTTCCAAAGATATACATAAGTGGTACTTATTTTCATTGTTTCCAGAGTTATAGCTCAATAACATATTAATTAATGAAATATTTGGATCTTACAAGGGGAAGGCACATCTGCTGGAATCCGACTTCATTTCCTTTTAATTTTTTTTTTAATTTAAATATATTGATTTATTAATAATAATTAACTTCTGATTGTAAAAAAAAATTATAATAAATAATATTTCAATAATAACAAAACAAATTTTAATAAAAAACATATTTAATTTAATAGGCGTACTAGGAAATCATGTGATGTCCACATCACATTTTTAATTGTCATATTAAAAAATAAGTTTTTTTTAATTAAAAAATTTCTAAAAAATCTTTGTATAAATCATAAGAAGTTATGTTTACAAATTGGAAATTTTATTAAAAGTCAATAGGTTTTACAAATATTTTTGTTGTAATCTTTCTAAACGTATCAGATACTTTCTCTACTAAAAGATTATTTATATTAACGCTACTCAGAGAAGCCATGTGTAAATAATCTTTGATAAAGGCACTAAAGCAGAATTTAGAAATTTAATTTGTTTCTAAATTAAAAAAAAGCACATCCACAAACAAAATGACCTATGTCTTTCTCAATTTTCAATCAATACGTATTAAGCAATGTTAGAATATTTTTTTTATTGTAAAATAAAAATGAAATATATTACGCGCCCACATGTATTTACTTTTTATTATTATTAACTCAATCAAACTCTCAAATCCTAAATTAACTGTATTGTAACGTAAAATGAGATATGAAGGTAATGAAGTACATTGAATTACGAATAAAATGAATTACTGTTTATATATAGCTAATACGCATCATTTTGATTTTATTTAATTAGATTTTGTGCCCACTTCATTTCTTATCAATTAATAATTAACAATTGTGTTGATGCCTACTGGAGTACAATTAATTTTTAATAGATACTTAACAGATTCATTACCAGTAACATTGTAAGAAAAAAAGAATGTTCCCTGAAAAAATATGATTGCTGTTGTCGACAGTTCGGTACTTTTAGTAAAAATGTATCTTGCTCTCTTGGAGTTGTACGTCGATTGACATGATGTTACCAAAAGACGAACTGATATTCTATCCTATAAATCTAAGCTTCCTAATCATTTTCAATGTTATCTAAGCTTTATAATAAAGCTAAAGGTATTTAAATATAAGCTAAAGGTATAAACCTAAAGATAAAGGTATTTTCTTTCTCTTTAAGATGTAATCATATTTATTTACTAACAGTTCTTTAATAACCAGCACTGCATTCTACAAAATAGCATCCGAGGTTACTTAAATTCGGTAACCTATAAAATCCGGTTTTCCTAAAAAGGAAAAAATACCGAAACTATGAAATTTTATACATACTTTATGCACTTCAACTTTCAGGATATTACTTTGTATCGTTTCTGGTATTGTGAAAACATCAAGGTGTAAGAGAATGCAATTTATTATTTTATCCCAGGATCTGAAAAATATTTATTAAACGAAAGAAAACTGTTCATTATTTTTATTTTTTTTTATTTTCTACTGTTTAAAAATTGAAAAATTGAATAAACCATTAATTTACTTATCTACATGCATCGATAGAAATTTTGTGCAATAAAAATTAGAGCACAGATCCGGAATAGAATGATTGAAAAAATACGTTAAATATTAGCCACTTAACTGCTGCTTATAGATCTTGAAGTAATTTTTAATAAATATATTTTATAAAATGATGAATCAAGCAAAAGGTTTATAAATTATTGTTTGAGTGTCGGTTTCAAAAGAAACTTTTTTCGATATTAAATTTTTTCGTTTAGGAAGAGTTTTTATTAATAACTTTTTACTGATTACTGAGTTTATTGAAGTAATTAAAATAACATCGCGCTTTCTTGCCTATATAATTTACGCGCGCGCACACACGAACATATAAACACGCTATTTTTTTTAACAACCATCTAATGTAAAAAAGTTTTTAAATATCTTCTGCAAACAGAGAGATATTTTCGAATATACTTAAAAATCTTGATGATTCCACAAACGTGCTTACTCTTACACACACACACACACACACACACACACATATATATATATATATATATATATATATATATATATATATATATATATGTATGTTTGTGTGTATTACACACACACACAATCGGAGGATTTTAAAACGATCTTTCATGTAAATCAATGCTCTTTTAGAGTATTTTCTTAATCTATGGTATCAAATTTTAATAGAAATGCTGTTTTCGGAGTTCTAATTGTGTTACCTGATTCTTTGTTGCATATTTACATATGCAATTTTTAAATCCAAACATAATGTACGTATTTCAACCTATACTTAATACTCTTATATTTATTGCTATTTATTAAAATTATTTTTTGGTATAATAATTTCATATAAATTTTAAAATAATCGTAATCAATAATTCATACATTTTTGAGTTAGTCCTTTACTACTTGTATAAAATGTGATGATTGTTTGTTTTTTTCGTAATTATTTTCATACTTTTCCATTTGCAAAAAAAATTCTATACGAGATACTTTAAGAAGAAATCTATGAGAGGATATTGGCTTTCATAGGCTATATTTTAAGAATGTATAATAATGGAATTGTTAAAAAAATAATCCTCTTTTATGTAGAAAGAAAAAAGAAAAACATATATCGCGATAAAGTTAACAAAGACGTAACAGAAGCAGGAATAAAATTCCAAACTTAAAAAATCGAAAATTAATCAAAAAAGAAACCTGGAAAGGGAGATTTTCTGTATCCCATATATTTAAAAAGATTATGCTTTGTATTTATTGTTTATTTGGAAGAAAAAGCTCCAGAACAAAAATTAAAATTAAAAGAATTCAGGGAAAAAACAGTGAGAGACTTAAAAAGTATTAAATATTTCCGTATTGACCGGAATGAAAAAATCTTTATATAGTTATTTTCTTTCATTAAACTATTCATTTTGTTGTTAAAAATAAAGGATTTTGAAGTATTTTAATCGTTTTTTTCTCGATTTAGGCCATCTATGGATCGCATGAACAACGTTAGTGCGTTTCTTAATCTTCTTACTCCAGTAATGTTTCATTTTTTGTGAACGAATTGATTTTTCTCTTCAGATCACTCCAAGTTATTGATTTGTTTTGTTAGTTCTTGAATCTTTATTTTGTCTCGAAATTTGTTTCGGTCTTGTGTTTTATCATCGGTGACTTTTTTTCTTACATGTATTTACTGATATCGTCCGATCAAACTATTTTTCTTTATTCTGATGTACATGAGGATACGTTTTCTGAGTCTTACGTCATTCATGCGAGAAATGTGGCCGTATAAATGGATCTTGTGTTTCCGGATTACATCGGTTTATTTTTCACAGTATGTGTGTGTAGAGTTCCTTCTTGGAAGATTATAGTTAAAATCGGTTTCCCTTGGCCTACAATTTTCCTGAAGATCTTTCTTTTTTACGTTCAAGTACTTGGGTTTCGCGTTCTGATAAAGATCTCGGGCATTCTTCTACAAACAAGCTGCTGTTTGTACAATTCTACAAGAAGCTGTTACTAACAATTCTTTATTTTTATCAATAAATTTATTAATTATATATAAAAAAAAAAAAATGAATTATTTGTTTAATTTTGAAATAAAGAAACCTGTTACGCAGTTCTGCGCAAGAAGACCGACTTTTCGTTTCCGACGCCCTCACTATTTCGCAAGTAAAGAACTGATTTTTTAGAATACAACGCACTATATACGTTCTGTTAATGATTAGACCTTGCACACAATTTTCATGTTTAAACACACTCACCACTGTGACTCACCGCATAAACGAATATGAAAAATACACCACAACTCAATCAACATAACTTCAACTTTTTTTCGACCTCTTATTGACCATAACTCTAGAACGACTCAACCAATCCTGCTAAGATTTTCATATGCACAACTTCAGATAGACTACTACAACATAACTAAATTTTAATGAAATTGATCAAGTAATTTTGGGGATTTTCCAGCCACAAAATGTTATACTTAGATATATATCTTTATACATATATTTCTTGTGTGCGTGTGTATGAAAGTGAACTCCTCCTAAACGGCTGGACTGATTTTGATGAAATTTTGTGTGTGTGTTCAAGGGGATTCGACAATGATTTAGATTCACAATTTGGTCCACTGGAAAATGTTTTTTTAATTAATTTTTTATTTATAAGTAGTTGTTGATTTTGGAATGTTTTACATTGGATCCGGTAGACTGCACTATCGCAGTATCGAATATTCAATAATATTCTATTTTAATTTTAGTTTGTCCCGACAGTTGGTGCTGCGATCAAATTGAGAAAAATATTTCGTAATTTTGTGTTATTATTGTGTTACAAAAAATCGCGAGAAGACAGTTTTTTAATAAATAAGAGGCTAATAAATCAGATAGAAATGTAAACAAAGGAAAACCAATCAGAGCAATGCAAGATGGCCGCTGTCATACACAACGACCAATCACAAAGAGCCCGTATGGCCGTTGCCAATGTAAACAAAATCACAACTGATTAAGTAAAAGTAGGCAGCACTGCGATCGCGTTTAGAATTGTGCGCGTATTGAGAAATATTATATTATATTATTATTTACTGAAATAACGTTTTAAGGTGTAATTAAAAAATATACATTGTGCAAATGTGTAAGGTACAGTATTGAAGTGAAAATGTTTTTTTAATTTATTTATGTGTTGTTGATCTTGGGATGGTTAAGGTTCACAATTGGGTCCAGTAGGCAGCGTGTGGTTCCGGTAGGCAGAGCTGCGATCGCGTTTTAGAAGTTTAATTTTTGGTTTATCAGTCAGACCCGGTAGTTAGTGCTGCGATCGGATTCTAGGATTTTTTTTTATTTTGTTGCTTTTTTCGCATATCAGTTACTTGCGTCGTAGCTTAGTGTTGTTCTTACATTAAAATTCGTATTTAGAGAATAGTTTGAATTAAATCCGATAGGTAGTGCTGTTGTTTTGCCATTTGGATTTATTTACATTCTGACTTTTATAAAGTGAAAGGTTAAATTTTGTTTAATTGCTAATGTTCAGTTTTTTAAGGTTTTATGAAACTTTCAATTGTTGTCATTTAATCTGTATGTTTACTCAGATTTAGTAATAGCGAAGCATTGCAGAGTCTGCTAGAATTGACTGCTTATTGAGAATATTATATTATATTATTATTTATTGAAATAACGTTTTAAAGTTTAATTAAAAAATTTACATTGTACAAATTTGTAAGGTGCAGTATTGAAGTGAGTATTTTACATGATTTTTCATGAATTTTAATGATGTATTCACGTGCATTCAATAACAATCAACTTAACCTACAAATTTAAATTGTCAGTTCTCATTTGATTCTATGCAACTTATGAAGTATTGAACGGCTCTTTGAAAATAAAAATTTAAGTTTGTAAAATAAATTATAAAATTTATAAAATTAAAATTTAAGTTACTTATAATATAGTTTAAAAGTATATTTAAAAAATTGAATTTATAATGTTTTAGCTGATTAATTTTATAAAAAGTTTTTAAAATTATTTTTAATTTACTCCAATTATCTAAAATTTGGTAAAATAGATGTTAAAATAAAGAATGAGAAAAATGATAAAAATTTCTACTAAAATTTTAACTACGTTGCTTTTTTACAGTGCTTTAATTTTTTTATTAATTGATTAATTAAGCTGTTACATGGTTATGAAACATCAAAATTATTAAATAAATAAAAAAATATGTAGGAGGTACTTTTTTAGAATGATGTTAAGTGAAAATTAGTAGTAATGCGGACGAAAATTTATTAATTACACTAATTATTAATTTTACGACGTTTCGATTTTTTAATTCAATTTTCATCGGACATCTGAATATTTAGTGAAAATAAATATTAACCATACTATACAATTAATCAATAAACCCATTACAATAATACAACAATCACTAACTTATAATATCATACTAATAGTCATTTTAATGAAATTTAGAACACATTCCTGCTAATTTTAACTTAATTAAGTTACTTATATTTATGTGTGTGCATTTATTACTCAATAATGCCGCGTTAGGACAACGTCTGTCGGGTCCGCTAGTATATGTATATATATATATATATATATAAGGAAATTCCAATTAAGTGAATGATATTTTCGTACTCTTTTAAGTCAAAATTTAAAGAAAGTTCACTTTCATTCTCCCCCCCCCCCCCCCCCATTTCCACCACTTTTCTTCGAAAAGTCGGTAAAAAAACAAATAAGTAAAATTAATGTATTATACAGTATTAATTTTTATTCTGTTATAAACTGCGATTTATCACTGTATAGTAATCTTTATAATTTTTTAAATATAAAATACGTTATTAACAGTTTAAAAAAAGAAAGTCAACATTGTGTTTACATCGTATGTGGTAATGAACTGGAAATTGTATTCTGTCATTCGGAAATTTGAATTATTAAGGAAGTTAAGTGATTCAGAGTTTTGAAAATTAAATTATAAAGGAAATTTACCTATTATTGATTATTTATTTTAATATACATATTTAATGAACTGGCATGTACCACTTGATATAGTACCACTTGTAATGTACCACTTGATATAGTATAAACGTTTTTCTGTACATAAAAAGAATTTAAATTTTCATTTTATCATATCAGCGCTACACAAAAGATAAAATTTCATAACTTTACCAACAAAATTATCCCGATCTTTTTTTTTTGAATCTCGATGTTTAGGATGTTACTTCCCAAAAAAAATTGTTTTCGCACTATGTCCATCTTGATGGTTAATATACTAAAACAATTTTGTTTAAAATTAATAAATATTATTTTAAAAAACTGTCTGTCGTTAATATATCAACTTTGTGAACTTTTCGAAATTTTAATATTCGCAGTAAAAATTGATATATCGAATTAATCAATTTTTCTAGAATGCTGTACTAATGGCTTTTATTTAACAACTATTAATTATTAAAATAATCAACTACTTTTTAATTCGCAAACATTTTTTATATCCTTGAAGATTTTCGAGGCTTTTCTTCTTATATGAAAAAAATATAATTTTTATTTTGCAATTTAGAATACATCGCTCTCAATGAAAAAGAAATGAACAAGGATTTCGCTAGCTGAAAATACTACCTCATTATATCCGATTTTATTTTCTGCCTAATCGATTTCTACTTTATTTACCTAATCTAAGATCTACATATCTGCTTAAGCTAAATTACTTTTAGAAGTATCTAACTAAGATACTAGTTTTCATACGGTAAGCATCTGGCTCGATACTTTCACATGTCACACAATTTCAGGGATGAGCGAGACTGTTTCCTTTAGAAACCCTACTTATTCTAGGATACCTGCTATTTTATTTTTAGAGAAAAAGCAATTTCTGTATGTAATATTTATATCTTTATTTAATCGCGTCAACACAAAATTATTGTTTAGTAATCTATTACCGAAGAACGTGTGTAAGAGACCTTAAGCTTATCTTTCGATAGAGTTGTCTGCCTCTTAATGCAGTTCTTACGAAGGAAGATCGTCCTTTCTCTTAACTGTTCCCTTTTTGTTACACTTCTTTGCTACAAGTTATATGGCGTTTCTTTTTTCTGTTTAGCCTCCGGAAATTACTGTTACCGGGAATTACCAGGTATTACTTCAGAGGATGATGATGATGATGATGATATGTATGAGTGTAAATGAAATGTAGTCTTGTACAGTCTCAGTTCGACCATTCCTGAGATGTATGGTTAATACTAGGTATATGTCAGAACTCTTAGTTAATGACGGTACGGTTGTTGGGAACTGTGTGGCCAATACTTCTTGGTGTGATTTAATGAGTAAGGCTGCCTGTGCATCGATTCAGAACTCTGCTGTCTGATGGCTACACGATGAATGAAGTGCAAATCCGGGGAGCCGGGTGTAAGTTATGAAATAAAACCAAGTAAAAAGAAAACATACAGAGTATTTAATTTCCAAAGTAATCTGAATTAAATTATATGAATGATATTAAACTGTCCTAATGAACGCTTAAAACAATATTATTTTCTTTCTTTTATTGTAAATAAAGAAAATTAACATACAATATTTTGTAGAATATTTCTTTAATCTATCATTCTAATTTCAGATATTTTTTATTAAACTACCGAATATCTTACAAAATGTGCAATAAAAAGGTTAGATGATACACGTAATGACTTATACAAACAACTGGCATCGTGTTAGACTGTCGTGAGTTCTTAAGAAAATTTTAACCCTTTAAGAAAACTTTTTAACAAATCCAATTTTCAAAAGATTAAAATAAAAGTTTAAATTAAGTGATCGATTCATAATAATTTTCCTATTTCCTTAAAAAATAAATATCAAAAATTATATTTTCCGGTTTATTTCATTTTTAAGTCGACCAGTACAATTTTTAATGTAAAATCCTGCGATCATAAAACCATTTCAATATCTCATTAAGAAAGTGCCACATTTCTAACTTTTTAAGTAGGTTGAATACTTAAATTTTACACAGTTCTGTTTAATACTTAGAAAATCTACAAAGACAGAACTTTTGATTAAGACCGCTAAAAAGGATTTAAAAAGGGATTGGACCACAAATCTATTTAACATAAACACGAAATATCACTTAGTCACTCACTCTTTCATCACATTATATCCCAAACCCATGAACCATTTAATAAAAAGACAATAATAATAAAAAAAATCATGTTTCAGGTGTATTATTCAAGTTGTAATAAAATAATATTGTTATTTTTTTTTTTTTTATTTAAAGTTATTGCTGTCACAAACAAACAAAAATGGTAAAAAATATATATAAATAAAAATTGACTATAGTTAAAAATAAAATAAAATTTGATAGGTATCCTACCAAATCCATACTCAACAGGAATTATCAGAGGGTCATTTATCGATTTGGTAATGTTATTTTAAAAAAGAAATTATTAAATACTCGTATTTTAAACCTATAAAATTTCATATGAACAGTGAAATGTTATTGTATAGTAAGTACTATTATATTCATCCTTTATATGTAGCACTAATCTTACACAGGTATCTATCACAAGTAATCACAGTTACACAGGTATTTTACCTAACAATAAACATAATATGAAAACTTTAAAGAGGTTTTTACAGTAATTTTTATATAGGTATATATTTTATGGGTGAGATAAAATATCAGAATTTGAACCCAAGACGTTCCAGATGAGCCTACCGAAGAAGTTGGAGAGTAATTAGAGTTACGTTTCGGGTTATACCGAATTTGTTTTGATAAAGTTGAGGATTTTAATAATTTATTACAGAACTTCCTTTATTTCTTAACCATAGATACTAAAAATATTGAAGAATCTATAATTTGGAGTTAGGTAAAATTTTCATAAGGAATCTTTTTACATTGTCCTACAAATATAATATCTTACAATATTTTTTTTACAGCTGAGACAAACAAATCTCAGAAAAGAGATTCATATGTTTTTCGGTTTTAAGTGGTATAAGTACAAAAAAATAAATTAAAAAAGAGTTTTTAGGCATGCTTTTCTTTAGAAAAAGAATTAATTAATTTTAAAAAAATTCGTACTAGAGTACAATTTTTTTTTAAATAAAATAAAATATTAAATAGATATATTAATTAAATAACAAATATTAATATATATTAAATATATTAATTTAAAATAAAATATTTTTTTAAAAAGGAAAAAGTAATTTTTTTTCAAGAAAATTACTTGTAAAAATGTTTTCTATTTATGATTGACTAAAAAAAAAAAGCTTGGGGCGCTCTCATATACGGCTTTATAATTAGTATGTGCCCAATGCTTTTCTTTTTAGTTATGCATAAATAGGAAATTTTTTTAAAGGCAATTTTCTTGAAAACAGATTTATTTTTTTATTTTTTAGTACGAATTAGTTTTTTTCGTTTTTTATATTTATTTTTTTGAAGAAAAGCTTGTTTTAAATTGTTTTTTTATTTTCTAATTTTTAGTCATAATTAAATTGTCTTAAAATTTTACATTAGTAATTATAATTAGTAAATTATCAAATTTGATATATATATATATATATATATATATATTATATATATATATATATATATATATATATATATATGTAACTAATGTATGCATGTATGTACATGTAATTTAGTTATTTGTACACAGAACTGAATTACTTGAAATCATATTTGAACAAACATCTTAAGTTATAAAATTTCTTCCTGAGTTGTTAATTTTTTATTTTTTTTTATTTTGTATAATATTTCAACTGATTTTTATTTAACAACAAAAAAATATTTATATACGCTTTTATTCTATATTATAACTTGGAGAATTAGTTTCCATTATTATAAATTATACCAGTTATTAATGACTAAATTCGATGATTAGCGTATATAAATTTTAAAAGGGAAATGTACACTATTTATATTAAAATCCGCTTCAACATCACCTCATCTGCTCATACTGAATTGACAGTCAAAACCAACTAGATCGATAGCAACATCTTATCGATTCAGCTGTCTTCCTCAACATGTTCCCCCTGCTCCAACAACTTATATATAAACGTTCTATACATAATATATAGAAATATATGAAATTAACAATGGAATATTGTATTGTCACCCATCTTACATCGCTGTGTAAAATTTCACTATTGTATGACATAGGGGAATGAGATTAATTAAGGTTGCAAGATTTGAGGACACTGAAGTTAAAGAAGAGCATGTAAAAAAGTAGATTTGTACTGCTTGAAAGATATCCACGTCATAGATATCCATCCCTCAAGAACATAATAAAAGTGTGAGAGGCCGATCATACGTATGGATAAGACGTGTTTCTATAATTGAGTTTGTGAACACTCAGTTATAGAAAGAAATATTTTAAATCCCAGGTACATAGTCTTGGAATTTCCGAATCTTTTTTTAAGGCTTAATGATATTTTCATTCAGGGGTTGATGTGGGGCTGGTTGAAAATATTTTAACAGTATGAGACACAACGAGGGAGTCAATATAAAACCAAATATCGAAAGTCTCATCGTACACCTTGAAAGGGTTTTGTAAAATCAAGTACCGTATTACAAGAAGCATCTGACGCCTTGGTGTTTGTATAAGATGAATAATATCATGTAGCCCGAGTAGCGTATGACGCCTTGAAGAAGTCTATATAAAACCAGAAATAAAGAAACCCAAGCAGCATTGACAACCTTGAAAAAGTCTATACAAAACCAACAATTTATTAATGCATTAAAAACTGCGTAAAAAAACCAGCTGTGTAATTATCGTATTGCAAGTTGTAACTGACGTCTAGAGGGATAAATTATGCAATTAAACTTACAACATTTTATTTATGTTCGTATTTAATTCTTACCAAGTTTATAACTAATCCGTATACCGTAATACAAAAGGGTAATATAGAATAAAACTGGTTGAAAAGGAAATACATATTACAATTTTTGAATTATTTAAATTAAACTTACAAAAAGAAACCGTAATAAAAATTAAAAAACATGCTTGCCAAAAAAACATTGCTGACCAACACTGCTCTTTAATATAGAATAATTACTAACAGATAGATAGATATTATATATAAATATAATTAAAGAACGTGGGGTGGCAATTTTGTATTTAATATTTGTACTTATTATAATTTTTTTCAATTTATTTAAACATATATATACATACATATTTATATAACCACTCCCGATAACGTAAGGATTCCAACGCGAGGTCATACACATACACCTAAATCGGTACAGTCGTTGAGCTGCTAGTGAAACAAACAAACATACATACATACACCCAAATACATTACACTCCTTTTTGAGCAGTCGTATAAAAATTGAGGGTGAATGTGAAAGGTTTCGATAATATAAGTGGTTAGTAAAAAATTATTTTTTTTAAAAGAGATCTTCGGGGTGAATTAGTAGCGTCTCAGCTTTTTATTCGCGGATCCCGGGTTCAAATCCCGACTAGATATGGCATTTTTCATAAGCTAAAAATTAATTTCCATATTCCCATGTACAAGCATCAAAGCTTCTGCGGTAAATTAACGCATTAGTTCATCAAAAAGTCTTTTAAATTTTAAATCCCATCGGGAAGTCTCCTCATAGTAAAGTCATTCTACAGCCGATTGTAGAAACGGTCTATAAAATTAACAAAGATATCGTTCGAACATCTAAAAACTTAAGGTAAAATCAAGCTAATGATTTTTTTATTTATTGATGGATTTTAATTTTTAACATAAATGTTATTATGAGCCAATAAAAAAATTCTTAACAGCTAATAATAACAATATGCTATAACATCAATAAAAACGTTTATTTTATTTATAAAATAATATATAGTTTATCAAAACTATAATATAAAACTGTATTAAGGGAGAGTTGAAGAAATTTTCTTGTAAAACGGTAATTAACTGTAATAGCATTACTAAAAAAATATAGACTGAAAACCTGTCGTTATGAATTAATTAACCTGTTCCGTTTTTAGAATACCTGCATTAACCTTTTTTTTATACTACTAACTTATTTAACAAATATTTTTAAAATTTTCTGAACGTAATTTTTTTAATTATAATCCAGTTAATTTTTTTTTTACCTCAAAATAAAATAAATCGGTCCCGCTATTACAAAAGCCATAAGTAAATATGATCGCATGTACAGAGGCTTCCATCGAAGCTTCTCAAAAATTACTAATATTCCTATAGAGAATATACTTTACGTGTGCACTTACATTTACGTGTGCACACGTAAAGTTAAGTCAGCCACTGATAGTTGGCACTGATAGTTTTTGGCACTGGTAGATCAATACAAAACAAAAACAATCATAAGAATTCATAAACAAAACACAAAATGAAAATAAAACAATAATTAATAATGAAAGAATAATTGAACGAAACAAAATAATGAATTGATGATTAACACTAAATTGATGCAGCACAAACTCAAATCACATAAAGTCTTTAAAGTCCAATACGTGGAGTCGTTTTAACTTTCTAACATCTTGTCTGTTATCTAAAAGGTTACGTAATAGGTAAATAATTCACGTGGTTGTTTAGCCGCAATTTATATTTTGTACCGAATCTCTCGGTATTTCTTCTCGAATAGACTGTAAACCCAAATATTCGTGGATTTCACCGTTTCTTACAAACCAAGGCATCCCTGTGATGCTCCTCAGAATTTTTTTTTTTTTAGAATCGCTATAATTTTGACGTTACCGCTACTTGCTGTACCCCCAGAGTTTGGACCCCATAGGTCCAAATCGGTCTCAGGATTGCCGTGTTCAATAATTGTTTGTTGGACAGTGAAAGCTGTGACCTCTTGCTCAGTAACCAGTACGCTTCCTTAAATTTAATATCCAGTTGTTTTCTATTACATGGACCTTCCACGTCAGACGAGGATCAAGATTAAGACCAAGGTACCGTACACTTTGAGCATACGGTATGCGAAATGGACCCGAGGGACCTCAACTCATTAAGAGACCATATATATAAAAAAAATTTGTAATACTTTTTTTTTATCTATTTTCAGTAAAATTTATTCTCCATTGTCCTGTTGTAAAGGAATTTCCAATCTTTTTGTTTAAGAAATTAAATTTATAAATGTCCTTTAAAAAAAGTAATAATAAACTCATACTAATTAGGAGTTCGTGTTTTTTTCGTTAACGCATTAGGCTATTTGCTAATTTACGGAATTCAAATTAAACTAAAATTATCATTTTAATTTTTTCATATTTACGTCACTATATAACTTTTAAAAATGTTCTTAGCCAATTAAAATTTTTTTTTTAAATTATTAAAATTTATTATTAGAATAAAAATAAGTTAATAATGGTAGTTGTCCTAAATCCCATAATAGGTCTAATCATCATAGCAGATAACTGTAATCTATGTATAATGGTTTGGTAACACTATGTTGAGTAGTTAATTTTCATGTTTATAAACAAGTTGTCACGCTATCTTTGAGGGACAGCTCCACCCGGGAAGGGTGGGAGGCTTCGGTCTTCCACCTTCAATGATCTAGTGGGGACTCCTTTGGGATACTATTGGGAAGAATGTAAGACCGTAGTCCCGGTGGGGGATCCCTTTGAGGTTTCCCCACTAGAGCCAAGGCGTTAAAACCGGAATCCCGGTGGGAAGTTCCCACCGGGAACTTCCTCATTTGAGGAACTCCTCATTTGAGGCATGGCATGCAAAAAGACAGTTCCGACTGCCTGGGCGGGGCCTGGCGTCCTTCCGAGGTAGCTTGAGGCGAACGGGCTGAGTTTATGCTTAATTGTCTGTCCTGTTCCGGGGAGCGTGAAAACTACAAATGTATTTTTTTAAAAACACACAAGTTTTCCATGTTTTTCTTTTAATACAGTTTAGACTTCTAAATAATGCCGGCCTCCGTGGGGCGAGTGGTAGCGTCTCGGCCTTTCACCCGGAGGTTCTGGGTTCGAATCCCGGTCAGGCATGGCATTTTTCACACACGCTACAAAACATTCATCTCGTCCTCTGCGGAAAAAATGTCTTGATTGCGGACTCGGACGTTAAACAAATAAGCTATACATCACAATAAAATATTCGCTACGTTAGAGTTATTGTATAATTTTAAGGGTAAGAAATATAGATTAGGTTTAAATAGAGAAGAAATATTTTTAATTAAAATAAAAAATTAATCGATTTCCAAAGTGAACTGGAAAATCTTCTAAAATTTTGTTTAAGTTTTTAAACAAAAATAATAATTTTAAATATTTAAAATTATTAAGTTAATTTTATCAAAATAAATTGTAAATAAAATTATATTTGTAAAATCATTTTATTATGAAATGTATTTCCTTCTAGAAAAAACATTATATAAAATTATTTTATATTTTTATCATCTATACGCTGTTTGTTAATTAATGATTGTTTTTAATTATAAAAGACAGGTGTATATAAATATATACTTCCTTTGTTCATTTTTAAATGAAACAAAATAACAATTATTTTATATTGAATAAATGAAAAGTTATCTAGAACACAACTGTCTCTGTTTTCTTGATAAAGTCAGGAAATATCATTTCTGCTGTATATAATAAAAAATACTAATAACAATAGTTGTTTTTTTATTTTTGTAGGTTGATAAAATTGTTTAAAATAATACACAAATTATAATTTATATTTTAAAATATGAATATTTATAGCTTAGTTTAACTTTATTTTAAATTCAGTATATTATATTGGTATATTACTTTAAAAATCCCTTATTAATTTGATATGTTTGTGTTTAAATTTTTATTTCATAAATTCCTTTAAAATACTTACAGATAGAGTTGAAAATAATATTTCAAAACTTAACTGTAATTAAGAAAATAACTAAAAAACTTAAATAGTTAGTTAGTGTTAGTTAACTGACCGAATACCGCTGGTGTGTACATCAAATATTCTAATATGCAGAGTGTACTGAAGTCCACATTTTAGACGAAGTCCCCATTATAACGGAGATTAAATCATCATATTTAATCTTGATATGATTACTTTCTTAAATCCCTTTATTAGTTAATATTATAATATAGATAAAATTACCTCAAAATTCGTAATTATAATCAATGAGTACCGATTTTTGTGTAAATCCTGTTCAGCCCTTTTCATCTTTAAAGAAAACAATGAAAAAAGATGTCCTTCTTAAAGGTGGCTTATAACTTAACTAATATATCCCTGCCAAAGTCTCTTAGAACTTTCGAAATATATTCAAGAATTATGAAACCCTTTAAATCAGAAATTTTGCTATAGTTAAATTTTCTATCTTAATATTATTATTAAAGTTGTTTTATTCAAAATAGGGATTTTTTTTTATAATTAGTGATTTATTTTTATTAAGAACTAAAACGTAAGGAATTTATAGCTTGGTTTTTAATTATTGGGTATTTAATTTTTTGGGAAAATTAATATACCAAAATTTTAGTTTTTAAATATTAAATATCAACCAGATACTCGTATTTTAAAATAAGATAGATTTCTAATGTAAATGTTAAAAAAATGTTTAATAAATACATTGTATCATGTAAGGATGAGTCCGTTACATTGGGTCATGTAACGACCCTAGTTTTAATGGTTCCTGTACGCGTATCACGCAAAAATTACTAGAGAGATTTTAATAAAACTTATTATAATTATAGAGACTTGGTCATTATCTCCAATTAGGATTATCGTGATATTCCTAATGGGGTTTAAGATATTAAAGATATCATTAAAAAATTAATTCATTAAAAAAAATTAATCCTTTTGATAACAGAAATATAATGAAATAAAATAATTTTTTTTTCCTTTAATGAGTATCTATAAAGTATTATATTTCCTTTTGATTATTCAAAACTAATTTGTAATAATTAACTAACAATTAATTAATTGCGTAATTATTACAAGTAATAATTACGGAAACAGGTTTTTCTTCGTAATCCTGACGCAAAGTTATAAAAAATTTTATTATAAAAATATATCAATATATATATATACAGAGAGAGAAAGAGAGAGAGAGAGAGATGAAAACTTATCAAAATAATGAAATGGATCTAATATATCCATTTCATCTATTATAGAAGATTTTTTTTTTATTAAGTGCTTAGCTGACAAAGTGAATAAATCTCTTCCAACTCTCTGAACTTAAGAAATGAAAAATACAATTAGTTTTAAATGTTTAAATGAATGCAAATAGAGACGGTCTTCACACAAAATTATTGCAACCATACAAATAACTTAAAATTTATTAAATTTTAAATAATTAAGCATATCTACATAATATCTCTTAATTAAATAATACTATTTAATGTTTTCTTCAAGAAATAACAGAACAGACGTAAATTTTCTGGCAAATTATTGTACTAGTAAAAAATATCTTTGTTAACAACGAACTGTAAGTTACGTAATTTTGTTTAATTGTTCATTTATTTATCAGTACGAATCAAACAATATTATTAATTATGTATTTACGTATTATTAATGCAAGAAAAATATATTTGTCAATTGTAATGCACTATTTCCAAATAAGACCTCTTATGTTAAAACATATAAATAGATATTCAGGTTAGTATGACTGAAAACTTAAAAAGCATTTTTTAAATTCTATTATTTTTTTATTTAATATTTATTTAGCAGTTTTTAGTTTGTCTATATTAAAATAACTAAGTTCATTAAGTATCGCATGTGTGTGTGTGTCTATCTATTGCATGGTAGTAGAGCTCATAAATAATATGATTGTTACATTCCCACATCATTTCCGTCATTAATGATTCCTGCAAACAAACTACAATGCCGTATTTAATATTGATAAACTAAATGAAAAGAAAATACAGCTTGCACTTGATAGAAGTTTCTTACATAAAACAATAAACATTTTATACAATTCCACAGTTTTATTAAAACTTGTTGATTTTTTAATTCTCATTTGTTTTTTTTTAATAATTATAAAAACCTACATTCTTCGGCACCTTACATCGGTATTTATAGCAATTATTTAATCTTTACTTTCCAGTGTAGCGCTATAGACGGGAAAGTATTATAATCGATCCGATTTGAGCATATGCCGTTTTCACCGGATTTTTACATTAAACACCTAAGGAATCCAAAAAACCGAATGGAAATTTTCCGGATATTTGTAACGTCTGTATGTTCAGTATCGCCCTCTAAATCACCTTTTACCTCCAAAACTACTTGACCGATTTTTACCAAACTTGGCCAAATTACTACTTCTGTATGTGAGGGGTTGGTACTATTAAATTTTCAACTTATAAGATCAAGGGGGTGAAGCTATAGAGCAAGGCACCTTCAGTATCTCGAGTTTTCGCCTAATTAAGGTCTTATTTTTCTCAGTCACATTTGTTAACATTAAAAAATAGTAAAATTTCCACAAAAACGTTTGTCAAGTGGCATCCCCACCCCAAAAAAAATGCTCTAAATAAATTATTTCAAATTAATTAATTAAAAATTTAGAATTAATAAAAATAAAATTAATTTATTTTTTTAATTTGTAATAAATCGAGGATTAATTGATAATTATTTTTAATTATTCAAAACATCAAAATTTAAAAGAATTAAATTTTTTTTTTTTTTACCTTTACTGTAGTTATTTGAAATCGGTTTAATTATTTATTTATCTTTTTTATAAGTTTATTTAATATAATCTGATAAAAAAATTGAAGTAGGTTTTTCGATAAACTGTTTATTTATTTGACTGGTCTACATTTTTATTTCCTTATACGAAGTAGAGGAAGTATTGTGATCGCAAAATTTGCGATTTTCAGATTTCAACGGAAATATCCATTTTGACCATCCCTGAATCCATTTTGATTAGTTTCGGCGTGACGTCTGTACGTTCGTATATATGTTCGTATGTATCTCGCATAGCTCAATAACGATTAGCCGTAGGATGTTGAAATTTTGGATTTAGCATTTTTATAACATCTAGTTGTGCACCTCCCCTTTTGATTGCAATTGACTGAACCAAAAGTGTCCAAAAAAGTCCAAAATCCAAAAAATTTGGATTTTGAACTTTTTCTTAACTGCAGTAATAAGTTCTCAATGAGGAACTTTTCAACGATATATCATAGGTGGTTCTTATTTTCATTGGTTCCTCAGTTATATCCAAATAAAATTTTAATTAATGAAATATTTGGATCTTACAAGGCACATCGGTTCGAATCAGACTTCATCTCCTTTTTTTAACTTTTTTTAACTTTTTTTTAATTTAAATGTATTGATTTATTAATAATTATTAACCTTTGATTGTAAAAAAATTTAAGATAATTAATAAACAGTTCAATAATTAAAAAAAAAATTAAAAAAATATCAGAAGTTGTTAATGAAATAAAATTTCATGTACTTTTCATTTTTTTAAAAAAAAAATGTGTATATATAATTTAATAGGCATACAAGGAAGTCATGTGGTGTCCACATCAGATTTTTTTTTTGTCGGGCAAGATAGAGAAATTTCCTTCATAATATGAGATGTTCAATAAAATGAGATACAGATAGATGAAAATTTTAATTTTTTTTTTTTTTTTAGTTTCTACCCCCCAACAAAAAGGAAATTTAAGAGAGATGGATATATTTACTCCATAATATAAAACTTAGTTTTTTACAATATTAAATTATTATTAAATTACTTAATAAATTAAAGTTTATAAAGTCTTAGTAGAAAACTGAGACTTTATTAAATTTAATATTAAGACTTTTATTAAATTAAAATTTATTTAACACTACAAATTTTCAGGCACATAATATAAACTATTTAAATATTAAAAATAATTATAAGGAACGACTTAAATAATAAACTAATAAAACGTGTAGATTAACATAAACGTTGTTCTAATCTCTTGTATGTATATACATACGGTGTTTAGAATTCGTTTACCGAATGAGGAAATGAGGTGGAAACTGATGACAGCCTAATAACGGCAGATTGAGTGAGATGTTCACCCAGAACATGTAAACAATGTTTGTTTACATACCAGGGTATACAATCGGTTTTAAATCCATTTACAGGTAACTTTATTTCACATTATTATAAATTTATACATCTGAAATATTAATTATTCAAAAAAAAATTTTTTTTAATTAAAAAACTTCTGAAAACAAAATTATATTTTAACATTATAATATTAAAATAATTAATAATTAAATATAATAATTATGTTTGTTTCTACTTATTTTTTCTATACTTTTTTTAGTTATAAAAAACGAGCTTAAAATGCAGGTAATTGAATTTTATTTTGTCAGTAGAATTACATGTTCGACATCCACGTTACAAATCATGCCAATAGTATCTAATTAAAAACGTCAATCAGAAACAGAAAATTTAATTCCTGTTTCGATCCAATATTAAAAAAGAAAAAAAATTACTGTAGCATATTTCCAAATTCAAATGCTAATGAGTAAAATTGTCAAATAATTTCCTTATGGTTATAAACTACAAAAAAAAATTAAATAACTGTTTTAAAAATGTTACCAAAATTTAATCCCTTTTTTTTTATAAATTAACAACTGCTTTTTCGTCAGGGACGAAATACGTTGCAGATAGTCTCTTTTTCTGTTTATCCTCCGAAACCACCATAAGGTATTACTTCAGAGGATGATATGTATGAATGTAAATGAAGTGTAGTCTTGTACAGTCTCAGGTCGACCATTTCTGAGATTTATGGTTTATTGAAACCCAACTACTAGAGAACCTCCGGCCTTCGTATCGCGAGTGGTAGCGTCTCGGCCTTTCATCCGGAGGTCCCGGGTTCGAATCCCGGTCAGGCATGGCATTTTCACACACGCTACAAAATCGTTCATTATATCCTCTGAAACAATAAATAACGGTGGTCTCAGAGGTTAAACAGGAAAAAAATAAAAAACACTAAGGAACACCGGTATCCACGGTTTAGTATTCAAATCTGTATAAAAAATACCTTGCAGCTTTACTAAATGTTCATTGACGTCTCTGCTCAAGTTGTTGTTATTAGATAATAATTAACACTATATTTTCTGCTAAGAACACTATAATTTTTATGTTGAATACTGTTTACCTTAGCGTCATTATTTTATTATATATTGATGCGTTTCGGAACAACTCCATTGTCAAAGCTTACTGTACTCCAAATAAGTTTTGACAATAATTTTCGGAGTACAATAAGTTTTGACAATAGAGTTGTTTCGAAACGCGTAACATACAATAAAATAATGAAGCTAAAAAAGATAAAAAGTACTCAACATAGAATCTCTGCTCAAGATTTAATATAGAAACAAAACACCTTAAGCAGAAACTAGATGTTTATTGATGTTTGAAATTGAAATCCTTTATGAAACTGAAAAATTTCGTTTAATTTTACGCACAATAAAAATGGTAATAAAATGGTAAAATGCATAATACATAGTAAAATTAGATAAAACTCGTATACTATCAAAAATATACGAAATATATTAAATTCAAATAAAAGTAATAAATTTATATTAGATTAATAATTTCATAGTATATGTAAATTGTTACACTTTACTAATAAACAAACCCTTTCGGATGAAAAGTAATGACGCTTTCATTTCACTATGTAAATAAATAAAGCGGTAGTACACATTGTAAGAGAACTTTGAACAGTTCCCTTTCCTTTTTTGATAAATTGAACCTATCTCGGTCAGTTTTATAGAAAACAGTCGTTTTTCATAAATTAGCTGTTTAGATTTAAGAAATTTTATTTTATTAAAAAAATTAATTTGTTTGCAAATTTTACTATTATTTCGTAATTTATTCATTTTTTCAAATATATATTATCCAAAAATAAATAAATTCAGTAAGAGAGAGATAAAGAATTTTGTTTATAAAAATGGGATATTAACTGAACACCATAATATCACTAAAACAGTTCGTATCGATATATTTACCTGTTGTGGTGGATTAGTCAACCTACTCTGGATTTAGAACTGCGTTAATTTTTTTGTAATTCTATCAACAAATCTTTTTTGATTTTAAAATATCCGAAACATATCTATCTTAAAACTATAAATCCAAGCTAATTTAGAGAAAATTTAATTAAATCATTAGCTTAATAATCTGTGTTTCGTAACTTAGCAAATAATATACTAAGTGGGTAAATTAACAATATAAATTCTTTACCGGAAAAAAGGTTAAATATAAAATGCATTGAAATGTTATATAACTAATTTATTTTAAGCATTGTTAAAATGAACTAGTTTTATTAGCATTATATAAAATTATTGGTTTTTATATATTTATCCTTACAAAATATTCATTGACATTTTTAAAAATTTAATTAGTTAATTTAAATAATTAAAAAAAGATTTGTTAAAATTTGACAATAGAATAAAAATACTCCTGCGCAAAATTATGCAAGAAGACTTGACTTTTCGATTCCAATGCCCTCACTACTTCCCAGTTTAATTTTCAGATTACAACGCACTACATACGTTCCATTAACGAGTAGACCCAACACACAAGCGTCACGTTTAAACTTACTCACCAATGTGACTCATTACATAAGTTGTATACAAAATATACCGCTACACAGGCAACATAAATTCAATTTTTTTTCTACGTTAAAATGATTGTAACTCAAGAACGATTAAACCAATCTTAAAATTTTCACATGCACTACAACATATCTAAATTTCAATGAAAGTTTGGAGGTTTTCGAGCCATAAAAGTTTATTAATGAATGTTATTTTTGAGATTTTCGAGTCACAGAATTTTATAGATAAATGGTAATTTAGAAATTCCATACCTCAAAATGTAAAGAAAATTCAATTTTACTCCCCAATCACACCGTGCAACTGAAAGTAATACCGTACTTTTCTTCGAAAAGTAGGTAAAGAAAATTTAATACAGATAAATCCACCGAGTAAGTAGACCAACTCATCATGGCAAGTAGTTGTAGTCTGTGTATACGTTTTGATACTCGTATACTATTTACAGTTAATGGATTGAATTTACATAATAAAAAGTTTTCCCATCTCTTTCTTTGTACAGTTGTTGTTTCTAGATAAAGTATATAACTTAAGATATTGATTACAGTTAGTGAGGTTGATAAGGGACTTTATATCTTATGAAAAATGTTAGGCCTAATGGGAAATTAGATTTATTATTAATTAATTTAAAAAGCTTTCTTGTAAACATACAACAAACTTTTCTAGCTATCGATTTTCTTTATCTTAATTATTTATTTTTCATGCGTAATCTAACAGTTGTAGCGTTCCAAATCGTTATCTGGAAATGAATATATTTTTCTACAGTTATGCTGGTTTTTCATTCATTAATGATAAATTCGAAATATTTTATTTTGTTTAAATTAATCAAAGCGAACTAAAATTTTGATTTTCAACCACAACCAATTCTTTTTTTAAGTATCTCCAAACGTTTGTAGTTACATACAACAATTAATTCTGTTCATATTAACACCGGGGATAAATCTCTGTTAATGCTCATCATAAGATAACATTTTTTTTTTTTTTTAATTAAATGCAGGGCTTTAAATTCAACCAAATTTTTTCAAAAGCATTTTCTTTATGAATGTGGCATGATTTTTGCATATAGTGTACATTAACAGTATGAATGTGAATAAAATAAATTTAAATAATACAGTTAAATTAACTTGAATTTATATCTCAAGAGATATCTTTGACTCAGGGTTGTAGTTGGTGTCTTCATGCAAAACGAGCCTACTGGATTGCAGTTAAGAATAGTTTTAGTAAATATATATCTTACATATAAACTAGAACATTTATCTGTTAGTTTACAACAACATTTCTCGAGAACCAACCAACCGATTACGTTCGAATTTTCATGATAAATTTGTGTTATCCCAGAGGTTTTAAGCCATGAATAGCCAGCCCCCTTAGGGGTGAAGCTGTGAATATTTCCTTGTCAAAAGTCTGTGTACTTTAGTTACTACTATTGTGTCTTTTGTAATTTAGTTTCTTTTTTCAAGTAATTATAAAGACTGTATATTTTAATAATTATTATTTGCCAGTATTAATCTCACAACCTTGATGATAACGTTTCAACGGGTGTCTAGCTAGTGTTGCATACGGCCTAATGTTATATATATATATATACTAGTATTTACCCGTCACGGTTTCTCGTGCAAAAATTTAAACGAGAAACTGCATACATTTATTGAATTTAACAACTAATTGATACATCCGCACAAATTTGTCGGGTTTACCAAAAATCAAGCAGATATCTCAATTTGTTCTGAAAAAATTCGAAATTCAGTTTTGCTCCATTTCTCCCACTTAGAAGTCGAATTTCATAAAACCCATTGATTTTTACATATTAATTTCAGGAATACTTATGAGCTAAAACCGATTGAATAAATTATTAATTTAAGAAGATATCGACGACCTTTAAAATTTCTGATTGATCATTTCCCCCCCTTTTATCCGCTTAGACGCAAGATATCGAAAAACACAGAAATTGATTTTTAGATATTTGTATAAGAAATATCTTAAAACAAAGATCAAATTGAGATCTCTTTTAGAAGCTGAAAAAATCGAAAAACGTGAAGTGTCATTTCATCCCGTTTCATCTCCTTAGAAGTCGAATTTTGAAAACTCTTTTCTTAGCACGCCTCTACTATATAAATCAAACATACCCTCAAAATATATTTTCTGTAATTTTAACAGTTAGGCTGGACGTTGATGAGTGAATGAATCAGTCAGTCAGGACATCTTCGTTTATAATAATAATAATAATTTATATAATAATAATAATAATAATTTATAATAATAATAATAATAATATTTACAAAATTAATTAGTTACCCAATATGTAAAATAAAACTTTAAGGCTAATATTCAATAATGGAAGCAAAATTCAGTAACATTAAAACCTGTCTTAACGTAAATAAAATTTAGGCTACGAGAATTTTTTTTTAATTTTTTGTCTTGATACAGTCATATATAATTTGTTTTTTAATTTTATTATTATACATACGTATATATTAGGGTTTTTGTTTTTATAAATACGAGTATATAAATTTTCTATAGATTAACTTAGGCTATGGTAAGATATAATATGTAATACAAGTTATAATGAACCGAAAAGTCGTAAGGATATTGTCACAGTAAAAAACTTTCATCTTTCAATTCCAGTTTAAATTATTTCTTTTTAATTTTCTTACTGATGACATCTCACAAATTTTAACTTTGCGTGAATTCTACTTTTCCTAAATGTATCATTAATGAATTTCCAATTAAATTTTTTTTTTTTAAATTATTTCACTTAATCTTATCATTAGGGTAGACTACTTAATTAAAGTTCAAAGCTCAAATCTTATTTTACAGAGGTTTTTTAATAAAAGGTGTAGAATTTTTCTCCATAAATCTATTCGAAGCTGCTAATATATATTTTCGATTACATTGATACAAATTGGCTAGAAAGTTCGTTAAATATTTTATTAACAAAAAAAAAGTTTTATACGTTTTTTCAATATTATACATTAAGAAAAGATTTTTAAAAAAACAATTAACAATTTTTTAATATTAATAAAATTAAGAAACAAATTATACTTGGTAAAGAAAAAAATTTTTAAAAAAGTCAGCCTAATTTTTATTTATATGAAGAGAGAACTTAATGTTACCGAATGTTGCTTCCTTTATTAAATATTAGCTTTAACGTTTTATTTACTTAATGGTCAGTTGGGCTCGCTTTGCTCACCCGACTGTCTAGCCAAAAGGCTAGATGGTCTGGACCTCCGGGGCCGACCCCGAAGTCTCTCGGGGACATGGAGTCTATCCCGTCTAGCCAGAGGACTTCGCTCTCGCAGTGTTCATTACCCTCATGGTTGAGAGAATAATATTGATAAATAACAATTATAAAGTATTCAAGCTTTATAGAAACCTGAAAACGAAACTGACTTACCTTGAAATTGAAAACCTTGATCTATGACTTAAAGCCTTCCCTGGGATAGCGCACAAATATATCCTGTAAATTTGAAAGTAGTCGGTCGGTTGGTTCTCGCGTGTTGCGAGAACAAACAAACATACAGACAAACAAACAAACTTTCTGTTTTATATATAAGATTCATAAACATTCAAATTATGGAAAACTTTAGTTACTGCAATGAAATAACAAACTTTAACAGACATGTTTATATATTTATGTTTACTTTAACTGCAGTGCTTATGTCCTACAATAATTATGTACTCTACATGTAGGCGACCCAACTCCCTTTCTACTCACAAAAGAAATAATTTAAGAAAAATATCTTTATTAGAATTTTATTCAGAGTCGTTCTATTCGACTCTTTCGCCCTATTCGCTTACTGTATGATTGAAGATAGAAAACCCACGAGAGTATATCAAACATAATAGTTTTACTCTGAATGCGAGCAGATAACCAGAAATGAACGTATTTTATTACTTCTTTCTACAATGTAATACGATTCAAATGGTTAGCTTTCAAATTCATAATTACTTTTCTCGTCGAAACGTTCGTAACTTAAAAACATTTCCACCGATTCCTATGATTTAGAAACTTAAATTAAATTATAAATTTTATCTAAATTTCATTTTGCTAATACCATACAGAAACCTTAAAATCTGAAAAATTAATTACACAAAAATTCATTCATACATTCTTTGGTTCATATTTAAATTTTTGAAAAATTATTATTTAAATGTATTTGTATTGTATTTTATGGTAATAAAATATAAATTTTAATAAAAATGAAAATCCTAGGACAGATAATCGAGATGCAATGTAACAACTCAAGAGTCCCTTAAAAAATCGATTGTGGAAGAGAAATATAATATTTTTGTGCTCTAAAAATATTGAAAAGTAAATCTATACTAGAAAAATTTAATAAAAAACGTGACTGACTTCAATTTTCACGTCACTCTGTAAAATATAAATAAAAAAATAATAATTTAACAGTTTAAATTCTTCGGAGAAATTATACAATGGAATAGCCAAGAAAAAATAAACATAATATATCGGACAACAAAAGGGAATAAATAAATCTATCACCAAACAAAATATTTACAATAAAAATTCTACGTTTATAAATTCAAAATTAAAGTATTTGAATACGTTAAATCGTTCAGAAGATGTTTCTACAGCGTTTCATTGTACGCTGTAGAATTTTTATCAGTAACATAGGTATTTTAAAAAAAGTCTTTTATCTAGAAAAATACTAGAAGTGTATTTTTTATAAAATTAATAAAGACTTAAGTAAAGTGGGAATAAAGATTCCTGACTTACACAACCGGAAATTAATCAAGAATAATTTAAAGAATTTCGGAAAAGACGGTTTTCTATGAAACAAAACAGAAGAGTCCAAGAAAAAAAGGCCAGTGAGAGACTTAAAAAGTACTGACAGGAAAGGAATGAGAGGGACACTAAAAAACGTAATCTATAGTTGGCCGAAATGAAAAACGCATTAATTGTATTGTTATATTTAACATAAAACATCTTATATTAAATATTTTGTCAAATGTGGACGTAAATTTTTACGTATGATAATAGTAATGTTTTATAATGTACATTTTTTATACCTTCTATTGAAAGCATGAAAGTCAGATTAGTCTCCAGCTGTATGAATATATTTGAAAAAATGTTTTTTTTTCATATTTTTTCACGGTTTAATGATTTTGAAAAGTGATAAATATTTTCTAAAGATTAAGACAATATTTATTTATTTTTATAACAATAAAATTGTAGGAGTTAAACAAAAGTAAAATTAATATACGTTTAAACAGTCAGGATATTTTTTTTTTCATAAAAATCATGATTTCTTTGGTAGGTGTTTAACAATAATTATCTTTTCTTATAAATTTTCATAGTTATTCATTGCCTACTGTAATAATTTTTATAACAGTATAAATATTAAATTTTTACAATTTGTTATTGTAATTAATTACTTTAATAAAAAAATATATATATTTATGAATAAAAAATAAAAATTAAGGCAATATAAATTAGCGTATAATTCTAAATTATTAACTTATTTTAATTAAAAAAATAACTTTTTTAATTACGTTAAAACTACCTCGCTGTAATTGATTTTATAATAAGTTTTAACACGAACACCCATGTGAAACATAAATAAAATTATTAAGAAAACATGAAGTTGAAAATTTATATTGAATTGATTTTTTTTTTTAAATTAACACTCATGAGGTTCTAATTACAATTAGAGTATGATAAAGAAATTATGACAATTGGTTCAACCGTTTTGAAGTTACGGTAAAAAAAAACACACACACACAAACACTTATAAGCCTCGATTCTAAGACGGATAAAACATTTCAATTTATTAAAAAACTAATTTTTAATTATATGAAAGTTAAAATTTGTTTAATGCACACAAGTCTTAAATAACAGATCATAAACTTTTTATTATAACATAATTTTATATTTTTAAAATAGAATTTAATTTATAACCGTCTATAAATTGTTATTTAATACTTAATTTTCTCACATAACAGTAAACAAATATGAGATAAGCATATAAAATTGAGTTTAAGCGTCACTATGAATACGATAGTTTTACAACAAACCTTTAAAGTTATTATATTATTTTATTTTTAAGGTTATTTTTTTTTAATTTATATTATTTTTAGTAATATCGTATCACTATCGTAAAACTAGGAATGAATTTTTATAAAATTAAGAAAGACTTAAGTAAATAAAGCAGGAATAGAGATTCCTGCTTAAACAACCGGAATTCTATTTATTTTGTTAATATTATTATTGAACCTGTAAATCTAACACATTCTAAAAAAAATAAATTCATATATAATTATTTAATTCTTTATTAAATGAACTTAAAAACAAAAAATAATTATTTTAATATAATCTATTGAATTTTTTTAGATTCAATAATTTTAATAATTAAGATCAAACTTTTTATTTTTATTTTAATCTTTTTAATACTTTTGATTATTTTTGGATTAGTTTTCTCTACTATTATTATTTTTTTTTATATTTGTGACTACAATTTTCGAAAAAATAAAAATTTAAATACAAATTTTTAAATTAAAAATTTAGTAAAATACAAAACTTAAAAAACGAAGATATTTTTAACATTATTGTGAAAAGATTTAATTATTTTAAAGAATAAAAAGCCTTAAAAATTTATTATTCTCATAATAGTTAGTAATTTTTTCCAAAGCATTAATAAAAATTATTCTTTTTATTTTTACATAGATAGCCCTTAAAACGTCGCCTCTAATTTGTTCAATTATACATGTTTTGTGTAATGATTATTAATAAGTCTTATTTTCATAATTTTATTCAAATATAATGAATCAGACATTTTATTGTACATAATAATGAACATTGATTTTCCTTCAAATATATCGTTAACGTAAGTTTATAACACAGATTTAAAATATAAATATTCATAAATTATTTTTAATAAATATTTATAACAGTTGCAATCGTGGATTTTTTTAATATATTCTCTTAAGTTTCATTTTCAGTTATTCTTTTGAAACCAAAATATATAACACGTCGTTTTATATATATATATATATATATATATATATATATATATATATATATACAAACACACACATATATTATCAATGAAAAAATACTAAAATTATATACAGTTTTTTCAGAAAAATATAAGGTAAAATGTTGGTAAAACAGTATTTTACAATACCCCCCTTAAAAAAAAGACTGTAATAATAGTTATAATTAAATATATATATTTTTAATTTAATAAAATCAAAGTCGTATTCCATAGAAGAAAATCAAAGACAACAATTATAGTAAGAAATTATTATACAATTAAAACTAATAACTAAATAAAAATTGAATATTTAAATTATTAAAAAAAATCATGTCTTTTAGTTTACTTTTTCATAAAAATTGTTCTGCTTAAAACTATTATTATTAAAACACATACGTTTTAAGTTATTATATGCCAACTTCGAGAATATTTAATAATAAAAATTATATTATCCGAAAATTTAGTATTTTATATATTTTTTTTAAATTCTGTTTATTAAGATAAAAAAAATACACTACTGATTTATAAAATTTGTTATATTAAGACCACTATTAAGTTTAATAATGAAGTAGCTCAGCCTATTTTAATTTTTTAACTTGTATGTGCGTACATGTAATTCGTCAAATTAAAAATATTAGTTGTTTTTTAATATATAATTTATACAAGTTAATTAATTTATTTTCTATTCTAAAAAAAAGAAAAATTAAATATTTTCTCGATTATACACAAGTTTTTCGAACTTTCATGTTTGTTAATTTTTTTTTTTTTAATTTTTCCGAAATACTTAAAACTTATTTTAATATTTTAATGATTTACTTTTAAGTACTTTACCGATTTATTTTTGTTAGCAAAAAAATCTTAACTATTTTTATGAAATTTATAAACTTCATACAAAGTAGAAATTTTACCGTAAAATAATTTGAATCTGCTTTAATTATATACGTTATACAACGGGGAGGATAGATAACTAATTTTCTGTTCGATTTTAATTATTTATTTTGTTTAATAACGGGGTTCTCGTGGATATTACCTGGTGTCGGTAGGGTGTTGGTAGCGCCACAGCTGTCAGTCGACGAATGTGTGTTACGGCCAGTTTGTAGAGAGCGCCACCCGTATTACCGCCCCCACCTGTTGACTCGTAGCGAAGAGGGGATGATATGATCGGTAGGGGTGAATCACGATAAAGAGGAACGGTCGGGTTTCACGCATCATCCGCCCCGTCAAGCGTGTTAACACTGAAGCCTTTATAACCATCCCCGGTTGCCTTTAGAGAATCCGCTTTCTGATCAAACGAATGAAAACGTACCCGCTACTGTTTTGTCGGGCTATGATTGTAATTTGAACCGCCTAGGTTGATTTTGAAATAAAAACGACACCTCCTGTTTACGTATTCAAATTATCTTTTGCAAATTCACTAAATCTGTTTAATTTTATTAAATTATATACATTTCAGCGAACGGTTTGCAAGTTTTGATAAACAAACCGAGTATTTTGTACCGTTGGAATTTGAGTTCACTGTCAAATTTGGTTTTACACTCGAGTTATACATAGAATTAGGAATAATAATTTCTATAAGTAACTTAAATAAAACAATTTACAAATTTATTCTCTCCCACTTACTACGAGTCTATTTCTACACGTATTCAAAATAACACAAAATAAACATTGTTTTCAGCATTATAATTGTTTATTAAACATATAATTTCATCTACGTTATAAATAAAAAGCGTATGAAAATAAAATACTAAAACTTATTGTAAGTAAGCCAATACCATGGTGTTATGACATTTTTACCTGTTAAATCTTTAGGATTAAATTACATCATTTTTTAAAAAAATTATATAGAAAAAATCAGCATTTTAAACAAAAAATTGGTATTTTCTCTTATTTAAATTTAAATATATATATATATATATGTGTGTGTGTGTGTGTGTGTGTGTGTTTTTCTTTTAGATATAAGTGGAAAGAATATAAAAATTAAAGAAAGACTTTTCAGTTCTTTTAATGTAGTACTGTTAATATTTGCAAAAATTTCTAAATCCAATGTAATTTTTTTTTTTAGTTTACAATTTTTTTAAGATAAAAAGAAGTAATGAATATAAAAATTCTCTTTTGGCACGCCGGAAGGCGGAGGTAGATTTCACCGATGTTAAGTAGGGGATAAAAGAGATTTCCACCTTCAAGTTAAGAAAAACTTCAAATTTACTCAATACGATGATAATTGCACGTGAAAAAAGTTTGACATGTTTAACATACAAACTCCTCCATCTTCTTACAATTCCAGCAAACTTTCGGTCATCCCTTGTCGTAAAAGTTGATCATATCAAAAATTGTTTCAGACAAAGGTTTTAGGTAATATTTAGAAGACTAACGACCACTTTAAACCGATTTGATACTGTGCATATTAAGGGAGGTATGATTTTTTTGTCTTCGAAACCCCATTTTTTCACCCCCTGGGCCAATGGTAAGTGATACCAAAAAACTTTACTTAGATATGTTTTCGGCCCTTATTCAAATAATAGTAGAGACTTTAAACAAATTCGATATTTTACTTAATAAGAAAGTTATAACGATATTTTGTTTTTTCGATAAAACCCATTTCCACCTCCATGGTCCGATTTTGGCCGTTAACAAACTTGACCGAGATTTTGGGACAAGTTATTTTTAAGGAAAAATTTGAAAGTCATTGGCGCAGAATTTCGGCAGTTATCGTGTCCACAAGAAAGTAAAATATATATATATATACATAAAATTTGAACTGACGGTGGTTATGGGATCTGGGGAATGTGAAATGCGAAGATATGTCGAAATTTTCCGGAAGTCGAATCATGGTTCCCATTTCAATAGGTAGCTTCTTATGAACTCTACCTTTTCTTTTTCCTGTTCAACCTCCGAGAATTACCATTCAGATATTAATTCAGAGTATGAATGAGGATGATATGTATGAGTGTAAATGTAGTGTAGTCTTGTACAGTCTCAGTTCGACCATTCCTGAGATGTGGGGTTAATTGAAACCCAACCACCAAAGAGCACCGGTATCCACGATCTAGTATTCAAATCCGTATAAAAATAACTGACTTTACTAGGACTTGAATGCTGGAACTCTTGACTTCCAAATCAGCTGATTTGGAAAGACGCGTTTACCACTAGACCAACCCGTTGGGTTTTGTGAAATCTACCTAATACAATAATTAAAAACAACCCGTTTTCAAATTTTATAGAAATAGTTTTACTCAAGCCCTTCGGAATTAATTTTTGCCCCTTCTTTAGCTGAGTTTCCAGTTAATGTTTTAAAAAGATTCTTAAACCCCTCGTATAATATATTCAATCTACGTTGCCATTATCGTTTCATTAATATTCAATTTATTTTTATACAATTAAATATCAACACTCTTTTTCTCTCGGAACAATAAATAAAATGAGTTGAATATTTATAATTGACTTGAACGAGAAAAAGCCCCAAAAAAATTTCTTCCTCTTTTTCTATTTATTTTAGTTGGCATCTTGTCGATTGATTATAATGATAAATTAAATTCTTAGGGTGTGATGAAAAACCACGCCTGACAGGATTTAACACCTAGAACCAACGGATGAAAGGCAGAAATGCTACCACTCTGCCAAGGAGATTTGTTTAATAAATGATAAGATATTTACAAAGAATATTTTAAATAACTGTATAACAATGTATATTTCAGTTGTACTTTGCCATACAAAGGGCAACGGTAAAATGTATTACGTTTAATAAGTTAACAGGTACTAGTAAACCCTTTTATGCACTGTTATATGAGTCAGCTACTGCTCCGAGTTATAAAACCAATCTCAATGTTCTTTATATCATATCCGGGAAGAAACTGGACGACATATATAAACGTGTTGAGATTAATAGTTCCTTCAATCCAATCGGACGTGTTGTCCAGTTTCTGTATACGTGTGCTGCCAGCCATTTCACCTCTCCTTACTCGTAATCAGTCCTAGTTGTTTCGGTCTCTTTCTCATTGTGATATTGTCTACGGATTCTGTCTGTGTTCAAGCTTACATTTTGTTTAAAATAGAAATTTTTGTATTTCCTATATAACTATGGAGCAGTTTAATACGTAAGATTAAAAATATGGAATTCTTTGCCAGATTAAATTAATTATTTTTTTCTTTTTTTTTACTTAAGCATGATGCATTTTCTGATGAGAAAACAATATCTCGCACTAAATGTTGTCTGATTAGAATGGGAAAAAGAAATATTTTTTATAAATTTATCGAATGATGAAACGAAAACACCCATTCTAAAATATCTGAATAATTCAGTCGTCTCTTAATTTTCTTAAAGTTTGCACTATCTACGTATCTTAGACTACTGATGGGATGGAATCTATTCTTTTTTTCTGCTCTTTTTTTTAATCAACCGAAAGTAGCACATAATATTAACAGATAAATTTATCTGAATAAAATTAATTAATATTATATATCTTTATATATATATTTCTTGTGTGCGTGTGTATGAAAGTGAACTCCTCCTAAACGGCTGGACTGATTTTGATGAAATTTTGTGTGTGTGTTCAAGGGGATTCGAGAATGATTTAGATTCTCAATTTGGTCCACTGGAAAATGTTTTTTTAATTAATTTTTTATTTATAACTAGTTGTTGATTTTGGAATGTTTTACATTGGATCCGGTAGACTGCACTATCGCAGTATCGAATATTCAATAATATTCTATTTTAATTTTAGTTTGTCCCGACAGTTAGTGCTGCGATCAAATTGACAAAAATATTTCGTAATTTTGTGTTATTATTGTGTTACAAAAAAATCGTGAGAAAACAGTTTTTTAATAAATAAGAGGCTAATAAATCAGATGGAAATGTAAACAAAGGAAAACCAATCAGAGCAATGCAAGATGGCCGCTGTCAAACACAACGACCAATCACAAAGAGCCCGTATGGCCGTTGCCAATGTAAACAAAATCACAACTGATTAAGTAACAAGTAGGCAGCACTGCGATCGCGTTTAAAATTGTGCGCGTATTGAGAAATATTATATTATATTATTATTTATTGAAATAACGTTTTAAAGTGTAATTAAAAAATATACATTGTGCAAATTTGTAAGGTACAGTATTGAAGTGAAAATGTTTTTTTAATTTATTTATGTGTTGTTGATCTTGGGATGGTTAAGGTTCACAATTGGGTCCGGTAGGCAGCGTGTGGGTCCGGTAGGCAGAGCTGTGATCGCGTTTTAGAAGTTTTTTTTAATTTTTGGTTTTTCAGTCAAACCCGGTAGTTAATGCTGCGATCGGATTCTAGGATTTTTTTATTTTGTTGCATTTTACATGTGTTGTTCTTACATTAAAATTCGTATTTAGAGAATAGTTTGAATTAAATCCGATAGGTAGTGCTGTTGTTTTGCCATTTGGATTTATTTACATTCTAACTTTTATAAAGTGAAAGGTTAAATTTTGTTAAAATTGCTAATATTCAGGTTTTTAAGGTTTAATGAAACTTTCAATTGTTGTCATTTAATCTGTATGTATACTCAGATCTAGCAATAGCAAAGCATTGCCGAGGCTGCTAGAATTGCGCGCTTATTGAGAATATTATATTACATTATTATTTATTGAAATAACGTTTTAAAGTTTAATTAAAAAATGTACATTGTGCAAATTTTTAAGGTGCAGTATTGAAGTGAGTATTTTACATGATTTTTCATGAATTTTAATGATGTATACACGTGCATTCAATAACAATCAACTTAACCTACAAATTTAAATTGTCAGTTTTCATTTGATTCTATGCAACTTATGAAGTATTGAACGGCTCTTTGAAAATAAAAATTTAAGTTTGTAAAATAAATTATAACATTTATAAAATTAAAATATAAGTTACTTGTAATATAGTTTAAAGTATATTTAAAAAATTGAATTTATAATGTTTTAGTTGATTAATTTTAAAAACATTTTTCTAAAATTATTTTTAATTTACAATTATCTAAAATTTGGTAAAATAGATGTTAAAATAAAGAATGAGTAAAATGATAAAAATATCTACGAAAATTTTAACTACGTTGCTTTTTTACAGTGCTTTAATTTTTTTATTAATTGATTAATTAAGCTTTTACATGGTTATGAAACATCAAAATTATTAAATTTAAAAAAAAATATGTAGAAGGTACTTTTTTAGAATGATGTTCTAAATACCAAGGTATTTAAATTCCTCAACGTAGTCATAACTGACTGGATGGATTTTTTTCCAACACATGGCAAATTTTTCGCATATCATCAATATTGTGTATAGCTCATTTAATTTTTTGTGAAATTAAATATTTTGACGTCCCTTCTAATGTCAAAAAATAATCTAAAATTGTTGAAAGGAATTAATGGCTGTTTTAGCAAAAGATAAAATTTCAGTTTTTTTTTTTTGTATTACTTAAGTAGTACAATCTAAAACATTATGTTCCAAAAATATCAGTACTGATAAATAAATAAATTTTTCATTCTGATAGGTCATTACATACGGATCACGTCAGGAATTTGTAGTAATGCTATTCCAACGGATAAAAAAAAAGAAATATAACGGCATCTTTTCTGTATGTTTTTCACTTCCTGAATGGCTACCTCTTATTTATACATTGGGAAATTTCCCGATCTAGCCAGATTTTTCCCATGACTACTTACGCAGACGGGTGGACCTCTGCACGGTTCATCTGTATGTAATGGGTATCCAAAAGCGCAGACCTGTTGTCTTGTGTAGCGTAAAGCTGTATGTCCAAATTTTTGACACACGAAGCACCGCAAAGGAGTCTGTATAAATGGGCGAACTTCAATCTATGAAAAACAACTTTTATCTTATCAGGACACTTCGGCTTGTTGAAGGTAAGGACGTGTGACACGGAGGGTACTACTTCTTCGTTGCGTCGTGTATTTAATCGTCGATACGCTACAACTCCTTGTTCAATTTCCTGTTCTATGCAGTTTAATAGATCTCTGCACACTACTATTCCTTTCGAGGTATTTAAAGTACCATGATGTGAAATCTCAACGTCCATAACGCCGATCTTTTTAGATTTAAAACTGCAAGGACTGTAAATCATTTACAGTTTCGACAAACAAACCAATACTTGTTTTCCTAACTTCTTTAACCAGACCTCCTGCAGCTTCCGTAATTCCACGTGACGAAGGGATTGATCTTTGTAAAATCTTCATCATTTCTTCTTACAACCAGATATTTCGGTTCTGCTGACTGACTCTTCGATCGAAACTTAGCTCGATCAGACTTTTCCTTGTCACTAGCTTCAAAACTCTTCCTTCGCTTCGGATCTGAAGCCAAAGGTTCTCCAAGACGAGGGTTTTTATGTGGACCCTCTGTCACAGATGAAGTGGATGTAGATTGTTACATAAAAATTTGTTCCTCATTCAATATGTCATAAGATGCGAGCGGAGAGACGATTGGGCGTTTCCCAGATCATAGATCCTTCCTGGGTTCCCCAAATAGCCGCCTCCCGCAAATTTAACCCAGGCCAGGGAGTCAGGTACTGCCTAACCCACGATATCGATATCCCAGGGCTCGCACGCAGCAGTAAGGGCTCCGATACTCTTACCCGTAGGACAATCCCAGTCGAGGACCGAAGTAACTGACTCATACTAGACGGCGCAAGATTTCGTCAGAGCAAGCTCATAGCAGCCCACCCTCAACCCGGCTTCACAACCGAGAAGAGGGATGAGCATTCCCCCCCCCCCGCACTACGCCCAGCATCTGCAAAACAGATCACGGTCATGCCCCCGCCACCGCTGTAAACCGAATAGCACAGCCGCAATCAGCTCGGGACCGCCAATCCCGTACTCTACAGGGAGCTCCTTAGTAGAACCATTGCCCCGTTGGCCGACATAAGTATAGGTACCAAAGTACGATCTCGTTTCCCGCCCCGGACGTGTTCGTAGATGTTATTGCACGGACGTGGGGTTAGATTACTCCGGAGCATTATTGTTATCTTGTTCTACTTACGTTCTTAAACTAATAAATTGTAATTATATAAACATTTTCAATTGTCTATCTCAATATCCCGATCGAGCCGCGAACACGCGACAATACATTTACTATAGATAAAACATAAATGGTGGTATGAAAATAAATATTTTATTACACAATATCGATTTATTTATAGATATAAAAGGTTAAATTAAATAAATTTGATTAGTTTTATATTGTTATTAAAAAGATTTTTCAATGAGCTATTAATTTTTTGTTAAATTCGGTTTTTAAAATTTGTTTAAAAATTAACAAGATGAAACAGCTCCAGAATTTGATAGAAAAGTTTCTAAAATAATGAGAATTTTAATTAATGAATATTCTTAAAGCCGTGTAATCGGAGTACTACCTTAAACAACTCGTTATTTTAATATACTATCTTATGTGTAATGATTTTTTTTTTTTTTTTTTTAGTTAGGAGGTCTTGTTTAATTAATTCATCGACTTGAGTTTGATATTTTGATTAAGCAACACCCAAAATGGTATTTCACAAAATTCAAACTATACTTTTGTTCAATAAAATTCAAATATATAAAACTTTATTATTCAACGATTTTGGTCCAGAGAAAATGAATTTTAGTAGGATTTATATTTTCAGCGGTTAAAAATTCAATTACGGCACTTTTCTCATAATTTCATTGACAAGACGTTAATAATTAACTCTATTTTAAAGCTTACTAGTCGATCGAGAGCAGAGTTAAACTAAACAAAAAATCCTTCAACATAGGCAAGAATATAAGTAACTGGCACCCTTCATTCATTTTTAACATAATAGCCCGTTTGCAATACTTTTAAATTTGTATAATAATACAAATAGCTATAATAATTAATAGATTAAGTTCAGTAACAGTATTTAGAAACAGTAATTTTTTTTTTATAAATATTTTAATTACTGTACAAAATGAATATCAAAATGTGGCAGGTGACTTTTATAGAGCTGATGAAATCGTTTTAGTGGGTGTAAAAGAGAATCTTATAATTTTAGATAAAAAATCTTGAATAGTAATTTGTTAGAAAGAAGGGCTTAAAAATCAAAAGCCTTTCTTTATTATTTAAAATAGACTTCCAGATAATTAAATTAAGTCAAAAAATGAATTTTATTAATTACCATTTGTTTAAAAATGATAATTAAATTTTAGTGTCGACAATGAAATTATACAAAATATGTATAAGTAATTGTTAAAATTAAATTTTGATGACCTAAGTTTTGTTAATTTTAAAAATCAAAAAACATCATTCAGTGATAAATAACCTTGTTAATGAACAGTTTTTTGTTTTTTTTTAATTAAGAAATAAAAAATAAAAAACTATTTATTTTTTGTTTATATTACTATGGATCTCTCGTTAGACGAGTATAGCATTCAGAACAATATTGTTTAATTGTAATAGGATACAATACGATTTTGTGTTTACAATGTTCATTTTTGTACACTTTCAGTAAAAATTTAACTGGTTTACTTGTAGAAGAAGTTGATTTAGTTAATGTTAAAACATTCGCTTATTTGGTCAATCGATCACTGCCAAATAAAAATCTAGCACCGGAAATTAAATGTGTAGACAAAACTTTGGTAACAATGTTCGTTTAAACGCAGTAACCTACATCTTTATACTACACTAATGTAATAGATTTTTAAAATTATGAAATTAATAATTGATTTTTTAATTAAAATAAAACTACATTTTTAAAAAATAAAAGATAAATGTTCGTATTTTTTAAGCTGTTTTATTTTTTAATTTATTAACGAAAAAAATAAATAAATAAAACTTGCTTTTATATTGTAATAATGTTTAAACCGTACTTTTATGTTCTTAATTTTGTATTACAATACTGGAAACTATGCAAGTTAATTAAAATTAAAAGAGTAACAATCACAAAAATATACTCTAACGCGTTTCTGTATCCAAGCTGTTGTCATTTTCAGATGATGATGATTAAAGAAATATCGGATGCGTGAAATTGTCCGAGCATGAAATTAATTTAAATTAAAGTTAAAAAAAAATGTTTAATCTCTAGACAAACTTTTAATTCATTTTAAACAAACGTATTTCTTTTCATAACCGTAGAAGTAAAATTATTACATCAAAGATGTACCTTATGTAAATATATTTCGCTTTAGGTTAGCGAGACAAAATCTGTTGAACAAAATAAGCTGTTGAACCCCACTGAATCCATCCAAATCGGCTTAAAGCTACACTTGTTTATATAGGCATTAAATTATTAAATTCAAGTTGTAACTAGTATCGGTACAGTATTTAAGGATTAATTTTACCCCTTCCTGTTTATTCCTTATGATGATTAAATAAACTGCAAGTTTAAAGTATGTTTATGGGTATGTGCGCGTGCGCTCCGTAATGATTTTTTAATGAATAATATTAGGTCAAACATTCCTAATCTTCAAATGTAAACAACCATACATTATGATTAATTCTAGATATTTAAAAAAAAATTATAGTAATTTTTTACCTACGAAGAAGTGTTCAATAAATTTCCGGCAACGTAAACTATTTGCATTATCAAAAAAAAAAAAAAAAAAAAAACCGAGTGAGAAAGATGCAAAGATCTTTTCTTTAATGCTTGCTTGATCTCATATATATTGATTCATATATATATGAATCCCTCCTCTATGAATCATGAGACCTTGCCGTTGGTGAGGGGGCTTGAGTGCTCAGGGATACAGAGTAGCTGGACCGAAGGTGCAACCATATCGGAGAGGTATCTGTTGAGAGCCAGACTAAGGAATGATTCCTGAAAGAGGGCAGCAGCTCTTTCAGTAGTTGTTAGGGGCGTGAGTCAGGACGACTTAAACGGCCGTATCAACATCACTCAGTCCTCTGAGTACTGCGCAGCTGAAAGCAATGGAAAACTACAGCTGCTTTTTTTCCAAGAAAATGTGGCTCTCTGCATTTTCACATAGCAATAATGGAGGCGCCTTCCTTGGTAAAATATTCCGGAAGTAAAATAGTCCCCCGTTCGGATCTCCGGGTGGGGACTACTAAGGAAGGGGTCACCAGAAAATTAAAAAATAACATTCTACGAGTCGGAGCGTGGAATGTTAGAAGCTTGAAAAAGGTTGGTAGGCTAGAAAATTTAAAAAGGGAAATGGGTAGGACAAATGTGGATATAGTAGGAATTAGTGAGGTTCGGTGGGAAGAGGAAGGCGACTTTTGGTCAGGTGATTTTAGAGTAATTAACTCAGCGTCAAATAATGGGCAGGCAGGAGTAGGTTTCGTGATGAACAAGAAGATAGGGAGGAGAGTGGAGTATTTCAAAACGCATAGCGATAGAATCATTGTAATAAGGATAAAATCAAAACCTAAACCGACAACGATTGTTAACGTCTATATGCCTACAAACGCCCATGATGATGATGAGGTAGAGTGTGTATACGAAGAGATTGATGAAGCAATTAAACACGTAAAAGGAGATGAAAATTTAATAATAGTTGCAGATTGGAATGCAAGCATTGGAAAAGGCAAGGAAGGAAATATAGTGGGTGAATACGGGCTGGGCAAAAGGAATGAAAGAGGGGACCGACTTATAGAATTTTGCACGAAGTATAATTTAGTAATTGCCAACACCCAATTTAAAAATCATAATAGAAGAATATACACTTGGAAAAAGCCAGGCGATACTGGAAGGTATCAGATAGATTATATCATGGTTAAGCAAAGATTTAGAAATCAACTCGTTGACTGCAAAAAACTTACCCTGGAGCAGACATTGATAGCGACCATAATTTGGTGATAATGAAATGTAGATTGGGGTTTAAAAACCTGAAGAAAAGGTGTCAGATGAATCGATGGAATTTAGTGAAGCTTGAGGAAGAGGAGGTAAAGAAGATTTTTGAGGAGGACATCGCAAGAGGTCTGAGTAAAAAAGATAAGGTAGAAAATGTAGAAGAAGAATGGGAGAATGTTAGAAAGGAAATTCTTAAATCAGCAGAAGCAAACTTAGGCGGAATAAAGAGAACCGGTAGAAAACCTTGGGTTTCAGACGATATATTGCAGCTGATGGATGAACATAGAAAATATAAGAATGCTAGTGATGAAGAAAGTAAAAGGAACTATCGGAAATTAAGAAATGCTATAAACAGGAAGTGCAAACTGGTGAAAGAAGAGTGGATTAAAGAAAAGTGTTCAGAAGTGGAAAGAGAAATGAACATTGGTAAAATAGATGGAGCATACAGGAAAGTTAAGGAAAATTTTGGGGTACATAAATTAAAATCTAATAATGTGTTAAACAAAGATGGTACACCAATATATAATACGAAAGGTAAAGTCGATAGATGGGTGGAATATATTGAAGAGTTATACGGAGGAAATGAATTAGAAAATGGTGTTATAGAGGAAGAAGAGGAAGTTGAGGAGGATGAAATGGGAGAAACAATACTGAGATCTGAATTTAAGAGAGCATTAAAAGATTTAAATGGCAGAAAGGCTCCTGGAATAGACGGAATACCTGTAGAATTACTGCGCAGTGGAGGTGAGGAAGCGATTGATAGATTATACAAACTGGTGTGTAATATTTATGAAAATGGGGAATTTCCATCAGACTTCAAAAAAAGTGTTATGATACCAAAGAAAGCAGGGGCAGATAAATGTGAAGAATACAGAACAATTAGTTTAACTAGTCATGCATCAAAAATCTTAACTAGAATTTTATACAGAAGAATTGAGAGGAGAGTGGAAGAAGTGTTAGGAGAAGACCAATTTGGTGTCAGGAAAAGTATAGGGACAAGGGAAGCAATTTTAGGCCTCAGATTAACAGTAGAAGGAAGATTAAAGAAAAACAAACCAGCATACTTGGCGTTTATAGACCTAGAAAAGGCTTTTGATAACGTAGACTGGAATAACATGTTCAGCATTTTAAAAAAATTAGGGTTCAAATACAGAGATAGAAGAACAATTGCTAACATGTACAGGAACCAAACAGCAACAATAACAATTGAAGAACATAAGAAAGAAGCCCTAATAAGAAAGGGAGTCCGACAAGGATGTTCCCTATCTCCGTTACTTTTTAATCTTTACATGGAACTAGCAGTTAATGATGTTAAAGAACAATTTAGATTCGGAGTAACAGTACAAGGTGAAAAGATAAAGATGCTACGATTTGCTGATGATATAGTAATTCTAGCCGAGAGTAAACAGGATTTAGAAGAAACAATGAACGGCATAGATGAAGTCCTACGCAAGAACTATCGCATGAAAATAAACAAGAACAAAACAAAAGTAATAAAATGTAGTAGAAATAACAAAGATGGACCGCTGAATGTGAAAATAGGAGGAGAAAAGATTATAGAGGTAGAAGAATTTTGTTATTTGGGAACTAAAATTACTAAAGATGGACGAAGCAGGAGCGATATAAAATGCCGAATAGCACAAGCTAAACGAGCCTTCAGTAAGAAATATAATTTGTTTACATCAAAAATTAATTTAAATGTCAGGAAAAGATTTTTGAAAGTGTATGTTTGGAGTGTCGCTTTATATGGAAGTGAAACTTGGACAATCGGAGTATCTGAGAAGAAAAGATTAGAAGCTTTTGAAATGTGGTGCTATAGGAGAATGTTAAAAATCAGATGGGTGGATAAAGTGACAAATGAAGAGGTATTGCGGCAAATAGATGAAGAAAGAAGCATTTGGAAAAATATAGTTAAAAGAAGAGACAGACTTATAGGCCACATACTAAGGCATCCTGGAATAGTCGCTTTAATATTGGAAGGACAGGTAGAAGGGAAAAATTGTGTAGGCAGGCCACGTTTGGAGTATGTAAAACAAATTGTTGGGGATGTAGGATGTAGAGGGTTATACTGAAATGAAACGACTAGCACTAGATAGGGAATCTTGGAGAGCTGCATCAAACCAGTCAAATGACTGAAGACAAAAAAAAATATATGAATCAATAACCTCAATTATTATATTATATTATATATATATATATATAATTTTTTACTGAATACGTCTATAAAACGAGCATATCGTAGTTTGTTCACGTATCGTCTATCATATCTACCATACTTCATGTCTACTTTTTATTATTAATTTTTATTCAAATGAAAGGTTACATTTATTTTTCTGTTGTTAAATAACAGATAGTTTAGAATAAGTAATTATTTTACTTTCGTAATGTCTGCATTTCTACACAAATATAACAAGTTTATAAATCCTCACCTAGCGAGATGAAGTCCAAGTGATGTGTAATAAATATATATAACATAATATAACATTTCGTGACGGTTTTATTTAATCATATCGGATTGAAATATAACTATTATTTTTTTTAAAATAATTTTTACAATTTAAGTAATTTGCTGATCTCGTTAGAAATAAAATAAATACATTTTTTACTAAGGTATATGAAATTTCTCACTTTATGAGTCCTCGGTCACATGATGTCTAATGCATCTATTAGTTTATTAATTTCGTATCACTTTTTAATATTCAATATAAATTTTAGAGTAACAATTGTTTCTTTTTTCTACAAATCTAATAAAAGTTGAGATTATTGTTACACTACTCCTGTAATTTTTGCAATTTGACTTTGTAATTTTTCATGAAGATTGTGCGCTACATTTTATTTCGTATCGATTTTATTTCTTCTTTTCAAATTAAAAGGGTAAAATTTATTCTTTTTTTTCTAATTAGATTAAGATTTTTCATTCCATTCTTGTCTGTTTCTACATCTTTATTAAAATACAGAGTTTTTTCTAACCATACGCATAGAGATTTTCATTGAATGATATGTATCATACCTACAACTTTTCGTAACCGTTTTACTTCCTTATATAACGTAGGAAAGTAGTTTTTTTCTTTTTAAGTTTATCATGACTTTTCAATAATTTATTTTTTTAGTAAAATAAAACAGTGATCTAGACCAAAATCGAAAAACGTGATCTACAGATGAATGGTTACATAATTTAAACTGTAGTGATTTACAAAGGGTCACTTGTTGCAGTTTGGATTTTCCAAATTCACTCTTATCATCGGTAACTGTCTATCTATCTATTTTTACTTCCTTGTACGAAGTAAAGGAAGTATTGTGATCGCAAAAAATTTCAGTTTTCAGATTTCAACGGAAATATCTATTTTTACCATCCCTGAATCCATTTTGACTAGTTTCGGCGTGACACGTACGTATGTACCTATGTATCCCTGTAGGATGTTGAAATTTTGAATTTAGGACTGTTGTAACATCTAGTTCTGCACCTCCCCTTTTGATTGCAATCGACTGAACGAAAATGTCCTAAAAAGCCCAAAATCCAAAGCAATTTGGATTTTGAATTTTTTGTTACTACAGTAATAAGCCCTCATTGAGAGCTTTTCAACGATATATCATAAGTGGTACTTATTTTCATTAGTTCCAGAGTTATAGCCAAATGATTTTTAATGAATGAAATATTTGGACTTACAAGGGGGAAAATGGTTAGAATCAGACTTCATCTTCTTTTTTTACAACTTTTTTTTTAATTTAAATATATTGATTTATTTATAATTTTAACCTCTCATAAAAAAAAAAATTACAATGAATAATAATTCAATAACAAAAAACAAAAAAAAATGAAAAAATATCAGAACTTATTAATGAAAGAAAATTTTATGTACTTTTCATTTTAAAAAAATTTGTATATGGTGTATATGTAATTTAATCGGCGTACAAGGAAGTCATGTGGTGTCCACATCAGATTTTTTTTGTTCAAAGTCATACTAATCCCTGATTCAAATTCAGGATTGAAAAATAGTGGAAATGTATCTATCTTAGCCAGAAATTCAGTGGCCCTCCGTTACCATTATTTCTAATTCAACCAAGATATAAATTTATTAAAAATTAATTATCAGACAATGTGTTCAATGACAATGTTCACTACAAACAAGTTTTTTTCTTATAAATAAATTAAAAAATAAAACCCTATTTCTAATGAAAAGTATATCGCATTATTAGTTTTATTTAAGTCAAAAAAATGATGCAAAATCCATTATTAAATTATGTACAGTACGAAGAAATTATTTTATCACATCTGAAGTAGAAATATTATGCATGAAAAATAATGATTTTCTTATAGAATTTTTTTTCAATACTTATAATTTTTTTTGAACTATTATAAAAGAAACAAATTTTAAAAATCTAAAATCAGTTAAAAATTAAAAAACACGACTACCAAAAAAAAACATTGCTCTTTAATATACGATAATTAAAGAGCATGCGGGTGACAATTTTGTACACGAGATCTGTTCAGTAAATAACCGAACATTTTTAATCACGCGCCAACGAGATATTTAGTGACGAGCGGTTGGCACCATTGTGTCCCGCACAATCTCCGCGGTAACCACATGTTCTTGGACTGTTGATGTTTTGTTTAGTTTTCGTGAGTTCAACGTGTTGTTTAAGTGTTATTAGCAATTTTTTGATGATTGAACTTTTGTTTCTATGTCGAAACCGTAAACCCAGGTTTCCTCTCCCGCTGTGATCCTTTGCATGAGCAAATTATTACAGCGTTTTAGGTTTTATTTAATATTGCTAAGCAATATGATTCTGAACTTAAGCAACAATAAATATTTATACAAATAAGTTATTGATAAAACATGCAATTGATTTTTACTTTTCTGGCACCATAACTCTAGAGCTATGCTGCAAGAACAAAAGTATGGTAATCAATGAAAAAATTGGTTACGGGTCTTTTTCTCCACGTTTCTTGACCGAGGGACCCCCAAAAAAAACAAAAAAGTAGGGGGTAATGTTCGTACGTACGAATGTAGTGTGTTGAGGTGTTTGAAGCTTAATAACTTTTGACTGGATAAACTGATTTTAGTAAAATTTTGTACAGAGAGTAGTGGAATATGGGGAAATTTTTTTGTTAATTTTGGGATCAACAGCTTCAAGGGGTGGGGTTGATAATCCCTTTTGGGTCAGTTTTCTCAAAATTTTCCAAACATAACTCTACTTTATATTAACTTCATAGCACGCGTATATGCTTATCTTACCATTTTTAAAAAACCTATTACCCCCTAATTCTTTCCCTTCTCCCAAAATCGAAAAATCTATCTTTTTATTTATCGATATTTTTTAACCGCTTTTTTGTGTTCCTAGACATAGTAGTGCAAACGACAAAAAAAAATCTTTGGAAGCAATATTGGGGGTGGGGGAACCGATCAAAGTTTAATAATAAACATTTTTTTGCAATTTTTTTAAAACTCTTTTTACTTTGTTCAAACTATTATATTATATTATTAAAACTTTAAATAATTAACTTTTAGTAATAATATTAAAATTAAAATTTTAGTGGATTTTTTAGTTTCTTCTATTTAATACAGTAAACATAAAAAATTAAAAAAAGATTTTGGAAAGTGATTTTGGAGATTGAGCTCAAAAAAATGTTTAAATACCGATTTTTTTAAATTCGCAATTCCTGACCGGCCATGGAGTCTTCCGCGCCTATCTGTGTGGTAGGAGGAGGGCGGCTGACCCCTATTGCCCTTACTGCGGCGACCCGATACCCCAGAACACGTGGTGTTCTGGTGCCCGCAGTGGGATGATTACCGCCTAGCTTGCTCGGTGATTACCGGACCGCTTAGCGTGGAGAACATCATCGCCACCATGTTGCGGAGCCCCAAGAGCTTTGATACCATTGCAGGGTTCTACAGGAGAAGGATCGGGGAGCTCGGAGATGAGGGACAGCCCTCTGCGAAGCTGCCGTTCGCACGTGCTTGCACGAGTGGGCGGTAGCGATAAGGCACGGGACTCTCACACCCCCGAGCGAAAAAGATCCGAGTCCTGGAGAGGATGCCCCACTTGGGGTGTCCCCGTTAGAGGCATTGGCATAAAAACAGAGTCCCGGCTCCCGAAGTGGGGACCCAGGAACAGCATAGCCGGGCCTGGTGTATCCTACTCTGGGGGTTTGAGGCGGGCGTAAAGAGATCCAACCGGCTGGCCGAGACGTGGAAACCTGTTAGAGAAAAGGATACTCCAATGGGCTGTGTAATACTTAACTGCAGGATCCGGCCCGGCGGAGAAGAGTTAAAAAAAAATAATAAATAAATAAAAATACCGATTTTTTGAATTTTTTTTTTATTTAAACACATTTCTGCAAAAAAACTTCTTCCTGTGATGAAGTTTTAGTAATATTATTTTACATATTAAATGTAAATATCTACATATCATTGTTATATTAAATAATTTTACAATAAAACTTCATCATAGATAAAGTTTTATTTTAAAACCCCCCCGCCCCATAAAAAGAAATCTTGGATAACTTTCTCATGTATCATTATTTTTATTTAACCAATACCAGGGAAAATTACAAACTTTTGTCAGCATTTTTTAAGCTGTATAAAAATTATGAATTAAAATTTTACCCGAAGCATTTTAACCTTCCTTTTTTATTTGATAAAATAATGAGAAGTAACTTAATTTGGATAATTTTATTTTTTATTTTTTTAATGATATGTAATCTAAAAAATTCTCAGAAAATTAGTTATTCAACAAATATCTATTAAATGAAAATTTTCCTGTATTAAAATGCTTTATAAATAGCAACTATTAATGAGAATTTTATAAAATTAGATATTTTTTTTTTTATTGCATGCATCTTTTAAATGTTTCGTTGAAATTCTGCATGTATCACAGTATTTCAATGAAAAGTGATATCAAAGATATTAAATATTACATGAAAATTAAAATTTTGTGCTTGATTAGAGAACCATTAACTGATTAATTCATCGTGGGGTGAGTCACAGTATAATTGTAGGAGTAAAAACACACAATTATACTAATAAACAGTAGACAAGTGGGAATTCTATAAAATTCTAGGTTGGCTATTATTTATTTACTTCTAACAGTAGGTTGACTTCTCTATATTTATTCATTTTTATTTCAAAGAACTTAAGTTTATTACTGGACTCATTTCTCTGTTAATTTTTCTTGGAATTTCAAAATTTTTTTTATTTTGAGTAGAGCAACAAAAAGTAGTATGTAAAAGTGTCTTTCATTTTTGATAGCTTATAAAAAAATTAACAAAAATAGTAGTCCAAAGTGTAAAAGGTCTCACCAACTTTTATGGAATTTTAAAAACTTCACTTTCAATTTTTAATGACCATCAAAAAGTAGAACAGTCTGAAGAACCAACTCTTCATGAACCACTATCTCATCATGAAATTGGTCAAAATGGCAAATGGCACTCGAATTAGATGTATGTTATCTATAAAAATACCTAAGTTTAAATAAAGCACATTTTAGCATTTCAAACCTATGCATTCTTAAATAGTTTATAATGAAATGAGAGGTGAATTTTATAGCATGTGAAAAATGCCAAGCCTAACCAGAACTCAAATCCACAACCTTTATTAAAGACAAATGTGTTAAAATTTCACAGACATCAGCAGCACAAATTAAGAAGAGAATACATATGCTTAATGCATGGAATCCAGCTAGATTTAAAATAAAGTAGTTGCTAATGAATAAATATGTAACTGATGTAATAACATAAATATATTCTCCACTTTGCTGACAGAACTTGTAAGTTCCTGAATACAAGTAGTATATTACTCCATTCTATTTGTTATGTAAATGGAATAAATACAGCAGCATCTCTCTAAGGTATCTCTTTCTGCACACATCTACATAAGCATTTATCAGATATACTGTTTTTACAGCCACATTTCTTCCTCCTATCATTCATGATTTTCCTTCTTTTTTTCTTCTACAACATACATGTTAGTACGTGTTTACGTTAGTACATCATGTTTATCTACAATTTATCCCATGTAGCAAATTCTGCGAAGTTGTTTTTGTCTTTTTTCCTTCACCTACACATCGTTATATAAAGAACTGAACAAATGATTATTCATCATTATTTTGATTTTTAGTTACAAAGATAAAGCAGATTCTTTAAAAATAAAATTAATATATTTTTTTCCAAATGTTTTTTTTAGATGACAAGCACTGACTGCTGCAGTCACTTTGGCCTACGAGAATGGAAATGTGTAGCATATGAAAAGTACCATGCCTGACCAGGATTCAAAGCCAGAACATCCGTATGAAAGGCTGAGATGCTACCACTCTGCCACAGAGATGGCCAATGTTTTATTTTTATTATTTATTCTGCATAGTAATGAATTACCAAACTTTTACGACTATACTAGCTGAACCAGCAGCTTTGGCATTGCTAGATTTTATATATATATATATATATAAATTAATTAATATGTTTATATATAAATTAAATGAGCACAATTGAAAGTTTGATAAACATTAAAAATTTGGGTTTTCAGTTTCAACGGAAATATCTATTTTGACCATCCCTGAATCCATTTTTACTAGTTTCAGCAGACGTCTGTACATACATACATACGTATCTCGCATAACTCAAAAACGATTAGATGGAGGATGTTGAAATTGTAAATTTAAAAAAAAAAAAAGAAGTAATATCTAGTTGTGCACCTCCCCTTTTGATTGCAATCAACTGGACCAAAAGTGTCCAAAAAAGCCCAAAATCCAAATTGTTTGGATTTTGGACTTTTTCTTAATTGTCGTCATAAGCCCTCATTGAGAGTTTTTCAATATTATATCATAAACAGTACTTATTTTCATTGGTTCCAGAGTTATAGCCAAATAAAATTTTAATTAATGAAATATTCATCTCCCTTTTTTTAACTTTTTTTTTTTTTTAATTTAAATTTATTCATTTATAAATAATTATTAACCTCAGATTATAAAAAAAATTTACAATAAATAATAATTCAACAATAACAATAAAAAAAAAAGAAAAAATTATCAGAAGTTATTAATGAAATAAAATTTTATGTACTTTTCATTTAAAAAAAAATGTGTACATGTAATTTAATAAGCGCATAAGAAAGACATGTGAATGTCCAAATCAGATTTTTATTCAATGTATAACCATAATTTATATTTCTATGGCTGTACTATAACTCTGAATTACACAGCTGGAACTTGTATCTTAATGAAACAGATTTTCATTATAATACAGGTGTTCAACCAATCAAAAGCCTAATCTTTTCAACCACTGATCAATGAAAAGCAGATATTGTTTAATGTATCAGCTTTTGTTTTTACTGCGAATTTAATCCAACTTAGTTTAAACAAGCAGAGGTTAATTTGAAAGTAAACTAATAGGTAAGTTTATACATCATTACACTATCACCAGATCTAAAAATACTACTATAGTTTTTTTATTATCCTTTAAGTTATTTAATATGAACCTGATAAGGTAATTTACTGCATCTTGAGTGAAAGCTTTTCTTTGGTTTGGTTCATACAAATCCATATTGATTTGCATGAATTATATTGATTTACTTAAAAATTTTGTCACTAGTGATTTGATAATTTTTTTCATAACTTTAGACAGACCTTTTAACAAGCTTATTGGACAGTTGTGGGAATACAGCAATCTCTCCTGACTTTAAGTGGGATAATATTAGAAATTTTAAATTTATTTAGAGAGCCCCCTTCAGCAAAACATTTATTTATTAATTTTTTAATAAGCTTAGCTATATATGGAGAGATTTCTTTTTAAGGGTTTGGTTTTGAAACCATTAATACCAGAACTGAATTATATTTGAGAAGAGTTGTATTGATAATGTCATTTTCATTTGTTGTAAACAGAAAAAAAGAACCGTGAGTTGCCATTCCACATCTGGTTGACTGTCAAACATAACAGACATATACATTTAACAACTTTTCTGCATATTCCTTACCTACTTGAACAAAATTGTCATTTTAGATTTCAGGGTCTATTTCTGGAATTAATTTTCTTTTTTTTTATATTTAAGTTTCACATCTTTTTATGGTTTCCTTTAGCTTGTAAAATTTTACTTATAACAGTCATGTTTACATTTTTTAATTAGTTTGTCAAAAAGATTTCTCAATTTTTATATTTAGATTTTAAATTTGCACTGAAAAATTGTTTGAGGAATGTTTTATATAATTTATTAAAATTTCTTATAGAAGTGACTAAGCCAATAGTTATCCAGTTTTTAAAGGTCTATTTATGTTATGTTTTTATACATTACATTTTTTATGTAATCGGTCAGTCCATTCAAAAAAGAATTTAGTGTATCATCATATTATCTGTGCACAATCCAACATTCTCCCACTTTCCTACTTAACATTTTGCACTAACATATCATAACTTCTTTATTAAATGACTACTCTTTAGTACTGTTATTTACCTTATTTTCCATTCTGAGATAGAGGGCAGTGCAAAAATGATCGCAAATTTTAGTTTTAAGAATTGGTCCAATAATATTTTCATAATAAAAATTAGTATTATTAAAGAATATATGATCGATACAACATTTGCTATTTTCTTGTACCTTTGTGGGTTTATTAATAAATGACTTGAAGCAATATTTGATAATAGTATACCGAAAATATTCATAAATTTCATTTATTTTTCCATTTAAATGTATGTTCATAACCCCTAAATCTATGTAAACAATCTCATTCAAACTGTTAAGGATTATATCCACAACTGCAGAAGGTTATCTTCTGCAGTTGACAGCAATGAGAGTAATCTTTCTGGAATTCCTTTAACTCTTAAAATTATTTAATCCAGTTAATTTATTACTGCAAGTAATAACCCTGTTATTTAAATTAAAACATAAATTTTTAATTTTAAAATAAAAATCATAACTGCATCAAAAAAAAAAAAATATATATATATATATGGTGTTAAAAGAGGTGAAAACTTACAGAATACGGTTTTTCTGTAATGCATTAGTGGAAATCCATATACCAGACAATGGGGACTTGTAATACACAATAATTACACGCATTAAAAAAGTACCACCAAGATGTTAAGTTTGTAATTATAATGTTTTTTATCACACATCACACTACATGTGTTCATTTAATGTGTGCAGTGGAGACTGCATCATCAAATGAAGGTATCTTGTTTAAATACGGTAAATAATTGGGTTTTCCAATTTAATTAATACGGGAAATAATTCAATATTCTGTCTTTTAACACATCAGAGTATATACTATTTCCCATGTGCATATACTAAATATACATTTCAAGTCTTGAGCTATTCCAATGCTGTTTAATAAAAAAATCAGTCGTTTAAGAAATCTAACAAATGATATCCAGATCTGTTATATTCTCCATGGATCATAAATCGACTGAATTCCTGATCAAAACTATTCACACTAATTTTAATTTCAAATAAATAATTTGAATTAATCATGAAAACAGTTATTTTTAATTCATATCAGCTGATATCAAAGTCAAGAGTTAAGTTTCAAATCCTAGTAAAGGCAGTTACTTTTATACAGATTTGAATACTAGATCGTGAATACCAGTGTTCTTTGATGGTTGAGGTTTTAATTAACCACACATCTCAGGAATGGTCAACCTGAGACTCTACAAGACTACACTTCATTTACATTTATACATATCATCCTCTGAATACCTTACGATGGTTCTGAAGGCTAAACAGAAAAAAGAGAGTATGTTCTTTTTAATTCTAAGATACAAGATAACTTGTTGAATGAACTACTAGACAAAATATGGCTGTTAAGTTTGTCAGCTATCAGCGGCCAGTAAGTAAAATTAGTCACAGATTTTGGTATCAATGAGCTCATAATAATTTTAAATTAGAATTAATTTTTTTGCATTCCATTCAGCTGGATCTCTTACTAGGCAATTTTTTTTTAAGTATACTAGTTAATTTTTCTGAATACTCTTAATTATGCAACAATGAAGTTTTAAGAAAGCAATTTTTAATTTTTGCTTATTTTGATGCAATTCAGATGCATCAATAATTAATAGGTTTGGAAATTAAAAACAAAACATAATCCTGTAAGATCACTATTAGATGTAAATTGTAGTCAGTGATATCTTGTTCAATTGTTGGATTCATCATTTTACCACAAATTGAAAAAAATTATTTCAATACAATAATACTGAAATAGAATACGCCTAAAATAATTTTAAAAATCTTGCGAGAAGTTAAGAGTAAATTACCTCAGCTCAAAATGACCAGCAAAGATTATGCCTATTTGTGCTAGTATAAATGTAAGAAATCACAATTCTTAAGATTAAAGGAAAATAAGTAAATTTAATTCCAAATTTTTATTCTTTTTTGTAAGTTAATTTCGCTGGTAATTCTGAGCAATTACTTATCAACTTCATGCTTTAAACAAGATTTAAATGTCAGAAAGCAGATGACCCAAAATTCAGGTCATCTGTTTTCAGATGCTAGAGCAGTTAGTGTAAGGTTAAACTTTTGTGTAGAGGTGACAAATTTCTAAATCTATATTGTTTATAAGTTGTAATAAATCTTTTTAATTTTTTAAGTAAATGATTACTAGGGATGGATGAAGCAGGAGCGATATAAAATGCTGAATAGCACAAGCTAAACGAGCCTTCAGTAAGAAATATAATTTGTACATCAAAAATTAATTTAAATGTCAGGAAAAGATTTTTGAAAGTGTATGTTTGGAGTGTCACTTTATATGGAAGTGAAACTTGGACAATCGAAGTATCTGAGAAGAAAAGATTAGAAGCTTTTGAAATGTGGTGCTATAGGAGAATGTTAAAAATCAGATGGGTGGATAGTGACAAATGAAGAGGTATTGCGGCAAATAGATGAAGAAAGAAGCATTTGGAAAAATATAGTTAAAAGAAGAGACTTACTTAGTTAAAAGAAGGCCACATACTAAGGCATCCTGGAATAGTCGCTTTAATATTGGAAAGACAGGTAGAAGGGAAAAATTGTGTAGGCGGGCCACATTTGGAATATGTAAAACAAATTGTTAGGGATGTAGGATGTAGAGGGTATACTGAAATGAAACGACTAGCACTAGATAGGGAATCTTGGAGAGCTGCATCAAATCAGTCAAATGACTGAAGACAAAAAAAAAGAAAAGTAATGATATAATTTTTTTTTAATAATATAATTAAATGGAATAATTTGACGTTAAACTTTTGTGATTTTTCCTACACTTAAGTCAAATTAATTTTGCAACCTTCTGTAGGTTTGACAAAATAGGAATTTCCACTGTTTTTTTTTTTTTTTTTAATAAGGTAGGTCTTTTCAAAGATAATTATGTGACAATGAGTACAATTAATGCAATTTTATATTACTTTAGAGTTTAAGGTAACAGTATTTAATATCAATTTGTTTTTAAACAAGAATTCTATTCAGTCTACCTATTTGTTGCACGTCATACATTTTTTGGGGAACGTAAAATTTTTTTAATTTACATATTCTGGCCATAAAATCAAATATCAACCTATTATAAACTTCTTTTTAAAAACATGATTGAGGGTAGGGTAAAAAGTACCAGGCCTGGAAAAGGAAAACAAAATTTTCTATATAAATTTTGATGTATTTTTCAACAGTCATTAAGGTCTACAACAGCACTTATTCCAGTTCAGTATGTCTATTTAACCCACCAGGTTCATCTAGTGGTGAGCTCATGATCACATATCAGGCAAGATTTCTAAGGTTCAAATCCTAGAAAAGGCAGTTAATTTTATATGGATTTGAATACTGGTGTTCTGTGGTGGTTGGGTTTCAATTAACCACATATTTCAAGAATGGTCAACCTAAGTCTGTACAAGACTACACTTCATTTACATATCGACCACCAGAACCCATTGATTTATCCAACTCAAAATAACAATTTATGGCAGCAATAACTTCATTACTGGTTGAAAATCTCTTCTCTCAAAGTCATTTTTTTAGATTAGGAAACAAGTGATAGTACCTGGGGAGCCATATCAGGTGAATATGGAGGGGGTTGGAGTAATTCAAACGGTAGTTTCACAATTTTTTCCATTGCAGTGACTTGGCACAAGCTGGAGCAGTATCTTTATAAAAATATTATTGTGCACATGTTCTGTTGACATGCCTACAGACTGCAAACTCATTCCACTGTCATTCGACAATCTACCAAAAGGATCTTATGCACCTTTTCTATCATTTCTGGCATAATCACTCAGAACAGTCCTAATGCATGGTTAAATGCTAGTGTTCAACCCATTTTACACTCTGCAACCCTGCATTTAACTGTTGTATTTGTTGGAAAACTGTCCCATTTTTGTATCAAGTTCTTCTTTATCTTCTTTAACTTTCTTGGCACTTGATGCATGTGATGTATCGACTTGAAACTATGTAGTAAACTAATGAATGGAATCTTGCAATGCCATCGAGAAGTTAAGCATCTCCGAGTAAGGTCTGGAACTTTTCATCAGACTCTTGGATGAGTCTAGGATAAATTCTTTTGGATTTACTCTTTTTTTTTTGGGCGACATCAGCCAATGCCCTAAGATTAACTAAATTCAATATACAAATCAGGAATAATAGCACTTGTTTGTTACCTTATTTCTTTTTTACATGTCAGAATTATTCAAGAAAATAAAAAAATCTTAATTATACAACATACACCAAGTGAAAGATGTTAGCATTCGTAAGCAATAAAAGTTCATACACATCAATTTTTTTTTATTTTAACTTTCATTTGTTTTTAAATTCACTGAAGAAGTCTTAAGTCAGTTAGCTAAAAAAAACCATGTCATTGTTTAAATGTAGGAGCAAGAGTGTTCTGCAGTAGTATACAACTCGTACATAAAAATGTCTACATAAGGCAGTCAAGGACACTGAAACTTGAAAGTATTTTTTCCAATAATACTTCCACTTAACATTTCTATGCCCACAACACTATTCTAATACCTTTAGTGAATTTCATATCTTTATAGTTTGCAAAATTATAAAAAAGGAAAGTGAATAAATGACAAAAAAAGAAACAGTAGTAAGCAGATTGCTACAGTGAGAACAAGGAAAATAAAGCATTTGCAAGTTTATGCACAAGTAAAGGAGTTTGAATAATTACAGATGCAATTCTGGAAAAAGCAACTGTGATGGATTACCTACCGAAGTGTACACATGTTGATGAAGATAAACTTGAATATAAAAGTGTGCAAATCTCAGAAGAGTTCAGTAAGAATAAGAAAAGATTGCAAGATTGCTGCAAAATGAATACTTACTGAAAATTTGAAGCTCTTTGATCAAGAAATGGATTAGTGGCTAACAGGGCAGTGCTCATTGGTTGACAGTAAGGAAATAGAGTTTAAGAGAGGACAGTTTTAAAATTCAATGAATTTAAAAGCTGTCTTTCAGAGTGCTTATTTCATTGATAAAACTCAGTATAAGTTAACCTATTGATTCTTAACCTTAGAGAGAACACACAACTTACATTTATCAAAGAAAAAATTCCAAGAATTTTGTACAGTCTTGCTATAGAGAACTTTTTACTCCAACAGGTGTTTAGTTTCTGTAAAAATTTAATTAACAACGGTTTGTATTTTATCAACTAAAATTAATTTTTTCTTTCTATTAATTTGCTTTAGCTTTTCTTTATGAATGGAAACTAACCATAACATTGTAATTAAATAAAATGTAAATGTTCTTGAATTCACATAACAAAGTATGCAAAAACAAATTTACAAAAAGAGTGTGGTAAATAAGATTAGACAGAAAAGAACATCTATTTCCATTTCTAAGTATTAAATAATAAAACAAAATATAGTTGTATCATTTATTATTCAACATATGATAAAAAATTAGTTACATTTGAAATTATTTATCCTCAGGCTTGCTGAACACAAGAGTGTATCCACACTTCCCACAGTAATGCCTGTCTTCCATCGCAGCCATAAACACACCAGCACCACACTGTTCTGTTGGGCACTCTCGCCTCAACCTACTGATTTTTCCATTCTCGTCAACCTAAACATAATTAAAAATTGAATATAAATTAATATCTTTTCTAAATCATTTCTTCAATTAACATTTTAAAAACACTTATTTTCCATTTTTAACTACACAAGATCACATGATTAAAACTAGGAACCTACTTAAGTTATAAACAGCCTAAAAAAACTGTTTTTTTTTTTACAGCTAGATTAGCATAAAAAAAGTGATCAGAAAAAAAATGACCTATAATTTCCAACGGTAATAAAAATTAACTTTATCACTACTATCAGAAGTAAAGTAATTGCAGAAAAACAGAAAATTACATTAACAAAAATTGCTATTTTAGAATAAATTAAAAAAACAATTAGAAACAAAAAGAATCAATAACAGAAAAAAATGCACCTCCACCCTATTTTCGAGCATTGATAAATTTGTAATAGCCATTCCATTTATTCAGAAATGAAATTCGTATACATACTTTGGTATAATTCACCTTAAATATTATCAATATATTAATTTATTTTCCATAAGAAACATAACAAAACTTTTAAAGCTTTACCCTTTGTTTATCAGATTAATGCAGGCTTAACATATTCATAAAACATCAATTTTAATAACAATGGCAATTACAGGCACTTCCCCTGTCTGCCTTTTGTTATTTTTATATAAAAATTTATTTCTCACAGATAGAGGAATCACGTTAATATTTGGTAAGCGTCTTTGTAAGTTTTAAAATTAGCAAAAACTCAGGACTTAAATACTTTCGAAAATTACAAAATGGCAGCCATGTTTATTTTATTTTTCAGTTCGTTATATCTCCATAAATATAAGTTTTATCAAAATGTATGTTTTCGCTAAAATATTAAGCTTTTTACTTTGAACAAAATGACATTTTATTTTTTTTTAAATCAGTTAACAGCTGAAATATAGCAGACAATTTATGTAATTTTGTATCTGTTTTTATGTCCTGCACTTTATGTTCAATTCGGTTAAATATTAATTGTTTTTATTTATTGTTAATTCTAATATTATAAATTATCAAATTAAGTAATAATTTTCTCACAATATAATTTAATATTACATAATAAAACAATTGATATTTTTCACTTTTGAATAATTTTACACGGTGACTATTACTGTTGATCATGTTAACAATGTAAAAATTGAAGCTTCTTTCAACAGGAATGGTGTTCACAACTATCACAGTCAGCATATCTGGAGCAATGAAATCCTCATGATACCTTCCAAAGTAGCAGTCAGCAAAAATTTTCCCTGAACATATGGGCAGGTATTTTTAATGAATATCTTTTGGGTCCTGTCATTCTAACAAATCATTTAAATACACAAAATTATCTTGCTCATTTGACCGAAAAACTTATAAATATGTGGATTCACCATTCACCACGATGTAGCTCCAACACATTTCAGTCGGTTGGCATCAGATTTCCTACATGAAACTTTCCATGAAAAATAGATAGGGCGCTGAGGGCCAGTGCCCTGGCCTGCCCGATCACCTTTTCTTTTTCCTGTTTAACCTCCGGTAACTCCCATTTAGATAATTCTTCAGAGGATGATATGTATGAGTGTAAATGAAGTGTAGTCTTGTACATTCTCAGTTCGACCATTCCTGAGATGTGTGGTTAATTGAAACCCAACCACCAAAGAACACTGGTATCCACGATCTAGTATTCAAATCCATGTAAAAATATCTGGCTTTACTAGGACTTGAACGCTGTAACTCTCGACTTCTTGGGAAGACACGTTAACCACTAGACCAACCCGGTGGGTTTGCCTGTCCGATCACCTGACTTGAACCGTCTTAAACTTCTACCAGTGGAACCATTTGAAACATTTTTTATTCAACTCCAATACTCACCATTGAGGATCTTCACAAAGAATCCAAAATGGATTTCAAGAAATAAGGAATACTCTTGCGGAATTTTTAAATGGTTAAGACAATCTCTCAGAAAAAGACGATTTCAAGAAATTAGGAATACTCCTGCGGAATTTTTAAATGGCTAAGACAATCTCTAAGAAAAAGACTGGAGATTTGTGTAATTGCTAATGGTGGACACTTTGAACATTTCTTATAACTTTTAACAATTAACAATTTTTTAAAAAAAATTATGCCTAATGTTCTACAACAATTAACCAAGATTATCACAGGTAGTTTTAATTTGTTTAATTATTAGGTCTATTATTGTGAGAAAATTATACCTTATTTGATAAATAAGGTATAAATAAATACTTTAGAAAATAAAATATAATTTTGTTCAAAATAAAAGGCTTAATATTTTAGCGAACATACATTTTGATAAATCTTATATTTATGGAGATATAACTGATTGAAAATTAAACATGGCCACCATTTTGTAATTTGCCGACATATTTAAGTTCTGATTTTTTCTACCTTTAAAACTTTATTACAAAGACGCTTACCACAAATTAATGTGATTCCTCTATCCAAACTTGAGAAATAAACTTTTATTTAAAAATAACAAAATGGTGGACAGGGAAAGAACCAAAGAGAAATTGCCATAGGATATTTTTTGTTTAATTTTATAAGTAGGATTCGAAAAAGTATAGCCAGCACACTATTTTAGAAACACCCATTATATAAGTTCTAAAATTTAGAAGTATTTTATCTTTGTTAATTTCATAATTATTTATTTTCAGTAAATACAAAATGTTCACAACTGATCATGTAGCTTATGTTTGCACTATGAAAAAAGGTGTTAATATAAAAATTAAATTAAAATTTTCTGCTAATATGAATTTAAATCTAATAAGTTCATTCAGGATTGTTGCTAATAAATTAATATATTTTTTTAATAATAATGTTTGAAATTGCAAATCAGTTTAGACTAATTTTTTTTTTTCCTTTTTTCTTTAGCCTCTGGAACCACCATAAGGTATTACTTCAGAGAATGAATGAAGATGTAAATGAAGTGGTCTTGTACAGTGTCACATTAACCATTTCTGAGGTGTGTGGTCAACTGAAACCCACCCACCAAAGAACACTAGTATCCATGATCTAGTATTTAAATACATATAAAAGTAACTGCCTTTACTAGGATTTGAACCTTAGAACTTTCAAACTTAAAAATCAGCTGATTTTCGATGAGTTCACCATTAGACCAACCAATCCGATTGGTTTGTTTGACTAATTGGCATTAACTAATATCAGTTAACATTTTTTACCAAATGTATATAACAGATCAATCTACTCACTAATCTATAATTCATCTATTAACTCATTTATAATTTATCTATAATCAAACATATTTGGTTATTTTTTTATTTTATTTCTGCTTTTTAAACACTTCAAACTTTCAAAAAAATTTTTTTAGACTCCTTTTAACCTGGGCCCAATTATTATTTAGATTCAAGAAGCAGATAACAATAGATAATTTTTATCAAATTAATTATAACAGAGTAATTTTTTCCAGTCTTCAAAACAAAAACATTTATAATGAAATTGGGCTTCAGAAACTTAAAACATATTTTAACAAGCAGCCAGTATATAATTGCTGTACAATATATAAAAAAGTAGAAAATAATAAAAGAAAAGAATTACTTAATTGTCCACTGACAATCACAAAAAAAAAATGTTATCTAAGGTAGTCGTACCATAATAGCTAATAATATTTAATAATATGTAAAGCAATGTCTTATTTAAACAGATGATAAATAAATTTAAAATAATAATACCTACCTTATAATATTTTAATACGGCCAACTTTATCTTCTTCTTCTTGTGCTTTATCTTTTTTGGTGTTGAATAATTCTTCTTCTTTCGTTTCTTAGCACCACCTCTCAATCGAAGAACAAGGTGAAGTGTGGATTCTTTCTGTATATTATAATCTGACAGGGTTCTTCCATCTTCTAACTGTTTACCAGCAAAAATGAGACGTTGTTGGTCTGGTGGAATACCTAAAAATTTTTTTAAGATTATACAAAATTCAATAAAACGTAATTCACATTAAATTAAAAACAAATTACTTAGCAAATTATTTTTTTTTTGTTGAGTAAATTATACAAAGCAAACAATTTCACCATACGGTCAAATTCAAGTTGACAAAAAAACATAACCTTAAAAAATGTCATTACATAATAACTTAATGCTCTTCACAGAATTTTTAGCGAAAAAAAACATAACCTTAAAAAATGTCATTACATAATAACTTAATGCTCTTCACAGAATTTTTAGCGAGGCAAAAATGAACTGCTTCTGTGGAAATGAAATGGAGGCACAATTTCAATTTGTTTCCTTTATTCCACAATGGAAATAATATTTTTATAACCTTAACAGAATGTCAGATTTTAGATTTATTATTCTGTTTAATTTTATACTATTCAAAAGAGATCTTTATCATATCCCAATTTATAGTCCATAATGTAAGTTTATTATTCAAGAAAAAACTTAAAGATTTTAACAGTTTTCCATGGTAGATGAAAAGAAAGCAAGAACTAAATTTAACATAAATTTTTTTTTCTAAGAAACTGGCCTAAGATACTAAATGATTATTTTTTTAAAAAATACATAAGAATAAATAAATTTCTTGTAAATAAATACATAAAAAAAAAAAAGTACAATACTTTGCACATAAAACCAAAATAAATTCATGAGTGACCTGCTTTAGACCTTCTTACAGTACAAGGATTGATCTGTAATTCTCATTGTAGTGTTATTTTTTCATGGAAGGACTTGATTGGCTTTTACAAGTAGAAAACCAACCCACACTCTATGAATCTTCCGGAAATCAAGCAAGCAGAAGAGGTGACGCTATACCATGTCCTGAATCTTTTTTTTTTAAATTAAAAATTGCCTTTGTAAAAAAAAAAACTTGCAACACGATCAGTACTCAATCTGGGAGAAAGAGAAAAAAATCCTCATACGTTTGCAAAATATGAAAGAAAGGAGTACATAGTGTTATCCCCTTCATACCAAAGTGATGTTAACTTTTTCTTGTTTTCAAAGTCAATATAGGGCTACACGCTCTAGTAAAAAGGTTTCTTAGTGATAGTATTAATAAAATACTAATCACTAAAAAACATGAGTAGTAAATCATGTTCCAAATGATTTAAAAGAATCTTTATGAAAGTTGTTACATCGAATAATTATAAAAAATTGAAACTAATATAAAATTACATAAAAATTGGTTTTTATATTTTAAAAAAACTAGTTTTTGTGTGAAACAACTTACAATGATAAAAGTAATTTTTTTGAGGAGGAAATCTTGTGCCTGGAAAATATGGAAAACTTACCAGAGTACAATTTTTTTTTTAATTTTATTATGGCTTTTCTTTGTATTCTATTTTTAATATCCTTGTATTAGTACAGATTATATCTAACAAATAAAAAAAAATTCATGCATTTGGTTATTATTTTAAGTTATGATTTTTTTTTTACAGGACTGCATTTCTTGCAAGTCTAATAGGATATACCCTTCATTTGGCATATGCAAATGAAAAAAGTGCTGGCAATGAAAGGGTTAATCTATTTAGGGCAGAAATTTAAAGATATAACTACAACAATCAACAACTTACCTTCCTTATCTTGAATTTTCACCTTCACATTATCGATAGTATCTGATGGCTCGACCTCTAATGTGATGGTCTTACCAGTCAAAGTCTTAACGAATATCTGCATTATAAAAGCAATTTACCTGGAATAAAATACCAATTACAGAATTAATTCTAAACTTATAATATAAATTTTTAATTCAAAAACTAAAATCATGTAACAGAATTATTTACCAAATATTTCCATAATATACCAGATTTCATTACTATAAAAATAAAAGAATTGGAATAGTAATCGTGAAAAAACTTAATTGAGAACCACACAAATACTTGCACGCATTCGCTTTAACACACAAACACGTTAAAGAATCTAGATATTTCAGTTTGTTAAACTATTCGGAAAGTAACATTATAAATACTATGTGTTGATTACTAGAAAATACATTCTACATTTAGAACCCGAATATTCCTTCGTAATACTGTCGAAGATTTCTTAGCAAAACGTGATACGAAAGCAGTACTAACTACGGGACAATTACTGTTAATCTCTAACAGATAAAAGCAAAAGAAAGCAACTGCAGGATTAAATAGACCCACTAAACTTAAACTTTATAAAACTCTTGATAAAATACATATTAAATACCTCACAACTTGAACAAAATACTTTATTACACCTTACCTAAAAAAACACCATGTGGAAAGAAGTACCTCCGACCATTGGGACTAACTAATCGAAAGGAAGTTAAACCATTTCCTACATTACATTGACCATATCATGAAGGCATAAATTTACTTGATAAATATAATAACCAGTTTGGAAATATTGAAGCGTTAAAATAAATTGTACAATATTTTTTACTTAATAGTAGAATATTCGTTCGAAGCGATATTGAAGAAATGTAATTCAAATAAACAATGAATAAAAAATAAGAGTTGTTACACACAAATATTTTTTTGTTTGGTTGTTTGGTAGCTCAGTTTGTTATAAAAAGGTTATGGACTCCCGTTAACTTTGAAGTTGTTAGCAGTGATGCTGAAGATTGGTTGCTGGTGTAATTTTATTAACTATTGCAATGCGTTTATTTTGTCCAAATTGTGCTAACGTATTAAAAGTAGAAGAACATTATGAGCGTTTAAGATATAAATGTAGGACGTGTCCTTACTGTTTCAATATTCGACAACGAATTACAAGTCGTGAATATCCAAAATTAAAGGTATGTTAATATCAATAATAATGTAGTTAGTTTCTTAAATACATTATTTAATTTAATATGTAATAGTGAAACCAGAATAATATGAATTTGAAATTTTATTCTGTTTAAAATATCCATTCTTAGATTCAACTGAAAACACCATTGAACATTTTTTTGTCGATAGAAATGTCTTATTCAGTTTCATGTACTAAACAGTGTTACTTCCATTTGTAATCTTTGTATATGTTGTATCAGAAACTGCTATTGTTTAGAATATTATAAGTATTTCTTACCAATTAACATGTTCTTTTTTTAACTAAAATTTTAGCCATTATATCATGTCTAACATTTGAAACAGTAGACTCAGGGGAAATAACTCCCAAATGCCAAAACGTCTGTACACAGTGTAGCTTTTTAAACACATTACACACTTACACCCCAGCAGTTTATAAACCGAACTGTTGTAAGAGCATAGTTTTCTATGCTGCTGAAGGAGAAAAAGCCATAAAATTTCAATAAACACTTCAAAGACCTCTTCAGCAACAGTTATTATAAAGTACTGTTGTTCAACTCCCAGATATAATTTTGTGTAAGCGTCAGGTTGTAATCGGCAGTTTTTTTAAATTTTATATTATACATCTACATTGTAACAGTTTTTGGCTGCCAGAAGGTGCTAAAAAATAAAAGTCTGCTTAATACGTATTTAAAAATCATTCATGTCCAATAATATTTATTTTTTTTAATTTTACTTATCATATGAAATATGATTTGCATTACTTTATTATTTTATTTTAGGAGATAGATGATGTGCTGGGTGGAAGTGCAGCATGGGAAAATGTAGACGCAACTGATGAAAAATGTCCACAGTGTGATCACCCTCGTGCTTATTTTATGCAAATTCAGACACGTTCTGCTGATGAACCTATGACTACATTCTATAAATGTTGTAACCAATCATGTGGTCATAGATGGAGAGAATAATCTATTTTAATTATAGACAATACATTCATTATTCAGTGATACTAATATTAATTTATCTATTAAAATCTAATAATATAATGTAAATAAATAAAATTGTTATAAAGTTAAATATTGATTGTTTAATAATTGATCCTTTTATTTTAGCAGCAAAGTAGCAAACATTTTTTAATTCAAACATGCAGAGCTGTGTGTAGTAATTTCAGAATAGCCTTTTTTTAATTTAAAAAAAATAGATTCAAACTATTTTTATCAAATAAATAATATCAAACATTACATTGGGCTGAGCTCTTCATGCTACACAGTATCAATGTTTCCATATCTGGAAACATTATTTCCAGCATGATCTTATGGAGCACATAATGAATGATTTGAAAGAAAAAATTGTTAGATAGATATAGCATCTTTAATTATTTATAATCTAGAAAGGTTTTTAAACTCATAAACATCAAAGAGGACTTAAATAAATTTGTTACTTAGAGGGCAAATTAACATAAATTATTATTTTAAGAAATATTTCAAATTAAATGTATTCAGGTTGCTTATTTTAAATAAACATTATATACTGTAATGTAATTATTACTTCTTATAATTTGACTGACCACCTATCAATCAAAACCTCTGTAGCAGAAAGGTAGCAAGAATCTTTAATTATTTCTGTAAATTTTGAATTTAAATCGGTCAGTTTTGGCCTTTTTCTTATGCTTCAGAATATTTTTAATCAAGCATAAAAAGGCCAACTGTAATTGTATATCATCATCCTGTAGTCAGTAATCTGAATATATAAATAAATATGTTTGTGAATAAGGTATCAAAATGAAAACTGATAAGAAAATTTTATTTGTTTGATGATTCATAAGTTCATTATAGAATAGATAACTATCGATCTGAAGTCACTCATATTGTGTAATCAGTCAACCTGTGCCCGTGATATTGATGACATATCATATTATGTATTGTGTAAAATTTTTGCATACTTTGTTAAATCTGTACTGTACAGTTCACAAGGTTATTGTTTGTAATGTTACTGGTGTGTGATTCCTTTTATTTGTTTACTATTTTACTCCATGTGATAAAGAACAAATTTTCATTACTCAAAACTATTTTGTTGAGTCATGTTTTATTTTTTTATTTAAAATGTGTGACAAAACGAAGAGGAAGCGTGTCTTCCATACTTTAGCTGAAAAGTATATAACTATTTAAAGCCTAGATCGTTGGGCATCATTTAAAAGTATAATGACTGAATATGGGATAGGAAAAAGTAACATTTCAGGTATAAAATCTAGCAGGTAAGAAATAAAGCTGTTTTCCTAAAAATGGATTCGCAAAATCAAAAAAACAAAGTCGAAACCCATAAAACTTTCAAAAACCACTGGAAATGTGAATCTAGAAGACGCTGTTTGTAAATGGTATCTACAGCAAAGGTGTGCAGGAATTCTAATTCAGGTAACTGAACTAAAGCATGCTGCTGAGAGGCTTGCGAAACACTTATCAATACAAAATTTTAATACGAGTGATGGATGGTTGTGCTGTTTCCAAAACCGCCATGGAATTAGCAATGTTAAATTATATGGCAAAGCCTTAAGTGCAAACAATGAAAATGTAGCTCCATTTCAGGAAAAACTTCATCAAATAATTATCAAAGAAGAAGAGTACAAGGAATCACAATTATACAATGGTGATGAGACAGGCTTATTCTGGAAAACTCTTCCCAAAAACACTCACGACTTTTAAAAATCAAAATACACCTGATCATAAAAAAATCAAAGCAAAGGCTCTCTGCTGTTGTACAAATTCAATGAGTAGCCAGTGACTATTGGAAAATCGGAAAACCACAAAAATTGAAACATCGTATCTTGGTTTCATGAAAACTATGTACCCAAAGTTTATAGTTTCAGACAAGATCTGAAAGTTACCAAGGAAGAAAAAAAATCATTTCTCTTACTAGATAATTTCCAGATCACCAATTAGAAAGTCATGACGGGAAGATTAAGTGTGCATACTTGCCACCTAATACAAGTTCTCTTATCCAGCCAATGGATCAGAGAGTGATAGAGGATATAAAACAGGCATACTTAAGAAATTCTTAGATGAGGTGTTTGTTATTTTGGAAGAAAATGGTGATGAAATTATAATGACACCAGACACTGAAAAACATTGAATGTATATTTATTTATTAATTTTTCTGTTTTTAAAATGCAAAGTTCAGTACAGTGTCTAACTTTTTTATTTCTTTTTAACTACTTGAACTTGTTGAAAAATTGAATTTGTAGGTTAGGTTTTAAAATATGCCTTTAAGCACCCATGATGATGATGAGGTAGAGTGTATATACGAAGAGATTGATGAAGCAATTAAACACGTAAAAGGAGATGAAAATTTAATAATAGTTGGAGATTGGAATGCAAGCATTGGAAAAGGCAAGGAAGGAAATATAGTGGGTGAATACGGGCTGGGCAAAAGGAATGAAAGAGGGGACCGACTTATAGAGTTTTGCACGAAGTATAATTTAGTAATTGCCAACACCCAATTTAAAAATCATAATAGAAGAATATACACTTGGAAAAAGTCAGGCGATACTGCAAGGTATCAGATAGATTATATCATGGTTAAGCAAAGATTTAGAAATCAACTCGTAGACTGCAAAACTTACCCTGGAGCAGACATTGATAGCGACCATAATTTAGTGATAATGAAATGTAGATTGGGGTTTAAAAACCTGAAGAAAAGGTGTCAGGTGAATCGGTGGAATTTAGAGAAGCTTGAGGAAGAGGAGGTAAAGAAGATTTTTGAGGAGGACATCGCAAGAGATCTTAAAAAAGATAAGGTAGAAAATGTAGAAGAAGAATGGGAGAATGTTAAAAAGGAAATTCTTAAATCAGCAGAAGCAAACTTAGGCGGAATAAAGAGTACTGGTAGAAAACCTTGGGTTTCAGACCATATATTGCAGCTGATGGATGAACGTAGAAAATATAAGAATGATAGTGATGAAGGAAGTAAAAGGAACTATCGGCAATTAAGAAATGCCATAAACAGGAAGTGCAAACTGGCGAAAGAAGAGTGGATTAAAGAAAAGTGTTCAGAAGTGGAAAGAGAAATGAACATTGGTAAAATAGACGGAGCATACAGGAAAGTTAAGGAAAATTTTGGGGTACATAAATTAAAATCTAATAATGTGTTAAACAATGATGGTACACCAATATATAATACGAAAGGTAAAGTCGATAGATGGGTGGAATATATTGAAGAGTTATACGGAGGAAATGAATTAGAAAATGGTGTTATAGAGGAAGTTGAGGAGAATGAAATGGGAGAAACAATACAGAGATCTGAATTTAAGAGAGCATTAAAAGATTTAAATGGCAGAAAGGCTCCTGGAATAGACGGAATACCTGTAGAATTACTGCGCAGTGCAGGTGAGGAAGCGATTGATAGATTATACAAACTGGTGTGTAATATTTATGAAAAAGGGGAATTTCCGTCAGACTTCAAAAAAAGTGTTATAGTAATGATACCAAAGAAAGCAGGGGCAGATAAATGTGAAGAATACAGAACAATTAGTTTAACTAGTCATGCATCAAAAATCTTAACTAAAATTCTGTACAGAAGAATTGAGAGGAGAGTGGAAGAAGTGTTAGAAGACGAATTTGCTTTCAGGAAAAGTATAGGGACAAGGGAAGCAATTTTAGGCCTCAGATTAATAGTAGAAGGAAGATTAAAGAAAAACAACCAACATACTTGGCATTTATAGGCCTAGAAAAGGCATTCGATAACGTAGACTGGAATAAAATGTTCAGCATTTTAAAAAAATTGGGTTCAAATACAGAGATAGAATAACAATTGCTAACATGTACAGGAACCAAACAGCAACAGTAACAATTGAAGAACATAAGAAAGAAGCCGTAATAAGAAAGGGAGTCCGTCAAGGGTGTTCCCTGTCTCCGTTACTTTTTAATCTTTACATGGAACTAGCAGTTAATGATGTTAAAGAACAATTTAGATTCGGAGTAACAGTACAAGGTGAAAAAATAAAGATGCTACAATTTGCTGATGATATAGTAATTCTAGCGGAGAGTAAAAAGGATTTAGAAGAAACAATGAACGGCATAGATGAACTCCTACGCAAGAACTATCACATGAAAATAAACAAGAACAAAACAAAAGTAATGAAATGTAGTAGAAATAACAAAGATGGACCACTGAATGTGAAAATTGGAGGAGAAAAGATTATGGAGGTAGAAGAATTTTGTTATTTGGGAAGTAGAATTACTAAAGATGGGCGAAGCAGGAGCGATATAAAATGCCGAATAGCACAAGCTAAATGAGCCTTCAGTAAGAAATATAATTTGTTTACATCAAAAATTAATTTAAATGTCAGGAAAAGATTTTTGAAAGTGTATGTTTGGAGTGTCACTTTATATGGAAGTGAAACTTGGACAATCGAAGTATCTGAGAAGAAAAGGTTAGAAGCTTTTGAAATGTGGTGCTATAGGAGAATGTTAAAAATCAGATGGGTGGATAAGGTGACAAATGAAGAGGTACTGCGGCAAATAAATGAAGAAAGAAGCATTTGGAAAAATATAGTTAAAAGAAGAGACAGACTTATAGGCCACATACTAAGCCATCCTGGAATAGTCGCTTTAATATTGGAAGGACAGGTAGAAGGGAGAAATTGTGTAGGCAGGCCACGTTTGGAATATGTAAAACAAATTGTTAGGGATGTAGGATGTAGAGGGTATACTGAAATGAAATGACTAGCACTAGATAGGGAATCTTGTAGAGCTGCATCAAACCAGTCAAATGACGGAAGACAAAAAAAAGTTTTAAAATCGTAAACGCAAGAAAGTTTTTGTTTTATTAATACATAGTTACTAGGTTTATTTAATGATACTTTTCAAAATGCCCGAAGAAGAAAGGAGAACTGTAGCTAGTTGTAAGATGGCGCCACTGGAGGAGAAAATAAATTAAAATTATAGTTAATATATTTATATAAATAAATATTTAAATTTTTTTAATAAGTCCAAAAGTATAAATGTAATATAACTATACTTAACCTACGCTCGCTAGTTAAGGTTAATGAGAGTAGGTTAAGTTTAGTTAAATTATATTTTTGATATAATAAATATAATTTAATTTTTGATTTATAAATTTATACAATAAATAATTTATATAAAGTTAGATTATAGTTTTATTTATTTTTTCCATTCAATATTAGATTAAATGTTTTGTATTCAAAAGGCTTCTGTATCCTAATACAAAACTAAATGTACGGTATTACTTTATACTCGATAGGCCTAATATATTTGAGGTATTAATAATTTGTTGCATCTCACTATCCATTTTTCTGAAATCAATATTGCTTAAGAAAAACTTCTTTCAGAGATTTTCTCACAAGTAAAATACTTGTATTTTAGGTTATAAAAATTCCTCTGTTATCGAAACTTTTCGGTAACCGAACTAGCTTTCCCCCATTTGATTTTGATAATCGAGGTTTCACTGGTTGTGTGCATATATATAAAAACCAATGTACAAAATACGTGGCTCGGAAATCTTCAAAAGTACTACATCAAAATCTCATTGAAATTTAAATATGCTGTACTAGTGATGAAAAGATTTTATGAAGAATAAGCCTTAAATTGAGTGTAACTCGGGAATGATTCAATAACAGAACATTACCACAATTTGAGGAATTTTTTTGGTCGCACTGGAGAATAAAAATGAATCACTTTATTTTTTAGTTATGAAGATTACAAAAATTCCATAATGTATCAAATTTTGTAGCTCGAAAATCTCCAAAACTGCTACAGAAATTTCACTTAAATTTAGATGTGCTGTATCTTAGTTTTGGTTTATAATATAATCACTGAACAGAGTGAGACAAGATTGTGTCCTGGGAATTTTCCTTAACATTTGAGGAGCATTTAATAATTTATGGTGGCCTTTTGCTATTTACCAACTCCATAATAGAGCATGTTCTGTAAGTGAATTGGAAATTATGCAAAGTTACTTCAGGACATTGGGATGTGCAGCAGCCATGAGGTTGGTAAGGCACTGTCCAAGGGATGGCACCATGTTGCGTCTTTTATTGTGGATGGTGGAGTTTGGTTCTCTTCTGCGGCTGAGGTTCCCCAGCAGGTGTTACATCGTCATGGCTTATGCTGATGATGGGCTCCTGCTGGTCGAAAGATGCTCACAGAGGGAGGTTGAACTCCAAGCCACTCAACACTTTGGGGTCATCAACACAAGATGACATTTAGCCTGGCAAAAACCATGATGATGCTCCTTAAAGGCTGTTTGGCAGTAAGTTGGCAAGTCCAAGTTTCGATGGCAGGCCAGCGTATAAAGTATGTTCAGGTTCAAAAATACCTTAGGGCGTTTCTTGATGATAAACTGGAATTTAAGAAGTACCTTCAATATGTTACAGAGAAGGCCTGCAGTGTCTTCTTTGGTATTTGACGTGTGGTCAGTCCTGATTGGGGTCTTAATTTTGAGACCATGAGCATTCTGCATAAAGGTGTGTGCGTGGCTATTATGCTATCTATATGCAGCGCCAATTTGGGTGAATAGACTAAAAAGTTATCGGAATATATTATTAACAGCTGAACGCCTAATATTGTTAACGGTACCAGGTGGTTACCGTACTATTTCACAGGAGGCAGTCTTGGTGATTGCAGACGTGAAACCAATAGACTTGACTGCATCTGAAGCAGCAGCAGTATGTTGCTAAGAAGTCCGGTGAGTTGACTTGGGATAAAAGTTTGAGAAACTGAACAATATGGCAATAACTTATGGTGGCCAGATAGGATGAGACAGACAGTGGGTGTTATATGCATGATCTCTTTCCAAATGTTGTTGGTTTGTGTAACGCCTCTTGGGTACACCCTAAATGTGATGCAGTTTCTTTCTGGCCATGGTGCTTTTAGGGACAGACAGCAGAAATTCAGGCTGGTAGATTCTGGGATGTGTCATCAGTGTGGACAATTAGATGACATCTACAATGTTCTTTATGAATGCTCGAAGTACAAGTTAATGCGCACAAAGACCATCTGTCAGTTTGATCTCCATGTAAACTGGAGGAGCCAGCCCTAATGGCCAATAGGGGAGAAGTACTTGGCAAAGGAAAGGTTTGCTGAAAGGATCTAGAACTCTGCTTGTATTTCTACTGTATTCTGTTTTTGTTCTTTGTTTCAATGTTACTGTGTTATTATTCCATGTAATATTTTAAAGTTTCATGTTGTGTGTTGAACTCACTTTACCTTCTACGGGTAGGTAGTTCAGTTCCTTTGTTTAGTTAAGTCCTTTCAGTCTTACTCAAGTCTGTAAGATGCGTTTTGTTTTGAGTTCATTAAATAGAAGTATACCAATGGGAATGTCACTAGCGGCATTCTGGCTGCGGCGGACTGGAATATGTTAAAAGCTGAGATTTCTAAGATGATCTCCAGTAAAGTAAAGGCTAGTTAGTTACAGAGGGTGTCTTCCCCTATGGAGGTCAGGATGAACATGGTTAATAATCTACTTTAAAATTGCATGAAAATTGTTCTTTCAAAGTACCTTTCCTTTCAGAGCTAATTAGTAGTACCTAGAACTACATTTACTAAAAGAATGTCTGAAGGCGGTGGAGTTATGTAGAATAGTTGTTAGCTATGAAATATCCTTTGATGGAACAAAATTTATAAAATCTCAAGTCGAGAGAGGTTTATAATTTCAAAGTACGACACATCTTTTCAAGAAGTTTGTTAGAACTTCACCAATAAGAGTACGCAGAACTGGATGACACATATTGAATTATAACTAAATGTAAAGAGGATGAACCCATGATATTCAACAATTATTTTAAAATTACCAGTTACTCACTGAATATGACAAGCAAGAATTTTCTTACTTAGTTTTTTCTTTTAAATAAAGTAATTAAATTTAATTTGATAAAGAATTTTGTGTAACCGTTTATTAAATTTGCTGAATTCAGGGGAAATTAAAATCTTTATTAGGAAAATTAGGAATGATAAAATACATTAACCATTCACATGACGCAAATATAATTCAAAGCTTGAAAGAGGTTTTTAAAAATTATTAAAAAACTTGTGCAGAGATACAACATCCATGTCCAAGAATGTTATAATACTGTAAAATTGTCACAAATACACTTTTTTCCATTTTAAAAATAATAAAACTTATCATTTAGTAATTTTGATGCAGCATAATTTTAACTTGCACCACAAGTTTTAACATTACGCTTAAAAGAATTTAAGCATAACACAATTGCTGCTTTATCAACATAAAACAAAACATTATCAGAATTTTTAAACAAAACTAATAATATGAAATAAGGATTAATGATCAATAATTTAATAATAAAAGAAATAACTACAATGAAACAATACATTTTTATTTAAATCTAATCCACAATGTAGAAATAACAAAAATAAGCAACAATCTGTTAAATAAAAATTTACAATAAAAATCACCACTGATAATGTTATAATTTACATGATTTTTATATTTCTTCAGGCAAACTGACTAGAAATAAAATTAATAAACAGCAATAAAGTTCTGCTGCCAAAACTTTATTGTTAACAAATAAAAACAATACTAGTAAAGCTTTTTTTATTAATAAGTTATTTATTTAGCTTACTTGTGCATTATAAAATGCTACTATTTTATTATGACATTTTCCTGCATTAATTATACTAATCATAAATATTATTAAAAAAAAAAATCACTTCAAATATTGTATGTAAAGCTATATTTTTATATCATACGTAAAAATATTTACCTTTTACAAATTACTTTAATCATTATTAAATAAGCTACTGAACAAATTATAAAAATGAATAAACTGTTGATATGTTTTGTTTTTTTTTTAATTCTAGATAATTTACTTCTAAACATGTCAACAAAAATAAACACATAATTACCACTAGTAGCAGTGTTAAAAGTTCAGTTTTTATTTTTTGATCATATAACAAGGGCAAAATCACATAAGAACTGATAAAGACAGTTGCGGCTCGTAGCATAAAATTAGTGGGAGTGCTGCTCCAGAAAATTTTTTTCTGGGCTTTTTCAAGGTCATGGTTAAAGTTTTCTGTAAAATAAAAGAACTGAAAAAAAAATGAATCAAATAGAATTGCTGGAAGCAGGATAATAATCTAATTCTACAATATCATATTCAAAAATATGGTACACTGTTTTTAAGCACATTGTGCTTAAAAACCATACTTGATTTAAGCAAATAATAAAAATGTCAATGCAGATATATTTTAGAATTATTAGATAATAACTTAATAAAATGTCCTCTTAAAAACACAATAGTTCAATGGTGCTTAATTTGAATTTCTATGTACACAGAAACAAATACAATAGTTTTTACTAATTACCTTCTCTTTCACCCTTACAGCGTGTTTTTGGACAATTTGGCAAAGAGCCCTTGCTTCCCACTATCTTCTTATCACTACTGAAAAAACAACTAAACCAATTTCATATTCCTTCCACCAACAAAACTAAAAAAGGGGAAACAAGGAACATTCCATGTACATGCAGAGTAAAAAAATCTACCTTCCAGCAGCACACCACAGTCTGCACTGCAGGAGTGACAGTGCTCTCTCTCCCTCGCAGCAGCTTCCTATGTGCGCATGTGCACAACAGCTAAACACCATACCACAGGAAGTGTGAAGCGCACAGTTCCATACAAAGATTTTTTTTATCTTTTCATAAATTAGGGGATGGCTACAGACATTAAGCTTAAGGATTATATATTGTACAAGAATAAATAAAGAATTAAAAAAAAGGACACATTATATTAAATGTTATCAATAATATCAAGTGGAAATAGAGGGTGCTGCAGTTCCACAGTGCCTATATGCGAGCCACCATTGCTTAAAGAATCCATTAACGAAGTACACAAGTAATTGAGTGTGACATACATGTTATTTTTTTTAAAATTGAATTGCACTGTTTTAAAAAAAGTAAGTACCCAATTAATAATTAATTATTCTCTTTTTACAACCTTCATGGAGGAGTTTGGTAGTATTTTCTCTTAAAATGAGAATAAAATCACTTAAAAAAAGTTTAGGAATCACTGACTTAAATCATATATTTAAAAACGAGTTATGGAATGCAATTAGAATGTTACATGTACTTAATAATGTAAGATTATACTCATACAAACAGAACAACAATCACATTTGAAATTAATTTTTTACTTCGATCCATAAGTATCCTTGATGGCAATACTCATTAATTTACAATTCTAGCTCAGCCTCAATAATTAATTTTTAATAAAAAAATCATGCTAGCACTAATTCTTAAAACTTAAAGGACAACAATTTTTAAAAAAACAAAATAAAATAGTTGCATCACATTTGCTTCTAGACTTAGGTTAATTCTGTTCAGCCACCACCTTTACTATATTTATTTCATTTTCAGTAATATATACAATCCAAGCATACAAATGAAATATTCTCTAATATTTATCACAAAGTTTGTAAAAAGATATTATTATTTAAGAAGACTTCAAAAATCAACAACTTGTCACTGATAAAATCTCTACAGAATTTAAAAACTCTTTAGGATTCATCAAATAGAGCGTTGTCTTTATTACCTTCACTATTTTTATCCATTTCAGAAAGAGATCGTTTTTTTGCATATAACTATTGAGATTGTTACCAGAGATTTTTATTATTTATGTATTATCTCATCATGACCAATTATGTTGAGACAAGTAAATATCTGTTAAATGTTTGGAAAATTCAAGTATTAGTTTAATTTCTTCACTTACCTAAAACTAAATATATTTTCTTAATCATGAAAGTTTCTGTTTCAAGAAAACAGAGAACTGCTTTATTTGGCAACCAGTAAGTACAGCTGTTGAGATGGGCAATTAATTATAAGCCCTTACTCTTAAGTCACAATCTAGATGACTAAAGGCATGGAGGGATGAAGTGAAGTACCTCCTTGTCAATCATTGAAGTCCTGTTTCTGGAAACAAGACTACAATATTCTTAACTCAATATAATTATTTATGACACTGGTTAAGTTAAACCTTTTACAATCAATTACATTTGACTATTTTGTTTTTGAACTTTATTTTACTTTTACTTAATTTATAAATTAATAAAATTAATTCTATTGTTGATTTATTCAGTTCAATATAAAATGAGTGATGTCTAATGTTCACTATTTATTTATTTTTTTCATTTCATTATCACAACAGGTTTTATTTATATTTAACCAGTTATTTCTGGTCTAAAGTTTAGCTTTGTAGGAAATTTTTAAAGTTAAGTGAACTAGAACAAGTGTCATGAAACTTTCTATATTAAAGGATTCTGCATTCAACAATTTTTTAATAACACTAGTAAATATGGAATTGAACAACATACAGTGCATTTAAAATATTATTTTTAAAAGCCAAAACAAGATATATATGTTATGATAAACTACATGAGCCTTTGCAATATTTATTTATAATTATATTATTTTTTTATGAATATAATAAATGCAGTATAATAAAAATTCATTACCCAAAATACTTATGAACAAAATTAAAAATAATCAACAGATGTACCAGAAAAGTATTGCCTAAGTAAATAACTAAGAAAAATAACTTTAACTGATATTTTAATAATCTTAATAACATCCTTATCTGCAATTAACATTTTAACAAATTTAGTCATAAATTATTTTCAAACAAATAAACTTATTTTACAAGGAATGTTAACTTCTTATTAATACTCGTAGTTAATTAAACACAACCCCACCTATCCATCAGAAAATAATTTTAACAAAATAAAAATAATATACTTGGAAAGCATAACATTCTTTCATAAAATATTATGCATAAGGAATATTATGCTTGGTGTAAGCAAAACATTTCTATTTCGTTAAATTTGTTTCCCAATATTTTAAATAAACAGTAAATTTTGCATAATATTTTTTTACTGTACTTTTTATATATTTTTTTACTTGCAATACATTTTTTTACAGAAAATAAATTTTACTGAATGCATAAATTGTTTCAACTGGAAATAGGCAGAGTTGCTTTAATGGAAGGTATCAATTAAAATTACTCATAATCATTAATAAAAATGTTTAAATGATGAAATATCTCAATTTAATTTATTTATAATTAGCATTATATAACAACTATTGGAATGTTTATAAGCATTTATTAAATTCACATCAATCATACCACACAATAAAATTAACACAATTTAAAATTAAATTACATTTTGTATTAAAAGTAAACGTACAGCACCTATTATTATCAAGATATTATCACTTAATAAAGTAACAGAACAGAGATAATTTCTGTAATTTATCAATCAGATCTGAATTAAAAAAGCAAACTATAAATATTGTACTGATGTCTTTCTATAAGTATGTCCAACAAAACAATTGTTATAAAAACTTTTCAGCCATTAAAAAGTTTTCAGTAATAAAACTTCCAACAAAAGCAAATTATTGATTTTCATTACTAAACACATCATTTACTTCTGAATGATCAATTCTAACCAATAGTTTGTATCCTTGACTAAAAAATGCAGTCAAAAAGTTCCAGCCCCTAATACTTAAAAATATTTAACATTTCTACAGCACATTTAAGGACATTTTTTATAATAATTTAAATCAATACCGTATATCAGTGGCAGGTGAAAGTAAAACTTGTTTATATTGTATTGAAAGCATAAGTACATATGATTATGCAACCAGTAAAAGATTCATCCAAACATGGAAAAAAATTTATTCATAGATGTATAGTACGAATTTTACATTTACATACATCTAACAGTACCCATATAGGTATTGTTAAAACTGTTCCTTAAAATTTATTATACTATAAATTTCTGGATTATAACTTTCATCATATTTTATTTTTTACTTCAGCCTGTGAGAAGTCTCAATAAAGGTAGTACTGAAGACTTACTTATATTTGAAAATTTAACAGCCTTAAAGATAACTTACTTTTATCATTACTGGCGATATTAGTTTTTTTTTTTAAAGAAACGAATAAAAAATTTAAAAATACAACAGTGATGTAAACTGACAAAACTACACAAAAACCATACTGATTATGAGGGAAGGGGAATTCAGAACCCCAACTTTTCCCAATAGATAGTTCAGCTACTAGGCTTATGCAGCTATAGAGCGGCAAATAGTTTATGAAATTGTACACAAACAGCACCCTACCCAGTATCAAGAATGGACGGGTTCTTTCATCTACAGAATAATGGGAGGGGGAAGTGTAACTTAAATAAATGATTAACAATGAACAAAAAGCACAGAAGTAAATTATTTAGTTATTACTATGATCAACCTGGTTTGCACTGGATAGATTCTAGCTAATCACTAGATACTTCATGACTCTCCACCATACTTCAGGTAATATTACCTATTACACATGAAATAGCAAGAAAAATCTCGTTGTCCTTGTTTGTAATCATTGCATAAGTAATATTTTATTAAACTTACAATTTTTTTAACTTTTATAAACTCATATTATTGTATTTAATACTTTTATCATTAATTCTGAGGAAACAACCAATGAAAAAACACATAAAATTATCTTAAAAATAATTATCATAAATTTTTATGTTTATTGTTTAATTACTGATTCTAGATAGCTAATCATCTATTTATTTTTTTTCTTGCTATCTGGAAACAACTATATAACAATGTTGTAATCAACGACACCCTAGTGAAAATAATTTAGATATTTTATACTTCTCACAGCTGGCAACAACAAACTTACTTAAAAAGAAATTTCATAAATTTTGGAAAAAATTATGCTTACATCAGACTTGATTTATACAGAATAATAATAATAATAATAATGTATGATAAAATAACATTTTAAATGCATATAATGTATAAAGACCCTTAATAAATTCAAATAATGCTATAATAATAAAAGAGTAAAAATTATTTATATTTCTTCATTAATAAACAAAGTAATTGAAATAATAAATTTTTTACATATATCATTAGTACTTGTATTAATGTCAATGATAGACAAACTATTAGTAATATTATTGTCTCTAATCTTATAAATAATTGAAACGACATCAAAACCTATGCATAAACAATATCAAGTTTTATATTATTAAAAAAAACCAGTATTCACTCTTTGTTTTTAATAGACATTTATGTTAAGTACATATACCTTCTTAAAAATTCTTTTATCATTAAATACAATAATAATTACATACAAATATAGTAATAAGATATTATTAGCTGACAGTTTATAACATGTTAAAATAACATTCTTATGCTATGCTCCAATTTTTATAGTGATAAGAGTATATTTTCACCTTGCAATGTAACAAGAGTTGCAAACTTAAACCTTTTCACATAAATATTTTTCTAAGTTCAATTATTATGCTGTATTTTTAATCTTTACATCGAATGTATATTTTGAATAATTTTATGTTTATATTTTTAAAGTAAAAATATAAAAAATTTTAAAAATACTAAATATTAACAAGAACATTATAATACAACGTAAATAAAAGTTAGCATATATGTCAACAATCAGAAGTGACTAATCCATTACTATTTATATTGAAATTAAGGTTAATGAACATGTGTCGAAGCAAGTTAGAAGATAACATAAACAATGATTATAATAAAAAGAAATTTTAATAAATATTACTGTTCAGTAAATAATTAGAAGAATAGCTTCCAATGAAACTCAGTTAACCTAACAAATTATGCTTGATCCAGTCAACTTATAACGTGTATGAGGAGATTTCTCAAAAAATCACTAATTCAGAAAAAGTTTTTATAAGTAGTTAAAGGATGCACTTTGAGAGAGGCTGTGAACTATCTATAAAAACTATGAATAATGGAGCTGTAAAGGAAAAAGAAATGTGTAATTCAAAGACGGTGAGATTAGTATTTAAAGCATATGACTGACCATCAAATTACAAAATATTGCTAATTAGTTTGTTAAAAATTAGTATAACCCAGGAAGAGATGGAAAACCAGCCTCTGTGGCACGAGTGGTAGCATCTCAGCCTTTCACCCGGAGGTCACAGATTCAAGTCCCAGTCAGGCTTGACATTTTCACACATGCTAAAAAAAAAAGGAAGAGATGGAGAGATAAGAAATTGTTTGTTGCTCTCTGTGTTTTTATATTTAAATTTAAAATGTAATTTCTTTAAATCATTAGATAATTTTAAAATTGTTACGTTAAACACAAACATTTTGCCAAAGAAACAACTTGACAAATCAAACCTATAAATACATTAAATATCACAGACTTCTTTACCAGGCATAAAGGGAAAAGAAGTGTTATTTTACTCAGAGTATAATAAATAAATAGATATAAATTTTTTCATGTACACTCTTCTGGAACTGCTTATGCATCAATCATTAAGTTTTTTAATGCTTCTAAGAAATAAAAGAACTGCCCTCACCCTTGTCCTTGGTTCACATTACACATCACGAAGCTTCTACTAATAGTTTGTATCAACTTAGCTAACTTAAGTTAATATTACATCAAATCTCAACCTGATTATTAAGATAAATAGCAATAAAAAACCATTAACAACTGTCAGCTGATAAACTACTATTTTATAAAAAAATAAAAAATAAATAAAAATAAATATTAATTGATAATAATATACTTAAGAAATAATTTTAAAAATCTTCCTGTAATATATTTTATAAGTACATACAACCAAAAAAAAAAAAAATTAGAAATATTAATTCATTATTATTTTTTACAAGAATGACTAGGATAATAATACATGTACATATTTTTATACAAATATATACTTCAACATTAAAAAAGCATACAATAATAGATATTATGTACATTTTTACTATAATATTAAAAATATTAATTTCATGTTATCTGGAACTGTTACATAAATCAATAGTTGTATTTTTTCAATATTTTATTACAGTTGATATAATCAAATTTAATTAAAACAGCATTATATTTATATATAATTTATGTATATACATGTACATAATAATAATAGTTAATTATTAACTATTATTCTGTACAAACAAAACACAACCATCATTTTTTTTAGTATGTATTAATATTGTACCTTTCTAAAATTCTTTTTTTATCTATTAATTATTTCTCATTCTTTTAATCAATAACTAGTACAGACTCCTCTTTCTTTATTTCTATCATTCTAAATACATAATGATCTCAAATCTAAATCTATTATTTTAAATATGACATATTACTAATAAATATTATTTACATATACTATATACTGCACTGTGAATTAACTGATTTATTAATATTAACGTTTAAACACTTACATTTATCATAAGGCCCACATTTTTCATATCTAATTAACTTCCATGATTAACTGATGTTAACAATTACTTTCATTTATTTTTATAACCAAAGGAATTATTAGTATACTAATAAAAATTGTTGCAAAGTTATAAAATAAATAGTTAAATTATACCAGTATACAGGTAGCATATTTATGGTACATAAAAAATCTGGAACAATTATTAATTGCTATATTGCTAAAAACTTTAATTTAATTCTTCTTACATTTTTTGACGTCTGAAATTCTATGTAGCTAAGCTTTTAAAAAAAACAAAACAATAAATACATTTATATCTTCTTTATTTATTTAGAAAAACAGAAATTCCAAGTACTTTCATTTGGAATTTCACAGACCTAACGAGGATGTAATGAGAAAGATGCTAGAAAAAAATTGTATATGAATAGAATATGTACTATAACACATCTTGATAGTATTTCTATTCATACACATCGACAAAATTTATCATTGAATAATAAATAATTAAAATGTACAGTCTTAATAATAAATCAATATCCACCTGATGAGATATAAAAGCATAATTTATTTTAAACCCCCTGCTTAAGTCAGCACAGTTATGCTCCCAATGCTTATATTATTTAGATAAATTTTTATACCTAAAACCTCCCTCAAAGATTAATCAGTATAATGATAAAAAATTATATCAACCAATGGTTTCATAATTGTAAGAAAACAATGAAAAAAACATGTGGCATATGTGTATGTATATGAACCAATTAAGGAAAGAACGAAAATTTCATTATAGAATATATCATGTAATTGCAATTTATTATTCACTTGTTTACAAATCTTTCAAGATGCTTATGTACTGTTCAACTGAAACAGTATAAGGTTGAACAAGAGAGCTGGTATTTCACAAGTCTTTTGTTTAATTCACAGAACAATTTCAAATCCACATCAATCATTGTCTTGCATCATTTTATCTTGAATTCAAATTGTTATAATCAAATTCATGTTGCATTGATAATTTCAATAAGACCAAATCTCATCACATCAGATCCTAGAATATGCTTCTTTTGCAAAACTGCTAGAAAAGTTATTTATAACTGATAATTTCTTTTGAAAAATTGCAAAAGAAGCTAATAAACTGATAAATAATTTAAAATTGTTTAATTGAACTGATTAACTTGTTAGAATATCACATTTTTACGGCTAACAGTTACAATTATAGATGTCTAAATTTTAATTTTTCCAAAAATCTACTGAAAAACTAAGTTTTTCTACTTTGACACCAATAAACAGGAAATAACATATTCTATTTAGAAAAAATTGATGAATCTAGTGGATGAGACAGAAATATGGGCAAGTTATCTGTCGAAGTTATTTGGTGCATAAATAGTTAAAATTTTTTTCATAAGATTTCTTTTTAAAATTCAGAAGCATATACAATTTTTAGCAATACAGCAAATCCTTTCTATTTTTCCTTTAATACTAGTAATGCTACAAAATTAAGTTTAGAAACTTAATTCTGTAGCATTTAAGAAATTTTATTTATTAATGAAGAAAGTAAAACTTTTTAACTGCAGTATAACAAATGCAATTGAATCTTAAGGAATTATAATGAATCGACTACAAAATATATATTTTTTTTTACTCAAATATAAATACTAATATATTCTTCCTTTTTTTCTAAATTCTAAAATTATTAAAAATAATTACTGCTTTATTTTTATTATCGAGACATGTGACCAAATTTATGAAGGATCTGTTTTACTGTAAATCTGAGATATAAAACTTATGGTTTGTGCCCTTAAATTCTAGTTTAAGTATTCAATGAGTATTAAGTATATGCATTATTTTTATAAAGGAATAGTGAAAATTATAATAATTGTACATTTACAGAACAATTTACACAAGAACCGTACTAAAAATTTAATACATAAGATTTTACACAACACATAATACACATAAAGCATATTTTTTTCACACAAATTTAATATATTATCTTGTTATGTAGGCCATTTTATTACAAAGGCTACGCTTTTTAGCATAAAAAGTTGTTATAAATAGTAAAAAATGACAATAGCAAATGTACTTAGAAAAAAAATAAAATTATGTAAGGCAAATGATTAAGAACTGAATTCACCACTATTACTTTCAAAAAATATATTCCAAGACCTAATGTGGATAACCAAAACTGCTCATGGTCTGTTTTGGCTCTTATGCATATCCTACATAAAGTTTAATTGAAAAATTATACACAATTGGATATTATTAAAACAGAAATAATAAAATACTGTCAGCTCCTGATAATCTGTACTAAACCTTTCACAATTACTAAAATTAAAATGTATAAATAATCTGAAAAGATAATTTTAATTAATTTTAAGTACACTAAGGAGTGAGTTTTTTAAAAATATTTATTATATACAATTAATTAGAAAACTATGTCCAAAAACATTACTTTGATTTTAAACACTCTTTAAAATAAGCAGTACTTTATTTTAAGTTTTACGTATAAAGTTACTAAGACATAAAAAAAATCAGTAGTTTGGGCTTACAATTTAATAAATTTATTATTTAACACTTATTATAAACAAAATGGTACATCTTTCAGAGTAAACAAAAATAAAGACTGTTTAATAACTTGACAACGAGTACTCATTGTCAAGTTATTGCTGTATATCAAATATTCTTCATACTTATTGGCCTCAAACCTTATATATTTAAGGTTTTTAACTTTTAAATTTATTTTCTATATATATATATATATATATATACACACAGATTACAGATGTGATTCAGAAGGAAAGGAAAATAATTTGGGAACCAATTCAAGAATAATAATTTATAAAAACCACTTACCAACAACTTTTTTATACGTGTTGAAGTACTTTCAAATACCAAATCAATCTTCAGAAACTCAAAAAACTTTTATTATTCTTAAAATAAAAAAAACTAAAACTCATTTCTCATATGCAAGGCGTTATGTAAAATGCAAAAATGTACAACGGTGGTCATGTTTTAAAAATTATGTCGACTTAGCGTCCAGTCACAATAAAAGTCTCCACCGCTATCGTAAAATTGAAAGCAAATGGCGTGGTCAACCCACTCTATAGTTATAGTTCAGAATTACAAATTAATGAATGAACAAACAAGATTTGACAATGATATATTATATAGGCAAGCAGAACTATAACTATAGAGTGGGTTGACAAAACTATTTGCTTTCAATTTTACCATTAATGGTGGAAACTACTAATGGACTGGACACAATTTTTCAAAATGACAACCACCGTTATATATTTTTACATTTTACATAACGGCTAACATACGATGAATGAGGAATGAGTTTTAGCTTTTTTATTTTAAGAATAATATAAAAGTTTTTTGAGTTCCTGAAGATGGATTTGGTATCCGAAAGTACTTGAACAAGTATAAAGAAGTTGTTGGTAAGTAGTTTTTATAAATTATTATTGTATAATCATACAACAGGCCATGTTTGATAAAATTATTACCAAATCTAGACCTTGAAATATGGAAAAAATTTATACAAACATATGTCTGAAAACAGTGTTATGTACGGCTAGGAAAAAATTTTGTCCGGCTTTCAGTTCTGCCAGTGAAACAGGGGCCATTATTGAGGGCCCCTATATAAGCCATTGAGATTTTTAAGCCATTATATAAGGGGGTAAACACGTGATGGTTCCGTATGGTTTTTAAAAGGTTTAACCTGAAAAATCAAATAAGTCCCAGAACTATGGTAGTTTTCATGATATCCAATCTAAAACAGAAAAATTTGGTGATGAAAACCACTTTTTAGGTTTAATACAATGACTTTGTAAATTAATCATACCACTGATGAAAGAGATGCAAAAATAGCTCCCAAAAAATATTGTAGAAATACAATTCCATTTATTTAGAACATGATTTAAATTTTTTTAAGAGTATAATTCACATCTTTTATGGTGATAAAAATGTTATACTGTATATTAATCTCAGAATAAAGTAAGATTTTTTAACTAAAAATAAATTGTGGATAGTTAAAATACAAGTTTTTTTTATTATGGAAAGTCTATAAAAATACCTTAAAAATGAATGAGATAACTTTTTTGGATATAATACAATAAATATTTCAAATTACAGCAAAGAGAAGTAGTGAACTATTCATAATAAGTCACACAACACCTATGCATTAAAATTATTCTTATTTATTCCCGCACAAAAAAATCTTTTTAAAATTACTGTAAATTAGCAGAAAATGGATGTAGCCTTACAGATTATCAAGTGTTGACTATTTCTATAATTTTTAGTTAATACTTTCAAGCTAAAGTAAACTGTTTAATTTTATAAATAGTTCATCATCACTTTATTAACAGTTCAGAATTCCCTTGATCTACTGCAAATATTTAAAATCATTATAACCATAAGATTTAAAGAAGTTAGATTTTCCTGCGCTTTTTTTCAATAATTAATCACATATAATGAACAACATAATCATCAGCACAAATATAACAATTACAACTTCAAAGAGCATATTTTTATACAATATTATCACCAACTTTCCTAAACTATCATAAAAAAATACACATTAAATTTTTTAAATGGCATAATAATTGAGAATACGATGTCATTGGTACAACCATAAGGTACATCTTGCTAAAAGCATGGTGGTCCTTTTAATTGGAAAAGCCAGTGAAATGACAGAATGTAAATATAGTAACAGACTGTCATTGAAACTGATGAATACTAATTGAATTAGGTTAAAAAATACTTAATACCACAAAACTTATAACTTACTGACTGTGAAAAATCATACATACATGAGGGCTTTCTTTTCCTGTTTAGCCTCTGGGAATTACTGTTCATATATTACTTCAGAGGATGAAATGTATGAGTGTAAATGAAGTGATGAAGTGTAGTCTTAGTTTCAGTTTCAGTTCGACCATTCCTGAGACATGTGGTTAATTGAAACCCAACTACCAAAGAACTCCGGTATCCACGATCTAGTATTCAAATACGTATAAAAGTAATTGCCTTTACTAGGACTTGAACACTAGAACTCTTGACTTCAAAATCAGCTGAAGATGTGTTCACCACTAGACCAACCCGATGGATTATATACATAAGGGCTGTCCAGAAAGTAACTTACATTTTGAAATAAAAAACAGAAATTTTATTATATACAATTGAAAGGGACAGTCTTAAACCATTTATCTTCATAATCGCCATTTAAATTGAGGCACGTATAACGATGCACAAGCTTTTCAATTCCTTCTCTGCAGAAATCTGCCGCCTTAGATTTTTGGCACCCATCTTGCACAAAACTTGTAATAACCAAGCTTCCCAGATACAATTTCGTGCAGTAAATTTCATGAAATTTGGGGGAAATGAAGCAAAGAGTTCTGTAATCATAATGTGGTGATTTTCACGAATTTTATCGTCAGTTCATCAGTCACAAGGCTAGGCTGACCACTGCGGTCCTCATCATGAACATTGGTGTGGCCATTTTTAAACTGAATGAACCACTGCCTCACTCCAGCTTCACTCATTATTCCATACCTATACAGCTCACACAAAGTTGTTGAATTTCAATTGGTTTGAGATTTTTTGCCAGTAAAAATCTAATCACTGAACGCACCTCACAAACTTGCAGAATTTTCTATTGAAGCGCACATTTCAATAATTCACAATGTACAAAGCAGAAAAATCACAGTCCACATGCCACGACAGCTTGCTGAGTGTAGAAACGTTTTGATGCCAAGATGGGGGCTCTATCCCTACCCATCTCACATCAGGCACAAACATAGTTACTTTCTGGACCGCCACTTGCATATATAAAATCCTATTAATGTTCACAAATTTCAATCACAATGCATTGTCATATTAACATGATACTATTTAATTTCACTAAATACTATAAATATCAGGTATAGTTAATTTACTGGGTTTTTCAATTAAAAAAAAAAAAATCTGGCCTCAGGAATAAACTAGTTTATATTTGCCCAGGATCATTCCAGATTTTGGAATAATTTAAAAAAGGTCATTCATTCTCCTATAATCAATTCAACTAGCAAACATTACCTCAAGAATGATTGGCTTGAGACTGGGCAAACCAACAGCCAAACTACAATTACTGAGCCTGCAGCTTATTATAAGACGGTATAAATCTCAAAATAAAATTATTAGATACAGCTCAAAAAAAGAAATAAGAGAAAGAATGAGCTAAAAGTAGATTAAATGATATGAATAAAATTAATATCTAAATGTTCACGGCTGGGTTTTTATTTCAACACTAAGGCGAGTACCCTTGAAGGCAGGAGGTAAAGTAAATACTTTATTTTGATGTCAATAGAGATGATCTTATTCTTCATTTCTGAGTTTGTACTTCATAATCTCCTGAATTTGGCAACTTAGTTGAGTACAGTTGTAAATTTTAAAAAATGCCCAAATTTACAAATGTCAAAATGTGCAAAATTAATTCAACATGTAGCAGTAAGGAAAAGTAAGATATAAATCTCTGTACTGTTTCTAAATAATAATCTTGATAGTGAGTGAATATTTTTTGGGCAAACATTAGACATGTGAACGAACAATATGAATAGATGACTTTTATGATTTTTTTATTTTTACATTTGCAACCACAGTTTTTTTCAAACAGATGTTTCTGAAGACACTGCACATCAATCAACAGTTTCAAAAGTAATTTCAGGCATAATTACAAAGTTTTGAGGAATCATGCTTATTTGATACAATTTTGTACAACAAATAATCTAATGAAAAAAGCAAAAAGCAACCTCCATAAAAAGTACTCTTTTCTGTGCAAAATCAGAGCTGTTGATTACATACAATCAATCAATTAAATTAACAATCCATGGACATGAGTACATAACCAGAAAACTATTTTCAGGCATAAATTTCTTTGAATGTATGGCTCAAAAGAAAAATTTACATATGTTCATTTGTCACGACCAGGTTCCATTCAGAATGGAAGAATTTATAATTCAGAAATTGTAGCTTAACACCTAACATTCCAGTAGTCCTTTTTGAAGAGTTAATAGTAACACTACAGTAGCATAGAGTTTTGTAGATTAATAGTAGCACTATTCAGAAATCAGAACACAGCAGAAAAATGGCCTATAATAAAATTCACACTGCAGAGAAACCAATAATCAAAAGATTTTATTGGGAAATTAAAACAATGATTCCTAATTTTTCTAGAAAAATTGATGACAAGTAAAAAAATACTATTATTAGTAGAATGATCTTTTTATTCTTCATATCATGATGAAATTACAATGAAAAATCTGTAACTTTATTTACAATAGTAAAATTTTAATTGGCTTATTTATTTTTGGGTTTTAGTTAATTAAATATAATTTCTTGGTAAGGTTGAAATTTTAATCCTGTTCAAATTTTCTGGTGGTTTGATTCCAAACCAGTAGTTCTTAATTTTTACATTCCTTCTCCTAATTTAAAATTTTGATATGAAAAGATAAGTTTTTTTAATAAGGAAAATTAAAATTAATAACGAATACTGGTTACATGCTGAATGGCCAGTGAGCTTATATTTTTAACAGTTGTTTTATTCATATCGACAAATACAAAATCGAACCAAATACTTTGACTACACGTTTGCACTTCAAAGCAGAAATTTGTTTTCGTATTCATATCATTTCATGAATGAAATAAAAAAAATACACTATTACTTTATAATAAGTGTGATATATAATTCGCAGAGTTCTTGCCTAAAGTAACTGGAGCAGCAGATTTTATTTTAAATAAATAACTACCAGATAATATGAATGTGTAATTGAACTGACTTTTTAAAAGAAAAAATCCAAGTAATAAAAGAACAAACCCCCCTTCATTCATGCCACTACCTTACAATTCAACAGTAAAAATTGCCTGTTAAAAAAAAACACATCATAACTTTACTGATAATTTACAGTTACCTACTACGATAAAATAATATTAAAATAATATTAAGTAAAAAAATATAAATATTAAATATAATATTTACTAAAATCTAAATATGAAACAAAACACTGGTTAAAAAGAAACATTACTCCGGTGCTGAATAAAACTGTCTTTTATAGTTATAATTTATAAGCCCTAACTAAAAAATACTGGTTAAGTAAATAAGAAATCACCAACAACAATAAAACATATAGAATTCAAAATTTTGTCTTGTTCTGGATTCTTTCTAGTTCAACATGTTAGGTGAACAACCTAAAGAAAATGAAATTGACTAAACTTTTCTGAAATTTTTGTAGGCATGGGAAACTATATTATGTAATTAATTAAGCTTCAGTAAATCAACAGGTGGCTGTCAAGATTACAATTATCACTGAAGCCCTAATATCAACAGAAGTAATTGCATGGAAACTGTGCAAGATACAAACTGTAAAAGTGATATTAGGGCTATTAGCTTGTACAGAAAACAGTGATTGTGAAAACTGAATAGTTCAACAATGATGGTGAAAATTTACAAGCTTTCACTGCTGAGCCATGTTCATAGATACTCAAATCCTATATGCTGATATGCTGATATCATCAGTTTGGAAGAAGACTTTCACAACTCAAAAAGATTCATTTTTACGTTTCCACAATGAAACAACTGCAATTTATCTATATTTTTATGTGGAAGAGAGTTTCAAATTGTAATTCATACAGCGATCCCTAGATGATGACAGTGAAAGTATGTGTTTCTGAGATGTTGACACGTTTAGTCTGAGCAAGAGAGTCACATGTCAGTTCTTTCTCTATTGTTGTCATGTAAGCATCAGACTTTTTAAAAAGTGCCTTACTGTGAGTTCATTTATTTTGGTGAATACAGTCATATTTTGTGTTAGAACAGTATTATTCAAAAGGTAAGAATAAATTATTTAATTATTTTATTGTTTTAATGTATTTATCAGAGATGACACAGTATTCTTCAAAAAAATAATTTAATGGTAACCCTTGTCTGGTTTTATTTCGAGATGTGACTGTTTTGTCCAGAAAATATTAAGTTAATCTGAAGATATTTTTTAATGACATAACATAATCTCTTTTTCACTGAATAAATGAAATTGTAGTTACAGTGAAATCAGGATATTTAGGATGTGTTTCAGGCGTTCATTGCATTTTATATATGAAAAATGATCACATCTAATTGTGAGACTTGTCAAAGAGCAGCAACCAAGTGTTAATGGTATTACCTCATCAGAGGAAAATGGTAAATTTACTGCGGTTTGGAAGATTAAAGCTCCTAACAGTAACACTTCCATAGATGCCCTAGATGTAGCAAATGCAAATAGCATTCCTATGGAAGTATATGGCCGCGAACAAGGTTTGTGTTAAGAATACTTTTTTACTTAATTATATATATATATATATATATATGTATAATTAAGCCTATTATACATATGGTTCCAAAAGCTAGAAGTAGGATGGATCAAAGAAATTAGAGAAGATATGAAAGAATTGGGAATTTCCCTGACTGACCTACAGAATAAAACTGGAAAAATTACAAAGCTAAAAGATAAAAGCATTAGATTTAAACAAAAGACAGACAAACGACAAAATACAACGAAGAGGGTGTTTACGGATGAAGAAAAGAAAGCAAGATCTGAACGGATGAAGAAATACTGGGCAGCTCGAAAGAGTAAAATAACACGCTTTTCTCAAAAAAGATCCAACTAAAATTGACTTAAGTGGTCCCATGTTGGCCGTAAAAGCATAATAATAATAATTAAGCCTATATATATATATATATATACACCTGTTTATTTTCTTTCTTGTAATTCAAACTACTTTATTGCAGGAACTATGGCACATTCTATAATTGAAGATGGTAAAAAGAATGTCTTATGTAGTAATAATATGAATGAAAACCTTCAAAATGGTAAGGTGGAAGAGATAGTGTTCTTATGTAATTATATACACTTCACATAAATTATTATCTATATAATCGTCGTCTGTTGTTACAGAAGCCATCTCGCCCAGTCAATTACCTGATGAAAGTGTATTTGTTACGAAGAGTGTATGCAATGACAAATCAAACCTTAGTGAAGCAAGCCATAGTGAACCTTTTGATTCTGATGACTCACATGCAGATCAAAATTTTAAGAGTGTCTCATCATCGTCTTCAGTTTCAAATTCCAATGTAGATCTATTTCTGCATATAAAGCCAAGATTTGTGTTGTTAAGCACCATTTGCAAACAGAAAAAAATGTCAGAAAAAGAAGAATTAATAAGGAAAACTGGCAGAAAAATAGTGCCAACGGCTTAGAAATAGTGGACAGTCATATAAATCTTTGAAAACAATCAGAAATGAAGATGGAACAAAAAAGCGTTTATTGGTAGCATGTGAGGCTAAATAAATATTACCTCCTTGTAATAATAAATATTGTCTCAAATGTTTTCAAAAGTTTACTGTAGTTGATCGCCAAAAAATATTTATGGAATATTGGCAGATGGCCGAGCTTCAAAGACAACGTGATTTCATATCATATTGTATGGAGACAGTAAAACCAAATAGATATCAAAATGCCCAAAGTTTTCGATCTTTAAATAGAGCCTTTTATTTCAACCTAAGAGAAGAAAAAATCTTGTCTGCAAACTTTTTTTCACGACCACATTGGGAATCAACTCTTGGATCATACAAACAGTTCAAGAAACGCAAGTCAATTAATAAAGATATTAAAAACAATACAAAGGGGACAAAATAAAAACAAATGCATTTTTGCCTTGTACATGTTCGCCATTTTAAAATTAGAAAACATACAATCAGTGCCCCATAAATACCTCATAACTGGTCATACCCAGAATGAAGGTGACAGTGCCTATTCAGTGATTGAAAGACATATCAATAAATTCCAAAAAGTCTGCTCTGATCCATGTTTCTGAACAGTATGTGACACTCATCAGGCAAGCATAGAAAAATGGCAGCAAGCCATGTATTCAGTACAAGAAATGTTAAGAAAATTTTTTCGACTTAAAAAAACTTGTTGCAGAAATGGGCATCAATAATATATTTAAAAACCCTGAAGGTGAAGTAGTTAAAATCACAGACGTGAAAACGTTCATGGCAAAGAAGCATCAGGTGGGAAAAATCTTTTATAAAAATTCTTACCAGCAGGAGGAATTCTATAATGCAAATATTGTAAACTCAAGGCGCCAGAAAACAGACTTTAATTTACTTGAACTAAATAGAACTTATAAAAAGAAATTACCTATTGCAGAAACAAAAACGAATGGAATACTCTCCTTGACAGTTAAAAAAAGTTAATCCTCGATATTATTATGATTTTTTAAAATACTTTTTAATTGTTCTCACAAAGTTTTTATTTACTTAGTTTTCATTTCATATCTTTAAATTTATTTCAGAAGTAACCAAAAAATAACCCCAAATTCTATAAAAATTATTTTGAACAAGACTATCACATCTTTGAAAATAGGGCTAAAGTAGGGGTTAAATTTGTACAAAAGTACAAAACTATAAGTTTGCAATGCAGCTTAAATTGTCTGCAAGTCATCTGTAATCAAGTAAAATTTTTAAATGCTATCCCTGAAAATCTGTTAATTTTGAGTTGCGACAGTCTTCTTCCAAACTGAGACAATATATATATTAGAACACTTTGTTGAAAATAAAGTACCAAAAAGTTGGTATAAAAAAAAATCTAAGATTTAAGTAACCTGAAGAAAACTTAAATAAAAATTGTGATAGGTCTCATTTATAAATAAATATAACCAAAGAATAGAGTTCTACTCGCATTTACGAGTAATCGAATTACGAATTTCTAGAGTAAACCGCATTACTTTAGTATTCAGTACAGTTATGGAATAGTTAACTTTCTTTTTTTTTACACATATATTTTATTTAGTTTTTATCCTCTCTCCACTCTTTCTTTCTCTCCTGCTCTCTCTATATATCTTTTATTGATGTAAGATCAATTTAGTTTTTAACATACAAGGGTAAATCAAATACAAAGAGGATTTCTGTTCCTGAGCATCTATGGTTGGTAGGACTGGGCCCATGCTTCCAGTATGCTTGGGTGGGGGTCATTAGGAATAGGGAAAGCCAGACAGTCCACACTCCACTTTTAAGTGTTTTCAATCACTAAAAAAAATATTTTTTTTAATTATATTAATACACGGGTACCAAATGGATCATTTGGTACCACTGGACCAAATGGAATATGATATTTAAATGAATGATTAACACCATCTATTTGCTAGCATCTTCAACAAAAATGATGCCAAATTCAGCATCTTGTTCTCAAGAAGGAAGGTACTTCTACATTATGCCAAAGTTCACCATTTCTTATTCTTCTTAAAGGGTCTATTCAATTTTCAAAATGTTTACTTAGCTGTAAACACTCAGCTGTAAATACACACACACATATATATATATCATTATTTATAACTAACTACATAATTTTAATACAATTTATTCAAAAATATGTTATTAAATTTATAAATTAAAAATTAACGATCAGAAATACATTACTAGACATATTGTCTTTCTTCTTAATAGTCTTTTCAAAAGAAACCAAATATTTGTTAAATAAGGTATTGTTTATTAATACAAATGGAATTGTATCATGCGATTGAAATAAAAACCTGATTATTCTATTAATTTATTAATTTTTCTATTAAAACACTATCATTAAACACCTAGTTTTTTCTTCAAAAATAAATGACAATCACGTACCGTGTCATATTATAACACCTATAATTTTTATTAAACAAGGTGACATTTGGAATACAAGATCTTGCACGATAAAAACATTATTACAAAACAGAGATCACAAAAACTAACTGAACAAAAGGAAAAGAAATTTAAAAACTATAGTTTCATTAGATTATAGAGGAGTTTTAAAAAAATTTATCCGATACAGCATACACATTATATGTTTATATAACTACAATCATATTAAAATTAATAATAATAAATATAAAACAATACAAATTAAGTACAATTATAAACATAGGCAAATCTACAAAATAATACTTAATGCTTAAAAATATCTCCTTGATAAATAAACATGAAAACTGTCCTTAATTAAATATAACTGTTATAGCAGTAGTAACAGTAATAGTAATAATAAAATATAAGTTTTTATTATTGTGCCGTGCAAGTTAACAGCTACCAATAAAGCCAGCAGTTAACTAAAAATGTCATAATTTTTTTTTTAAATACCATCATCGTAATGCATGTCACATCACAATCACAGAATTATAATATCAAATCACGGTGTAGTGACCACTATTGCTCAAGCCAAGATGGAATCGCCGAATTCGGTGACTTAACTTTTATATTAAACTGTTTCAATGTAGCATCTAATGCTTGTTGATTACCAGAAAAATATGCAGATATTGCATTATGGAATAATAACAGCTGTTTATGCATCACTTTTATCTATTTAAAAAATAAACAAAAAACAAATATAATCAGAACAAATAATCAAATATGAAATAATCATTTAATCATGATATACTAACTAAATTTAGATTACAAAATATTTTCAAAAGCACAACTGCTTGTCTGAATATAAAAGAAAATTAAGAAACAATTTTTATACTTCGGATGAACACCAAAATTATTCACAAGAACTCAGATCCCTAAACTGCCACATTTACAATTAGCAGACTGATATGTCTTGGTTTAATAATTATTTCACTTAGAATAATGCAATTAATCTTGGTATAGATTAATATTGTAGACATAAAATTTTATTGATTATTACTGTTCTACATCAGTGAAGTATGTGTACATGATTGTTATTGGTAGTGAAATACTGTAGCCTGTGAACATATATTAAGAAAAGGATAAAATGACCCACATATGAAAGAGATAATTCAAAATAAAGTAGCATTCTTTAGTGAGAGCATTGAGAACTATAGTAGCTAAAACTCAGTATAATCAGCACTTTACCAGCAAAACTTGTAAGTGCATGTTCATGTGGAATGTATTAATCTGCTGGACCTTAAAAATGAATGAATACATCGATGTACATTTACAATAACATTCTGCTGGAGTAGTATACATCACGTGCATATCTTTTCAAACATGTTAAGCGATTCTTCTTTTTATTTAATATAGATACACTTCTCCCTCCTTCTCAAACGTTATACTACTAGCACTCTTGATTCTCATCAATTAATTTTCTAATGCATTCAAAATATTTTTTTTATCTAACATAAATCTACATACACACTAAGGTACATACTGTTCTCATTTGTAAAACACAATACTCTCTTTAATTTATTTTATGACACCAAATTTTGTGTGATCTTGCTAACTTTTGTCAACTCATAATTATAAAGAATTTAAAAAAATGGTTATTCATTTGTAATTCTGATAGCTTCTGTATTAAAATACATGGTTTCTTTCAAAACTGATTAATTATTTATTCAGCTAAGTATTTGCTAATAAGATAAAATCTTAACTCATTTTGTAATAATTATACGTTAAAATTAAGAGGATAAGTCTTAATTTATTCCTCAAGTGCTTTTCCACATAGCTATTTAATTTTGATACTGAAATTTTACTTGAAAAACTGAAGAAACAAGCACAGAAAAGTTCTATTTTTTTACATAACTAAACTTTACACACATGAGTAAAACAAAATGTTTTTACATATTTCCCCATTCGTTAAGAAATTTTTGAATCTATGTTTTTCCAGTCAACTGTTTAAAAGAATCCTTCAGTTATAATAACTGAAAATTAAAAAGTTGCAATCTTCGTTTTGATAAGCAGTATAAGAAATATTTTACAGGAACAAAACTAAATAAAATGGGTTTAAAATGATATTTATAAAAAAAAACCTAAAGAGGGTTTTAGTTTTACCTTGTTTGCTCAAAAATATCTATAATTTTCAATTCAAAACTTGTAATATTTGTGTAGTTATAAAGAATCAAAATAATAGATACAGATAGATTTTTGGAGTGCAGCAAGTTACTGGCATCTTAACTTTCTGGCCCCTTATACAAGGGTGAATCAAAGATAAACAGTAATTTTTTAATAAATTTATTGATTAAAAATATATCACATTCATACCTTCATCATTTCTCTATATAGTCTTCTGTACAATCTATACAATTTTGCCAATGATTTTGAAACTTGAATATCCTTGTTCATAAAAAGTTTAAGGATAAGTTGTCAACCAATTGCACATGCGCTCCTAGTCTTCATTGTTTTCAAATTGCTCCCCTCCAAGCGATTCTTTCAAGGATGCAAACAAAAAATTGTCACAGGGAGATAAATCTGGACTGTAAGGAGGGTGATTGAGGGTTTCCAGTGCATTTTTTCCAATTTATCCCTTGTCAAAATTGCTATGAGCGGCCTGGCATTGTCATGGAGAAGGATAACATCTCTGATGGGCGTACCCTGATACCTTGTCTTTTGTTTTGGTAGGCAGCTTTTGCTGACTGTAGCAGCTGGCCATAGTAAGCCACATTCACTGTTCAATGATTGTGGAGAAAATGAATGAGAAAAACTCCTCGAGTCAAAAAATTGTTGCAAGAACTTTTTCAGCTGACAGATGGGTTTTGGCCTTCACTGGGCAGCCTCATCCTTCCTTCACACCCCTTACTTGCCATTTATGACTCCAGAGTGTAATGATGGACCCATATTTCATCGCAGGAGACAACAGGCCTCAAAAAATCATCCGCTTCTTGCTCAAATCAATTCAGAACTCTCTCGCAAATCTCCAACCTGACCTGTTTTTGCGATCAACAATCTTGGAACCCATTGTGCACTAATTTTTCTAAAGCCAAGATGATAATTGATGGAGCACTCCCAAAGCTGATACCCACTTCTAATGCGATTTCTTCAACAATGAACTGGTGATCACCTTCGATAAGCTCTCGAATAGTATGGATGTGTCAGCTGGGAGACTTGACCTTGGGCGTCGATCATGACTTTGTTTTCTACACTTTCTCGCCTGCCCTTAAGTCCTCATGTCCACATATATGCTCGGTTCTGGCACAGTGAGCACCCCAAACTTTACCTTTAAACAAGTTAAAATTACCATGGTTACACCTTCACTAGTTAAAAACTTTACGATTGTTATGCAACAAATGATGGAACCTCTTGTTCATTCATGGCTCTATGATGAATAGAGCTAACCAAGCTGATTCCCCCTCTCTAACATACCAAACATTAATCCCCCACACCGCCATCCAGTTCAGAACTGTTTGCTGTGTAGAATAGCAAAATTACTGTTTAAATTTGATTTACCCTCGTAATTAGGTTTGCAACCATCACATACTTTCCAAAATCTTTTTCTATTGTAAACATAATACATTGAGATATAGTAGGTATGTTACAATGTTTCATAACATACATTTTGAAGTTTTTATTTAAGTAAGTTTTGAAACATTAGCAGCAAAGTACAAACATTTTTCTTCAAAGTAAGGAAGGTCGGTTCCATTCTTAACAAGATATGGAATGCAAAGTTATGCATCATTACCATAATCAGATCATTTCCATATACAGCACATTCTTTAAATACAGAAAATCCATTAATGAGACTTTTATTTTACTGGCTTATAATATATTCTTTCATAGTTTTACCATTATTTTAAATTAAATAAAATCTTTTCGTTATTGTTTGTAAAATAGAGCCAAAGTAAAATATAAAATTAATGAGCAAAATAATAATAAAGCAGAATTTTAGTAATTAATCACAAACATTGGAAATAGTTAAAAAGGACTAAAATCATTTAACTACCCACGCATACGCTAAACTAAACAGCTGTCATATCAAGCCTAACACCCAAGCTAGCTTAAGGTATTTATATACACAGGTGATTCCAAATTGCATAGCAATATCTCTTGAGATTATTCTATAGCCAAAAATAAGAAAAAAAGTTCATATAAACATAGGTCAGAAAACAGTTCATTAGCAAGTTTGAGCTAGTGAAACATTTAATCCTACTTTCTGCTTCTTCTATGAAATTAAATCATATTAAAATTCTTGGAGTAGAAATAGAGGAGTAAATTTGGTGCTCCCTTGTTGTTTTTTATCCAAGAAATTGAATAAAAGTGGTTCCGTAAGTGACCATTTTACTGGTTCGTTTTGACCAATTCACTGCTTACTAAATGTATTATTTAAATGATTCATTACATCATGACAGTAGTGAGCAGGTACGCCATCACTGAAAACCCACATCTACACTCTATCTGCAAGTGGAATATCTTCCAAGAGTTCCATCAAATTTTTTGCAAAAAATGTAAATACAGCTCTCCATTGAACCTTAGTGGTATGAAAAAGGCCCTATGAGATTATCATCAAGAAGGCCAAATCACAGATTAAATGAAAAAGTGTGTTAAAAATGACCTTTAGCAGTCCATGGGGATTTTCTTCTGCCCAAGTGCAAGTGTTTCAATAATGTGTTGTTTGTTTTACAATGCCATTTCTTGTAAAACAGGATTCCTTACTAATTAGAATATTACTTAGGAAATCATGATGACATTCACATTTTCTAATTAACCATCGAAAGAATCTCATTTGTTTACCAAAATCAGGAAGTAATAACTCTTGTATACATGTTGTGTAGAATGGGTATAAAATTTGTTGCTCCTGTAACATGTGCTACACACTTGATTACAAAACATGAAAGTGATGTGACAACCTTCCGGTGGATGAGGTGGGAGATAATTGTACTACATTCAATACTGCTTCTTTAGTGCTGGCATTTCTCACAAAACATTCATAACCAACATCTGATCGTTGTGGTTCAAGCATACCTGTTTCTCGAACTCACCTCTCCAAAGCCTCAGATGTTTTACGATCTGGTACTCTTCTATCTGAATAATTTTCCTGGTATTCATGCACAGCAGCCAATCCATTTTTTATTATTTTACCATAAATTAACACAATATATCCATCAATTCTCCAAATGAAAACAAATTTGTATAAATGACTGACCAAACAATAATAGCACAAACACCACTCAAATGAATATTCAAATATTAGACACTAACTTAATTATTGATTCAAATATCAGACATTAACTTAATTGTTGATCAGCTGTTATTGCCAACCTATGAAAAAATGAAAATGTTTAATATGTTTAAAAAGGATATTTATATATTTATTTTTATAAGGATTATAAAATAAGCATTTTTATAAGGATATTTCATATTTATTTTTAGCTTTGTATGTAAATTGATTTGTTTAAAATTGTACCACTTTTCCCATCCAGTTTGTGAGTTTTGTTTGTAATTAAAGTTAAACTTCTCAAATTTGTGTTTAATTTTAATAGACATTATTTACAACATCAATTTTGTCAGAATTGAATTCTCTATAAAAGTAAACTACAAATTTTTATTTGTTTATTGTAAATTAATAAATTTATTTGATTTGAAACTTGGAAAAGTACTTTCTGAAAACTAGTTTTTTGTGTTTTACCTCGATAGAGGTCAATACCACTTTTATTCAATCTCTTATATCAAAAACTAAAAGGAAGCAGCAAATTTACCCTTCAATTTATATCCCAAGACTTTTAGCACAATTTAATTTCACAGAGGGAGCAGAAAGCAGGGCTAAATGTTTCATGAGCCGAAACTGGCTAACGAACCCCGTTTTCTGACCCCTGTATGTACATTAACTTTTTTGGCTATATCTTGTGGCTATCTTGTATTTGGCTATAGAATCATCTCCTGATAGATTTCTGATATATTTGCTCAGAATAAATTCTATTATATACATCACCTAGTACAGAATACAAAATTTGTTCTGCATTTTGTATTTTAAAACTACCTGATTTAATAGAATTTAAATATAATTTAACAGTACAAAGGAATAATATGAATCTTAAAAAAATAATTTATACATTTTTATATATATATATATATAAAATTCAAATTAACACTTACTCTGTTTTCATCCAAGAATTTTAATTTTACAGCAACATCAGAACGTAATTTTTCAAAACTCTCCTTATGTTCCTCAAAATTATGAGTGGCTTCTTCTAAGCGAGCAGTACTTGCTTCATTCCTTGGAGTTTGTAAAAGTATCTCCAAATCAGTCCTGTAGGCATCGTACTCTATCCTGTAATTAACAAATGAAAGATTACTATGTAATTAATATAATAAAACCTGATATTATTATATGTCATTCATTTCACATACTTCATATTACTGCATCTTTTTTACCTGTCTTCCTTTCTTACAATTTGAACAATAATTTCCCCAAGTTGATCTGAATCATTTTGCCAACTGATCACAAATACCCATATATCTACTTAATGTAACTCCTACTTTCTTCACAGTTTTATAAACATCTTCACTTCTTTTCTCAGGGATCCCATGAATCATCCGATTACTGATTTTTATTAATTTATTTATACTTGTATATAATACAATTATGATCTTAACTGATGAATATTTAAAGTAAAACAAGCAGCAAGATTTTAACTTAAAATTCAAATAATTATTGTAAATATTTTTAATATGACAAAATATAATTACATGTTAATAAAGATGTTTATTTAACCCTCAAAGCACTTTGTCAATACATAAAAATTGGCAACTAATTTCAAATACTGTTGCTAATGAAAAGCTACTATGCTAGATTTTTATAAATCTGTGCTATGTTTTTATTTTTTCGCTAAATGGAATCGCATACTATTCCATTTTTTTTATATGTACAATAACTTTTAATCATCTCATTGGTAAGATATTGTAAAAGAAATGTAGAATCTCTGCTGAGTCATTGCATTAACATAATTTGGTTACTTCAGTGTTTTATTATGTGGTAAAGGGGATTTGTAAAATGGAAAGGATCAAATTAATTTTGATTATGATTTTTATCAACAGAACCAAAGAAAATTTAAAAATGTTAATCTTATAGCACAGTACATTAAATTAATAAAGATAAAATTCTAAACTCACACACATGCAGTATTTAATAAAATAATTAAATATTTTTGGTAAGATTTATTAGTAAAAATTTATATCTTTCAGAGATTTTGTTTATTGATTAATATTTAATTAATTTTGTACTTTCCTGGATTTATTACATATTTTCTATTCATATTCAAATAATTTAGCGTTAAAAAAAATTATCAATTACAAAAATATTCCTGAAAAAAAGGGTTTGTAAAGTTGCATACAAATATTGCTGATTTTCTTTCATAAAAAAGAACTATTCTTTTATTTATATAATAGTATAAGATAATTACATGAAAAATAGAGAGATATATTAAGATAGATACCTAGCAGTTTCATACTGTCGAATAGTTAGTAATGTGTCCTCAATTGTTTTATTGCACAAAGTATTAACAGATGAAACAAAAAAGTTAAGTGCATTAAGCAACGTTTCACCATTTTTTGTTAAATTCCTTTGTGTCTCAGAATTATATAAAAATTCCTCTTGTAACTCAGGAGATTTCTGAGCCAGATCAGAAAATGCTTCTCCTAAAGCATGCTGAAAAAAAGAAATTCCATTATTCACTTATCTTTAAATATTGAAGTTCAAACAAAATTAAATCAATTTTTTTTTTTAAATTTACAGCCTCAAAAGAAAAAGAAAAAAACAGCCTCGTATCAAAAAAATCTCTGCATTAATCATAATTTTTTCTGAATGTAAACATTTTTAAACAAATTTGATACAGCCCACACATTTATATCAGATAGAAAAATTTCATTCAGAGATTATGTAATTTCTAAAGAATTTTCATTAAAGCATTACACGGAATTTCTTATGGTTCATATGAAACTAATTTCTTATTGACATTTTGGGTATAAAACTAGTAGCAGCCCAATCTGCTTCAAAACTTTTTTAATTTCAACAAAAGCAGTTCCACAGAACAATTGTTAGTTGACATTGCTGATAACTCAGAATTACTGAAATGTGGGTTTAGAGTTATGATAATGAAACAAAGAACCAATCATCTAGATGGAAACTTCTGAAGATTATGACCAAAAAAAGCATATCAAATTCAATCAAATGTTAAGGTAATCCTTAGTGGGGTATACAGAGTAGACACGCTTTCCCATGGGTAACACTAAATGTCTACTTAACAGCAGTGATTGAAACAAAGTTCTCAATCTACGATATGAACATCACATCCAAATCAACAAATAGACCTTTTTAGGGCACAACCCATAAACTCAATAAATATACTACAACCAAATGTTGCAGGCTTTAGTAAATCCAAAGCAGAATACAAGGTTTGATAAAAAATTACACAGCATTTTAGTTTCCCTCAAAAATCTTTATTTATTTATCAATAATGATTTTCTCACCTTCAAAGATCTTCTTTTTAGATATAATACATTTGTGCGCTTTTTCCAATCTTTGAACCATCTCTGGAATACAATTTCCAATATGGTGTTTAGCTCTTTACGATTCTGTCTTTATCTTCAGTGTTTACAAAACATTGTCTTTCATGATTCTTTATAGCATGGGGAATAGGAAGAAGTCACATGGAGCAGCATCCAAAGAATACAGAGGATGAGACATCATAACAGTGTTGTTTTTGGTCAAAAATTCATGAACAACCAACTGTAAGTGTAAGCAGGTGTAGTATCATGATGCAATTGCCATAAATTGTTTCACCACAAATCTGGGTGTTTTCTTTGAATTGCTAAACGCAAATGACATAGAACTAGCATGTAATAATCCTTATTGAGTCTCTGATAGAGATTTGGCAATTGTCCATAACCATTTTCTTCACTTTTTCAACGTTTTCATCAGTTGTTGACATGCTGGGATGTCCAGGGCGCTTATCATCTTCAACGTCTTCACAGCGCTTTTGGAAACATTTGTACCATTTGTAAATACTTGTTTTATTCATAGAAGAATCACCGAAAGATACAATCAACATTTCCAATGCAGCACTTCACTTTATTCCACTCTTAAAACAAAATATAATGCTAATTCTTTGTTCCATTTTTTCCACTGGTTAAAAATCACTGACCATACCAAAACATAAGTAACCTTTTCAACAGCCAACAATAAACTAAGCATCCAATATGGCTACTAATGTAAACATATGTTAGAGGCATGTAACAACACAGCAAAAAAGAAATTGTGGTAATTGAACTAATAAAGTCTGGGAAATTTAAAATTCTGGGTAATTTTTTATCAAACCTCATATACAGCAAACTTAGCAAAATAAGACGACACTGACATGACTACTACAAGAAACACATCCTGGTAGTGATGAAGATCTTGTACAAAGAAGTGGAAGAGTTGGAGCAATACACAATACTAAGTATGGTGTAGCGCGACTTAACTCAAAAATACCTACACCAATTGGAACTTTCATTCTTCTTATATATGTAGATGTTCCGGCAGTAACTATTGAAATTAATAATCACCAGGTAACAAATCTATATAAGCCAGCTGCTATGACATGGACGGGTCATCAAATCTTCCTCTCCTCAGCCACTCACACATTATATTGGATGATTTTAAATCTCATCACAATTGCTAACTATCAGTGCTAACTGTTAGTAAGTGATATTGTTGAAAGATCGATGGACAAAAAATCCGATGAACCTTCTCCTCTGCAAGATGGAAAAAGAATTATAACCCAGGACTTAGCATCTGTTACCAAAAATAGCATGAGATATCACTACCAGCTAGCCAAGAGGTCCTCTACAACTTCCCTCATAGACAACATCAATCAGTTAAGACATCATAAGCCTAACAGTTCCATTTGTCAAATCATACCCAAGACCAAGTGGAACTTTGGTACGACAAATTGAAACAAATTCACTCAGGATCTTGATAACAACATACAACAGATACAGCTACGTGTAGAAAATTAAAACAGATTCATTAACAGTATTGCAAAAAGCTATCAACTATCAACCAACAATCAAACAGAAAGGCCTGCATCTTGTTAAAATGACTGTATGCTGAGAAGCACATTAAATAAACCAACTGTCAACCCAAATAATACTACTACTAGGCTTGTCGATATGACTAAATTCAAGAGAAATAAGTTCTTCAGAGGGAAAATCAAAGAGGAACTAACAATGAATAAATCCCACACTGCTCAGAGAACACAATTCTCAGCACAACCTTCAAGATAGAGGAGATTCATGGGCTAATTGTATCAAAACATGTTAAGATGCCAGAGCAGATAAAATCTATTCTGAATAATTGAAGAACTGTGGCTGGAATAACAGAAAGTGGCTGAAGGCTTTCTATAATACCAACAATAAAGCCTACTGCTTTATCATCCTACTGCTGAGTGTATGTATAAATTGTTAGAGGCTATTGTACAATATGATAAGAACAATAATTGACAACATCTGCCAGCTGAGCAGGCTTTAAAGAAGGTATAAATTGAGCAGATTTGTGCTTACTTCTAGCACTGAAGAATTTCAGGAAAAATTAAACACAAAAGCGGCATTCATAAACCTATCTTCAACATATGATTCAGTTTGGAAGCCTGGATTACTAAAAGCTAGTCAAGTGATAAACTACTAAATAGGTAAGCAAGTGCGAAACCTTAATAATGTTAATAATTAAGACAGAGCGTGGTACATTTTAGTGAGACTAAGGGTAGGCCAAGAATGTTAAACAATGACTTGCCTCAGGAAACTATTCTAGCACCTTTGTTTTTCAATCTAAACATAACTGATGTACTACCTACTAGATCCATGAAATTCATTTACGCATGATATTACTCTCGCTGCACAATATACAACATTCAGGGAGTGTGAAATAGTAATTGAGGGGCATCTGAGATTGCTTGGTGTGTACTTTAATAATTGAAGTCTGAAACCTAATCCTAAAACTAAAACAGAGTTCAGCTGCTTCCATTTAAGCAACAGAGATGCCAATAAGTCACTAAAGCTCTCATTTGTATGGAATGAACTGCAACATAACCCAAGCCCAAAGTAACTCAGCGTGACGCTTAACAGAATCCGGGCCTACAAGCAACATATTATGAATATTGCTGCAAAATTGGGAACTTGAGGTAACATATTTCATAAGCTGCCTGGAAGCACTTAGGAATTGGATGAAAGCATACTTCAAACATCAGCATTAGTCTTGGCCTATTCTGCGGCTGAGTACTGTACACCTGTATGGTTGAATAGCTGCCAACCACATTGGTAAGCTAGGTGTCGACTTAAATATTCTCATGAAAACAATTATTGGTACAGTCTCTGCTACACAAATTAGAGGGCTCTCAGTATTAGCTAATACTCCTCCGCCACGTCTCAGATGCCAGAATGTCCTTCTACTACTCTGGCAAAAGATTACCAATGGATTGACATCAATCAACATGGACGTCAGTTAATTAACTAATCAGTGCTATCTTGAAAACCAGCATGGGAGCTGGCCCACAAGCTTACAAACAAGGATTTTAATATTAAATGACAATGGCAAATCTTATGGGATGAAAACTAGAGCCAATGGATAGAGACAATCCATACACACATGCAGAGCTTAGTCTACCAAGAAAATTGTGGTGCAGACTTAATCACATAAGAACTGAATGAACATGGTAGATGTGTTTTTTGAACAAACAGGGTACATCACCTACAGCTGGTTGTGAGTGTGGTGAGCCACTCTTGGCAGTTTGTTGAACATCTAATTAAATACTGTCCACAGCGAACACACAAGGGAGATCCACAAGATGTACATCATGCTATTCCACCTGTAGTCAAATGACTGAAAAAACTGCAAGTCAATTTGTAGATATATTAAAATTATACCTACATAAATACGTTATATACTCAGCAATTATAATTGTTTAAATATTTAGTTTTAATTTTTTGGACATATTACATATATGTATCATACAATAAAAAAATAATAATGGCTTTTTCGATTACAATGGTGTCACGTGTAATGAATTCTTACAAGATGATTGAATGACCAACAAACAGTATTAACTAGCAGTTTTACACCCATAAGACAGTCAATTCAAAGAAAAAAAACCACAAATATGAGCCAAACAATTTTTTTTTTTTTTTTGCCAAAATAACCACTCCAGCTCATATTTCACTAATAATTAATAATTATTTAGTCAAAATAATACCATACTTATGCTGCAACCTCCGAATTCTCCAGATATGACGGCCTGCAATTTTTCTTGTTCACATTGTTTAACAGAATGTTAAAAGGAAAATGATTTGTGATGATAGGTAAAATAAATAAAAAATTGCAAAGTGAACTAAATTATATACTGAGAAATGCTTTCCACAAACATTTTGAAAATTGGAAGAAATGCTGGCAGCAAGTGTATCTATCATCCTTTCCTTCAGGGGGATTATTCTGAAGGGATTATCAATATTAGTATAGAAGAATAAATATCAGAATAAGTCTTTGTGATAAAAATTAAAATTCTTACATTTTATCATATTTCATATACATATATACAGCCTTACTGCATATATAATCAATCACTAACTTAAACTAAAAACAATATAAATGATCAACGAAACAGATTAAAAGAAAAAAATAAACATACACATAAAAAGTTAAATATTACAGCTAAGTTTATATTACATAATGTATTATCTAGTAATTTGTACATTAATTAATTACAGATACTTTTGTTACAATTTACTTAAAATTCCTCTACAAAGTAATAATACTTCTCAGACAGTTAATCTTCTACATATAATTTTTTTTTAAATTCAATAGACATTAATATTACTATTACAAATAATATTAATTTATAAACTTAAATAATAAGAATATTGGATACTGACATTAAAAAAGGTGTTACAGAAATGCTATAAGTTTAATTGTTCAGCCTCTACAGACATGAATGTAAATTAAAGATATGTAGGATGATATTAAATGATACCACTATATAGAGGTTATAGTCCAACTAAATTACACTTAGAGAAAAAAAAATTGTTACCTAGACTTTTATATGTGGAAATGGTAAAGGGGCGTATAATAAACTTAAAAAAAAATAATTGCATGAGTGGTGGTGGCGAAGGGTTGAAAAGGAGTGGAAAATTGTATTATTGCAATTTCCTGTGAAAATTGACATAAAAAAAGTACCCAGTACAACAATTGTAGATCATGTGAAAATCTACAACTTTTGTAGAGGTCACTTTTTAACATAACCTCAAAATTTCTGAAAAAATCTCTTTTTTCTTCATTTTTTATTTTTCATTTCCGCAAAAATAATTTAATTTTGATGAAACTTGGTGAAAGTATAACCCTCCTGTGTCTTAATAACCACAAGTTTTTTTTTTGGATAAAAAATCAAGATGTTTCCAAGATATTCATTTTTTCCAGTGCAAAACACTCTTTTTTTTTTAAATTCTATATAGAAAAATCATCAGAGTTATGCTGGTGCTCATTTTTTTCATTTTGACATATACTTAAGTAAAATAAAAAAAATCTATAATTACAATTCAAAAATATGCTCAAAACTGTAAAAAGAAACAAACAAATGGCTCTTGCAACAATGAGTTTTTCAGTTATTGATTATTTGTTAAAATTTTTAAAAAAATTCAAGAACTGATTACACCATTCAATTGTACAGAGAAAAAAACACGCGACACGAGTAGAAAAGCTTGAGTTAGTGTTTAGGCTTTGTTATTTGGATATTTATATGGTGTAGCTTCATATTATAGTTTGTTAGTTAATTGCATTCACTATGATTTAGTTTATGGTTTTGTACTTGTTTTAGGGCTTTTGGTGTGTTTTATTAATCTGGTTTGATATTACTTTGCATAGATAGCCGACAGGCTATCTAGGCTAGGTGTAGTTTAAATACTGTTTTGTTGTATATTTGTTGGTATTGTTTAGTGTTAGTTCAGTTTCTGACATTTATTTATTAAGTTAGCTGTTATTTTCTGTTGTGTTTATGATTTCAGAAATGTCTGAAACTGAAATAAAAAAGAGTAAGTTCAAGCAGGCTAAACCTCGCGAAGAGATTACGGAGACGATTGAGGTTAGGCTCAATGGCTCTATCCGCTTCTGGTGATGAGGGGTCGCAAGCAAGTACTTCCCGTTCTTTGCGAGCTGGAAAGAGTACTGATCAGTTAATGATTGAGAAGTTTTCAGAACGTAATGGGAGGGCTGGAGGTTTGGTCCCATTAGTACGGGCATTTGAAGAGAAATATGACTTCTTGATTCAATGTTTGGAGAGTCCAAGAGGTGCTAAGGCTAATGTGCTAAATAAGATCCTCCCTAAGATCAGGGAACTCAAACTCATTGTTAAGGCCTTGGCTCAAGGCTATGAAAGACTGGTTATTAAGCCTGAGGTAAGAGAGGTTGTGAGGGTGATAGTTTCTGCCCCTTCCCTGGTTCCACAGGCTAAACACTACGCGGAGGTTCTGAAAGGGAGGCGGGAGACTAGTCTGTCCTGTAAGCAGCCAGAAATACTAAAACAACTAAGGAGAAGAAGGATGAGTTTCAGGCTGTCCTTCAACATAAAAGGCAGAACCTGAGAATTCATAATGTTAAAAGAGACAAAGAAGGGTTTAGTCATCATTACTGATGACAAAGAAACTGTGCAGGTCATCTCTGACTCCTTTCGGAAAGTCTGACATGAAAGTTAACCCTAAAGGCAAGAGGCGTCCTAAAGTGGTTGTTTATGACATAGATTGATGGCTGTCTGAGGAAGAATTGTTCTTGTCCTTTGTTCTGTTTCAACATTACTGTTACGTTCCACTTCTAGTCGTCTGGTGCTGCTACCTAGCAAAGCTAGAGCTTCCCGGCAAGCTCTGATCATACGATGTTCTATGTCATGATGCCACAAGGAGTAATTATAATCATATAAGTAACCTGTATTCATTCAGCGCCCAAATTCTGCAAAGAGCAGTCATATTTTTCATTTCGTCCGGATGGTCAATTACTGTTACTAGTAGTATACTTGATAATGTTTAAGTCTAGTTATGTTAACATTTATTATTGTCAATTTAGTTTTTCATGTTAATTATATCAAGAGTAATGACATAATTCAAAGCAACAAGTTGTTGTTTCATTTCTTCATCATCAAATACAGTCCATACTTGCTCTAAAATCTACCACAACATTTTATGGTCCTCCCGGGCAGGATTTAACAGTTACTGTGTTGTTATTGTTCCATGTAATATTTTTATGTTTCACGTTATGTGTTGAACTCACTTTTACCTTCTACGGGTAGGTACCGGGTTTACCTTCTGTTCCCTCTATCACTTTTTACAGAAAATGGCTTCAGAAAAAACGTCAAATTGCAACTGTTTCATCAGTTCACTAGCACTGAAACTTTACCAACTACTGAAAAAGTAGTACATGTTAATGATAGTTTGCACAAATAGTTTTAAGTATAAAGATTATCGTTCTATTGTTGGTTTTTTACATTGTTTTACTGGCTGTGACACAACAAATGCTTTTCCAGGCAAAGGAAAAAACAACAATGAATTTACTTGTTAAAACTCCGGAGTTGACCAGAATTGATAAAGCCTTTTTATCAGACTAAAGCAGAGCCAAAAGTCATTGCTCAAAATGGTTGTAAATTAATTTTATCAATTTACAAATGCACAAATGATACATTTTCTCTGGATTTGAGACTTCAATAATATAAAGTATTAACTGCAAAGTCTACTTTTAAATTAGAAAAATTACCACCAATTGTTGGAGCAGTTAAACAACACTCCTATAGAGCACACTTTTAGCTTCAAACATGGCTTGGAAACAAAATAACTGCAACTTAGTGGGGTTGAAAAGAAGTAATTGCGAATAATTCCAAAATACTCATATCTTGTTTAACAGAAATCTCATCATATCTGAAGATTTATTAAAAACAATCTCTTGCAGCTGTGAAACCAGTTGTCGAAAACATGGACTGCGCTGTACAGATTTACGCACAAAATGTCATGGTTTAGACAATTGTTTCAATGTTGGCAAAATTCCATAAGAGTTCAGTGATTTTGAAGACATTTCAGATGAAATCAAGCAGCCAAGTCTTTACTTGAACCCAGAAAATCAATTACCTGAGGGAATTAGTGATATTGAAGAAAAGTTTGAAGATCAGGAAGAAACCCAGTCTAATGAAGGATCAGACAATGAAGATCAAGTTAAAAAGTTACCAAAAAGACCAAGATTGGCCTGGTATTATTTATTTATATAAAATCCATTGTAAAAATTTTGAAAAACATAATTTTGAAAGCAAAAATAGGAATTTTAAATAATTTAATTAAAAAAAAAAATCACTTCTAATCTCTGAACTCATCAAGATTTAAAAGTAAATATACTAATCGATTCTATGACAAACAAAATAAAAAAATTATTTCTTTTACTTATCTGATGCTTCATTATTCGAATTGAATGTTTATAAGCAATAATGCACAAAAATAAAGTTTCAGGTCAAACAATGAAACACAATTTCTTTTGTATTTTTTCTGTACACTAAATGGCGTAATCAGTTTTTGAATTTTTTTCTAAATTTTAATAAATTATCAACAATTACTGAAAAATTCATTGCTGCAAATCATTTTTGTTTATTTGTTTTTTGCATTTTTAAACATGTTTCTGATTTATGAATTTAGATTTTTTTTACTTTACTAAAAAGTACATGTCAAAACAAAAAAAAATGAGCACCAGCAGATCTCAGTACGATGATTTTTCTAAGTAGAATTTAAAAAAAAAAAAGAAGTGTTTCAGACCAGAAAAAATAAATATCTCGGAAACTTCTTGTTTATTGTTATCTAAAAAAATGTGTGGTTATTTAAGAAAGAGAAAGGTATACTTTCATCAAGTTTCATCAAAATTAAATTATTTTTGTAGAAATGAAAAATAAAAAAATAATAAACAAATTTTTGCATTTTTGTAGAAATTTTGAGGTTATGTTAAAAAGTGACCTCTACAAAAGTTACAGATTTTTGCATGATCTACAACTTTTGTAGTGGATACCTTTTTTTGACGTCTACTTTCATCAGAAATTGCAATAATACCATTTTGCACCCCTTTTCAGCCCTTCACCACTCCTGCATTTATTTTTTTTTACATTTATTATAAGCCACTTTACCATCTCCACTTATAAAAGTCCAGGTAACAGTTTTTTCCCCTCTAAATGAGTTACCTCGATCGGTTTCTTAAGAGAATGCACTTCTAAGCTATGTATTAATTTAATTATACTAGTGACAAGAGGATAAAATGCAAAACTAGCCGCATAACCTTTTCTTTTTTTAATCATGAGATGAATTTGCCTTAATGTATGCTGATAAAGAAGCAAATGGAAAAACGTAAATCAGGATTTAAAAATTTTGGAAAAAAGTGGAATAACATTAATAGAATGACAGGCAGAAGTACATTAACTTCAATTTAAAAGAATCTGAATTCCAAAGTCAATAAATAATACATCATAAATGTAGAGAATGATAGAACTCCTCGGGTACAATTTTTCCAAAAATTTCACATGTCTTTAGTCAAGACTACACTCAAGTAAAATAAACTATTAAATTTCTTTTATAAAAACAAATTACACGTACTAGTAATATAGTAGTTTCTTTTCCTAGTTTTATTTATATATCTGCACCTTTATTAATGTGAGAATAAATATTATTATTATCTCCACAAAACAGAATGTATAAATAGTTTAATTTACAAAAAATATGTTTCTTAAATATTTTCAAACATATCTTTCATCAGAAAATTATAAAAACTACTAAATTTAAAAACCGTTTTTACAATGATGATCAACAATAAAAACTGTTTAATTCATAAGTAGTAAGACAGTGAGATAAATACAAATTTTACTAGTTATTAACATTACAAACCTTAACATAACAATATTAACTATATTAAATTAAATTAATTAAATAATATTGTTATTCAAGTAATGTTAATGTCATGCACAAAATTAATTTGGTCATTTAGAAATTTATGTTTGTAAATTTATAATTTTTCTAGGTTTTGTAATTCACAATCATTGTTAATTTCTAAAATCATTTTACATATTGGACATTTCAAGTTTATTTTTTTAATAATCTGTAGGAAAATATTTTGATAAGTAAACCACTTACACTTCCTGTCTTGGTGGTTTTATTATTTTCTACTTTTTAATAGTGAAAATTTCAGAAACATGTTTAATAAAATTATCAATTTATATACACCCACACATCATGCATGCAGACATGTGGAGGTAAGATATGTAAATAAAATTAGCAAATAAATACACAACAACTATACTGCAAGAAAGAGAAAAAACAAAAAAAAAAAAATTTATATGTAAAAATAACAGGCAACTAAGTAAGAATATACAACAAAAGGTTTTATAATCATATGTCTAAAAACCTGTAACTATATTCTAAAATACTTTAAACAATTAAACCTGATAATAAACCGATATTAAATATGATAATAAGCTGCTATTAAATACTTTAATACAATAAACCTGATAATAAATAAATGATAAATTTAGTAGAATGGGATCACCTCAGCTTTTCATACGGAAAATGTTTTAATCCCAACATGGCTTTTCACGTGTTACAAACTTTCTACTTCATATCTCCACACACAAAAACTTTAAGCTTATGTGGAGAATTATCATAAAAAATAGAAATAATACTTACAAATAAAATATGATGAATAAGAATACATTACTTACATGAAAAACTAACATGTCATTAATGAAATTATAGAGATTACAAAAATGCATATTTATAAACTTTAAAATAAATACAAATTAATGAACTTACAAGCTGATTCTACCAAGAATACTTTATTTAAATTAGTAAAAAAGGAATAATAAGTTATTGTGCTGTCTACACATGATACTAAAAGCATAACAAACATTGATAATGATTTAATTAAAAATTAGATGGAAATTAAAAGTTATATAGATTTTTAAAATTTTTATTTTCTTGATACACAAGTAATTTTTAAAAAACTGAACGTTATTTGATGAGGATCTCTAAGAATATATTATAAGTGAGAAATAAAGAATGTATCTATAAGGTCTTCCTCATATTTCACTACTTAAATAAATTCATTGATTTTAATAATTGTAAGTATACAGTAAGGAGTACAAAAATATAATCTTTTACAACTAATTTAATAAAAATATGCAGCTAATGATAAAGAGATAAAAATCACCCTCTAGTAACTCAAAACAAAGTAACTGATTTACCACAAAACTACAACCACAAGTTACTATATTATTTTGTGGTTTTAATTAAATTTCTATAAAATGATATGTAAACATGTATAAATGAAACAGAATGCATAAATATGCTTACGCACCAAATACTACAAATAAATAATTAATCCATTCACATAAAGACATTATCATCAAAATATTCATTTTTAAAAATCAAATGTAAATCTTACCTGTGTCTGAACAACATGATAAAAATGACTAGCAAGAGCACGTGACAATCTTAGTATATTTGAATACTTGCGCTGTGTATCTCTTAACTGTTCAATTTGTGATTCTAGCTCTAAAAAAAAAAATTTTTTATCAGTAATAATTCAATTTACGAAGAAAAAGAAATTTTAAACTTGTAGAGAGTATAATACCTGTATCAACAGTCCTTGATGTTTTTCCTAATTTCTCAAACATCAGCTGCTTCGTACATTTGTAGGTTGATATACTCCAATTTTTTATTGTTTCTATTTTAGACTGCGGTGCCTTAACCAGCTGTGAATCTCCATTTTGACTTGGACTTGATGGAGATGTATTATTAGCAGCCTGAGCTATAAAAGCAGTGGAAAACAGTTATTTAGATTCATACTAAAATAAATATAATACAAATATATTTGTAGAAAAATAATTTCATAAAAATAAACATTCTCAATAATTAATAAAAATGTCTTTTTATAAGCTTCACCAACTGAGCAGACTTTTAAGAAATATTAAGTTTAAAACTTACATACTTTAAGACATAAAAGAGTAAAAGTAAAAGCCTTTATAAATATTTCTTTAATAACTGTATTTCTGTTAAAATTAATTACAATATCATTCATTAATGAAATCACCATTCTGTTGCTGGGTTCTAATAAACAATACAAGTTAATTTAGCAAACAAGGGATGTAACAAATCAATAAGTTAACTCCTAAGCGAACAGGGAATGCAGCACCTACAAGCCCTGAATCAAAGAAAGCGCCGAAGTAATATTAGGTGTGAATCTCAGTCAGTTTTATTTCAATTAATTGTTTAAATATTACACAAGCAGATTTGATTTTAAAAATTGAATAAGTCCTACATTTTTTTTTTTTTACCTCACGTTGAGGTAATGATGTGAATGCTTTGTTGGTATAGTTTTCATAAAGAAAAATTATGTATAATCTATTTAGAAAACAAGCTAAATAATGCATGTAATTGTAAATTGCTATATCAGTTGCACAAATACTGTTGATAGTTCAACTTATCTCTAAAACAACAATATTTAAATTTAGAAGCAAAGTTGTAGATCCATCTACGGAACTAATTTTAATTCTTATTCATACAGGTGTCATATGAAAATTTTATCTGAAAGCAGATTAATTATAAAATAGCAAATTAAATATTTGTCACACTTCTGCTTATGTAACATTCATTGCCATTATTAATTTAATAGTATTAATTTTTTAAGCCAAAAAGTTACCCATACTCATGCAAATAAAACCCACATTGCATTCCAGTATCTGCACATGAATCCTTCTATATGGAAGTAAGGTTGTAGGATTATTAACACTTTTTGAGAACATTATTATAATCAACAAACAATTATTACTGGTCTTTTGTACTACTAGCCTTAATAAAATATTTTTTTAAGTTACTATAGAACTAATGTGAGCAGTGTAACTTATATCTACTATTTTATAGTATTCTAGGATTTATATCTACGATATTGTATCGTCGATTTATATCTAGGACTTATATCTACAATTGTATAGGTTTCTAGTAAAGGAAGCTAAGAATTTCTTTCTATTGTCTAGTTTGAAAGAACAATTCATACTTTCAAAAGTACATGTAAACTGTTATTTTTAAATAAGAAAAATATTCCACTAAGGCACTCTTAAAATAAGTAGGTACCCTAATTTCTTGTTTAAAATTATTTATATTCAAATCAGTTTATATATTCATCATCTAAGGTTTGAATGAAAAAATAACCAAATACTAAATAATCATATTATTTAATAGTTTACTGATGATTTAACTACAACTAATTAATGTAATTCAGTACTAGTGCAAATTTAATGTAAAAATAATGAAGAAGAAAAACAGTAACTTGATCTGGTTGGCCTTGTTCCAACTGGCAATGACTGCTATCAAAGCTGCTATATCTTTTTTCTATAAGTTCAGCTAATCACACGACTGCCCAAAAAGGTGTGTAGTATATGTATATGTAGTATGTATTTAGGGTATGTGTAGGGTATATGTGTATTTTGTTCCACCATAGCAGCTCAATGACTGAACTGATTTAGATGTATGACCACACGTTGGAATCCTCACCTTACTGGGAGTGTATATAAATATGTACATATACATCATGTTTAAAAAAATTTGAAGAAATATTATACTATATACAAAATTGTCACTCACATGTTCATTAATTATCCAATATAAGTAACTATCCTATAATAGAGAGCAATGTTTGTCAGCAATGTAATTTTTTTTTTGGATAGTCATGTTTTTTAATTTTTAGTATTTCTTTCTTGTTTTTATTACTTCCTTTACTTTGTACAAGGAAGTAGTCCTTTACTTCGTGCTTCCTTGTATGAAGTAAAGGAAGTATTGTAATGGCGAAAAATGTTGGTTTTCAGATTTCAATGTAAATATCCATTTTGACCATCCCTGAATCCATTTTAACTAGTTTTAGTATGATGGCTGTACATACATATATATGTATGTATCTTGTATAACTAAAAAACGATTAGCTGTAGAATGTTGAAATTTTGTATTTAGGACTGTTGTAACAATTAGTTGTTCACCTTCAATTTTTATTGCAATCAACTGGGCCAAAAATGTGTATACAGTCAGACCTCTACATAAAGAAGGCTTTCAATTTTGAAAAATTTGGATTTTGGACTTTTTCTGCAGTAATAAGCCCTCATTGAGAGCTTTTTAACGGTATTATAAGTAGTACTTACTTTCATTGGTTCCAGAGTTATAGCCAAATAAGATTTTAATTAATGAAATATTTGAATCCTACAAGGGGAAGGCACATCAGTTAGAATCTGACTTCATATACATATATTTAATTTTTTTTTTTTTTATCTAAATATATTGATTTATTAATAATTATTAACCTCTGATGTAAAAAAAAAAAATTTTAACAAATAATTCAATAATAATACCAAAAAAAATATATGAAAAAAAAAATCATGTTATTAGTGAAATAAAATTCAAAAATGTTTACAATCCGAGGTTAATAATTATTAGTAAATCAATATATTTAAATTAAAAAACAAAAAATATGTATATGAAGTTGGATTTGAACCAATGTGTGCAGGGTTTTGATGTATAAGTTGAGCAAAATAAAATTAATACATAAACTAATATTATATTCTAAGGAAATTTTTAGGGCCTTTTCTTGAATATTGCGTGTTAGTATTTTGAGATGAAGACATGTAAACAGTATGTTTACATGTCTTAATCTCAAAAATGATGAAAAAATGATTGCGATCACAATCGCAATAAGGTTCAAATTGGTGTTCCGAAGCTCACGTCTTCCCCTTGTTAGCTACAGTAATATGGATCTGAGGTGCCTTATACTGATTTAGCTTTTTATAGAAAAAGTAATCACTATAGTTATTTTCTTTAGAATTAGAAATAGTTTGCTTACAAAAAACAATTTTAAAAAACATTAAGCATGACCTTAGTATATTAGAATAATTTTATTTCCAAAGCTTATCTTGTTTTACCTTTTACTCATTCTCAAAAATGGTTAGCCATAGAATATTGAAATTTTCTATTTAGGACTGCTATAACAAGTTGTACACCTCCCTTTTAAATTGCAATTGACTGTGCACTAATCAACAATCAAGTTGATTGTTGATTAGTGCACAGTCAATTGCACTGTGCAATGATTTAAATCTTTAAATAAATTTAAAGATTTATTTAAAGAGTAACACAGGGACTTTTACTCTATCCTAATACTTCAGGTAAGAGTGTTGAATTAATAATTGTATAAATATCTGATGTTAATAAAAACAAATATTTTAATAGTTATGTAACTGTCCACTTTATTAAAGCATTAGAGGATCATATCTCATTTTCAAATAAAATAAGTTTAAATGAAGTGCAGCAAAAAATGTGTTTAAGTAATTTAATAGGTGTACAAGGAAGTCATGTGGTGCCCACATCACTTTTTTCCCCTAAAAACAATGTTATGCCATCAAGTTTTGTTCTCATTTCAAATTATGTACACAGAAATTGAACATTCGGCGTTCAAAATAAATGATTATTATGTATACAAGATGAAAAATCATTAGTGGCTGGTGTTTTAAATATCATCCAAATACTTAAGATGTGACAAATAGTAGAAAAAAATAAAAATTTTTACAACAAATAATACAATTAAGTCAAATATTTGTCTTCTAAGGGTTTCTTGTTGTCAGCTGGTTGATAACATTTTTTTATTTTAAGTAATTTTCAAAATTATGATGTTATGAACAGCCTGATTTTAGTTAAATTAATAAAATATTTTTTTTTAATACTTTATTCACATCATGTCATTTAGCATTCATCCCATACAGTTATGCTGGGTAGGAGGCAATCCACTTTGTAGTTGGGGAAAGAAATGTGTACACATCATATCCAAATAAGCATCTGCTTTAAACTTGTATCAGTGAAAAAGAACGGCCAGTAAACTTGCTATCAGGATGCTGCATAGAAAACATTAAATTTTGGGAAGTCCCTTACACATTGTAAGAGTTGATTGGATTTTTCTGACCCCCACCCAGATACAGATACTATTTGAATTATTCAAGAATCTTTTCCATTAGCTAACTATTCGAACTTTTCTACTAAGATGAAATGTTGACTCATCAAACAACACGAGAGTAATCATCTTTATGCTACAATATTTACATCGCAAAGTAGACACACTCAGCCTAGCCACTAAGGCTTCGAAGCTTTTAACAGCTGTCAACAGTATGGACGTATAAGTAAAGGTTCTCTTAAAACATTTCACACTGTTCACCAGAATTATTAGTTTACAATAGGACTTCCTAACTGATTTTTTAATGTTATGCAGGAAAGACTCCCTCAATATTCCCATACTCTTCCCTTAAAGCAGACATCCAGTCATTTCAAACCGATAACGTTGATGAATGTACTGTCACTTTGAGGATCACAATTAAACTTTCTACGGAACACACATTGAACTGTAACTACAGATTCACATTTAGCAAAATGCTAACCACAAAAGGATTTCTGCTTGGAAATCTTTTAGTGATGCTGTTCAATGGAAAGACAGGGTTGAACTTATGGCCATAGGTTGATTAACCTATGGCCATGGCCATGGTTCAACTAAAACTCTCCTTTTTGCTCTCTGATTCTAGCCCTAAATCAACACTATTCTTATCCAAGAGATATTATAAACAATTAAAACCCGGATATTATTTTTTGTACATCAATTAAAACTACATCCCGTGTGGAGTTTTTAGTCTCCCATCGGCCCCCTCCCCAGGTTGCGGATAAGGGAATGTTTGCTAGATATAGTGGAAACCAGGGAAATAAAATACCCAGGGTAGACAAAACTAACACTGCTGTCTTCTAGTTTGGAGTCGACTCTCCAAAGGCTAAGGGAAGAAGACCCTGACAAAAAACTCCTGGTCCCCCAGGTTGGGGGTTGAGCTGATGGGCCAGACTCCATCACTCATAAAACCTTTTTATCACCAAAAATAGCCAGACCAGATTAGTCAGAAAAAATATTGGATGAATCAAAGAAAATGAACTTTGGAATATGTAATATTCATGGGATTAGACAAAACAGAGGTAGGTTTCCCAGCAGTTGGATAGGTTTGGAATTGATATCAGAACATTAACTGTAGTAAAGGAAATGAATAATGTGGTAATTATTTGATGTTCTGTAGTGGAGTCACTAAGTCAAGGGGCTAAGGCAGGGTTGGCCATTGTAATAAGGAAAACTCTTAAAAGATTTATAAGGAATTGGGAAGAGGTAAGTGAAAGGATTTTAAAAATGGAATTTAAGATTTTAACTCGATAGTGGTTATTGCAATCTATGCTCCTACAGATAATGTGGATAATAATACAAAGAATGATTTCAAGAAGAGCTTTGTTGATACCCTTATTGGAATAAGCCAGCACAAAGAAATATTGATTTTAGGGAATTAGCCAGAACACGATGGGAGAAACATGATGAAATCATTCAAAGATTTGGAGATAAAGTTGTAAATACTAAATGGAAGACAGTTTATTAATGTGTGTATGACATTTGGATTGCGAGTAATGAATGAATACTTTCAATATACAGAGATACATTCGTATACTTGAATACTGCCTACTTGGAACCTGAAATCTATTATTGATTATCTGATTCAAAGGCAGAAATCTTGGTTACATACTGAAGATGTAAGGATGTTTAGAGGTGCTGAGTGTGGAACAGATCATTTCTTGTTAACAGTGAAGTTGTGTATACAGTTGTATTAAAATCCAAGAGAATGAAGGAGAAACTGAAATAAGAAACGCAAGGTACAAGCTGGAGTTGTTGAATCAGGAGTCGGTCAGGTTCTTGTACATGTTGCAGATGACAAAAATGATTACTGATCAGAGATGGTCGGAGAGTGTGGAGGAGAATTATAGCCGACCAAAAGGGTACATTCATGGAGCAATGAGTGAAGTTTTAGGGGAGATAGAGAAATTGATGAAGTTGAAAGGCTGGTGAAATGGAGGATTGGATGGCTTTATTAAGGATATGTAGCTGGAAGCAAATATATGGAAGACATAAAGTTGTATACAAAAATTAACAGAGATGTAAAGAAGGTAAAGCCAAAGGCAAAAAATGATAAGTAGGAATGTACATGTAAAGAATCAAGATATATATGGTGGCAGCCGGACTAGGGAGGTTGTAAAGAGCTTGAGGAAGGATAATTGTGAAAGAATAAGTGTATCAATGGTTAAAATGGAGGAATAGAAAAGATATTATGAAAAAATATATTGGAAAAGATATTATGAAAGAGAACCGTGAGGTGTTTTGCTGGAGATGTAGTATTGACTAGCATTGGGGATAGAAGGCAGGGGTGGTGAGTGGTGTAACAAAGAAAAGATTTATAGGGCACTGGAAAAATGGGAAATCCCCAAGTCCTGGAAACATTCCAACAGAACACATTAAGAATAGCTCAGAGTATAAGATTGAAGTATTTTTAATGATTGTCTTATTGAGTGGCAGGAAATGCCAAAGAAATGGAAACTGGCATATATTATTTTAATGTATAAGAAAGAAGCTAGAACAGACTGTAGGAACTGTAGAAGAATTAGTGTCACGTCGTCTATTGGAAGGTTGTACGGTTGTATTGTTAAAATGAGAGGAAAATAATGATTGGAACGGAGCAGGCTGGTTTTACAGCAGGAAGGTCATGTGTGGATAATATTTTCATTCTGAGATGACTTTTGAGTAAAAGGATAATTAGAAATTTGGATACTCACATGGTTTTTGTACACCTAAAAAAAGCTTGATACGATGCCAGTGAAGAAACTGGTCAAAGTTGTTGGTAACTGTGGCCTTCATCCAACATATGTAAAAGCAATTTATAACTTTTATAGAATCAAGAACGCGCTGTTAAGATGGGAAAACATCTGTCAAAAGTTTTTAAAAAGTTAATGTCAATGTTGCTGTCTTTCTCCCACTCTGTGTAAGATTTACTTGGATAAGGTATTGGAAGAATGGCAGAAAAATATAGAAGGATGGGAGTGGACGTGGATATATTATATATATATATATACACACACATTGTTTGTAGATGATAAAGTCATCATAACATCACATAAGTTTGATATTAGCTACATGATAAGAAAATTGACAAAAACCTTTATTAAGTGGGGTCTGAAGATAAATTTCAGTAAAATGGAGTATCTAGTGGCTGGTGCAGAAGGAGATGATTTGACTATAGATGGGAATATCATTGAGACATGATATACTGTACTTAGAACAAGGTACTAAATACCTTGGCTCTAGATTATCACAGGAAAGAAACAGTGGAAAAGATATAAATCATGGTACAGCTTTGGGGTGGATGGCTACCCAGAAGTGTAAATTTTTGTGGCGGTCTGAAGGGATACAGAAAGCAATTAAGATGTAGGTTGTACAAGAGTGCTGAGAGCATTTTATTGTAGGTCATAAGCCTAATTGGGAAATTAGAAAAAGAGATGAGGGAAGGTGGAGACGAATATGCAGCACAGGGGTTGTGGAGTTTCTAGAATGCAGTGTGAGAAATGTAGAGATCAGAAGAAGAATTGGGGCAACTGGTACAGTAATTGATGATTTGGGGGGAAGAAGACTACAATGGTATGGGCATGTTCAGAGAATGGAGGAGTATAGATGGCCTAGGAGGATGTTGGAATGGACTTCAGGAAAGGGGAGTAAACATGGACAACCTCAAAGGCAGTGGATATCTGGAATGATGAAGGTGATAGAGAGAAGGAATTTGGAGGAGGAAAGCTGGCCGGATAGAAGAGTCTGGCAGTTGGGATGAGAGAGACAGCTTTTGTAGCTGTAAACACTTACCTAGAAGAAGAATTACATAAATTTTTAAGTTACAATTTTATCTAAGAATTTCAAATGAGTAGTTAATAAATTAGGCTATAATATTTAATTATTTAATCATACCTAGGCAAAAAGTTTTGTCACATATTGACAGAAAATCACCCCCTGAGTGAGTTTTTTTTTTGTTATAATTTACTGTAAGTGTTCATTTGTAAATAATTTTTTTTTTTACAAATATTCTGACAATTCAATATTCAAACATAAATTTCACAGAGCTAAAATTTTTTTAATGCAGAGATTTTAGATATCCTTCAAGTCATTTTTCCTAAATGAAAAATAAAAAGTAATGTTAATTTATTTAATAATTGTCTTTGTGCAGTCTCTTGATAGTCTCTGTAATGATGGATGACCAAATTTAACAAGACATCTTAGGTATGTAATATTAAAAAATTAATAAACAAATTGCTGTACTAAAAACTAAATTTCAAATTGTATAGTGAAATTAAGAATGTATAAATTTATATTTAAATTAAACTTAGTTATAAAATAAGTTATTAAATTTTTATTTTTTTCTGAGCAAAAGATCTAATTAGTAACAACATTAATAGGCTTGTTTATAAAATGTATTTATAAATCTGAATGTTTGTAAAAACTGTTCTAAGAATTCTGGGGATGGTCCAGCAAAATGAAATAAGTAAAAAACAATCAGCATATGTCTGGAAACACTTAGTTTACCAGCTATTTCACAATTTTGTATTTAAAAAAAAAAAATTTATTTCTCAGGAATGGTTAATTGTATCGTGCTGAAATTCTGTATACTGCTAGGGCACCTAGAGGTTTACTTGTATAAAAACAATAAACCAGATTTTTCATTCCACTTCAAAATGGCGGCCATGTAAACTATTGAATTTAATTAAAATCTTTACAACCACTAGTTTATTTAAATGTTATTCACATTACTACAAAAAAAAATGTTACGCATTTTATGACAAAGAAAATGACAACGTATTTATTCAAATTTGTTCATAAATAACAATATTATAGCAAACATTCTTGAAATAGTCACTCTAAATTAATAAGTTTTAACAAGTTTTCATTTCCTCCAAAACACAATAACTCGATGTTATCTCAACTGATATAATTTTATTAATATTATAATGAAATACATTATAGTAATATTGAAAATATTACAATAAAATAATATATTATTCAAATCATTAAAAATATTTTAATAATAAATAATTTTAATATTACCAAGTAATTTAGATTACACATTTTTCATTCAATTAACAGACACTGGTTATTAAATAGTGCTTTTTTTCTATTAAAATTTATTTAACAATAGTAAATTACTATAACAGATAATAAAACATTAATAAAAGAAACTGTAGTAGCTTATCACGAAACTTATTAAGAATTATTATATTAGTTTCATTACAATACAATAAAAATTAAAATATAACCAAAATTAAGATGTCATCAAATCCTTTTATATAAATGTTACCTGTAGTATTATTCAATGGTAAAGAGTTTGGATGCTGATAATTGTAGCCATCTCTTTGAGGTGTAGGAGGTGCAGTACCAGAATGAACAGCGTTATTGCTTTCATTCATCATGGGAGCATCTCTTAACATTTCATGTAAATTACGCTCAACAGGACTATTACCAGAATTAGACATCTGCAACTACCTGCAATATTTATAATACCTTGTTAGATGACCAAAACTCCATTAATTAAACAAAAGGCCAAAATAAACATTACACCTATCTTAAAATTACAATTTAAGATACCTTACTAATTAAATTTATTTTAAGACTTTTCAACATGTTTATAAATGTAAACCATTAGTGATTAAAAAAATGATAAAAATTCATCAGCAATAAACAAATTATTTTTACTATTAGAACAAACACTAATTAAATAAATAAACATGCTGTTTTAAACAAATAATTATTTAACTGCAAGTAAGATATAGAACAAAATTTTGTTTAGGATTGTTCTGTAACCAAATTAAAATTTATTATAGCATTATTTTTTGTTTAACACCACTTTAAAATTGTGATAAAATAACACTAACCAAAAAAGTCTGCTTAAACTCTGAAATTTTAGCACATTCAATTAGTTTAATCAAATCATTTAATTAATTTGGGCTTATACATTATATTTGCGATATATGGCAGCATGTTCGAATAAAATTAAAACTGCACTAGACAAGAAAATGGCTAAACTTAAAGCACATACAAATGAAACATTAAAACATTACACTGACCCGATAAACAGATAACCTATTCACCTCAAATTGTAATATGCCACTGTCAAAAAATATTTAATTTTTTAACTAACGGAATTCCTCTGACAAGTATTTATGTTAAAAAAATAGTACTGAAACACATATTAGAATTTTATTAGAATGCTTTCGGAAAAATTATTGATAAAACGTTAACTAAATACATTAAGATAAGCGCACTGATATGTAGGTTGTACGAATACGTTTACACAGCACATATAACACATGAAAGAACTAAACTGCTGTATATAATAATTTCATTATCAATATATATTTTTTAGAATATTATAGGAAAAACAAACAGAACATTTAAAATATGATACGAATATTAAACATCATACCTCAGGAACAGTACGAATAATCAAAACCCTCAATACCTCACCCAGTAATCTATCACTACACAAATTCAAATGACGTCATAATAAACACTGCCACCGTTGAAGTAAAACTAGAAATGTCGAATTTTTTTTTGTTAACAATTTTATAAATAATGGAATTTTTTTATTAATTTATAACACAAAGCTTTCTATTGAAACTTAATCTTAATTGATAAAATAATTTTTTAATTAAAAAGTGTAAAAGTGTATTCTTAATCGTTAGTAGTGTATTTTTTACCCGACTGTTAATTAAAACACACACCCACCAACAGTTACGGTGTTATATTTATACAAGTTTTATATATAATAAATTTATGCGCAATATCTTAATTCTTTTATGTTGGCTGTCTAGACTGGCAGAATTCGTATAGTGAGAAATTGCAATCGTACTAACATTATTAATGATAATTAATTTTTTTTGAGTCTGCTTGTATTTGCTACAAGCAATATTTGGTTAATTTTTTTACCGTAAGAAATGAGATAAAATACCAAATAATAAGTAAATATAGAATTAACTTCGAAAACAAATGACTAGAAATCTTTGAGGAGTTAACAACATGTTTTCGACAAACAACTATCGAAAGCCAGATATCGATAATTCCCAGTTGATATAACCATGCCGAAGAATTGGTTTTCTTATTCGATGTTCTGAAGTTCATTTTAAAGTTTGGGTCACTTTTTAATAAAAAAACGTTAACTGAAATTTCTCAATTACTTGTTGGATTTGTTAATAATATTACCTCACCAAATTTATTCTTTAGTCATGGATTATATGTCTTTGCGTAACGTAGGTATTGACAAACATGTAAAAAGTTCACTAAGTACTTATTTTATTATTAAGACTGAACTATGTGAAATACGAACGTAACAGTCCTGTCTTAACTTTTAATTGGTTTGAAAAACTCCAATAATTTGTCTTGCATCAGAGTTCTGTACATTAATTATTTAAAGGAAAATTGCTACTTTTTTGTTATAATATAGATTGTTATTGACGCAGAATGTATAATTCCATCCATACTGGATTTATGTTCTTAAAACTATTTACTGACATTGGTGGAGTGAGAGTCTTCTTTGATTTAAACACCGGCCAGGCGTGGTAGATCTGTAAAATGAATTTCATTTGTCATCTTACAATCTATCATAAAAAGTTTCAGAGAAAATTCGTAAGAGCAATTGGAAGTTTTAAAGTACTTTTTTAACAACAAAATGACCCTAATCCTGTAATAAATCATTTTTATTAACTTCCAAAAATGTTCAGTTTTTATTGATAAGTGCTACTATTTTCACACCATGTCAATTAATGTATTTTTAATGGTTTTTACTCTTTGGTATTGTTGAATTTTTTTCTGGATGCCAAGTTTTTATTGTATAAATTTTTTGAACTGTCATCTGGTTGTGCTTGCTTCTACAAGTCAGCAAGTTTAATGTTTAGGATTTTAGATGTTAATATGCTTAGGATTAAGAAAACACAAATCTAAATATCAGAAGCAGGTTTGGACACCAAGTGATCCATCCAAGATCATAGTCTGGGCTGCATTATCAGTACTCTAGTGAATTAGCTCTTAGTTTTGTGAATTATAAAGATTGTTCAGATTATAATCTGTTCTGTGGTAAAGTTAGAGTTAAGTTTAAGGTTAGACTTTTGTGTAGAGCGATTAAGGATAAATTACCTAGGTATGGTAACACAAGTCAGAGAGAGACTGCACCACATGTTCCATGCTATTGGTCATGTTACAATGGATAATCACCTTGCAAAGAGTGCCTCTGTCATCTTCAACAGCTTACTAAGACAACTATTAAGGTTAGTTTATGGTTAATCCCTGCTTCCCTAATACTCCAACTTAATCCTAATCTCTTTACAGAATCTAACCTCTCCTTCAGATTAGGTTCTGAAGAGGTTGTCAAAACTGATTGCTAATTTTATTAGGTACTGATAATATGACACAAACTTCACCTTGCATGCATTACCCGACATCCAAACATGCCTAACTATTTTGATTTTGTGTTTTTCTGACCCAAGCATATCTATTATGGTATATTAAACTTTTTTTGTCTTCTGTCATTTGACTGGTTTGATGCAGCTCTAAGATTCCCTATCTACTGCCGGTCATTTAATTTTGGTGTATCCCCTACATCCTACATCCCTAACAATTTGTTTTAATATTAAACTATGAAAAAATTTTAAGTTGATCAAGTAATCGCTCAGAATTTCCTTTGGTCAAAATTTGATTTGAATTTTATATATCCATTTAGTTTGTTTCTGTTTATAAATTTTATCATGTTTAAGTTTTTTCTTTCCTGTCTAGATAGCACTATAGCTCTAGAAGGGAAAGTATTGTAATTGGTCCAATTTGGCCTTATGCGATTTTTACCAGATCTTGATATTTTTACACTTAAGGAACCTAAAACAAACAGATGGAATTTTTCTAGATGTTAATGTTTATATATACATGTATTCAGTGTTGGCCTGCAAACCACCTTTTATCTCCAGAACTATTGGACAGATTTTGACCAAAAAATCTGATTTTCATCAGATTACTGCTATATATGATGCATTGATGTCATTAAATTTTCAATTTAAAAAATCAAGGGGATGAGGCTGTAGTGCACTCAGTATCTCGAGATCTTGCATAATTAAATTCATATTTTTCTTAGGCAAGCAATGATATTTGCCTAAGAACACCCGCATGAATTAAATTAGGTTTAAATGTGCACTTTACTTAGAATCATTGAATTAAATAAACGAAAAAATATATTTAAATAAAATGATAAATATTTTAAATTAAGTTGTGTGTGTAAACCGTGCATTAGAAACAACTGTTGTTCATTGTGTCTTTGTAAGTGTGTCCTTCTTGACCAAATGTAGAATTGAACATTACCTGATCAGAACATTTTAATTTATTATAATTTATAAAAATTCATTATTCTTACTTACTGTTCACGGCTGTTGCTGGATTGTCAGAATATAATATATAAAAACTAAAATTAGATTATTTTTAAGTAAAATGTTATGCTCGGTAATACTGACCATGCTATGTTTTCGTGCTGTATGTTAATTATGTGTTTGAATTCCTGTATTTTTTATTTGTGAATGTAATGTTTATTCAATGCAGACTGTATTATTCTCAGTTTAGTCTTCTGTTCTTGTAGCATAAATATCATTTACCGTATTATTTTCCTTTAGTTTAGTATAGTTGATGCATAAACTCTTCTTGCGATTCAGTATAATTATAAATTTAACAAACTTTAAATAGTGTTGATGTGCTTTATTATTATTTTTTCTTTACCCTTTCGTAATTACTACCTAGTCCAGACCATCAGCCACGAACAGTAAGTAAGAATTAAATAAATTCTTTAGATAATTTAAATCTTGTAAAGACCTTAACCCGGTGATTTATTGATAACAAAAAAAATTTACACAGCACAACCGAAGCTAACACACCCACTGCACGAAGAGAACTGCATGATGGACTGCTGACATCGTCATTCCCACACTCACAAAATTTTAATAATAAATAATCCTGTGTTATGTTGATGATTATGATGTAATTTCATTGGTATGTTGTTTATAACACCGTTCACTGATTTGTTGACAAATTCTAGCCTGGTATTGCAAAACCTACAAAACTGTTGGCTGTCAAACAATAGTGTGTCTGTGACCTTGACCAAAAATTGAACATTCTCCCAGCAGTCAGAAACAGAGTTGTTGATGATGTTCGGTTGGCAGCATAGAATTCTTATTAGAGTTATCAGGATTGGGCAGAAGAACAAGCTTAGAAGTAGGTCGTGTGAGAGCAGAAGTAGCAATTTTAAGTGTAACCACTTGAGTGAGCCCATCCATTTTATAATCAAAAAACATTGTTCCTTGCGTCAAATTAGAACTACAGGCCTTCAAACTTTGGACAAAGCAATACTCGTGCTTAGCAACAAAACTTAAGAATTTTTGAAAAAATTATGCTCTCCGATATATTTGGTATGAATAACAAAGGTATGAAAACTAAAAAATAATTTCAATGTTTCCCATAGGTCAGGTTTAGGTACATAATGTATTTTTTGCTGTTTTCACTATTTTTTATCCTGTCAGAAGTTTTCTTAAAAATTAAGCAAATTAACAAAAATATAATGTTTTTTTTTTTAAACAGAAAGTTTTAAGATATTGCCACTCTATTTTTCAGTTTAAAATTATTTAGTAAATACAATGAGATTACTTTTGATATTTACAAAAAGATTGTGCTCACAGATATATATATATATATATATATATATATATATATATATATAAAAACAATATTTTTTTTATCTATACAACTAAGATGGCAACTTTTAATGTGGTTTACAGAGAAAATTTAATACCACTTTGTCTGAAAGTAACTACAAAAAAATTTTATTAAGATACTGTTGATTATTTGACAAGATTCAGAGAAGAATCAACAGAAGTTTAGCAGTGAAAACAATCTTACTTAAGAATAATAGAAAAAAGAATTAGATAAAGCATGAATAAAAACTGTTATTGTCTAAATACTAAAAAGATAGTGTATTTTAAGAATCGCTACTTTTAAAATTATTGCTAGGATATTGGCTTGCATCATTGAAAATGCTTACAATGAAAATCTTTTATCTTCACATAAAAATTTCTACAAAAATGAATTTTGATTCTGTGGATGGAAACTTGTGTAACTATGAATCTTATCATTAAGATTGATAGTACTATATATAATGGACTGATCTTAGATAGGCAATTGGCATGGAAGAATCATGTTCATTATGTGAGGTTTTATTATTTTATTTGAGTCCAAATTATATAATGAAAATGTACTTTTCTCTTGTGCAGTTTAGAATCAGTATGTAGTAACATGTTGGAGAGTTCATATAAATTTGTTATTGAGCCATTAGTTATAATCCAAAAACATATAGTGAAGTTGATTGCTAATGAGTGTCAGTTAAATTCATCATTACAAACTTCTAGAAAATTGAATATTCATTTTTTGATTTAATGGATAACTTCTATAGAACATGGATCTTATCTTACACACAAACGCCTAACGAATCAAACCGATCCACCCATTTGTGTTCCCTGCAACTGCCAACTAACAATACACCACATCCATGTGGACTGCGTGCGTTACACAGCATTTTGTCAGAAATTTAAATTAGGAGCTAACATCCTATTATATTCTAAAAAACAATCTGAGGGTGTTATCAAATATCTTGTTATTTCTTAAATATCATATCTATATTTAATAATGATATATATTTGATTATTTAATGTTTTTTTTAGTATTGTATATTGTTATTTACCTTTTCATATTTTCTTGTTTTATCGTGCTTTGTTTGTTAATTTTATTCTTTATTTCTGTTATTTAGTTTATTCATAGTGCATGTTATAAAATTAGTTTGTATGTTTAACAATAACGCTAATAACAAACTTTTATTATGAGATCATAATATTGTATTCTCTGGTAGAAATAAGGTAAAAATTATTGTTCCCTTTCCAAAAAGTGAAAATTTCAAAAGATCATATGATTATATGGCTTTACCTCATGATATCAGGGAAGATGAAACTTATTCTGTGAGAAAAAGATCCCTTTTGAATTAAATATTTGAGATGGATGATCTAGAGCATTTCTGCCTGTCAAATTACCAGTCGCAATGTTTTTGAGGTTTGATTGGTTTGTAACTTTATTACAGGATTACATGTGTTGTTTGATAAATATATTTTAATTAGCGTTTCATGTTGTTCAGTACATATGATGTACAATTGATGTGATTATAATCGATCATGATGTGATGTTTGTCTTGGATTGATCGAATTTGATTTCAGTAATAAGGGTCAGTATGTCATCAAATGGAATTTCTACATTCATTTAATGAAAAGTACGTTATACAATAAGTTTACGGTGATTATCACTTGTGGCTTCTTTTAAAATAGTATCAAATTGATGTTTTATTTTTGCTATTATTGTATTAATTAATTACATTGCTGGTAATTTATGAAACAGGCGTGCCTCTACAGATATCTAATTTCCAATAATCTGGAGTGTTGTCTGAACTGTATTATTAAGAAATCTAAATTAATTTGATTTAATTGGAAATAAACTTATTATTATGTAGAAGACTAGAGAAATCAGCAGTGAATCAACATTGCCATAAAATTAATTTATTAGAAACAAGTGTATTAAAGAATGAATGTAGTAAACAAGAATTAGATAGTTAGGAATCTTAAATTTATCATTATGATGCACAAAGTTAATTGTAGATTAATGATAGGGGACCAATATCTAGTAACTTATTAGAATTGTTTTTTTCCTTCATATAAGATTAAATGATTATCCCTGCTCTTAATATTTGTTTATGAAATGAATTGTCTGTTTTAAGGTTCATATTACAAGGTGTGTGAGAAAAGTAATGAGATGGGTAACACTGCGAGCGATCTGGCAATGCTGTATCTACTGGTCTGTGTCAGACCGGTTTTTTCATCCCTTCCACATAAAAATTTACAAGTTTCAACTCTGTTCAGCCAACAAATTATTTTTGACAGTGCCATCAGTGAAGTTGTGTTTTTGTTTGTTATGAAAATGGAGCATCGGAATTTAGAGCAGCGTTGTGCAATCAAGTTTTGTGTTAAACTTGGGGAATCCGTAAGTGACCTTTGAAAAGTTGAAACAGGCCTGTGGGGAACATTACTTATCAAGCGCTCAGGTTTTCCGCTGGCACAAATTATTTTTGGAAGGCTGAGAACACATTGAAGATCAACCTCGCTCAGGGAAACCTTCAACTTCAAAATCTGTGAGAGTTCTTGTGAGATCAGACTGTCGTTTAACAATAAGGATGATGAGTGAACAGTTAAATTTAAACAACACCGTACATCAAATTTTGACAGACAATTTGGACATGCGAAAGGTTTGTGCAAAATTGGTGCTGAAAAACCTCACAAAAGAACAATCGAAGAAACGTGTGTGATGATCTTCTTGAGAGGATTGTCAATGACCAAGAATTCTTCAATCATGTGATCACAGGTGATGAATCCTGGATATTTGAGTATGATCCTGATACAAAGCAAAGAGTGGCACACTCAGTCATCTCCTCAACTGAAAAAATGTCGAATGAGAAAATCAAAGATCAAAACCATGCTGATTTGCTTTTTTGACAGTAGGGGTATCACGCATAAAGAATTTGTTCCTCCAGGCCAAACTGTCAACCAAGTGTTTTACAAAGGTGTCCTTGAAAGGCTCAGGAAAAGAGTGATTCGCGTGAGATCAGACATTGCAGACAAGTGGATGCTTCATCACGACAATGCCCCGTGTCGCGCGGCCATTTCCATCAGGGAATTTTTGACCTCAAAACGCATTCCTACAGTTCCTTAACACCCCCACCTGATTTGAATCCTTGTGACTTTTTCCTTTTCCCGAAATTGAAACATGTCTTAAAAGGACATCACTTTGGAACTGGCGAACATTCAAAAGACTGTGACTGACCAGTTAAAAGCCCTACCAGTTGAAACCTCCCAGCGCTGCTACCAGGAGTGAGAATAACGACTCCGCCGGTGTATAGCTGCCCAAGGGAACTACTTTAAAGGGGATAATATTGTTTGTAAAAAATAAAAACTTTGGTAAGTAAAAAGTCTAGTCTCATTACTTTTCTCACACATCTCGTATTTTATTACTTAAAATTTTTATCATATTCAGACCCATGTAAGAGATGTGCATTAGGTTGTGGGCAGTCTCAGTGGAGTTAAAAGTTCATTGGTTTAGGTGTTTTTATACTGTAGCTAAATTTATGGTTTCAATTGAGCTTGCTGAAAACAACAACAATTTTTTTGTTTTACTTTTACACTTGTTTAGAACTTGTTTCATTTTGTAATGTTTCTTAAATATTATTTATTTGTTAAAAACAAACTATTAACTTATTTAAAATTTGTTTAGTCATCGATGATGACTAAACATGGATGATGTGTATGACATGTAAATGAGGTGTATTCATGTATAAACAGCTGATTTATAACAATGATTTTTCCACTAGATCAACCCAATAGCTGTTTGTTGAATTTTATTATTACGATAGAAGTGTGTGACTTACACAGAAGTTGAATTATTCTTTTATTTCTTTTAAACCATATTCAAGGATTAAGCTTTTTATTAAAACTGATATTATTAAATTGTTCCAGGTGAATTACTCTGCTTCAAGCTGACTAATTAAATATGTAGTAAAACTTTTTTTTTTCAACATTATTTTTATAAGAAAAAATATGTTTGTTCTTATATCATTTTGCTTTATTCCAGTTTAAAGATTTTTTGCAACAATATAATAAAATAACTGAAAACTGTTTTTTACATTGTGTTAATACACTTGGTGAAAGATCTGTGACTTCTGAAGAGGTAAATATTGTATAGATTTTTACTTTCAAATTTCTCATTTATAGCAATTCCTTGTTTGTAAATTTACTATTTTTGGTTTCATAATCTCATTCTAATAAGGTGGAGCTATAAACGTAAAGAAAATTAAATTATTTTAACTGTTGTTTTTATTCTGTTCTGAATCATAACAGCAATAGTTGAAGTAATTAATACCTACAGCAAAATTAATCATGTCTTTTATTTTGTTTACATTTGGGTATCAAATCAATTTATATTATACCAATTGGTAAATTTTAAGAATAAAAGAGGTATAGAAAAAGACATGAAAAAATTATTAATACAAATGCCATCATTAACATAAAAATGTTAGTGATGATTATGAAGATATGTTGTTATTATTATATTAAAGTACCATATTAACAAGGTAGTTGTCTGATAATAACAATTTTCTGTTCAGAGTTTCATTCTGTAGAATGGAGAAATTGAAAAAAAAATTTTAAATGGAAGTGAGTTTTGAAATGGCAATATCACCCATCCAAGTACTAACCGCGCCCGACGTTGCTTAACTTCGGTGATCAGACGAGAACTGGTGTATTCAACGTGGTGTGGCCGTTGGCAAGAAATGGCAATGTGGTTTCAATTAACCACACATCTCAAGAATGGTTGACCTGAGACTGTACAAAACTACACTTCATTTACATTCACACATATCCTCTGAAGTGAAGTAATACCTTTTGGTGCTTCCGGAGGTTAAACAGAAAATGAGAGTAATCCCATATAAATAAATCTTTAAATAAGTTTAAAATAATAAGAAACAAGCAAAACTCTGCTTTTACCAGTATAATAAAACAATAGATATTTATCACTATTTTTTAATGTAAGCCTAAATTATCCCAAAAGACAGTTACTCCGTGACTTTCCTGGTAGAAAATGTTGACCATAAATTTTTGTTTATAGTGATAAGTCACTGTTTTCTTAATTCACTGAATAAATTTTTGTCTATCACTCAAGAAAGGTTAACTCCAAACCTAACTGTTATTGTGAAAGAAGTTTAGCTCTCTAGGCAGAAAACTTATGATAGCCTCATCATTTCATGAACTGAGAAAATGATAAAAAAAAACTTTGAATAATGAATCGCCAGTTATCTGAAACCACCCATTTCTAAACTTGCTGTACCATTGTTTCTCACCATCATCACTTGTAACGTTCTGTCTGTAAACTTTGCAAATTTATATATATATACATACGTTTCTAATTTTAAATATTTTTTACAGCAAAAATGTGTTGATTTATGTACATTAAAGCATATAAAAGTGAACCATAAAGTGATGTCCGTGTATTTGGAAGTACAGCCAATTATAATGAATCGGAGAATAGAGGAGTTGAATCAGGCACAAGCAGCAATGGTTTCGGCTGATACTAACACAAATATAGCACCTGTTCAGCAACAACCAGTTGAAACAACTCAACCAATTACTGCACAAAGCTGATATACATCAAAACTGTTTGTTTCATTAGTTGGGACTTATTAAGTGTTATTAATAAATAGATATGGAAACTAATTTGAAAAATAATAAAAATATATGTTTAATTTTATTAATAGGTATACCAGGATGTGGTAAAACTTATTTAACAAATTTCTTAGTGAATCATCTTTCAAAAAATATGTTTAGTTCAAATAGTAAATATTTTTCAAATTTATGTGTTATTCCTGTTTCTTATGATGATTATATTAGTTACCATACTGATTCCAATGTGATGAGCTGGAAGCAAAGACGTACAGACGTTTTTATTGGTGTTGAAGAATTTATATTATATTTTAAAGGATATAAAAATTCACTAAATAGTAAATTATACGTTAATAATAATTACTGTACTGATAATAAGGATAATATGTTTATTATCATAGATGATAATATGTATTACAAAAGTATGCGTTATGAATATTACAAATTAGCTAGAAAATACGAAATAAGTTTTTGTCAGATTTATTTAGAAGCATCACTGGATAAAGCATTGGAATATAATAAAAAAAGAGATGGTGTTAGTATTGTACCTGAACAGATTATTATTAAAATGAATGAGCTAATTGAAAAACCTAATACCTCAAATAATAGTTGGGAACAACATAGTTTAACAATACCTGCATTTATAAACTTTGATGAATATTTAGTGTTAAATCAATTGTATAATATTATTCTATCTGCATTAGAATCACCGGTTAAAGATGTAATTATTACTAGTTATGAAAATTATGAAGAAAGTAAAAGAATTACAAATTGTAATTTAGTTCATCAAGTAGATGTCAAATTACGTAATATAATTGGTAATTATATAAAACAAGTGAAACATAATAATTCACAGATCAGATATATAGCTGACTGTGTTAATAATAAAAGAGTACAGTTACTTAAAGATTTAAAATCTGGTATATTTACTGTACCACCTAACATTATTTCACTTCTTCTGAGTTCTAGTAGATCAGATGAACATAATAAGTGTCTTAATAATTATTTTCTAGATATATTAACTAATGATATTTATTGTGATAAATAATATTTCTAGATCTTTTTGAGGCTCAGGTTTTCCTTATGTACATTATTCAAATGTACAGCATCATGGTTCTCCTTATTTAGATATTTATTTCAGAAATATAGTTAAATTTGTCTGAAATATTATTATTGTACATATTCTATATTATCATAGAGTTCTTAACAATGGTCTGTTACAAAAGAGTATTAAAAAGTGAAGTAGTGGATTTACTGTTGAAACTGGAACAGGATGAAAGAAGTGAATAGTTTGTTGTTATCTACAAATATTAAATGTGTGCTGTAGGTAATATTGAATACATCATTATGATATTTCATTTTTTGCCTTCCTTTACCAAAATAGGCCTATCTGTAGCATTCACTGTTGCACTCTTCTAGATCTTTGATGTTATGCATTATCAGTAGACAAATACCTTATCTTTTACGTGAGATCTTGTGTACTTGAAGGTGGCAGCAGTATTTGTTGCTGCCTTTATGCTATTATGTGTATGTATATACACACACACATTTATAGGTATGTAGTACCTGTTGAGATGCATGTCTTACCTGATATCTTGGCAGCACCATAGCACCATTACTTGGTTATAGATACCTTTACAGTCCTTATTTTGGTAGTGGGTAGCAAGGGAGCAGAAAATGTTCAGACCCCTGAACCCCCAAACACAATTTTTTTCAGTCAGAAATTTACCCATAACTAAGGCAAGGCCCATTTGACTGACCAATTTATTGTGTGTGATGAGCTATAAAAAGAGAAGTTATAAAAATACATGGGTTCCAGACACTTAATTTATTCAAAAAATTATCTTACGAACAAGAAATACATTATTAATGATAACTCAACAAACACAATAGTCTAATATTAGCTGTATTGTGATGGCTTCAAGGGAAGATTACCACTGAAATAAAATAAATGTGTGAGGCTTAATCTAAGAAACATGTTAAAAAAAGATTATTTACTTATTAAGCTAATTATTAGAATACAAAGCACCTGAGAGGTAAACAGTCGGAAATCCAAAGGATTTACCATCATTTACCTCTCAGGTGCTGAAATTTATATATTTTAGAATATACGTAAATATTGTAGGGCCAATAAAAAATCTGCTGATTCGATGTCTGTAGGACTGTTCAATTATTTTGTTAAAGGTACAAAATTTTTCATTACAAGATTAATAATACTTCATAAAGACTGTTACCTATAATGAGTGCAGTGATGATTATCAGTTCAAGTCATTAAGAAAAGGCAGCTTTCATTTATCTTTGTGGAGCCAATATGACTTTTGAATATGTTTATATGATTGGTGAATTTGTTTATGTGGTGCATGATGAATGGGAGGACCATTCCATGAAATGAATACTTCTTGAAATAGTGTCAAGTTTAACATTTGAGTTGCGCAGATGGTTGCCAATGACTGATCCAACCGATTCACATACAGCCTCACTACAGATTTTTAAGCAGTTTTCAAGGAGGAAAATTGAAATTTCAGCATTAACTTCAGTGTTGGTAAATAGTTCTTGGATCACTTTGTTGTAAAGTATTTTTTTTTTTAAATGTTAGTTTGCAAGATTGCTCTTCATCATTTTTAGCTGTAAAAAAGAGCTTTAATATCAAAGTTGTACACTCAATTTTTATTGATCTAATTTTTTAAAATTGCTAAAGATTGAAATGTATTTGCATCTGCTGCTTCTGCTATTCTTAAGAACTTGCTACTAAAACATTTTCCTATTTCAAGTTGATTTGACTTTGCTACACCAGCTACAGTATGACTTAGTTTTTTCTAGAACTTATGAAGATTTTCATTTGAATAAATTCCTTCTCCATCTTTAAATTGTTGAAATTTTCATTCTCTTTATTGTGTTTTGCATTGGTGTAATAATCAAAAATTGTCCAGCTACTTATGTTTACATTTGTGTGGTACAACTAAATTTCATCACAAATTCTAAAACAATAGTCCCAAGTAGCTGGTGAATGAATTCAGGTTTAGAGAATTTTATTTAGCTCTACTAGTACTTTTTAGCTTCAGTGTTGTCTTTTTGGATGCATTTGCTCAAATTGCATCCATTTGCAGTTTGCTTTTATGCAAAGCAATGAAAAATAATAAAAATGGGTTTATTGGAATGATTATTTCAACTCACTTGTTCTTCCTCACAGCCAATTCTCCAGTTGTAATTTTTAATTACATTTTCAAATATTGTCCATCAAAAATTTCTGAACAATAACACCACCCTTGTGTGAAGTGCCCGTGGTGATATATCAATAATAATAATACAGGTCTACTACGGGTCAGACATGAAACTGCTTGTTTCAGGATTTTTAGTTCCCAAAAAATCAAAAATCTCTGCTTTCATGGTAATACCTTGGAGTGATAAGCTCACCAATATCAGCATCATTTAATACATTTAGATTTAATAATGGCACTAAGCTGCTCCAGCAACCCTCAGACCCACCTTTTTCAAATTACATTATGCAAATTTAATACACCATTATGAGCAGTGAACCAGTTTAACTGGCATTCACTTGGTAGAGAGAAAAGAAAATACCAAAAGTGCCTGATTTAAGAACCTATATCTCCTTTAGAAATGCTCCACATGGGGAACAGTGTACTCTTGCCATATGTTCTGCTACGCACTGCATTTGTTTATACTAATTTTAATTAAGTAGTATAAAAATATCCTGTTCAAAACTACTTAAATCGTATAAATATTTATAAATAGATATTAATATAAATATAGATACTAGCTTGATCTTTAGTTCTTGGTTTTTCATTTGGGTGCTTATTTAAAAAATGAAATTCAAGTTTTTCATGTCTGCCACACCAGTCACAAAACGCACAGTAAACAAACACTATTGCCTACCTTTTAGTAATGCCCACATTAATGAATTATTTGGTGGGTTTTTATCAAACTGCATGTTACATTGCAATTACAGAATTTAAATTCCAACAAGCAAATATGCAGGTATTTGCAGATATTTTTTAAATGTGTATTTTGTCCTATTCTGATTTCTAGTTGTTCACTGCTTGACTTTCTTGATGAAGTAAATTGACACCATTGTTTAACATGTTTCTATTTGTGCCATTTTCAACATTTACATTCAAGATGTTAAAAAACTTACATTTACTGATGATTGTTTTGAAAGTAGGATAAAATTAATAGGTTTTGCAAAAATATGTAATTTTACAGAATTTGTATTACAGAACTGATAAAACCTCAATAAAAATACTAGCAACAAATTGTTTGCCTTTTTTTCCTACTTTTTTTACTATACAGTAACCGTAGATGAAACGGTTATATTGTGAATGAAAGTCATGGTTTAAACATGGTTTAACTTAAACTAGAGAACAGCAGGTTCTCTAATCACCAGACATGACCCTGCAGTTAGATCAAAAGAAGTTAAATGAGGACTTAAAATGCTTACTAAAAAATGGAAACACTGGTGTTACACCAGGAGGGCTACTTTGAAGGGACAAGTCATTTGTTTAAATTTACAAACATATATATATAATTGAAAGAGATATATATATAAATATATATCAAGAAACATTAAACAAGCATTAGTAGCCCACACTGTTAAGCAGTATTTAATGTGCCCTTCAACTTGTGTTGATGTACTGTACTGGTACAGGATGTACCAGTGTTATCACTGATACATCCAGTAATAGGCTTTTTTAATTAACTTCACATTTGGTTTAGTCCAGCAGGGATGTCGGGGCTGACACCAGACAGTCTGATGGAATATATGATGGCATCAACTGTACACTTGAAATCAGCAGAAGAGTTTTTGATTGAGGCAATACAATTAAAGGACCAAGAGGGAAGGGACAGGGGATTTTCATGTAGGGAAGGGAGGACAGCCCCAACCACAAGGGCTGTCATACCAGTCTCTTCTGGGTGGAGTATACCACCAGTTGGATCAACCCAGAGGAGTTATTTAAGTCCTATTACATATCATGACAATATCTGCTGTTACCTATTTAACAGTATCCAAAGCCAATTTGGAAATTGGCAGATTCTGCCTAAATCTTTTGTCCTTTTTATCATGGCCAAGGATGCATTCAAAGATATCAGTAAATTTGTTGCTACTTCATCAGCCTTATAAATGAATATTCATCATATAAATATAAGTACTGCAGCACAATTAAATGATAAGTCCATTCTGTACAGGATTTTTAAGAGAATACAGCTTCAAAAAAAATCCAGTGCATGATTAAAAATTTGTCAATGGCAACGTGAAGATGCCATGATAAATGCATGCATTTATTTTGTCAGTCAACAAAATTGATCCATTTTTTATAATACTTCTACACTGATAATGAATTGTTCTGCTGAAAAACTACTCAGTATCAATTACCCTTTACCATGAAATTTATTTTAAAATAAATACCCTTTAAGATTTTCAATTTTATTTTGCAGTAAATAATACATAATTTGGTTTCTTACAAACTAAAAAAACATTGATATAGACTAATAAGAACATTAATTTGATGTTTATTTTTGATTATTCACATTTGTAGGTAAAATCTGTTCGATCTCAATTTTCAAACTGTAGCAAGTAGAAATTGACTCAACTCTTGGTAATGAAAACACACAAACAATGATTTTAAAGTATCATTTTTTTAATAAAATTATTTAATCCTGAAGAAAAGCCTTTTAACCATTTTGCATGTCTAAAAATATATTATAAAATTTGCTAATCATGATTACAATATGTTAACAATAATTTTATTGGTAGTGAAACAGCAGCATGCACCAAAATTCAAAGAAAGTTTAATGCATAAAATTATACAGGCAGTTCATTTTATTCCATAATTTTCTGTTAAGAAAAAAACGAGTTATTTAATTCAAGCATTTTAGTTATGTAACTACCTATAAAGTTCGAATTTCACTTCTACGCAGAAGTTACATAACTAAAACGTTTGAATTAAATAACTTGTTCCTTACTATTCTTGTGGAAGATTAAAACATCATTTCAAGTTCGTTAATGTCTTCATGTATGAACCCTTAGGTTACTTAGACCAAATCATTTAACCAAATGGATTAGTCAAAGAAGCAAATTAGTAAAGAACAATAACTTGCACAGCCATGAAACAGTGCAAACAAAAAACGTATTTAGAATGGGCAAGATTAGGCGGTACACCACAGGAGACTATTAGAAATTTGAGAGAGAAGGATGAGACAAAACAGATTAAGGTTGGTAAATGCAGACAAACAGTGAACTCACAGATGCCATAGAAAAACGGTCCTACAGTACACACTAAAAAATAAATTACAGACCCTTTGTTGTTCTATATTATCACTGAAAATTCTGGCCTTCTTTCTCGGATCCAGGTGGCCACAGCTATCTTCATTTCATAATGGTGTATTATCTTTGAGATACTCTTTGTGAATAGCACAATTTTTTGTTTTGAAAAAAGCTTACATTTTACTGTTGTAGCGAAGAAATGCTAAATATTAGTTTTTACTTCTATAAAAATTAAATTACGATGATACCGATAGACTATTATCGGATTGAATAGCAATTTAAATAAAATAAATGTTCAAATCTTGTAATTTCTCAAATGTCAAGTAATTTAGTAATGTAGGGTTGAATGAAATTTTACGGCTTCGCCTTGCCTAGTTACTGCGATCAAGAGGCGGTGACCACGCCTGGCTGCTTGTTTAAATTCCATATTAGGTGTTTGAACTACCTATATCGTCCCAAATATGTGTGTACTGCTGTTGTCTGTTGTAAGACAGTCGAGTGTGGATGCTCATACCGAGAGGTCGTGCTGTATCTAGCTCTGTTTTGGTTTAATGGATACGTAGTGAGGAATTGTTGGCATAAGGTTACCGGATAAATCTTTCACATCCCCGGACCCCCTGACTCCAAAAACCACTTTTCGTCACGTTTCACACCCTTCGGACACCCACCTCAGACCTGCCCCCCCCTTCATGGGAAAACAAAAATGGTCAGGCGGTAGCCACACCTGACCACCTGTGAAGAAAACTGCGTTCAATTTTAGAGTGTTGGGACTGCGTTCGCGCAGTTACCCTCACTTCTGCAAGGTTTTAACTACATCTTCTGAACACCAATAGTATAGAATACGATACTAGACAAGTATCGGATTGAATAGTAATATTGATTCAACTTTTTTAAATCTTGTAATCGGGAAGTTACACGATTTAAAAAGTTAGAATATCAATATTTAGCTAAAATATTTAAGAATGTCAAGTAATTTCTACATTCCAGGCGTTCAATTTCTGAATTTGGGGCTGCGATCGAGCTCTTATGTAACATAAGAACGTTACATTATATTCAATTGTGAACTTCGAAATTGATATTGATTAAATGATAATTACAACTACACAATGTACTCGTATACGACGACTGAAATAAAAAAATAGAATTTCAATTATTCCAAATACAACTAAATGCCAAATTTCAATTTGGCATTTTTCTGTAGGGTTGAATGAAATTATGTTACGACCTCATCCCGCCTTGTGGTTACCGCGATCAAGAAGGCGGTGTTCTGCCGACTAATATGTACAGTGTATTTATTTTTAATTTAGTTTATATTTATGTAATGAAAAATGGTTAGTTTTAAGTAATACGAGTATTTTTTTTTTTTTTTAATAGGAAATTATATAATACTTTTAAATATTTATTCTAACAATTTTAAATTCTCTAATATCAAATAATTTGGTTTTCTGTAGGGTTGCATGAAATTATGTTACGACCCCGCAGTTCATATCCTTGCCAATATGTGAAGTGTGTACATTAGTGCTGTAAAGTAACGATAATTGAGCGTTTCAAAATTAACATTTTTTATTATAAAAAATTTTAGTAATTTTTTCAATTAATACGAGTATTATTTTTGAATGCCAATTTAATACTTTAGCTAAATATTTATATAAGATTTAAAATCTTATGTTAAGTTGAATGAAATTATGTTAAACCTTGTCTCGCCTAGTCGATACCACGAACAAGACTGTATCCACGCCTGGCCTGGCCAGGGACTGTTTTCCCGTTGTAAGCTGTTATCCGTATCCTCGTAAATATGTAAAGTGTGTGTAGCGCTGTAAAAGTATGTAATGAGTATGTAAAAGTAAGTAATAAAAATTTATTACAGTAGAAGTCCGATAATCCGGCACGTTCGGGACCGGCTCGTGCCGGACTACCGAAAATTCCGGTCTATCGGGCGGTAATTATAAGGTTAATAATTAAACTACAAATACAGTATGCAAATACATACAACAAAGTTTATTTTACATTTCATATAATGTATGTACACGTACTGTAAAACATATTTCACTTAGATTTAAAAAAGTCACGAATGTCTTTTTGTTTGCTTGACTTTTGGCGTTTAGTATAAAATTTATTTCTAATGATATGGAAATCAATAATTTCTGAAGCACTGTAGCTAGTACTAGCCTCAGCAAAGAGATAAAATTATTTAGTGATTCTGCAGCTTCTGCCCAGCTGATTTTTTCCTTTTCTTCCGTTTCGGCATCTGAGTCACTTTCTTCAAGATTTTGAGTAGGCTGAGGGTTTACTACTATGTTGATAATGTCCTCATCGGTTAGTTCTTGTTCAACAGGCTCATTCTCGTCGATTTTCTACCTCATCTTCAGGCAGGTTTTTCAAGGGATTGTCAGCACTTCTAACAACATCCAAAACTTTGGTCAGAGCGTCTTGATGGTTTTCTTCCTCATCAGTCTGTAGAGTTAGGTCAGATGCAGGGTTTGCAGCTGGCCAAAGTTTTCTCCAGCATTTTTGGAGTGTTGTATTTTTTTCCTGGTTCCAAGACAGTGCAATAGCATAGACGGCATCTTTTACTGTAAACTTTTTTTGAAAATCAGTCACGTCACAGTCGGCATTTAACAGGCCTTGAATAAAAGACCTTCTATAAAAGCATTTAAAATTTTGAATAACCCCTTGGTCCGTGGGTTGAATCAAAGGTGTTACGTTAGGTGGGAGCAGAGTAGCAACAATATTTCCAGAAACTATAACTCATCTACTGGCGGGTTGGCTTTGCAATTGTCCAAAAGAAGGATGGCTTTAGTATCTTCTGGTAGACCAAGGCTTTTGAAGGATTCCTTGACCTCAGACACAAAGTGGTGAAAAAACCAGTCTTTAAAGAGGGCGGCAGTCATTCACGCATTTGATTGAGCATCGTATTGGTCAGGTAAGTGTGTAACATTCTTAAAAGCCCTGGGTTTTGCAGATTTACCTATCACAAAAGGGGTCACTCGGTGGTTTCCAGACGCATAGCAAAACGGTTAATCTGTCTTTGTTTTTTTTAAAAACCCTTGGCTGCTTTTTCTCCTCCCCCAGCTAGTGTAGATGTTGGTAAACATCGTCACAATAGCCCTGTTTCATCACCATTGTAAATCTGTTCAGTTGGTAAACATTGTCACAATAGCTCTGTTTCATCAGCATTGTAAATCTGTTCAGGTGTTAAATCATTATCAGCCACGATTTTCTCAAACTCGTCTTTGTATTTTTCTGCAGAGTTTTGGTTTGCTGAAAGTGTTTCTCCAGTTACATCAATTCTTAGAATTCCATGCCGAAACTTAAAGTTTCTGAGCCAACCATCAGAATAATTACATTCACTTTCAGCAACTCCTAAATCTTGGCCGAATTTCTTTGCCTTTTCAACAATCATTAGCCCTGTTACCGGCTTTCCTTCAGAACGTACTGCACTAAACCATTTGAACAATACACTATCTAGCTGTTCCAGTTTTGGTTTTTTTAATGTTTGTCTAGAAGCCAATTTTTCAGTTGTTACCGATTGAGAAGCAAACTTCATTAGTTCATCTTTTTGTTTTTTAATGTCATAAATAGTTGATGAGCCAATATTAAACTCATTCATTAAAACATTTCTATTCTCGCCTTTTTCTAGCCGTTTGATGATTTCTAGTTTCTGATTGAGAGTCAGTGTTACGTGTTTTCGTTTCTCTCCTTTTGAACTCAAAGGCTTAGGTTTTGAAAACATGGTCACTGTACAGTTAGAACGAAAATCACTTTTTTTATAAACAGTTTCAAAAGTTACGTTTACTGCGATGTGAAAGGACACAAAACAACAAGGCACAAAAAAATGGCGAAGACGCTTCGTGATTGATTAACGGAGCTGCACTGCACCTGAATTTGTTGTGACAGCTGAGACTAGCCGGCCGCTAATTTTTTCCGAACAATACCGAGCGCTTCCAGATGATCCCGAACTACTCCGAAAACTTCCGAATAGCTCTCGAGCGTTTTTATTTGCTTTAAAGACACACTTTTGGAGAAAACCAAAATTTTTACAATTTTCCGGAGCGATGCCGGACCATCGGGCATTCCGGACTGTTGGATGTCGGACTAATGGACTTCTACTGTAATTACACTAATTATTAATTTTATGACTTTTAAAAATTTTTAATTCAATTTTCATCTCAATACTTAGTGAAAATAAATATTAACCATACTACACATAATTAATCAATAAACCCATTACAATAATACAACAATCACAAACTGATGATAGTCATATTAATGAAATTTTGTTCACATTTCTGCTAATTTTAGCTTATATAAGTTACTTATATTTATGTGTTGTGCATTTATTACAGAACAATGCCATCCCACATACGTCAGGACGTCTGTCGGGTCCGCTAGTGTATATATATATATATATATATATATATATATATATATATATATATATATATATATATATATATATATATATATACACACCTATAATATAATACATATATATAATTATTGACAGATTAATAAGACAAAAATATTTGTAAAAAGTAAAAATCATGTAGTTTTATTGCATGTGATGTGTTAATTAAATTAAAAATCTGTTACTAACAAAGGACGAAAGGAAATACCAGAAACATAAAACAGACATATAAGTGACATTTACTAACGATGATTATATATAACTCAAATTTATTCAGAAACTATTGCACTGTAAGGAGCTAATGAACATTTGCAAGAAATTCATGCAATTGCCAAAATCATAATTTTGGTAACAGGTCAATTTTGAATTATTTCTTTATTATATTACTCATAATGCTTATAACATTTGTGAACATGTTGAATTCTTCCTCATCCCTAATTTCAAGTTCTTTACTTTTTGAACAGAAAAGAAAATAATGAGCTGAATAAGACAAAGAGGGAGAATTATGCATAACCCATTTATAATTGATCTTAATTACAGTATTATTTTAACAGAAAAAACATAGAAAGGAGATTAAGCCAGTGACATGAAAACTATTGAGTCAGCACACAGAAAAATTGAGGTCCTCCTCACTCACTGTTCTCTTCTAAAGTGAGAGTTCCTATATGACTCAATGACCCATGAGAGCCAAAGAATAGGTCAGGAGTGAAAAAATGTAGAAACCAATACCAATTTAGATTTGTGACAAACATAAAATTCTTCGATCTTGTGAAGGTACATTATTCTCAAGAGGTGACAATTTAATATTCTAACTATATATGTCCATCACGAAATACACATTTTTATTAAGAGCTTTTATCTAATTCCTTTGTATCTCATTTAAAGTATTATGTCTTATCAATTCAAATTGGACTAATTTGAATAAAAAAAAGGATTATATAGCGTAAAGCTATAATAATCATAATTTAATTATCATAGAGTAATAATTCTTGCCCCACTGGATGACTCCATCTGTTTTGAATTCCATCTGTTTTGTGAATTTTGTGCACATAGTATATATATTATTTTCCAAATACCCAATCAAAAAAATACATAAGCATAAAAAAAAATAAATAAAGCAATTAATACATATTACTATATATATATATAAGAAAATCTGTAGTGAAAGCATTGGATTAAACATATAATGTAGCATACACATATTATATTCCATGCAATTGTAAAAGTGATCAATGTTCCCATATGAAATTTATTGAAACAGCTTTGTGACACAGTATGATGCCTAGCATCATATTTTTTTTTTCTTGCTGAAATTAATAGATCTACAACATTAACAAAATTTAATTCACTATATTTTATTTTTAATAATTACTTGCTTTCAGAATCTTTTCATAGTAAATTTTACAGTTCCTTAATCAATACAGTAGGTGATGTAACTTTTAAGCAAGTTATTTAAATGTTTAAAACAGTTATTACACATATGTTGGATTGAACATATAATGTAATGAAAGAGCACTTTTAATGTAGATTTTGAGTGTTGTTCCAATATGCACAAGATCTGTTTTCTGTACGTATTTGGGAATTCAAGGTCCCATTGACATTGTGCTCATTGAACAGGGCTAATGTGTTTATATTCATACATATGATTGCTCTGCAGCAAAAAATATTTATGGTCTATAAGGTTGTGTATCTGTAAAAAAGCTTCCATATAACCCTTGAACTATAAAGTTCCAGGCGAAAATAATAAACATATTTCACTTGAATTAATTTCATTCTGTATTGGCTACATGTAGACTAATAAATTTACTAAATGAAATCTTTACAGAATTTTACCAGCATCTCATCTATCAGTAGCTGCTTTTTCTAATCTTATCTTCGTTGCACAACTTATAACAATATTGAATCTGATGGCTAATAAAATTAAAAATAAATATCTTTTCAGTTATAAAAGTCCAAAACACAAATCTTCCTTTTTTAATTAATGTGGTTTTTGAGTTCTGTTTTAAGCAAACTAAGTTCAGGTAAAAATGATTAAAACATAATAGAAAAGAATAATAACAGTATACAAAAAAAATTACATTAATATTTGTGTATATTTTACAAAAATATATAAATTGAAAGATAAAGTGTAATAGACTGAATATTCAAGAAACATTACACTTGCACATTTTAGTAGCCTAGATAGTTAAACAGTATTTTTTAATGTGCCCTTCAATTCAAACATCTACTGATAATTTTATATGTTGCAGTGTTATCACTGGTAATCATCCTGTAACAACCTTTTTTTAATTAATTAAAACTTTACATTTGGTTTAGTTAAGATAATAAGAGCCAAAAAAGGTCATACAAATATTATCAATATTACTAGATGTAATAATATTACATATAGCACTGATATAGCTACAGGATGTTTACAAAATAATTAATATTAACTGGTTGACAGTCAAGATTTATTCATTACCAACTGACTGATTCATTCTAAAAAAAATTCAACTTTTGAAGTCCATCTGTCTACTTATATCTGATATAAGCTATATCTTTTTTATCTCTCATTTTTTGCTAGCTAGTAATCTTTCAGTGTATCAATTGTAACAGTGATCATATGTTCCCATATGAAATTCAACAGCTTTGTGGCACAGTATGATGCTTAGCAACTCGATTATATATTTTTTTCTTGCTGAAATTAATAGATCTGCAACAACATTAACAAAATTTAATTCACTATATTTTATTTTTAATAATTACTTGCTTTCAGAATCTTGTCATAGTAAATTTTACAGTTCCTTAATCAATCCAGTAGGTGATGTAACTTTTAAGCAAGTTATTTAAATGTTTAAAACAGTTATTACATTATATCATGAAAATCAGTGAAATAAATCATAATTAAAAAAAGGAAGTAATATCAAATTCATTTTTAGAATACTGAAATATTTTGTATACAATAAACTCTATAACAAATTTAGAGGGGCAGCAATATTTCTCCATAAAAGAAAAGGTTTATTAAAAGAGAGTCCATAATAGATTACATTTTTAAGTTACATACTGTTTTTACTCAAGAAAAACTATTCTTATGTCTAAAAAATAAATAAAATTAAAAAATACATGTAAGAATGTAAAATTACATTGAATGTATTTGCCAGAACCATGTTTTAAATAGATACTGAACACTAGACATTATGAATTTAAAAACTCTTTAATTTGCATACAATATTTAAAAGACACATTTAGTTCTGCTTTATTTAATTGTCCTCAATTATTTATTGCACTTTTCAAAAATCATTTTATCATTCTTACTTTTTGAATGGTAACAATCCTCTTCAAAAACATTTTTTTAATTTTAAAGTTGATGACTTTCATCTACGATATTCAACATTAGCCTCTAGCATCCAAAGCCAATTAGGAAATTGGTGGCAGATTTTCTACCTAATTTTTTTGTTCTTTTTATCATGGGCAAGGATGCACTCAATGATATTATCAATAAATTTGACTCTGTTGCTACTTTTCATCAACCTTATATAAATGAATAAAGATCAGATAAATATAGTTGAACGAACTGCAGCACAATTAATTGTGCAATTCATTCCTAGAGTGGCAGATCATCACTTTCACCAAAGATGACAACTAAATTGAATTGTACAGGATTTTTAATCACAGATTACCTAAACTATACGGGGCAATGAGGATGCAGCTTCAAAAAAAAATCCAATGAATGATTGAAAACTCCCCATGACAACATGAAAAAAACATTTGGCATGCATTTCATTGAAACAAATCAGCAAACTAGATATTGTTATTTGCGAAATTTTTAAATGGATATAATTTACAGAGATGTGGAATTTTTAAACATGCTACATATTTATAAGAGGAGCATGTAGAATGAGCATTTTGGAATATACAAATATAATAGTTAAATATGTGCTGAACATTATCTAGCACTGCACAGGCCTAATACAGAGCATCACATCAGAAATAAATGTCTTTTTAATTAAAAACAAAAAAAATGCCAGCAATTACATTTAAAAATTACTATGCCACAAAATCAGCACTAATATTATTAAAATAATTTTGAAGAAAACAATACATTAAAGTGAAATTTAAATTGATTTAGTTGGTCAGCCAACAAAATGATCATTAAAAAAAAATCTTTCTACAGTGAAAATAAAATCATTACTGAATTTTGGTTCTAATGAATAGTTATGCTGAAAAACAACTGATTGTTTCGTTATAATTATTACCCTTTAATATGAAATTTTAAGTATACAGATTTACTTTGTAGTAAATAAATATGGCATAATTTTTTTATTTATTCTTACAAACTAAAAAAAAATATCGATGTAGACTAATAAGAATAAAAACATTAATATTTGATGTCTTTTATTCATATTTATAGGTCTTTTATTCATATTTATAGGTAAAATCTGTTGTTTCTTTTATCTCCTTTATTGCTGATCAGATAATTCAATTCTTTGCCTTGAATATATTGCAAACAATACTAAATTTTGATAATGGCTGTAACTCTACACAGAACTGTTGATCAATTTTCCACCTGCAGCAGTAACATTCTGTCCACTTTATTTTTTTTTAAGAGCAAAAGTAGCATATTACATTTGTAAAAGTTGACTTAACTCTTGATACTGAGAACACACAAAACAAAGATGATGAAAGTTAAAAAAACATTAAAAACTAGTCTCTTTTAAAGTATACATTTATAAGCAAATATTTACACAAAAAAAAAATTGTAATTGTCATTTTTTTATAAAAATTATTTAAGATTCTGAGAACCCTTATTTTGATGTTCTTCTTGTGAATCTGAGAACAAATTTGAAATCTAATAAAAACACCTTTCAATAATCATTTTGCATAGGTCATCATTGCTTGTTTAGTTTCTCTGATGAATAAACTAAAGAATTTTTTCAGTTAATATCCAATTCAAAAATAAGTACAAATAAATAAAATAATTTATAAAAAAACAGACTTCAAAAAATAATAGCACTAAAAAGTTACAAAAAATTAAACTTTTATCTTTTAACTAAAGTAAAAGTAAAAGTATTTACAACAAATAACTATTTCTAAAATCTGTGTCAGCCAACACAAATTAAACAAAGTCATGTAAAGTTAGTACCTCAACTGACCACTAGGCAACTAAACAGGATTCCCACACGTAAAATGAGATCTCAGGATCATACCTCATCTTGAGTTCGCTAAGGCATATATTTTGTGATAATATATGTACCTAACCATCTACAAGCCAGCCTCCATGGCGCAAGTGGTAATGTCTCAGCCTTTCATCTGAAGGTCCAGGGTTCAAATCCCAGTCAGGCATGACATTTTCACACACGCTACAAATCATTCATGTCACCCTCTGAAGCAATACCTAACAGTGGTCCCAGAGGTTAAAAAAAAAGCATCTATAAAATATTTTTATATCATATTTTGAATCTCGCATTTTATTGTTGTATTATATTTTTTTAAATCTCATTTTATTTTAGTAACTTCTATTACCAATTTTTGCAATTTTGTTTTAGGATTTGCATTATATAGATCATGGGTTTTTTTTTATCTTATTTAGGCTGGCACCAATTTCAAAAATAGTTATTTTTTGCAAATACTTTTACAACAAACTGTTGTACATTCTCAAAAATGAGAACATACAACAGCCGATTCTTATGGAAAGAAAGTCTTGTCAAACAAAATGCAAGAACAACATTCTCACAGTCTCAGCTTCATATATGAGAAAAGAGATTTACTGGAAGCTGTACTCATAAAATTTAATGATAAGACTATTGGTCATAGAATAAAAGATGTTGATAGTTGCGTAGCCATTTCACCAGTTTGTACAACATTCCAAGTGACAAAGGGATACGGAGATGTTGAGCGCAGAATGCCACCTCTAATATTAAGCTGGGCTGTAACTGTTCATAAACTGCAGGGAACAACTCTTGACAGGGCAGTGATAGACCTCGGCAAGAAAAATTTTGCCAAGGGACAGATTATGTCGCTCCTAGTCGATTTAAAATTTTAGAGGCCAACGCCTTGTCTGATTTGGACCCAAATTATTAAATAAACACATGATGAGAAAGCTCTGACGGAAATGATGAGGTTGCATAATCTATCCAATTTATATGTTTCATTATTGCAAGTTGGCATTTGGACAAGGATTGTGAGTACCCGGTTAAAAAAAGTGTTTATAACTATAGAACATTATTTATTGCAAAATTATAATATTTAACATGCTTCAAAGTGATGTTGGTTGGGAGCTTGTATGACTATTTATTCAATATTGCAAAATTAGAATTTATTATTGTATAATATAAATATTTATATTATAATTTTGCAATTAGGGATAATGCACTTTTTCACCATTTTATATAAATATTAAATGTGGGTTTAATATTAATATGGAGTTTACAGGAAAGTAGCCAAGAAAAAATGAATGATTTTTTGAGAAAGGAAAATAGAGAGAGAAAGAAATGCAATGAATATTTGCATGGAGACTAAACAATGATAAAAGTATATTCTTTTGATTAAAAAAAAAAATTATAAAAATCGGTTTACTAAAGTTGAAGATATGGCATAGCATACATTAAAAAATAATATAGTCAAATTGATAACCTCCTCCTTTTTTGAAGTTGGTTAACAAATCCTTCTGATTCATTAAATAGAAATGTTATAGATCACATCATGAATGGGTCAATGTTATGCTACTCGCCTGAGAAAAAAAGGAATTGTTGAACTGTTTCAGCATTTACCTACATGGATAAAGGGAAAATAGAACAGCATCACAAAATACAGAATTAAAAAAAATAAAAGTAGATGTGTTTAAAGTCAATATTAACTATTTAATATAAAAAAGAAATGAAATAATATTAAGGTAAATATATTAATATAAAAAATAGCTATAAAATAAATCACAATTCAGACATTAATGAAAATTAAATTACCATATATTTAATTTATACTGGGTGATCATTTGAAAAGTTATCACATTTATTATTCAACAGCTATCAGTCCCATCACATTTCTGTTTGCAGGCAAGTATACCATTCTTGGGGAGAACCTTTATAAAACTATTTTCAAAAAGGGTGGAGCCCATCCTCTCTGCTACACCTATCCCAAACTCAAAAATGTTGAATGGCAATACTAACATTTAATTACATTAATTGACAACCGGAAAAATATAATGAATTTTGATGAACAGAAAATTAAAATCCGCCCACCCCTTTGCTCACTAGGTGCAAAAAATGATTTGGGATAGTACTTTTTTAAATTTTGGTCCAACAAAAATAGCTATAAAATTATATGATATTAGTTGTCAAACCATTTGAAATAATCATAATCTATGGATTAAAACTGTGAAAATTATTTTTTAAATTACCAACACAAAATTTCACCCTTAAATGTTTCCTAAAGTATCAGGGATTGAAAACTTATTTTTTTAAATGAGATGATGTAGCTTGCAACACCTCATCAGAAGGTCCTTTGAATGACAAGTAATTTGGTACAAATAAAATAAAAATTGGTTCACTGGTATTGAAGTTATGATTAAAAATGTGTTGTTTTTTTTTTAGGTTATGTTGGGATGCAGTGTTACTGACCCAAAGCATTAGATCTGAAATTATCCATTCTTCTTTAAAATATGGGTTTTAAGTTTCTCCAACATTGAAAACACATACCAGTAAACACATCATTATAACATTGGTTAAACTTATGAAAAACCAATGATTATATGATTACTTCAAATGGTTTAATAAGTAATATCACATAATTTTCCAGCTATTTTCGTTGGACTCAAATTTAAAAAAAGTACTACCCCAAAGGATTTTTCGCACCTACCGTGCGAAGGGGTGGATGAATTTTTATTTTATTTTCAACAAAATTCATTATTTTTTTCGGGTTGTCAATTAATGTAAGTAAATGTTACCATCACCATTTAAGACTTTTGAGTTGGGGGTATGTGTTGCGGAGAGGGTGGGTTCCACCCTTTTTAACCTAATTTTAAAAAGTTCTCCCCCTGAGAATGGCATATATGCCTGCAAACAGAAATGTGATGGGACTGATAGCTGTTGAATAATAAATGTGGTAACCTTTCAAATGATCACCCGGGATACACACTAAATGGAGATACAGAAAATTCAAGGTTTTTCTTATTAATATTATTTAAAAGTATAGTGACAGTAAAATTGTTTCTATTACAGGAATTTTTTTTTTGTTATTTTAAATATATTAGTGGGAACATATTTATAAAATTTGGTAATTGGCAGTGTTTAATCATGAATTGGCATATGGCAAGAGAACCAAAATTTAATATTAAAATATATTTTAAGTTTATAATGAATGCATTCTGTTGCATAGTTTATCAACAAACTTAATCACAGATATATATGTTAAAAGAAAATTTAAATAGCTATAGTTATTCAATATATGGGCAATAGTGTTTCACTATTGCACACCTATAGTGTAATGATATCTTCCATTGTGAATATAAGGACACTATTATATGTTTTCAGTTATCAAATCATGATAGAATATACTGGCAACTAGTAATATAGTAGTCATATAATGACTACTATATGCTACCAATAATTTTATTTGTAATTTATTAGCTTCATTCATTCATTCATTAGCTTGTTAAATTCAATGATTGAATTTTTAAAATCATAAAAGCAATTATATTAATAAAATTTTTAAGCAAAATTAAGAATTGAATATCAAAGAAACATTAATCGGGAACTTCCTCTATTCTTAACTATGAAACTAAGTTTAAATCCAACACACCATTATATTAAAATGAGAATTTTCATGTATGTACCAACATTCACCTAAAACACAAGACCTGATTTGAATGATTATTTTACCAACATTTTTACCAAAATTCAAAGAAGGTTTTAGGCATAAATTTATACAGGCAGTTCTATTATAAGGTGAGCAATTAAAGATAGCACCCAGTACTTTATAGCATAATTTTTTGTAAAGTAACATTCAGAACTGCAGACTAGAACAAATTCTGTAATGAAATGACTTAATTATTTCAAGAGATGCATAGAAAAAAAGACTTAAAATTTAATTTCAGAATTTTTTTTATTAGAATCAGATAAATTATACCCAGAATATCAACTATTAAATAAAAGAATGTTACTATTATACTATTTTCCTAGTAGGTGAGATGGATACAATTCTTTGTATAAAAAAAAATGCTATTTATATTTTGTATACATAATTAAGGTTATGTCTGAGAATATTTTCTAGGATGAGTTTAACTTTTACATAATCTTTGCATTTCACATAAAATAAAAATAAAAGAGCTTTAGGTTTTATTATAGTTATCATGATTTGTATCTATTGTTTTATAGGTCTACACACATATGACATAACTTGTTAAATGAAATTTGAAAAATGAACTTATTTTAACTGAACAAGTATTTATAGGATACCAGATATGATTTTATAAGATTATAGTAAACACTGAAGAATTAGAAGAAAATTGAAGTCTAAAATTTACATAACTAAAATGCTTGGATAAATACCTCTTGTTCCTTATCTAACTGCTCTTGTAGAAGATTATCTAAAATGTCTTGGAATCGTTGACGTAATGCCAAGTTTTCAATATTAGCTATTTCAAGTTCTTGCTGATGTCTTCGAACCCTTAGGTCAGATAATTGTTGTTGAAGTGTTTCCATTCTGGCTTGTATTGAACCTAAAAAATTTAAAAAAATTAAATTTGTAATTAAATAAAATAGAATATAACTAAAATCAAAATTCTGAAAAGTAAAAAAAAAAAAACAGAAAATTTAATTATCTAAGCAAAATCATTTAACCGAATGAATTAGACAAAGAAGAAAATAAAGTAAGGAACAATAAAATGCACAAAGCCTATACCATGAAAGAGTGTATACAACAAGAATGTATATCTAGAATAGGTTTTTTTTTGGTTTGTGGACGAGAAACGCTTGAATGTTATATCATCGCCCGGTAGTTATTATTAAAAGGGTAATATAACTCCAAAATAATAAGCTATACGAGGTGTAAACATAATATTAATCATATAATAAAAATTTACTAAAACAAGCGAAGAAGGCTTGAATAGGTAAGAATAGGTACTACACCACAGTAACTAAGTCGTGCAGAATGTATAACACTAAATCAGGAAGAAGTAGACAAAATAGAAATTAGCAAGAGAAGGATACATACTAAGAAAAATACTTGGACCAAGGAAAACAGCAGAGGGTTGGAAAATGCAGAAAAAGTACAATGAACTCTAACTCCAAACAGACTCGCACACACCATATAAAAACACAAAAACACTAATAAAAACACAAATTGAACTTTTATGGACATTAACAAAATTGAGCCTTAACAGATTAACAAAGACAATTTCTAACAAATGTAATGGAGACAAAACTAATGTCAAATGGTTCAAACAACACAAAGAAAATCTCAGAGTTGCAAGTATAAAATGCACACAGAAAATAGAAACATATTCAGAAAGATGGTGCAAGACTATCAATGATCCAGAAATAAAACTGTGTAATCGCTTAATGATCAGAAGAAAAACAGAAACAACACAGCTTGAAAGTGAAGGTGTAAGAAGAATAAGAGACTGACGATAAATTAACTATTAAACAGGGTCCTATAGTATAAACTAAAAAAATATTAAACATTTTCAAAAATTATAAGTAATAAATTTATCACACACAAAAAAAGATTATCTATACTCTGAATCATGTAATAACAGAAGTTTTATCTAACACCAAAGTAAATGCTGCCATCTGGAACTGAAAAAGCAGTTATTATTTATTGTGTTTTAAGAAATGATGTTTATAATTCATGAAAATGTTATTCCAAATTTAAACATTCATATCATTTTGAATAGTACACACATCTGGTGATTAAAATAATTCTTTCTTTTTCCTGTTTAGTCTCCAGTAATTACCTTTCAGATAATACTTCAGAGGATGATATGTATGAGTGTAAATGAAGTGTAGTCTTGTACAGTCTCAATTCGACCATTCCTGAGATGTGTAGTTAATTGAAACCCAACCACCAAAGAACAAGGGTATCTAAAATCTAGCATTCAAATCCATGTAAAAGTAACTGACTTTACTAGGACTTGAACGTTGGAACTCTCGAGGTCCAAATCAGCTGATTTGGGAAGATGCATTATTCACCACTAGACCAACCCAGTGGTTTGGTTAAGATAATTGAATTTAAATAACACAACTCAACTAATAAAACAAATATTGAAATATTATCAATCAAAGCAATATCTGATTAACATATATATTAATAACAGAAAATTAAAACTTACTTGCAGACATGTTTTGTGATGAATCATGAGTATATGAATCCTGCTGAGGACTTGGAACTTCTGATTTATACATATCATAATCATAACTAACATTTTCAGGTTCAGGTTTTAATGAATCACGTTGATTGAACATATCTTTACTAAATTCAGTGACAAATTCTTGTTCTTGCTGGTTTCTTCCCTGAAAATTAATAAAAAATGTTTCATCATTAAGGACCAATTCACTCATATTTATTGGTATTGGAATCCAAATTGATATAAAATTATTTAATTTATCATCATAATTAATTAGCTTATCTGTTAACTAAAGTTATATATAACTTAAAGTGTAGAATCATTTTAACTCTATTATAAATTGGTGTTTTTAATTTTTTTATCATGGTTTAGTTTTAATAATGTATTTATCTTGCATATTATAAATTATGTATTCAAAATTTTGTTATTAATACTTATTTGAAAAAATTAAGTCCAATTGCAAATACCAGAGATAATTGTCAAACAATAAATCACTAGCAGAATATTTATCTGAGAATATTCATTTCTTTTGAATGAAAAGACTCAGATATGAATATCACTGATAAGTTTAAAAAAAATTGCAATCAAGTAATAATGAGAATATTGGAATTAAGGAATCATATTTTGAATTATGATTCTAGCAATTACGTAGATAAATTAAAATATATAATTGTTTTTACATTGTTAACTTTACACAAAAATAATGGAATTACTAAAGTATTCAATTATCCTAAAAATAATTTCAGCACAATTAGTGACCACAAGAGTTGCAGAGATGTGATAAAACATTTTTCACATTCATCTCCAGCCATTTCTATTTGTTTAGAGAACACTAAATGCATTTCTTCTTTTATTTTGACATTTGTGGTTTACCAAAAACTTTACTTTCACTTCACAACAAGGTTGTGATTATTTTTATCCCATACAGTAATGAATAATCCTTGAAGATCATACGGTAAATGTGAAATGGCAATCCTCTCTTGTATGAATGGGAGAAATAATTTTTTTCATACATTCAAAAGTGGTTGTTGCCACTGTGTATAATGTAACTGTTTACCAATATCAAACAATGAAAATAAATTATCATAGGCTGTATTTCTGCACACCAACTAGTAGTAGAATACCTTAGCTACAAAATGCTTTATTTATTTGTCAATATAATCCCCATTTACACTGATACACTTTTCCCAATGTGTGACAAGTTTTTGCATTCCGTCACTGAAAAATTCTGGAGTTTTTCTCGAATCCAAGTGGCCACAGCTTCCTTCACCTCATCATCAGTGGTGTAACAATTACCTTTGAGATCCCTCTTGAGATGAGGAAAGAAGTGGAAGTTGCACGGAGCCAAATCCAGCAAGTATGGCAGATGCAAAATGGGCTCAAACTTTCAACTTGTGGAGGAGAGCCTCTGTAGTGGCGTGCAATGTGAGGCCACTCATTGTCATGTTGCAAGATTATGGACATAGTGGTCTTTCGAATGAACATACTCGTTGTCTGAGGTGTATTAACATCTTAATGTACCGTTCAGAGTTCACAGTCATCCCATGTTCCAGATATAATCACATAAACGTGTTTGGCATATCTGCTGTGAGGTGCATTTATTTTAAAAAATACCAATTTTTTTAATGCAAAATATTCATTACCAAGTATTTCTATTTCATCAAGATGGCAAATCATAGGTTGGATAAGACCAATGTATAACTTTATATTAAAATTCAGTAAAAAGAATTAAAAACCATAATCACATGCAATTTACTAACTGTGAACAGAAGAGAACTGAATTATTTCAACACTTTTAAGAAAAATTGAAAGTCCCATGTAAATAACTATCATAATGGTTAGGTTTTTGTGGTTAGCATTATCAGTCAGACAATCTGATTTAACTGAAGTTCCATGTAATCCAGGACCTAGATTAAGTACAATTAGTCATAGTTGTGTCATAACTGAACTACATTCCGTAACTTGTTATTGATTTTAACTAAATTAAAATTCAAGTATTACCACTAAAAATCATCTTCACTGGGGATATAAGAAAATATATATATTAACCCTTCATAAATCATGTAATTGTTTTTGGGTAATTTTTTTATGTAAGAAAAGCAATTACTATTATAACATATAATTTAAGCTGGTAACTACAAAGTCACTGACATAGAATGAGTTACTCCTATTTGAGTAAAAGTACCTCATACTCCTGAGGAATTAGATGAAACTCACTGCCTAAAGGAGCCATTTAGCTTCCTTCTGAGTAGAGCTGTTTTTCTCAAATTACAGCTCATTTAAAGGTAAACCATCCTTTCTTACAACTTACATGTCATCCTTAACCTCATCTTCCCCATGCGCAGATCAGATGCTTTTACACCATGAGCTATTTATGTAATACATTCTTGGTTAGTAGAGTTGATATTTGTGAAATTTGCTACGGACTGACATAGGGATTTTGTTTTCTGTAAGATGGCTGAATTTCTTTTAAATAATCCAGGCCTTGTAACCCATCCAAAAAAAAACACTATTATTATCTTTATTAGTATTCAATTAATAGCACTGTCTCAAAGACTGTTAGCTAGAAACTGGAGAAAACCAAGGGCAAAACTGTAATTGGGCTTAAATCCTGTTCTGAAGTAGTAAAATGTAAAAAAATATAACAAAATAATGATTTATATAACCTCCATAAATTAGTAATTGCACCTCAATTTTTTATTCAAAAGATCTCAGGTTTTTATCCTGGTAAGGTATTTATAACAAATTTTCTAAATCTCATTTTTAAATTCAAGATTTAGACTAATGATAAATTGCTAATCTAGATAAAAAAAGAGCTTTGCATGATTAGGCTTACACAAACTAATACAGGAGATTAAAATGAAAACAATCAATAATTTATGGATGTCATTACATTTAGACAATTATATTTTGAAAAGGATATTTTACAAAAAAGTTTATTTAATATTTTAAAATTTTCATCAGTTAAACACTAAGTTACCCATGCAATTCTGCTTATTATAATCACAAGTACTCTTACATGAAGTGAGGTAGAATCTGAAAGCCGACTGTCTTCTGCAGATAAAGGACTATTTTCTTCCATAACCACAATATTTTGCTCTTCTTCCTCAGAATCACTAACTGCTTCTCCAAATATTTCATGTTCAGCTGAAAAAAAGAACCAAATTAGTTCTTCATTACAATATATTAGGTAGTGCAATATATTAGGTAGTATATTAGGTAGTGGAAAAAAAATTTAACACTAAAAAGTTTGAAAGCTTATTATCCCTCTCTATTACCATATATAATTTGTATATTTAATGTTAAACAGATGACTTTTTGTTTAGAGCATTAAGTTATGTTAATAACCAAACTAATGATTCCACTGACTGAACTTCACACAACATCACTGTAACTTAACACTTGCTTTGCTCATAACCTCTTCCAATTAACATTAAATAATTTTAAGGTAATATAAGTTTGTAATGGCAGTTTTTGACAAAAAAACAAGGATGAAAAAAGGAAAAATAGATGGCATACAGATAATCAACAAAATAAATTAGTTGGAACACTAGACAATAAGATCCTATTATTTAACTACAACAAAAATTATTATAGACTGATTCCAGAGGAAGGGGAAATAATTTTGGAACTGATTCTAAAGCTTGAAATAACAAAAAAGTTGATAGAAATATATGTCCAGAAATGCTTAGTTATTGTGTTATGGCTACCAAAAAACTTTGCCTATTTTATGTCAAGAAATTTTACCAGGGGATTTCAGTCCCCAGAAAAATTTGATGACAATTTTTTTTTTTTATTTAAGTACATTAACATTGTTAAATGGCTAATAAATGCATAAATTTTATTATGAAAACTTGTAGAAAAATTAATTCTGATAAAATTGATGTAACAGTGTATAAAAAACAAAAAAAAGTCAATTTTCATTATTAAAAACAAAACTTAACAAAAAATGTTATGAATTTGTAAAAATTAAAATCAGCTGATTTTAGTACATTAAACCTTTGAAAAATTAAAATACTTTTATTAAGTTACTTTTAAAAAAAAATACCAACTGTGTTTTATATTTTATTAATTACAATAAACGCTCAAAAATTCCACCATTGACATAGATACACGTATCAATTCATTTCCTTACATTTCCCGTCACCAACCTAATGATATATTAGAGTTTTTTTGATACTGTTTTATTTGAAAAATATCACACAATAAAATTATACTATGATAAAAATAACCAACAATACTGGATTTTGTCACAAGATACATCAAAAAAACTTTTTTTCTGATTCTTTTCTGTTACAATAATGTTATCTAGTCCTAATCATTTTTTCATATCCACTATTATTCAGTTATTCTTTAAAATATTATATTTAGAATTCTTACTGGCGTTTCAATAATATTTTTATCTTCACTTTTGCTATATTGTTTTTGAAAATCTTGAATTTATGAAAAATGTTTTCTTCAGTTAATTTTTCAGTACCTAATACCTAATACTCCCTTCTTTCATAGAAGTGATCATCACATCTAAGTGCAGGAGTTATTCAAATAAGATTTTTATTTGACTTAAAAATCAAACTAAGAAGAAACACTTTCTGTAATTTGTACAAGATTACACAATTACTGCAAGTTACTCAAAATTGTTTGTAAGAAAGTTAAAAATGGAATTAATTTACCCGCTAAAGAATCTCAGTTAAACAAGCAAGATAACTTGTCTGACAAAACTGACTCACTAATGTGAGAAAAATCTGAAAAATTGATGTAAGTACTAGCAAAGTGTAGAAAAGATCATACAAGATCATCTAAAATAAATCAAAGTGGGTTCTGGCCTTTGGTAGCTTAAAAAAAATAGGAGAGAGACTGGTTGCTATCACACAACTTCAGAGCAGCAATATAAAAGAGATGGAGATAGGTATTTGGCACCTATTATAACATGAATACATCATTTAATCCAATAATCAAAACAATTTTTCTTTATTTTTGTGAGAGAAGAAATTCAACAATGAGATCATTTGTTAATTGCTAGTACAAGTGGATTGCAGCAGTAGGAGACTACAGTAAAAAATAGAATTAAAGTCCTCTCATTGCAGTCATTAAATTAAATAATTAAGATAATTCTGGTTTATGTTTGGAAACCCTAGTGTGTGTGAACAAAGTAATATATACTCCATTACCTTATTTCACCCATGTTAAAATATATTCATATCCAATGAAAATATAAATACAGAAAAACAATAATGAACAGAGCATGGACCACATATGGGTACATTTTCTACAAATTTGCATAATTATTTACATACTCATTTTCTACAAATAGAACACTGCACTATTTATAAAATAATTTAAAAGGGCCTATTAAAGAAAAATTGACATGCTGTACTACAAAAATATTTTAAATTATAGCTATCAGAGATGCACCAGTTCTTACCAACATCAACACTAGGATTATCAAGTGATGTTTCTGGATTATGTGCTGTGCCCTGAGCCAATCTTTCTTCTTTTACAACACTTCCTCCAGCTTTCTTTTCTTCTTCTTCACTTATTACTTCCCATCTCACATTAACAGCTTCGTTATCCCCTCGCAGCAATCGCTTAACCTGTAATTAATAAGTAACAGAATTTTGAATTTTATTTCAAAAGATATTATATAACACTCTGTTTCTTAACTAGTATTTAAAAATAAGCAACAATACAAACTACAATTAAAATTTAATTTCAACAATAATTCACAAAAGTGTTTGTATAAACAACCCACTTTCTTCAGATTGATTCAAAATACTTCTCGAGATGTAAGCCTTCATAATAAATCATTGTAAGTAAACAAACACATAAGTAAACAGGCAAATGTGCATGCAGCAGGAACTAGTTTGTTTAGTTGATTACACGAAGATCACCAACATTAATGTAAGGTGCTATGCAGTTGAGTAGACTGCAATCAATGTAGATTTTATTTATTTTCAATACCCATGTAAGTGTGAACAATTCACAGTCTGTATCATAGTATCATTGTCATAGTGCATAGTCTAATTGAAGTTAGATATGGGAAGAGTTTTTGTATGAAACCTTCAGTGTGAGGAAGGCACAGGGATTGCATTTCTGTGAATCAGTTAATTTGATAGTTGAGGGTTGTAAGTAATGATAGGTGATCATGGTTGGAAGAGGCCATATGAAGGCGATACTAAGTTGTGTAAATACACTGTTGGAAATGTCTGCCAAGGCATTTGCGTCAGTAGCATCCTGACAGAGGCCAAACTGATGACTGTGAAATGTTATCAGATTTAGAGGGTCTAAAAAACGACTTCCAGTAAAGCCCATCTTGGCTAGGAATGGAGGGGGTGGTGTGGCGACTGGGATTATCAATGGAGGTCAGGATGGTCTATAGTCAACATTAATGTGAGGTGCTATGCAGTTGAGTAGACTGCAATCACTGTAGATTTTATTTATTTCCAATACCCATGTAAGTGTGAACGATTACGAACGACCGTTTAAGTGTAAACAAGATTATCAACCTCTCATCGTAAAAAGTTTTTACAACGAATGATAATTCAATAACAACAGAAAATATCAAAAGTTTTTAATGAAATAAAATTTTATATACTTTTCACTTAAAAAATGTGTAAATGTAATATAATAGGCGTACAAGTAAGTCATGTGTTGTCAACATAAAATTTTTTTAAACTATGAAATGATTGCAGTATCATTTTAAATAATCTAAGTTGAACGTGAAGTTAGCCTGAAAAGACTAAATGACAACTTAAAACTCAAAATTGTCGAACATGATCCTCATAAAAATCAATTTGAGAAATCAATTGCAGCATTTTCTGGAAACTGTTCAAAGGGGATTATCTGCTCCTTTAAATAAAATTTAATAATTGTTTGATATTTTTTTGATTGACTGAAAATTGGTACTATCTTTTTTGAGACAAACTTATCTTATCCAACCTACTAAAAGTGAATATGAATGTTTCAATAATAATAATAATAATAAAAGTTTTTTACGATCGGTAAATAACAATAAATCGATCGGTAATAATAATAAAAGTTTTTACGATCATGATTACAGATTCCTCAGTACCTATTAATTATGATTGTTTAATGTCAAAATGATAATCTAGATATACATTTTTATTTAATTTTTTTTAATGTGAATGGATTCTGGGTGTACTCTACTCAAATTTATTTCTGCACTGTTATCAAAAAATGTTCTTTTATACTTAATTTTTCACAAATTAAAAAAAAACTCTTATTTTAAATTAAATAATTATCCAATAAGTCTCATACTTAAGATGTTCAAATAATATATTGTCGCCGAATGGCTTGACAAAGTGTCAAAGCCATACATTTACTAACCTCATGGAGGCCCTGAAAAGGGCCGTTTTTGTCATTGAATGGCTTCAATGGTTGTTATTTCATAACCTTGTGATGCCCCTGAAAAGGGCTGTTTTTAACATTAGCTCCAAGAAGAGCTGTTGGGTCCTCTCCGGCGAGGTCGAGGAGTTGCAGCTCATCCATTGAAGTCCGACCGGGCTTTCCCTCAGTGGCAGTGGGTTCCCACTACAGTGTGGCAGTAGTGGCTCCCAGAGCCCAGCGGTGTCGGTCATCCTTCGTTGGTGCAGTTCTCCCTGAATGATCCCATGCTGGGCCGGCTCCTGCTGCTGAGTCCACCGGCCAGGGTGATTGAAGCCCAGTGAGCTGAAGCTGGAGCAGGAAGGTAGTGTCCACATCCAGCGACTCCCTCGGTGGGCCAGCCAGGCCTGCTGGCCAGGGAACTTCTGTCTTCTTCCATCTTCTTAGTCTTCTCCAGGTGGTGGTCAACGATGAATTGCAAATTCACTATTGTGAATACTATTTTATTGGAGCCTGAGAGTGGTGGGGCTGCAGCACTGCTATGGTGGGAGAACTGCATGGTCATCTGCACGGTGGAAGTGATGCTTGTATCCGTGCGTCTGTATACTGTGCACCCCAATCACATCGTTGCTACCGTTATTGCCCGCCGATATTAAATTAGGTGTATATGTGGTAACAATATCAAAGTCTCTACTTGCATTTTAACAAATTTGGCAAATTACCCCAAAAATAAGAAAATAATAAATTTATAATTTTCTTATTATCTAGTGCTGGTAAAATAAACAACAAAAAATGTTGTTACATTACAATCTAGTTTTAAACATTTATATTAGCTATCCACAGGAATGTATATCTTTGTAGCTGATAAATTATAATATCAAATAAAATCTTAATTTTTACTTATCAGAAAAATAGTTAAATTACACATAAAACACGTATATTTTTTATTTTTAAAATAAAGCAAAATAAACTTTATTATGGTAGGGTAATTGTTAGAAATATATTAAAATACAAACCTCTTTTTCTATTTCTGGAGCTTCAACATATTTCTTCTTAAGGGTTTTCCTGAACCTTCTTTTACGTACATTTTTTAATGGTGGAGTTATACCATGAGGATGTAAAAACTTTTTTTCGACTTTATTTGGATCTTTCTTTTTATGTTTTTGAGGAGATTCTTCATCAGTTGTTGCTTGATCATCATCCTCTTTACATATCATCATCTAAGTAACAGAGTAGCAAGAAGTTAGTGGTTTAATTCTTAATTTCCTTCAAACTAGTGTGTGATGTGGACTGTAAAATGAAAGAAATTGATAAAAAGGTAATTAAGTCATTAACATACATCCCTCTCATCCAGTTGTCATCCAAGAAATTGAAAAAAATGCAGTCAGTATATTTATAAATATAACATAAAGATACAGGCAAAAAATAAAAATGAATGTTTTGTTTTTTGGTAGATTAAAACAGATAAGGATTTTTTTTACAATAAGAAAAATGGTACTAAAGCCATTCATGAAATAATATTTTAAAAAACAATTTCAAAGTTTCTAGAATAACTACAGACACTGTTTCAGAGTATAATTTCAAAACAGTACATAATAGAAGCCTTTTAATACACTTTTTTGGACAAACCTATAACTGAATGAGCCTTATTTATTTTCAATTACTCCCCTCCTAAAGTTTGCACTGATCCCAATGTCATTAACACTTCTGGTACAATTCTTTCAAGATATGTGTAGTCTGCCAGATTTCCTCAATATCTTCAGTAGTCTCCTTTCAGCCAAGAATCAATTTGGAAAATAAGAAAAGTCCACAGGAGTGAGGTTAGTTAAATAGGGTGGCTGAGGAAACAAAGCCACTTTGCATCTGCCAGATGCATATTTTATTTTTTAATTTTTTGTAAGAATGTTATGACACTATCCTATAAAGCACTGTACTTCTCTGCTATTTACCAAATTATAAATTAGGATCACAATGCACAACAACTTAATGAGCATGTACATGACATTGTGAAATGACTGATGCACCATTCCAAATCACAATAAACTTGGTTCACCATTTCAACAGACTCTGTAAACATTTACTTGAGTTTTAAGTAAATTTAATGTTTTTGAACACTTGTCATCTTGACTATCAAAAACAACACTCTATAACTCGTCAACAAACAGCTGTAACTCAGTGAATAACCACAGCAAGATAATATAATATAACTGATGGCAAATTTTTATTTTTGGGGTTGAGTAATTCACATATACTCTTGAAGTCTGAATTATGCCATTAATCATAAATTTAAAAATAATTTGTTCAGTTCATTTTCTTTTTTTGTTATCAATGTAAAACTTTATTAACTTCAAAATGTCAAGAATATACGCTTTCCAATTTAATTATATAAACTATAACTTTAACTAGGAATCTGAAAACATACTGTTTTAAGATAAACTATGGTGAACTAACTAAAAATTCTCTCCAAATAAACAAAATATTCTTAAGATAAAAGAGGTGCTGCAAGATGATTTAAATGAATTATGTTCGGTAATGTTATTATTCAAGAATAAATATTCTTCATTTTATAAATAATAAAATATGTCAAATAATAAATAATATTTATAAATAAATAAGAAAAATATTTAATAATTTTGTTAGTAAGTAAATATTGGAATAGAGACACTGCATAAAAAAGCTAACATATGAAAGGCAAAATGAGGATGCAGTAGATTTTGTCTCAGTATTAATTTTACAAACACAAACACAATCAAAAAAAGAACTGAATTTTATTATAAGAGGAGATTTAGGTTGATTCACCAATTAAACTTATTTATTACAATTTAATTACAATATGTACCTGGCATATATCTGCAGTTTTATAAAAACTTTTGTTATCGATAGTCTTTAAGGATTCAACAATTGTAGGAAGATCAACCACCTAAAAGAATAAATAGTATAAATTAAATTTTTAATTCTAATACTAATAATAAATAAATTGTAATATAACTGCTGGATGTTTGGAAAGTAACTACGCACTTGACTTAATAAAATAATTATTCAAATTTATTATTTATTATTTGTATGCATATAATATCATATGCATACAAATAGCAGATTTACTAAAAATGAAGGATTATAGTTTACCTTAAAAATTTGACAAAAGGTGTTAAAAATGACCACTTACAGATGTACAGTAATGAACACATCACATTAAAGTTTCTACTGAAATGTGATCTCATAAAATATTCCATACGAGTCATTATTTCAACTTTTAGTAGTTACAGTTAAGTCATGCGTTTTCTGTACCAATACAATGTTTAAATGTTTGCTTAGCTGTTCTCAAATGCAATTTGATGATCAAAGAACCACAAATCCCTTGAAATGATCATTGACCTATTAGCTGTGAGTGCTATTATCTTGTTTGAATAGACTATAACTGATCGCATCTGCGAGTTGACCAATGAAGTAAGTTAAAATTTTAGAAAAATTACAATTGCTACTACTTGTCTTTTCAAATATACGCCTCACAATCCACTTTCTTTACATATAAAGCTTGGTTTCATTTGTATTCCCTCTAGGTTAGGTAATTTTATAATTCAAATATCACAGTTTTAATTTATTTTTTCCATAAATCCTCTAGTTTCGTGAGTCATGGTCGAGGTAGAAAACTCTCAGCCATCATGTTATTTGTTAATTGAAGAACAGCCTCCATCACGACTTTTCCAGTTTAATCAGTATAAATGAAATATGTTGAGTTAAATATTTTTAATATAAATTTCAATGAAAGCTTTATTTTGCATAATATCTTTTTCAACGTGTAAAAGAATTAGACCAGGAAATGTCAAGTTAACTTTACTTTCTTTATTTCATAAATCTATACAAAATAATTAACATTATTACACTATTTTTGATATTAAGAGAATTAATTTATATGATCTTAGTAACACTTGCAAATCTCGACTAATCAATTTTAAACTTTATTTTTTTTAAACTAGCCCCAATGTGTAAGAAATCTCGGAGGATGAAATCCACATCATTCAAAATTAAATTTTTTAATATAATAATACGTTTAAAAAATCTTCTGAAGTTCGAAATTAGCATGAGAAATATTTCTGAAGAAAGTATACCTTTAACCTGAATCACGCTTCTTCATTTGAATGACTGATCTATTCTTGCTACACATGATATTACACTTTGGACTTACATGACAAGTTTCTGTAATTACTCTGAGTATATGGAATATATGAGCAGATAGAAAAATTGTCAATTTTATGATCAAACATCTAAATTTATATTTTATTAAATTTAATTAAAAATTATTAATGCTTTTTCTTTTTTCTGTCCGCACTCAGTATTCTTAAAAATGTATCCTTCTAAAAGTGAGTTTTATATAAAAACATTTCTTACTTAAATATATAACTAAAACTTTAAAATTAAAGAATTTTTTTTCAGTCACTGAAATAAAATGAATAATTTTCATGCTATTAAATCTACTTGTAGTTACTGACAGCATGGGAAAATATATCTTCAGAGCATGCGATTAAAAGCTTTCAAAAGTGTTCAATTTCAAATAATATGGATGAAACGGAAGATGAGAAAATAAAAATGCCAAAGACTATTATTTTGGATTTGAAAATGGATACAAAAATGAAGAAGAAGAAGAAGATGACTATCTGGAAAGCTTAGGAACAGTAAATAATCAGTCGATAACATTAATAAATAAATCTGTGAAACTGAATGTTGTTTATTTTTTACTAATACCAAATCTCTCCCATTTATTGAAGTATCTAGGTTTATTGAAGTATATTCTCAGAAGTAACTTAGAAGTCTATTCTTTATTGAAGTTGAGCTTTTATTCTAAAATTTTTTTCTTTCCTATTACCTTAAAAGTAGCCTGTGTTTCTTATGCGATGATTGGGCTTATATGGATAAATACAGTACATTATTTACAGAGTAAATACCTTGGTTTAGATTTGCATCAAGGTTAAGGTTAAAGACAGGTAACATAAATAACAATTCTGTGTACTTATACGATATCAAAATAACCTCTCTCTTTTCTGTTTAACCTCCAGAACCACCATAAGGTATTACTTCAGAAGATGAATGAGGATGATATGTATGAATATAAATGAAGTGTAGTCTTGCACAGTTTCAGATCAACCATTCCTGAGATGTGTGACTGGCATCCATGATCTAGTATTTAAATCCGTATAAAAGTAACAATATGAACATAACATAACCAAACATAACCTAATGCTAGCTTCATTCGCTGACCTCATCTGATTAACATTAAATTGGCAAATTATTAGGCTTAGTCAACAACTGTACACATAACTAATTATTTAGTCTGAAAATAATGTATATTACACTTGTATAGTGCTAAATTACAAAATTTTTGGCAATGGTACTGTATAACTTATGAGGGATGTACTTCAGTGGAAAAGCATTTCCAATGAATAATTTAGGTCCTAAATAAGGTATATTCCAAATTTGATCAAAACTGGAGGCTAGTCCATAATTGCATATAATTGCCTAATAAGGTTCTTTGAACTATAGTAGGTTATTTTTTTTTTTTTATACGGAAGGGTGCATTGATCGTTTTAATTATTTTTACTAATAATACCTAGTTTTATCTTTATCTATTCTATTTTATAGATTTTATATTATCTTTCTTTATTTTTATCTTTTTCAATTCTGATTTCTAAAAAGTGAAATTTACTAATGTTTTCTATTTCCAAAGTGTTTATAAAATTTTTATGAAAACTATTTTATTTTTGAAGTATTTTATCACACTCTAAATTGATTTATTTATTGTAAATTATCAAAATATCACAAACACATCTAATAATAATTTTATTTTTTTACTATTTATAACATTAACTATTTATTATGTTTTATACATTCTGTAACAATTCTTTAGATGTAATGCTATTTTTGCTTAATCAATAAGTGGTGAAAGTTTTAATAAATGTATATATTCTCACTGCTATGATGCAATTTATTAAACTTTATTAATATGTATCTCAACATTTTCAGTAATTTATAGATTCTAATTTAATATGCAAGTTCCTTAGTGATTTTTAAAATTATATACAAACACACATGTAAAAGCACTTTCTTTCTAATTTTTTAAAACACTGAAAAATTATAGTGATTAGCTATTAAAAAATGTCAATAGCATGCAGTAAAACTGCATCAACAATTCTTTAAGAACGATGCAAGAACTAGTTTCATTTGTTGGTTTTCTATTCTAATTTCAAACTTTCAATTTACAAGATTTTACTCCTGAGATATTGCAGGTTTGGTGGAATCATCAAGTTGTAAGTGATGTCACTCTCTGTTTTACCACAGACCCCCAGTAACACTTTCCATATTGAGGATAATATTCTTTTTAAATGCACCACCCACACGTACCATAATCTTTAATTTAACTTAAAAATGGTAAATTAAAACACAACTGAAAGCAACTGATCAAATCAGCCATAAAACCCATAAAAAACAACTTACTTCAGCTAAAGTCATTGTTTTCCAAAGGTTTTATAAGTGCATGAAAAACTTTTTTTGTGAGATAAAAGGGCATAATCAGAGAGGGAAAGTAATATTTGTGAGTAATAATAAAATTCTCTATGAAATATTACCTTTGCATGTAACAACCAATTATCAACCCTAACTTCACCATATCTAACATCATTTTCAAGTTTAATTGATAGTCGATCTTTTAAAGATGTTACACCAGTTCTTAATGCATCACGAAGAGCCTTAGCAGGTTCCTAAAACAAAAAGACACAACATTAACAAAATCTAACTACAACAATCAAACAAATGATTTTAAAATTTAGACAATCATTAGTCAATCACAGAATATGTTAGCTCTCATCCAACAGTGCCATTTTACACTATCATTATGTATATATTTTACACTATGTCATTATGTAAAATATCAAAATTTACAATTAAATTGATAGCAGATACATAATGAAAAATTTCATATTATTATCAATCACCATAACTAGATTCATAATTTATCATAGATCTCAGAATGGTCTCATTTTTTTAATATGCCATATTATTCAAGGAAAAAAATAAAAATGGTCATTTTCAATATAACATACCTCAAAAGTCCTGTTAATAATAAAAGTGAACAGGACTCAATAAGTCCTGGTCAATTTTAAACCATGTTTATGGTTCACTGTAATTCTAAACCACTGATACTGGTTTCGGTTCAGACAGATAGAAAATGTTGTTATTATTAAGATTAACTTACTGATTGCTTCTTAACTGTAGCTTTGTAAAGAATTCTAGAAATATTACCATATTATAACTTATATTACCCTACTATTAATTGAAAGGCTCAACTCTCATAATAATTCAAATTTATCATCGACTTAAACGTTAAAAAAATGTCTGAACTAATTAGTCCAGTTAACTAACCTCTGGCAATCGAAGAATAAATTGAGATTCTAGCTCAACTGGCGCTTCTGCATCACGTCTATTAATGTCAGTATTTCTGTTCATATTTTTAATTCTAATAAATAACGTCTTGTGTTTATTTTACTAATCAGTAGTTAATTCTAAATTATTAAATGTCATTGCTAAAAACACAAAAAGGACACTTGAGACGAATAACTGAATAAATTGAGGTTAAGAAAAGTAAAAGAGTACACAACCAACCGATACCTTACTTGCGATTATTAATACCCGATTGGATATATAATCGAATATATGTCAGTTGTTAACTGCAAAAGATACAAATTAATTCGACTTATCGAACATCAGTTTTGTGTTTTCGGTTACTGTTGCAACATTCAAACTTAGTTTTAATTTTTTTTATAACAAAAATATTCGTATTTCTGTAGTTCAAGATGTACGGTAAATTTTTTTAAATAACTGATATTCTTATCATTATATTTTAATCGACTAAATTACTTCTCCTTTTATTCTTCGAATTTAATATCAAGTATAATTAAATTTTGTCTAAATCAAAGTTTTTTCGTCACAAATCGTGTATTTACATTGGTTCCGATAAAGAACCACAAGTAAATCGCATTAAAAAGGCACTTTACGAGGTATTTCCAGCCCAATAAATCGTACATAGATAAATAAATACACACGCACACACACATATATTAGCTGCTCAGCCCGGTTCGCCGGACTTCACAGTCAAGCAAAGATTCAGTCTGCTCTTTGAGTGTAAAAGGAGATTCAGTTTTTGAAAACTGATTTATTTATCGTAATCGTGTAAAAATATAACTGTTTTCCACAAAATCCATGAGGTACAGCCAAACGTGCGTTTTTTTATAGTCTTGAAAATTTTTTCAAGACACGATTAATTTCTGCGTATTACGAAAAATTACTGCAATTAAAAGATTTTTACTATTTGTTTTTTCCGGTACTTTAATTATTTTTCATATCGATTTCTTATTTCTATTTCATAATTTTAACGTTAGCCCTTGTGCTACTATCAAATACGCTGTTTGAATTTTTAAAATTGGTCGTACTGTTCCGGAGATATAAGTAAAAATAACGGATAATTAATCGAATGATCCAGCGTACATCTTTTTTATACAAACTTTAGCACTCAACATGGTAAAAATAAGCTCTTTGAATTTTTAAAATTGATCATAGGGTAAAACTTTTTAAATAACTGATATTCTAAAACGCACTTTACAGTATCTTCGTTAGTACGTGTCTCGTGGTGGTCATGAGACCGGTAAAGTATGGTCAGTCCCGTGTTTTTTTTATTGAAAATAGATCGATTAAGGTTACTTGGTCAATTGCTTTTTTTTCTATAGGGATTCCATTGGTTCTTTACAAAAAAGATTATTCATTAGCAAGTATGACTATATTTGCATGGAAATCTATCGACAATTCTATCTTCAACTCTATGCAAAAAATTAAATCAAAACACATTCTTTCAAGCTTAAATTTTCGTTCAATCATTTTCTTACTACATGAAGTTTCTTTTATATTTCAATATAAGATATTATTTTCTACATATAACTCTATGCCTAAACATATTTATGTTGAACTAATGTTTTTTTGCAAACCATTTATATATTAGATATCAACAAAATTTAATATTTTTACATAGTATTCTTAATAGTTTCATATCTTATTGAATTTATCTTGTAGAATTCGTTGTAGTATAAAAATAATATATATCGTATTAAAATGGGATCCCCATAGAAAAAAAAGAATTGCCCAAGTAACCCACTTGGTTAATAGATTTATTTTCAATCGAAAACACGAGATTTCGACCATATTTGATCGGTCTTATTTATTATTTAACAAGAATACACCTGATCATTTTTCGGTGGTTTACACCTGACCACATTCCGGTGCCTACTTTTTGGTTATATTTATTTTATGAAGAAAAACAATCGCAAAAATAAAAAAATATATATTAATATATTATTAATATATATATATATATATATATATATATATATATGAGAAACACTCATGGTGGAATGGTGGAAAGAAACACGCGAGGAAGTTGTTGAATATGGGAAAAGTACCATTCCAACTCGATCCCGGCAAACACCCAAAATTGGTTAATAGCCCGAAAATAAATCTCAAAATTAATTTGAAAAACGAAAAGAGACTACGAAAAAAATTAATCTAAAGAAATTGAAGAAAACTTCATAAAAACAATACACCCCACTTTTATCAAACATTTAGCCCCGTTTGCACAGACTTTAAAGATGAGAAAGGACGGTTAATACTAAACAAACCAGAGAACCTAAGAAGATTAGCAAAATACTTCAAAGAACTACTGAACTGCCCAAACCCGAAAGAAAACTTTAATTCCCAAAATCAAAACACCCCAGAATCTAAATCTCCAATCAAAGAAGCAAAACAAAACGTGATTAAATTTCTCAAAAACAACAAAGCAAGCATAGAAAACTGAACAGTTGCAGAGATGCTTAAATTCACGAAACACGAACTAAGCAAAAAACTTCCTAAAAACACCTTCAAAGAAATTTGTGTAACCAAAAAAATTCCCAAAGAATGGAAAAATGCCTTAATCCATCCACTTCATAAAAAAAGGCGCAAAAACCGATATAAACAATTACAGGGGAATCTCCCCCTATAAAATACTATCTAAAACTCTACTTGACAGCATAAACCCACAGTGGAGAAAGAACTTGGAAAATACCAAGGTGACTTCAGACCAGGTCGAAGCTGCGCAGAGCAAATTTTAACTTAAACAAATTCTACAATATCACAAAATAAGAAACTCCAAAACAATAACTATTTTCGTCGACTTTAAAAATACATACTACTCCATACATCATGAATCCCTCTTTAAAACTCTTGATGAATTCAAAATAGATGCGAAAACAATAAGCATAATCCAACAAACTCTAACGAACACAAAATCCAAAGTTAAGTTCTTGGGCGAACTTTCCGACCCTTTTGAAATCAAAATAGGAGTGAGACAGGGTGATGGACTGTTCCCAATCTTGTTCAATTGCGCATTGGAAATAGTGAACAGAGAATGGACCAAAGAACTTGAGAAACTAAACATTGCAAACACCCTATTTCTGAGAAACAAAGGACCTAAAATAAACACACTACGGCTAGCATTTACAGATGATATTGCCATCTTTGCTAAAAACAATCAAAAAGCGCAAATAAAGCAGGATTACAGATCTCTTTCGAAAAAATGCAATGGTTCACAAACGATAAAGCTATAAAAATCCAAAGAGTCCAAAATTTAAATACCTCGATGAAATCATAACCCCTAATGTTTTAGAAAAAGGAGCAACAAGAGAAAGAGTCAAGAAAATGAATCTCGCCTTTAAGTTAAAAAGAAACATATACAACAAAAAATCACTATCTTATAACACTAAATTAAAGTAATACTATTCTTTCATTTTACCGGAAGCCCTATATGCAGCCGAATGCTTCCAAACATTTTCAAATAAAGTTATTTTCAGAGGAAAAAAAGGATCCTAAGAAAACATTTATGTCACAAACTTTAAAAACGGAATCCACAAACTCAAAAGCGAAATTTACAGAAACAGATAAAATCTACAGCACAATACGAAAAAGGTTACAATTTTACAGCCAGTACTACAGAATGGATCCACAGACTCACAAAACACATCTTTGATAGATTTAATGCAGCAAAAAATAAACTCACATGGTTCTCGGAAGTCGATAAAGACATTAAAAAATTAAACATAAACGAAAACACCGTACAATATCGAGATCAGTTTAAAAACGCTAGACTCATGTTCTGTCCTCGGGTCTCTTTTAGCATTGCCACTTCCTCCTGAGTCGCCTCTTTGTATTAAAAAAGTTCATCACCTTCCTTGGGTGTCCATGCCTTTCTCCCCTCAGGTGCGGATCTAGGCTCCTTCTAGCATGACCGAAGTCATCAGAACATTTCTGTTTAACAAGCTAAATTAGCTCCTCTTCAATCCAGTTCCGATATGAGTTCCTGTTCATCCAGTTGTTGTGAAGGATAGGTGATATCCTCTTTCATATCACCGCCATACTTGAGGTGAGTAGAAGAGTAGTCCGAAGTTGAATTGTAATAATTCCAGACTGAGATGTATAGAAACGATATGCATAAAATGATAGAAGTCTGGTACTGTAGTTGAGTCTGAGGCCGCTATGTAAGTTGTAACTCTGTACACATTGAGATGTAGATTGAAAAAATATTTAACCTTTTCCCTTGAGTGGTTGCAAACCGGGAGTCCCATTTAGAATGTTTTGCATTCCTGTCTGCTAGGCCGCAGTTAGTACATGACTTCAACAGAGGTTGCTAGTCTGAGCTGTGCTGAATCCAAGAAGTTGGTGATGGCTCAAGGAACTTTTACCTAACACCACAGAACCCCATGTGCCTGCTACCATCCTGGTGATTTGTCATATATACAGAGAAACCAGTGCATTTCTGTTATAAGGATGACGTCTAAGTATTCAAAAGTGCCAGAGATTCTAATTCTTCTTGTCAACTAATTAGGCTATTGATATTCCATTAACGATCTTTAGAAATCTAGCCATTAACAGATTTTTGCGAATACTTGGGTGAGTAAGCTTACCAGGCCTCCTATTTGTTTGTCTAGGAAGTCTATATTGGAGGACAACTTTTCAGTTTGTCCACACCATTCCCATAACTACGCCCCACCACTGCAGCATTCAATCCGGGGAGAGTACTGGAATCAGTACCTCAACTCTTAGTTGAACTCAATATCCTTTGAAACAATATGAAGTTGTTTCGCACCAACTAGTCATACATTGTAATCGCCCTTTGTTACAACTGTTTCCAATAGTTTGTAAAGCCGCAGAACATCAGTGATCCCATATAGCATAACAGGCGGAGGTTGTGCTATATGGGATCACAGTTTTCATCTGGCTCACATTAATGCTGGTATTCTCCACTGAAAGGTTGTAAAATTTATTTATAAAAGTAAATTATTGGAGGTATTGTTAGGGGTCTGTGGCACTCTGAAATCTAGATTTTTGAGGTACAGTCTGCCATGGAATGGAAGCTGGTTGGGAGTCCATAATTTCACCCTTAGTAGAGATACATTTATTGGGTCCCTACTTTGATGACACCAGTGACTCATGTTTTTGAGAGGTTAGTAAACAACTTGAACTCTCACCATCATTGTTTAGATCAGCTGTTATCTGATCCACATTTACCTTCCTCTACGACCCAAAGGTTAGTCCGTTCAAGGTTAAAAAGAGCCACTAAAATGCAGGTAAGTCTTACCCGCATTTTAGTGCCTCTTTTTATAAGGCCTCTTATAAGGTATATCTATACCTTATAAGAAAAATATTTTCCCTCTCCTAGTTTACAATTTTTTTTTTCTATATAATATTACAGGTTAGGAACATTGTGTTTGCATCATATTTTAAAAATGTAGGTTCAATGCCATTCTCCATAGCAGTTGGCTTTCTATACAGTGGTCCCACTTTTGAATCTTGATCAGGAATGGAATTTTTTATATGCTACAAAATTCCACTTCCACATACAGGTTTCAAAGCTCCTGTGATGAAATAATTCATAGAGCAATTCATAAATTGTTTGTCATTGGTTTATTTAGTATTTCTACACATAAACCTCACCTACAATTACATCTGTATCTGCTCTTACACTGTCTACAGTTTTATGAGTTTCCAAATACATTCTCTTCCATGTTGAAGGATCAAAAGTCATAAACTCTTTGACAGCAGTTTTCAGCTCATCAACAATCTTTAGTGGTAAATGGGATAGTTTTCATTTGAATATATTTTAAAGGGAATTGCCAGAGATTGTTAAATATGGACTTCTAGGTGGTGGCCACTGAATTTCAGAGCTCCTACAAATCCATCACCCTTCAAAATAGATTTTAACTCTGCTCATTGTGTTGAAGCTACATCTTGCTGAAAAATGACAGTAAATTCTACATCAATTGATTGAAGTCTAGGATTAAAGTAATTTTCAAGCATATTAAGGAATGAAATGCTATTAACACTTTTCCTTCAAAAATGTGTGGTCTTATAATTACATATGGTGGTGGTATATAATTTTCTGATAAAAAGTGAAGGTTTTCCTTTACATCAAAAATATACAATTTGAGATCAATTACCCACTTATAGAAAACCTGTTTCAATGATTGAACACTGGGAAAACTTATAACTTGTGCTGTAAACCCATGGTCTGATCAAAAAGCTCATAGACATCAAGCAGGCATAAACAGTTTGAACCTAATATCATATAAATAAAAGCCTACTTTATATGAGTAGGCTTTTGTGGCCACTCTTAAAATATATTTAACTTTTTTATTCTGTATCATATCAGCAGCTAACCCCTTCGGGGAGCAAAAGGGTTATATTTCTATTGTTAAAATCAACTGGCCAGCTTCCCAGCAGTAGTCTTTTCGTAGAGTGAGTGATTTACATATTGAAGAAAAGATTTATCTATTATGAATATAATCAAAAACTTATTTTGACTTATATACATGTTACCAGCATATCACTGTGTGGATGTTACAATAAGTAAAATAAAATAATTACAATACATTAAAGTAGAAAAAAATAAAAAGATTATTATTCCACATAGGTAGTTTATAAATTATGTTGTTCATCTGGAGATTCTCAGCTTGAATGAATAATTTTTTGGTGAAGCAACTCTTGGGCATGCCACATAATTGACAGTGACCTAAACATTACTTGATTACTGTTGGAAATTGGTTAGGTATTGTCCTTGTCAATTGCTGGTGGTTATTGCTTATGATATTCTTAAAGGGAATTGCAGACATTTAAATCAAAATGGAAGATTGGTTGAAACTATCAGAATCCTTTGTATGAAAACATCTATATTTTTTCCTGTAAGAAATGTTGCTTCTACAATTTCTTGATAAATAGTCGAGTGCTATTGCAAATTTTCAGTTAAAATGGTGAAAAAAGGACTAGTTGTAACTTTCAAGTTTGTTTTTTAAAATGATCCTGAAGGTGTGGGGGATATGGGCCGTGTAAAGTTTGGTTATGTATATTTAGTATTGCAGCTGAAAAACAGTTACAGACAGAACTGGTAATCAGTTCTGTCTAATCGTATATATAAAAATTATTTTTTATATATATATATATAAAAATTATTTTATATATATATATATATATATATATATATATATAAATTATTTTTTATATATATATAGATTAAAATAAAATTGTAAATGAACCATTTTAAAAATCATACTTTAGTACATTTAGGTAGTGTAAACTACCTTTCTGCACAATTTCATACAAACTCTTAATGTTAATAGCATCATCTGCCTCTGGTCTATAGTAGCCATTATTAAATGTAAAGATGCTTAATGCAATTCTTGATTTGGCTAAATTTATACATTGAAAAAAGACCAGAAGAAACAAATTCATGAATAACTATAAAACAGCACCAACTAATCCTTTAATAAACCAAAGTTAATCCTAATCAATTCAAATTTGTCAGTACAATCATTTACTTTCAGATAAATAAAACACTCCACAAAACATATCAAATGATTTAAACATCTGCAGAAGTATCACACAATCAAATAAAAGCGAGTCCCAAAACTATATCTTCAGTATGTTTTTGAGAAATCTGGGGTTAAAACCAAAAAATTGTGTTAAAAACTTGTTTTTTTGTACAATAATGGATAATAAATACATAAAATGTTTTCTTAAAATGAGCAAGATAAAACAAATAAAAAGTTTTTATTTGTTAATTTGAATTTTTAAATGCATTATACATACCATTGCAACATATTTTGTTACATAATCAGAAAGAGAATTGCATCATAATGTCAGGAGCTGTTAGATCATGCATATGATTGTGTAATATTGTTTAAAAGAACTAGAGATGAGAGATGGGTAGGATAATAAAAAGGAAGTTGTGGTTAGTCTAGTGATGAACATATCACAAATCCTAGTAAAGTCAGTTACTTTTATATGGATTTGAGTACTAGATTGTGGATACTGGTGTTCTTTAGTGGCTGCGTTTCAATTAACCACATCTCAAGAATGGTCGACCTGAGACTGTAACAAGACTACATTCATTCACACATTGTTGAAAGTATTTGAAGTAATACCTTTTATAAAGCCAAAGAAAATTAGATTTGACAATGACATGTTTATCATGAATTAATTTCCGCAAGGATGAGTTAACCGAACAGCTAAGTAACTGAAATAAAGATTTGAGGCAACAGACAAATTCATAAATAAAATGACATGCGATTTTGAAAAACAAGTTTACTACTACTACTACTACTCGATGCATAAATACAGCTGAGAAGAGGAATTTAAATACAGAGATGTTATATTCTTATAAACCTATAAGAATTCAAACATGTATAAAAGGGTAAATAAAATCTAAATGAACAATAAACAGGTAGTAAAATTTGACAACATATATTTGAAAAAACCTAAACAAGGAAAATACTGTTTTCAAAGCTGTTAAGTTTTATTCTATAAGTTAAGTTATATTGTACTTTAAAAGTCTTTGAACCACAACCGAGATAAGATAATTCTATTCATTTGATTTTTCCATGCAGTATGTCAGAATCAGAGTTCTTTGTGAATAACCACTAAAAAACTATCAATTACTCTTCATTAATTGTTTATCAGCAACAAATGCTGATTATGATTCTGCAGTAAATTCAGCAGATATTAATTTTGGTATCCTTGATTTCTTTAACATACACTGAACTAGGTAGTTCATTAAATAAATTAATAAATATGTCCCATCTGATTCGACATGTAGCTCCATAAAAAGATCATGTTACTTGAAACTAGTAATAACTTACAATATTCTATAATAGAGCCATTACATAAGTTCATTAAAATATTTTAAAGAATGTCAGCTAAGTTAAGATTTAAAAAACAAGGTATGTATATATTGCAGATGAAACATTCCAAAGAAAACAAAAATAGGCCAACCTTTGGGAGGTACAACTTACCAAAGTAATGGGAAATTTTTAAGTAAAAAGAACTCAATCTTGAATTTAAAAGTATTTACAGATAAATTATGTATTATAGTCAAAACAATCTACAAACCTTTATTTTTCCGCACAATCACCATTGACTTCTACAGATTTTTGACTTCATTTAACAATTGTCATCCTTTATTTCATGTCACAAAAAGTCTATTGCTTGTTTCTTGAACCAGACAGAAATGTTCAACTCTGTCATTTTTGAACCGCTTCAATTTGAGCATTTTCTTTAAATGAATCACTGTGAGATTGGGGCTATAGGGTGGTGGTTAGCCAAAATTTATCCAGGAATTCAGTAATTTAAGCTGTTGGGCAAACTCAAGTTCATAACAAATACATAGACCACACTGTGTAATGAGGTTTAAACACTTCAGCATTAATAGTTTTGTTCTATAAAAGTAATCAAAATGCTTTCTTATCCTAGAAAATAGTGCCCATGAATTTTGGTACATAAGATGATTGCTTAAAGTTTGCTTTTGGGGTTTTACTCCCAGTAACGATGTGGCAAATAATCACCATTTACAAAATGCTGGACCACACTGGGTAATGAGACCCATATCTAAGCTCAGATTTTACAGAACACTTCTTCATTAATAGTTTTGTTCCATAAAATCATTCGATCAAAATTCTTTTCTTAAACTAGAAAATTGTAGCCATGAATTTTAGGACAAGAGATGCTTGCTTAAACTTCATTTACAGAATAACCTTAAAATCTTTGAGCTACAGACCAGATATTCTCTACTTATGTATACCCTGAATAGTCTTGCACAAACGTTTTTGTAATAGTTTCTTTTACTTTTGTAAAAGTAAATGTTAGGAAATTGAACATGCAATCCCTGAAACCATAAATCGCAAGATTGTAAAACTTTTGCTTTCACTTTTTTTCAGTGACAAACTGCTACACACTCTTCCTTCTAGGACATTTGTTTCATACCTAATGAATTTATAAATAATCTAAAATAAATTAACAGCGTGAACGTAACAGTTGGCATAATTAACATAGTACTCATTGTAAACTGCTTACAGACCAAGACAATAAACACTAAATGGCTCAATGATATTACATGTAAAAGATTCTGAATCAGAGCCACAGTCACAATATTTCAAAATTAATGTTGCTCAAAAAAAACAAAAAAAAACAGGCCTCATATTAACAGGAATATGCAGTTACTAGTGGAAGGTAGAAGCGACAAGCGACAAATACTTGGGACTTGACAAATTCATGAATAGCAAAAACATTGTTTTCTTTCTTGCCTGTCTGTTGTAATCAAGTCTAAGCAGGAGGTAATGTCTAAGCAGTAATATTGAGCAGTGAATTACAACTACTTTTTTGAAAGAAAGAGGCATTCAATTTGGGAAATGTTTAATCTCTCAGTTATAAGAATATTCTGAGTATATAAATCATTCAGAGAGGGTTGAAAAATGAACTTCATGCTCAGTGGTGAAAAACCTCAATTAATTAAGACAAGAAGACTAAAGCTAAAGTAAGTACTTTAGCTTTAAAAAGCTTTAGTAAGTACTTTGAATAGTATGCTAGTAGAAAAATCCCTGAAAGATTTGAATTAGTGTTTAGTATTGGTGGATTTTTAATTTTTTATAGCTTGGACAAAAAGATTGGCGACTGCATGATAATTTCACCAAAAGTATGAAAAAGGATAGTCGTTTTAGATTCTATAATAAATTGTGATGAAACAGGGGACCATTAAATTCACTGCACTCAAGCAACTGTGCAAAAGCTGAACATCTCCAGGAAGCAAAAAGAATCTTTTCACAGAGTTAAAATCATGGGTTTTTTGTTTTGGATTCACTGGGAATATTCTACTTGTGTTTTCTCACAGAACAAAGGACTATCATTATATTAGTACCATAACAATTCATTAATCAACAAATTGGAATCGCTTTAAAATTCATGAAAATAAATCGTGTAATACAATATTAAATTAAATTATAGGTAAAAATAAATAAAAAAATACAAATTTTAATACTAAATTTATTACAAAAATTATATCAGAATTAAATAATTAAAAAATAATAATAATATAAGTATAAGCTGGTTGCATTAAGAATGTTCAGAAATATATTTAAAAAATTAAAAAAAAAAATGTACATATATGAAATAAACTCCCTTAAAAGCAATTTATTACAAAAAAAAAAGGAAAAGTTTTGAATCATTTTATATAATTTAATTTTGTAAAAGTATAATAAATAAACTGTACCGACCAAATAAATTTTAATTAACTTGTTTTAACAAGATGAGGGGGAGGAGGGTATCTTCCCATTTTTATTTTAATTAACTGTATAAATATATCCCTGGTTTCAGCTTCTGCGGTGCTCATTATTTTTTGAAACTTTTAGCCAATCTACAAATTCATCCAGCATAACTGGCCCTAAAACAAAAATATAAAACATAGGGGAAATTATTCTTTTCCAGTGTATCTTTTAAAAACAAGCTATTAACTATCAGATTTTTCACATATTTTATATACCTAACTAAACTTTATTACCTTTAAAGGGGCAAAAGTATACACATAAGCAAGAAAATTATTAAATAATTGGTTATTCTATTAGCTAAAGTCTCTGCCTCATCCAGAAAAATAAAAATATATTACTAAAATTTTAACAATTCATAAATATAATTATACATAAATTATTTGTTAATAGTAACAACTATAAATTGCTATTCCTCATCTTCTGTTGATCAGATTTAATTTTATAAGGCAGCATAAGGTTGTGGATCTTTATACAGGAGAAATAGTAACTGCAGCATCCTCTACAGTTTAAAAAACGACTACTTTGGAGTTGGAAATCTTTTCAACCTTAAAATAATTGAAAATTATTTCTGAGCCTTAACAACTAATTTTAACATAATTTAACATAACATACAGTATATAATACTTTGATACAATTAATTTAAGAAACTGTTTTACTATGCTTCTGTTGCCAAAAGATCTTTTGAAGATCTAGTGACCAGTTTATTTAAAAGTGACAACTAAAATAATACTTTAACTTTAAATAATACTAATTAAATAAACCTGGGTTTTCTTTTTTTCAATTAACATTTTCTAATTGTTACTTTTTCTGTAATAATTTTACTTATTGTATTCACAAATTATCTTTTTAAGTTCATTACAGTCAAAGCATACTGTAAATTATTTTTATACATTAATATTAATTTACCCTTCTTTGTCTAATATTATATTTTGCTCATGTGATAGGGTCTTTCTAAATTCTTTCAGGTACATAGTGGAGAAATTCCTTTTATGAACTAGCAGCAGATTTATCCATTCTTGATCTTATCTGATCTGGTTTAGGATGTATAGATCTGAATTACATATGCAGCAGTAAATGAGTTCATGAAATTTTCAGAAAAAGATATTTTAGTCTGTTTATAATCAACATTTAATTTAAATCCAATTTAGGTGATTAAGTCCAGTGTAAAGAGTTTAATTTTATATTTTCTATAGAGAACTTTGTAAACAAAAAAAAGTGTGTAAAACCAGTAGGTATGTAACATGCAAAAGACATTAACAAATGATTCTCATTCAAAGCAATAAGCGCTAGCTGCTAAATGGACTGAGAAATTTTTAGATTTATTAATAAGAATTCATCTTATCTTTATTATGATTTTACCCAACAAGCACATATAATACCTTTAAAACATTTAAAATAAATTTTAATGTTATGGATATAATTAATCATTTATCTTCATTTATACACAGATTATAAATAAACAAAAAAAGAATTTGATACTAACAAGCTCCATCAACATCATAGTTTGAGAGATCATTGAGAATGGTGCGAGAAAATTCGAGTATGTTGCACCACTGGTCCTTGTTGATCACTTTGTACTTTGAGTGTTCGAGGAAAAGGTTAAACTGGCCAAATAAACTCCAGTGTTTGCCCAGCAATAACTGAAGCATCGCTTTAGCCGTGTCCATGTCCATACTTCTCTGATCCTTATCCTGACAATCAAACATCAGAAGTGTCTCAAATGTTGATTCTTTTACTTAGATATAATTACATAATATTTTAATACTTTAAATCTAACAACATATTCTAATGAATCTTAACTGTACAGCAGTGAACTAAATTGCCATTCTATTTACTATTATACGATATAGTAGTTACAGTGTAGCAATGTGATTTTCGTTATTTTAATTACATAAGCTTGAGTAGAGCTGAAGTGGTGCTGATAAATAATAATAATAGACATCAATGATTAATTTAATAGGAATTATGAAAATTATTGGTTTAGAACCTGAATATTACAAAATATCTACCACTAATTATTACTACTAAATCAGATTTATTAGCATACAAATGCAATCATTAAGATTTCTTCTAACATTATTTGGTTCGGAGTTCAGAGCAAGCTCATCAACAAAGAGTCAATATCTTTTAGCTGATGATTCAGTTCAACTCTTCTTTATTTTCTGTATCTGAAAATTATGTGGCAGCAGCACATCTTATCTGTGGTGTAATCTGCAGCAAAGAACCAAGGGATTGAGTTCAGGGACTAGGGGGGTTTACAAGAAGCTAAAATAGTAAGGGATAAATGTATTAGTTACATCACATTATAGCACATTCTCTTATCTTACTCCAAAATTTAAAACTAAAAATGAAATGTCTTTTACATAATAAAAATTATATAAATAAATTAAATTAACACTTTCAGTGCCACACCTGCATGTAAAAATTAATCCCAAGTACTTTAGTTTTAAATTAACTGAATAGGAAAATTGAAAAAAGACAAAGGAACAAAGTCCGAAATGGTGGTCTACTTTTCAAATGTGATATTTCTGGTAGAGCCATATTTTGATACACAGCACAAATTATTTGTTGATAATGAATAGCCTACAAATGTCCAAAGTTATTTTCAGTAACTAATGAAAAAAAAAAAAATTCCAATTAAGAAGCAAGAGGTTGGGTGTATTTTAACAAAATAATTATTTTTATATAAATTAAAGCAAATTTTCTCATGACATGATTGTAATAAATAATACTTACCCTGGCAAAATCATAAGCATATCTGTATATGCTTTTGAATGCAGTTTGGTCATTCAAAACTGATCTCAAATATTCTAATTTATTCTGTACTTTTTGTACTGTGTCACATCTAAAATAAAACAAAAAACAACCATTTATAAAACTTCTTAATTTATAATTTTATAACCAATTACTAAAAACAGTTATTTCATTCCTGATTTGATATACAATAGGAATATCTTTGTTATAATGTTAAGATTTTTACAAAAATATGCTTCGAGTTCTACAAGGTGAAAAATATGATACGTACTGTAATTCAGTCAATCCTTTGAGCCATTCTTGTAGCGTGAAAAATCCCATTTGACGGGCATTCATTTTCCAAGCTAGAACTAACATAACAACATTCTCTGGTTCTACACCAATATCTTCACAGAATTTTTCCATACCTTCTGGCCCTATAAAAAAACAGGTTATAAATAATTAAAACTCGTAAGTCACAAGACAGATGTAAAATATCTTGTGTTCTGGATTAATATAATTTTCCTTTAGATAAATTACAAAATCATGATATGCAACATGCTAATATTAACTCATTCTGAATAAAAATGAACTTACTGTCACTAGGGATTCAAAAATAGAAATTCAGGAAGTGTATATAAAATAAGAAGTAGAACCAACAGTAAAATGCATAATAAATAGAATTTAAAATCAGCTGATGACTGGCATGATTTCATCAATGTTTAAGTATTTAGAGGCCTACAGGATAAGGACCTTTAGAGCATAACCAGCCACCAGAAGCAAACAATGCCTGTGATATTGTATTCCTGTGTTTAGTGGATTAACTATTAACAAAAATCACGTATAAACAACCCCAAATAGCAATCTTAATACAAACTTACCAATTTATATGAGAAGCATTTTCCAAATCCATGAATTCATCATCAATTATGAGCAAGCATCATTTATAAGATATTTATATATATTTGTAAAATTGTCATGAAAAATATTAGTTACATGTTTGCTAGCTATTATTAAAACACTTGTGTAAATCTAAATAATTCATGATCAAAATTTAGATCTGTTCATTCACCAGTATGTGTTTGGATTGTAAATATTTTTTTTTAAATATTAAAGTTTATGTTTAGAACCTATTAATTTTATCTATACACATTTGTTTACAATCATTTTAAAATGCTATTCTTAATTTATCTTGAGAAATAATTTTAAATGATTACAATTTAAATATTTTGTTATTTATTGGATTAAAAAGCAGAATAATTTTCACTACTGTTTATATAATTATGTTACTTGCATTTTTAATAATACAGTATAAGCAATATTGTTTAAGATTTATTTTTTATTCATTTATTTTATTAAAATGTAATTAATGAAGCATTTGTTTTTTGTATTGATTATCACATCCATTTTGGCCCAAAATGTTGTATTATGCTCTGGGGATTGAGCTACAATTATTAAAATTTATATAATTTTATTGTAAGGAATTATTTGGCAAAGAATAATCATTTTTAAACAGTATGGAAACTGTGCCACAACTAAAGTGTGAAACTAAATGTTAACCATATGAAAAACAGAATGACTGCTAGTTTAAATTTTACATTTAAATCAATTACACAGGGGAACAAAAAAATATACGATTCTAATAGTATTTTCCTCCTGAATTAAAGAATGCAATTGGTTTTTCCCAATCACACAAGGTTTCCGAGAGACAGGCATTTATAATTTTAAACATTTTAATACTTTCTGCATTCTTAACTAAACAATATTCAAACATTTGACTCTCCTAGAAAGTAAGAAATGATTTTCTGCTATATTTTGCCCATGGAGCAACCCTCTTGATGGTCCAACAATAATCGGCCAACAAATCGGCCTTGATCTCTTTTTCCATAGCTAAAATCTCCTGATGAAAGTTCCCCATGCTAATCACACACTACACCAAGATTTTCCAGGAAGAAATCTAGGTGCAAGTGCAGGAAGTGTACTTTTAAAGACATATTACAACCCAAATTTTTATAGATGTTATAAGACTGACAAAATTACTGTAATTTTCCACCTTTTGATTTCCCAAAAAACTAGTACATTTTTGAAACTTTTCATTATGCATTACTGATCGTATTTGTGGACTCACAAATATTCTTCCTCTTTATTTACTAATTTGGCAGATTTAAGTGCTTTAAATTTAGAATTTAACTATGTATTCTTACATAATTACATCACTAATTTCACATTTTTCTGTTCAGGAATAAGTGATTCGCATTTAGGCCATTCTTTTCTAATGAAATGTTTTTCTGTCCCTACTATCCCATTCACACAAAAAACAGTATTTTGTGTAACCAAGAGTAAGTGCAATTACCTTCAAAAATCATCACAAATATTCCATTTATACTCTGCATATTGAAGCTTTTCCAATATAAATTTAAAATTTTCATATACTAGCAGAGTAAACCACAGGTAGTGCTGAGAATTTATTACCATTACACAGAAGCACAGCTTTTAAGAGAAGAAATGTCATTACAAAACACTAAGCCATTTTTCTTCAGAAAATAGTATTAAGTTTTGGATAACTTAATATTTGAATAACTAAATCTCATATGAGATTTAAAGATTTCTTGAGTCAGTAAATGAGACTCAGATGAACTGCTTTATTAAGTTGTATCACCAGAATCTGTTTCTTTTTCTTCCTTACTTACATGATGTTCTGAGGCTTTGCTATGGGCAATTCTTCGCATTGTCGAACTGGAGATTGTCATTGCAGATTGCCAGTTAGGATACACCACTGTATGTTTTGATTTTGACGTAATCCCTTTAATGTTTGTTAAGCAGAAATAAGTCAGAAGAGTGATCATTGGGTTCCCTCTAAATCATAGGGATAGCAAATGGCATGTGGCATGTGCCATTTTTCCATGTAGTGAGAAGCCTAGAACATGATAAATAACATAACTGATGGGGTAAGGTTTTGCCTTTGGAACTTTAGCTCACTTCACCACATACATAAATTGTTAATGATTTAAACAAACTCACACATGTAGTAAATATGCAATACACAATAATTCCAACACACAAAGCAGTCATAATGACATGTTTACTGCTTCACTACTATCTCACAAATGGCATTGTTCTGATGAATGTGTGCTACACTAGATCATGTTTGTACATGTCTATACACAACTGAACCTGCACAACAGTAGCAATGCTACCCTTTGAGTTAGCTCATTTGGTTCTTTCATATTTACAATGCTCTAGGAGCTTTTACTTGACAATGGATAAATGGACAAAAAAAAATTAAAATAACAAAACTGTGGGTGCTGGAGAAATTTTGAATACATATTTGAAAGCAGGATAAAAACTGCATTAAGTACACCTATTAGTAAATCTTGAGAAAAAAAAAAATGTTGACCAGTTTTATTTATAACAGGTATTTATAATACTGTTGCATATGCAGCTGACAAAAACAGACAGATTTTTGTACAAATTGTAATACATACATTTGCACTCTGAAACTGATATACAAGGCATATTCATAAAGTAAGGGGTCGTTCAGTCATTGAAAAAATTAACTTTAATTTAGTTTATATCTATTCACTTTTCTTTTCCACAATCGCCATTCAGCTCTAAGCACTTTTCAAAACACTGCACCACTTTCTTTAATCCCCAAGTTGGCTACCTGGGAATTGAACCAGATGACAATGGCAGACTTGAGTTTGTCATTTTGAAACTACTGTCCACAAAGCCACGTTTTCAAATTCAAGAAGAGAAAATAGTTGATAGGTGCAAGGTTGGGACTATATAAAAGGTGGTCAAAAAGTTCCCAATGAAAATCTTGAATCTTCTTCTTGGTTAAGGCAGTGGTGTGAGGATGCGCATTGTCATGGAAGATTACACTGGATGACAGTTTCCTGCATTGTTGATTTTGGATCACACATCTCAGATTTGTGAGCGTTTCACAGTACATGTCAGCTGTTAATTGTTGATCCATGTTACATGAAATCAACCAAAATGGTGTCTTTTTCGTGCCAAAAAACTGTAGCAACATTTTTCAACTAGTACGGAGACTGTTTAAACTTTTTGAATTTTGAGGAACTTAAATGGCGCCACTGCATTGACTAGTTTCAATTCTGTGTTAGTGTACGATATCAGTCCAAAAACGCTCATCCACTGCACATTATTTGCTATTTATGTTTGTCTGTGAACATTTTTGGTACCCACCTTGCACACAATTTGTGATATTAAAGCTTTTCTGTGATTAACTGTGTAGATAAAGGTGCATCCAACATTTATAACATTGTAGTTTTTGGTTCACTTGTTCAATGATTTCATCGGCCTGAATACTGGGCCTGCTACTCTGCTCTTCATCATGCACGTTTGTGTGGCCATTTTTAAAGTCTCAGCATCATTGTCTAACCTTTCCTTCAGTCATTACTGTAGGTCCATACAGTAGGCACAACTCCCAATGAATTTCAGCAACTGAAGATCCTTTTGCACACAAAAATCAAATCACATCATGTATTTCACAACTGGCAGAAGAAACGATTTTCACAGTCATTACAATTGCACTCAACGGCAGGCAAATGATTACTGAATCAAGACAACAGCAGTGGCTTTGTAAGTAGCTGATAGATGGCCCTTGAATGCGTGAAAGACCGTGTGTGCAGACCCGCTAATATTTAAATATAAGCAAACAGCCCTTACTTTATGATATGCTTCGTATATGAGCTGAAATGAAACAATAACTGTAGAAACAAATTAAGATCCTTTAATCAACAAACAGTTTTATTAATAAAAAGGAATTACTTCGGTTATTTTTCTGAAGAAATAGTGAGAGTGAAACATATTACCATAAAAATAAAAAGTAAAAGCAATGATAAAATTACTTTAATAAATTCAAAAATTAAAAGCAATCAAAAAATAAATTAATAAAGCAAAATTTCACTCACTTCAGAAAATATGGATGAAACAGAAAATGGGGGAAAAAATTGTACAATGTACAACTGTAATTGTAATTGCACAAAGTAAAATAAATTACTATGGTTAAGTCTAATGAAACTGTGCTCTATCCTTGAAAATATTGTAATTAAAATTACTACACCTATTTGAATGGACGTACATAAATTGTTTTCTTAAGATAATAAATAGCAAATTTATGCTAAGTAAGACAAATTAAAGGAAAACTGCAAATAAAGGAGCATTTATCTCTCATTATGTATATAGAAAACCAAAGAAATCATAGCCCAACACTGCTAGGAAACTGGTCAAAAATCAACTTATAAAAACCAGTTTTAAACAATTTCTCTAATAAATAGCAATTAAATAAGTCAGGAAACTTACTTTATCATTAATAACACATACTTTATTATTCAATAATTACAGAGGATCAATATTTTAATAACCTTTTAGAATTTTTAATTAAAAATCTGTAGAAAGTTTTCTGCAATAATAACATTAGATTATTAACATTTCTCAAAGTTTAATCTGGGTTGAAAGTTTTAGTTGTGGAAACTATTTTTAAAGTATTAGTTTTTTTTTTAATACTAATTCTCAGCATCTACTGACACTGATTATCAAACTGGAAATCTAGTTTCTATATAATATGTATATATATATATATATATATATATATATATATATATATATAAATTTGATAATAGAATCAACATTTATAATAATAGTGATAAATTACCAACCTAATAACTCAGGATCATCTGGTGATGTGTATTCCCTGAACCATGCGATACATCGCTTCTGACTAAATGAGGAAGTATCCTCAGATTTGGAAAATCTGCGAGTGCTATAAAAAAAATTTGACAAATTTAATTATAATAAAAAAGTGCATTGAATAACAATCTTAAAAGACAAACATTATTAAAAATAACTTATTCTACCAAATAAGGTATTTTGCTGACATTCATTCAAAATTCAATTAAATCCAAGTTCTATCACAAATGTTAAACCTAAATCATATTCTGTATTACAAAAGACTATCATTATTAAAATTTCACATTATATAGCAAGGTGGCAAACACTTAAATTATTTTTAATGAAAAATGTAGTCCTGTTAATCCATAAATAGAGAAATAAGTAACCTATTATACACTCAATATCCATTCAATGACATGGCATCCATCAATGCTGTAGGAATTTTTTTACTCAGCAGATTGTGATACCTTTGAACACACACTACACAAAATATATATCCTATAAAAAATACTGCTACAGAATTTTCTACCCTAAAGAAAGTAGTTTACTACTTTCAACCTATAATAAATAATTTACATCATAATAAATCTTAATTTTTTAAATAAAAAAAATACAGAATTTTGGTTTTAATTTATTTAATGTTCTAAAGAAAAAATACTTGGGCTGCAGCATAATTAGAAATCAATGATATCTATACTTGCTCTACATCCAGGTTTCATTACAAATTACACTCAAAGTAAAATGTTAATTCATTAGTAATAATATTTTTATTACTTTCTGTTATATTTATTATACATCTTTTAAAAGAACTATTTTTAGTTAAATATTAATAAATAATAAATAAATATTAAACTTTTAATATTAAAATGAATATTAAAGAGAATCTTAAGAATAAAATTTATATAACAAAAAGGTTATTATGAAGTATCATTTAAAATAATAATGCAGCAAAATTTTAACATAAAACTAGGACTGATAAAACAATATGACGATTTTACAACGTATTTAAAAATAAATTAAAACAATTAAATAAAAATCTATATTTAAAAATAATAAAAGAAAATACTTTCTTCTCATCACCCATGCAACAAATTAAAGAAATTGTAAACAATAACAAATCCCAGTTTGGTCCTCGGGTAAGCAAAATGGATAGCAGGCAGGCAGTACTTGTCCTACTTTTGCTTTCCTACAACAGATGTAGTCACAGACACAAGACACAAACATATACTAAGGCTAATACATACAATATACCAACACAATTTCATCTTATACATCTCTGTTCTATTAATAATCTACTCTAATATCGCCCCCTCAGACAGACTAGGCCAATATGCCAGAAGGTTTTTTAACTACTACATTATTCTTGCTAAAACTGATTAGTTGCCAAATACCAACAGAACAATCAATTCAAGGCCAATGGACTTTCACCCTTTTGTTATTATTATTTGTTATAGAACTTAAGGTTTTTTTTTTAAATTACATACTAATAATTGCAAAAAAAACTGAAGAAATATGGGGAATAAAAACAAATAAAAATATCTATACATCATTATTTTCTTTATTCTTCCACTTATCTTTCAGAGAAAATTAAATTTCTTTAAAAAATTTCAATGAAATAATATGAATATGAAATAATATATAAAAAATAAATATTTTTTATATTTTTTAAACAAATATTTTTATTTATTAAATAATAAATATTTGCCATTTAAATGTGAATGTTGGCAACACTAAACCAATGCAATTCAAATATATTGAGGATTTGATTCATCAATATGTTAATTTTTTTTTCAAATAAGGTATGTTTTGATTAAATATTCCTTTTTCTTCTGCAGCTTTATTTCAAACTCAAGTAGTTTCACGGAATGTCAATCTTCATTCTTCTGTGATTTATATTTCTTCTTACCACAATCATGTCATCTTTTCTTTGGTTGTCTTTTCCTTTGCCCCTGAACTTCCATTTCCATTACTTTTTTTAGAAACATAATGTATTGAAGTTTGTTAACACTTTAAGTAATTATTAAATAAAATATTTTAAATATATCTGTAAAATAATATTTCTACAAGTATTAAACCTGTTCTACATTTTAAATGATAATAGTCATTTAAATGACTATTCTAAAAATTAGATTCTTTCTGTTTAAGATTTTTACAATCTAGAAGTAAACAATTTGAGGAAGTCTTAACCCCAGGAAACTGAATCCAGGCAAAAACTTGCTAACAAAGAATTTTCAAGCCTATGTTTATATGGATATTTTTCTTATTTTTTGCTATTTGAATACTCTGTATAAGTAATACTAATGAAGAGAACAACAAAACTAACAAAATGTAATTTGTTCATATTTGAACAAATGAAGTATATATCACTTTGTCCACAATAACGTACAATATTTTATCTAACATAATTCAATAGTAATATTTATGCAATATTAATGTTTAAAAAAATTTAATGGATGCCATTTTGAAATTTTCAAACTAATCTATTTTTTAGAAAATATTATTAGGTACATTACATTAAATTTCATTAATACCTTAATCTAATCTTAACATACAAATTTTTATTGTTAAACAAAAAATGGCAAACAAAAAAGAATTAAGCACAAGATAAACACTGTTTATTTTTATGCCCTATATCAGTCTCAAGTTTGGCCAAGACCTCCTCCTGGACTGGGACTGGATGTAAAAGAGTAATGGTTTGTATAAATATTTAAAAATAATAAATATATTAAAGCAAACATTTGATGATATTAAATAAAAAAGTATTAAAAATTTGATGGTGTTAAATTCCAGAAATCACACTTTCTTTAACATTATTTAACAACTCATTGGAAGAATTGTATTTATTATGTGTAAGTTTATCATTTAATTAAATTAATTCAACAGAAGGATTTTTTAAATGGATATCTGTTCAATTACAAATTGCAACAAAAACTCTTTCAAGTTGTAATAAAAAAGCTGTTTCTCACAAGCCAAAATATTGTCCTTAGATAATTGAATATAGTTCTATTAGGAATAAAGTGGTTTATTTTTTAAATTTAAAGGCAAGGATAAATTACAATTTTCATTTCATTAAATATTCTATGTATTCATACTTATCTGCACCAAAAAATGATTTGACAGCACACTTTTTAGACCCTAAAACTCATTCTTCTATTGTTATTTCTATAACATTGTTATCCACAATCTATTAACATTTATTATAAAACAGTTAATTTTATTTTTCATTTACTATTTTTCCTTTTGTATAATCTGTTTACTACTTTCCAGATGCAACAACAGATTTAGAAGTAAATGTAAATTATACTTTAATGATTTAAATTAAATTTATGATTTTAAGTCAGTCATGTTCAAATTGCATTTGTCCATAAATTATATTTTTATTGCTGCTTTTATTATTTATATTCTTTTAAGTGTAAGGCATTTAAATTTATATTTTTTTTATTACAAATAACAAGTTTTCTTTGCTTAAGTGAATTGGTATAATTAGATTTTTATTTTATTTATATAATTTAATTGTAAATGTTGAAAAAACAAAAGTTTCTAAAAGTTCCAAGTTAAAAAGTTTCTGTTAATATTATAAAATTATAATTTTTTTCTTAAATTTAAAAGCAATTTTACAATTTTATTTAAATGTTTTTAATATATGCATTGATAGTAAAATTTAAGGAATATAAAAAATAATTTGTTTCTTTTAATACTGTGAATTTATTCATTTTATCTTTATGATTAAATAGATTTTTGTTAATTTATGTGTGCTTTAAACAACATTTCTTGTTATGTATTCTGTTAAATTAAATTCAACATTTAACAAAAAAACTCGTCTATGTTTCAGGTTCTCTATTGAAAAATTCAACAGTTTATTGGCATAACTGAAAAAATTATTACTGAAACAGCATAATTTAATTTAAATTATTCAAGAATTCATAATTAACTTTTTAAAATACATTTAAATATAATGTATCTGTTGCTTGATAATATATTATCTACAAGCATATTTTAGCAGAATAACTATCTTTTAAGTAAGATAGAAAAGTACAAAATTTTTAATTTTTAATAAATTATTCTACAGAAGCAGAAATTTTAGTACAGTATTAATTCAATATTGTTAAAGTAAAATAGCATAAGATTAGCAAAATAAAAACCTATCATAGAACCCAATTAATTGTATAGATTGCATGATTTTTCCCAACAATCAGTTTTTTGAAATGTCTGGTTTCTTTATTGAACAATTTAAAATCTGAAGCAGAAGTTACAATCCTATATATAATAATAATATAGAACACTATAAATACTTAGGAAATAAAGTACTTTAGAATGAATTTTTGTCGGTCCAAAATTTTGGTATCAGGTTTTTGTGAATGTTATTTCAAAACCCCTTCAGTCACTACTGGAAGATGCATATATGTACACATAGATGTATTGACCTGTATTTTAAATATCTCCAGACTGGCTTAACATAAATTCTTTGAAGATTGCTAAAAAAATTTACACATATACAATGAGTCAAGTACGGAAACCCCCTCAAGAACCTTTCAGGATTAAGTATTGGTCAACCACTTTAACCTTTGATGAGAAATAAAATTTCAACCCCCTTCTTGAAGGGTGGCCCAGGGATTGTAACTCAAATATTTAAAATGGTAACACTGTGTGATACACATTATCTTAAGGCCTCTTTAAGACAAGAAAAATGCCATAAAAAGTTTGTATGATGTCTGTACACAAAATGGCAGCAGGATAAAGTTTGGATTTTGAAAAATTATATTGATAATTTAAGGAACTTATAGCAAATAAATTTATAAAAATTTGATTAAATTTTGGGGGTTATAATTTTGTAAAAAGTATAGTTTATCATAAACTATACTTTTTAAATGGCCCCATAGAAAGCAATCCAATGTTGACAGGTCAGGAGATCTCGCTGGACATATTGTTGACCCCTTGGGCCAATCCATATTGTTGAAACTAAAATATTTTGGAAGTTGGGGCCAACAATGTTTTGAATGATATAGTTTAGAAGCAAAGCCTGTATATTTTACTGCGTTTAAATTTCCATCAATAAAATCTTAGTCATTTCCATTAATTTCTCTCACCAGATGAATTTTGAAGGGTTTGAAATTTTCACTTTATGTTCAAATCACTGAAGTTGGCTAATGTTATGTTCCCATGCTGCTATTCTGAGTAAAGGAATGATAATTCTCAAATTCTTGCATCATCTCTAACATCTTTTATTATTTGTTGCAGATTTAGGCAGCTTTGTTTTTCCCTATTATAAATGCTCTGTTCTTCAAATTTTCTGGTTTCTGACACTGTACCTTTTGATATAGGGTTGCAACCATTAAATGTTGCATGATTAATTCACAAAATTCACTATATATGACCTAACTATCACCCAAAGCCCCTCCATTATTAAAAGTGTGACCCTCTCCCATTCACTAAGTGACATGTTGATAACAATGTTAACAGGTAGCAAGCATAGAAAAAACTGATTCAGTAAACAATTACAAAACAGGTAAAAAATATGTAAATAACAAAAGTGGCTGAAGAATACAGTAAAGGTAGACACAAATTCTCATAAGAAACTAACAGTGTAGCAATGAAACACTAATATTACACAACAATGATGTAGGTGCATTTTTGAAATTATGATCAGATCAGCATGATATTAAAAATTTAACTTATTTACATTTTAATTTAATTCAGTTTAATTTCTTTTTTTAATTTTATTATTTGAACTTGCTAAAAATTTAATAATTTTCAAAATCCAAAATTTATTCCACCCCATTTTGAATAGCTGTCACACCAATGTTTTACTTTGTGACATTTTTTTGCCTTGAAAGATACGTTTCAAAATATAAATCACACAAATTGTGTTAGCATTTAAAATATTTGAATTACATCCGTTAGGCCACCCCCCTCCAAAAAAAAGGTTGAAATTCTATTTGTTGTCAAAAGTAGTTAAATTTATCCTGAATGTTATACAGTATTCTACCTGGAAGCAGTTTTACAGCTGTTGAAGGGATTCCATACTTTTGACTCTGTCTGTGTATGCGAGTATACATATAGAAGTGGAAGTTTTCACCATTTTGGATTGACTTTTTCTGCAGTATTTGTAGAAAACTGAGCTTTAGTAAGATGAAAGTACTTAAGTTATTTAAAAAGTTCTAAAATTTTAAATCAATCAGGGTTGTGTAGATTATTTCTAAACAGTTTTCACTTCATACCTCAAAAAATCTGTCAAATAATCTGTTAGAAATCCATTAAAGTAAAATATTATTCAGGCTTTTTTACTTTTAAACATTATTTTACTTTTAAACAAAAAATTTCCAAGTGAACAAAGCTATCTCACTTATATTCTTTTAGCCAATAATTTCCTCCAGCACAGGGGAAAAAAGAGGATGGTCTTGGGTGGTTATCAGCCAAACTTACAGACTAATTCACAGCATCAAAATTAACAAAAAGCTCCATATAGAGATATATATGCCCTATCTTGATTTATTTTCCTTCTATTCACCATTTTGGGGTTTTTCAATAAAAACGTATATTTTAAGAACAGATTGAGATACTTTAATGAAAATTGGTACACAACAAACCAACATCTTCAACAGAATAAAAGTTTGAAAATTTTACCTTTGAAAATTCCAAAATTGCAGCCATTTAATATATATGATTTTACCATTAATAGCTAATAGTTTTATGGAGTAATATTTTTAAGCATTTTATTGTGAATAAAATTACATTTACTGAGATGAATTGGTTAACACCCATAATTTGACAAAGTGAAACGCAAAAATTCTGCACGCTAACAAGCATAAAACTGTCAACCGACATAATTTCCGGTCTGCCTACAAACAAGTAGGTAACATGGTACCAGATTTCACATTTACAGGGTTTCTTCTAACATCATTAAATAAATTTTATATTAATTGTAAGATTTAATTAAACTGTTTCCTTATGAGAGATATACAACAGGTTATGAATTTTTACATAATTAACACTGCTACATTTCAAGCCACCTAAAGAAATACAAGAGGTGGATCAAAAAATAAGTAACACCCTTGCAATGTTCTTGAAAAGAAAGGGATATTAATATCTTGTGGTGGCAGCACTGGTTGTATTGTCTTCACGCTCCCTCAGCAGCAATTCTGTAAAACATTCAGTATGTGTGTAGCATCAATATGGCGTGTCCTCTAGAGGTTTTGTCCAGCACAGTAGTGCATTCAGTAGCCCAGTTTTTGTGGCCAAAAATTACAATTGTTGTGAAATTCAACACAAATTATTGAGGTATACAATGACAATGCAATTTCATGCACTATGATCACAAAATGGTGCCAAATGAAAAACAAATGTGAGCGATGGACTGCATGCTGGGCATCCAACTGCAAATACAACAGGTAATGTGGAACACGTGAATGAAATGATCTGGAGAAACTGGCGCATTAAAATTAGATTTCAAGTGAACTTAACATCAGTTATAGTAGGGTAGTATGTTTGCAATTATTCACGATCAGCTTGGTTAAGATGTGAGCACGACAGGTGCCACATCTGTTATTCGTCAACCACAAACATCAATGTCTTGCATCTGCTCTTTCTTTTCTTCAACATTGTTCCAGGACTGGTTCACAGTTTTTGAAACAAATCATAACAGGGGATGAGAACTGGGCGCTTCATTACACTCCTGAGACAGAACAAGCATCGCATGAATCGAGACAAAAATGCACCACAACCAAAAAAGTGAAAATATTCCCACATGTTCAAAAGGTTCAGCTTGACAGTTCAATTCTGAAGGAGTTTACAGTGAAAGTATGCCCTGATGAACAACAATTAATGCCGAATTTTACTGTTGACTTAAAAAAAATTGCAGTTGCAATTTAAAAAAAAAATTGCATTAAAGATCGAAGACCAGGAAGAGATTGAGCAATGGGATCATTTTTCTTCATGAAAATGCTACTCTTCATTCAGCTCATGTGACAAAGGAGTTACTGCAAAAGTGTGTCTCATCCCCTTTACCCCTGCTTAGCACCCTGCGACTACCACCTCTTTGGTCCTTTCAAAAGAGAACTGGGAAAGAGTGAAACTGTACTCTGATGAACAAGGAAGCAGGTCCCTTAAATGGTTGAAGGAAATTGGACGACATTTTTATGAAAGTGGAATTGAACTTGTCACAAGATATGAAAAGTGTTTTACAAAAACTTTGCGATTATGTCAAAAAATAGATAAAAATGTCATTTTTTGTTTTTGTTTAATAAAAAAAAAATTTCTTATGTATTTGTTTCATAGAGGGGGTGTAACTTACTTTCTGATCATCCCTCATATCACCACTAAAGAGGAACACTGTAGAAACAGATTTCTAAAAATGTTTACTAAATTTGCTATCTTCAATTTCCAGAATTGTTTCCAATTTGTATGTCAATCTTTTTTTTGTTTTTACATCGTTCTAACACAATATATATGTTAAAAATTAACAAAATGTTATACAAAAACAATTGAAATTCGTCTTAAAATAAAAAACCTGTAGCGTATGCTAAGATTAGAATAAAAACAGATATATCACACTATATATCTGATTAAGATAAGATACAATCAAATAGGATTTGGTGCACTGTTAGTTGGCAGTCAGTGAGCACTAATTGGTGCATCTATCTGTTATCAGTTATCCATGAGTTTATTTCACGAGATTATTATGAGATTATGTCAATCTATTTGATATATTTTAAGTAAAAATAGTCAATTTAAAAACCCAATGGTGTATTTGAAATAACGGTCTGTGTCATTTTTTGTAATTAAGGTCCAGTCTTCATTATACTAAGACTAGGCTTACAAGACTGATGTGAACATAAATGTCCCACATATCTCTGTGCTTAAAACTTTAAACAGAGTAATCTCTCATCTTAAGTCCTGTGCAATATGATACATAGTTTGCAATCAAGCACTTTTAAATGATAAAATTTGACATGTAAAAATATATGAAGAACTGAATGAAATTAGTGAATGAGGGCCTAATAAAAACAGCTAGTCTTGTAAAAGGCAATTCTTTTTTTACCTCAGAAGAAATGAAAAATAGCTAACTGACAACAAAATAAAATTTTTATTTTTCAACAAATTATTTTGTACAGAGTATTGAAGATATATATATATTAATCTTCTACAGTTTGTAGGACTGGGCCTGCCGCTTCTAGTATGTTTGGGTGGGGGTTGACTCCACAGTTCAGGAACCAAACATTGTCAAGGACTCCTATGTTTGCCTGGCATAAAGAGTTCAAGGAAAAACGAGAAGTGGAAAATCAGGAACATAATCGCTGTCCTCATACCAGCATTAAGAGGAAAATATTACGCTGTTGAGAGATTCTTGATAAAGATCGATAGGTGAGAGTATCCAAAATTATACAACAGGTTGGAATAAGTTATGGGAGCTGTCAAGCAATCATATCACAAACTACCTTAAGTTCCGTAAATTGTGCGCTAAATGAATCCCTCACCTTTTAACCGCAGATCAGAAGTTAAGACATTTGGAGGTCTGTCAGAGGCTTACAGGAAGGTTTGCAAAAGAAGGTGATGCATTTTCGAGTCTTGGCTTTCACTGGGGCTGCCCCCCCAGTAAAAGCATTGACTGTCAGCTGACAAGGTTCTTTCATCCGGCCAGGCATTTTGCTCATTGATTTTTTGCATGAGCGATGCACAATCAATGCTGCTTACCACTAAGAGCCATGCTCTTCCACAACACCAAGCCCCATACTTCAGCTTTAACAGTCTCAAAACTAGAAGAAATGTACTGGACTCTTACTTGATCATCCTCCTTACAGCCCGGACCTATCACCCTGCAGTTTTCATTAGTTTGGGCCACTTAAAGAAGCACTAGGAGGACAACAATTTGAAGATAACAAGGGTGTGGATGGATTCATGCGCAATTGACTCCTGACGCAACCAGCTTCATTCTATGATGTAATATAAATTATATTTGCCTTTATTTTTCAATAAGTAAATTTAAAAAAAAAATAAAATCTCGTCTGATTTACCCTCCTCATATATAAAACCGAGTTTTCGTAACCATTTTAAATTTCATAAAAATTTTCAACAATTTAAAATCTCTGATATCTATATGCACAGTAATAATTATGCCACTTATCACTGCTAATAAATTTTATTCTTTTTGTTATGGGTCCAAAAATTTCAAGTTTATAAAAAAATTTGGTAAAAACTTAATACATAGGATGTTCATTTTTTGTTGACAAACTGAATCCTAATAATATTGAAAACAAATATCAGCCCCCCCACATTGCTAAGGTCTCTGAGAAGGTGACTTGTATCTTCTCAACACCTCACATGCGTTGTTGAGAAACAACTATGGGTTTCAACCCAGAAAAGGCACCGAGGATGCCATACTTTGTGTGATGAGTGTAGTGTTGACCAGTGAAGCAGAATATATCTTTGGGATCTTCCCAGACACTTCCAGTATATTTAACAATCTGTGGTGGCCCTCTTCCATTTTCCAGTTACAAAGGTAAGGATGCACTGAAAATGAACTACTACAGGTGTTGGAAAAGTTATTTCAGTTATCGCGATTTGTTGCTCCACAAGGTCAGCCAAGAAATAGGGAGACACTGTCTAAGGGTTGTCCCCAAGGCAGTGTGTTGGGTCCCCTCTTGTGGATGGTGACTTCTGCGGTTGAGGTTGCCAAGTGGGTATCTTGTAGTGGCCTATGTGAACAATGGGCTCCTGCTGATCAAAGGTTGCTCGCTGGGGAAGGTTGAGCTTAGGGCCATTCTCGTGCATACAGTGCTTGAGCTGTGAGCTCATCAACACAACAAGATGACCTTGAGCCCAGAGAAGACCATGATGATGCTCCTCAAAGGCCATTTGGCAGAGAGTCTGCAAGTTCGGTATTGATGTCAGGCCATCAAGTAAAGAAATAAGGTTCAGAACTACCTTGGGATGTATCTTTATGAGAAATTTCAATTCAAGAGGCATTTTCAATAAGTCGCAGAAAGGGCCTGCAGTGCCCTGTTTGGGATCGAAAATGTCAATCCAGATTGGGGGTCTCAATTTTAGGATCCTAGGCATCCTGTACAAGGGTATGTGCAATTATGTTGTATGCTGTGCCAGTTTGGGCACAATATATATCTATAACTTCCAAATTTCACCCTATTACTGAGGTCCCAATGACTATTACTATTGATGGTAACCAGATGGGAGGGGGTCTTTGATGGGATCCAGTCTACTAGATGGGTTGTGGAGGCGGTCTTGGATGGGATCCAGTCTACCAGATAGGTTGTGGGAGGCGGTCTTGGTGATTGCGAGAGTGTAACTGGTTGACATTCTAGCTCTTGAGAGATAGGAGCAGTGGTTGATATACAGCAGGCTAGAAGGAATGAGACTATTGATGGGTGATATATGCATGATCTCTTCCCAGACATTAGAAGCTTGCAGAACGCCTCCTGGGTTTACCCTAACAAGTATGTAACTCAGTTTCTTACTGGTCATGGGGCCTTCAGGGGTAGACTGGCTGGGTTTGACCTCGTGATTTGGGTGGTGTGTGCCCGTAGTTTAGGGTGCAGGATGATGCCTTCCATGTGTTGTATGAGTGCGCCAAATACAACACCATCAAAGCAATGCTTGACATCAGTCAAAACTGGTAGGACCAGGCTGAATGGTCAGTGGTTGCAAAATTTCTGCACTATTTGGTTATGACAGATTCTGGAGGGAATCTAGGATGCCGCTTGGTCTTGTTCCTGCATACTTTGTTTTGTTACGATTTCTTGCTAGTGTTGGGTTTCTTTTGTTAGTGTTATATGAGTTTTGGTTGTTTTGTTAGTAGTTTTATTTTTGGGTTTGTGTGTTTTTCAGTGTCTGTGTCACATGTGAACTAAGTTTACCTTTCATTAGGTAAGTGATAGTCTTGCTTGAGAATATTTGTTATTTTAGTAATACTGATGGGAATGTCACTGGCATTCGCATTGGTGGCATCCTGGGTTGAGGCGACAGATGTCATATACAGAGGTTTAAAAGATGACCTCCGGTAAAGCCCATCAGGGCTAGGTAAGGAGGGGGTCATTGGAGGGTGGTCTTTCCCTAGGGGATCAGGATGACTAATATTAATAATGCCAATTAACACAAAATTATTTTCTAATACTTCTATGTAAATTTTGGAGAATTTGGATAATTTCTATTTTATTTTAGATAAAATCACACAAGTTAAAATTTTTTAAACCTTTATTTTGATTAATGGTGGATACATACCCAGATGAAGTGTTACGTAATCTTTTACTGCAATGTCTGTCATCCTCTTCGGGCCCCATTTCAGCAGCGGAGCGGCGCTTGCTGCGGGGCATGACACAGGCAGGAACTCACCTTTAAAAATTTATTACAATCATATTAATAATATGTTTAAAAATAATTAATGAAAAACACATAAAAGAATACACACATAAGATGATCAAGTAATGCTTACAACAAAGATTAGTTTATAATGGACTAATATAAAAATAAAATACGTAAAAAAAGATGGTTAGAACTTAGGTGAAGTTGAAGTTACAAATTACATGATTATTTTACTTTAAAAATACTGGGCAAAAATCACTCTAAACTTACAACAGAGAGGGAGAAGTGAAAAAGATGTCTAAAGGAAAGATACATAGGAGATGTGTGAATGGCTCTGGAAGACGAAAAAGGTATGCTAAAATAAGGTGGATTAAATGGTTTAGAAGAGATAGAAAGGGTATGAATAAGAGAGGCCTTGTCAAGTATTAGTAATAGAGAAGACACTTAAATTATTAACATCCAATTAATTTTCCTCCTAACCTACAAATGTCTATTAGCTGTTCTCAATTCACTTATATTCACTTTTCCAGAGCTATACCACACCTTTTACATGCCAGCAATAAATAAATGTCTTCACAATATTTCAAAATATATATTGGATACTATTCATTAAATAAACTAATTCTGATATGAAATCTGGAACATGAAACTCCATTTTTAATTTTCCTAAAATGACCTTACTATTTACTATTTTACCTTTTTTTTATAAAGGTTTACTATTTTATTTTTCAGTTATATTACTGTAATACTGCATAATGTATGAATATTTTTTCAATACATCACAAAGAATCTAGCCTTGGCTGTTCCAAGTATTGTTGACTTTTAATTAAGCACGAGTATTCAGTTTTTATGAATATGGTTAGTAACAGAAAATTAAAATTACATGAAACAGATATTCAGAGAGTGCAGCATAGAAGGATGAAAAATTGCATCAATTCAGTGAATTTGCCACACTCTCAGCCATGATAATTAAATTATTACTATCCTAATTCATCATCTATGTAATGATTTTTTTCCTAATTCATCATCTATGTATTTCAAGAACTAGATGTGCAGCTTCAGTATTAAAAAATCATGAGCATAAGCTAAAGTTTTTTTTTTATATTTAAAAACAAACAAATTAAATAAATAAAAATGAAAGATAAAGATAATACATAAAGAACATCAGTATTCATGAAGCACTAAAAATAAAACTGAGTATTTTTGCCAGTTTATGTTGAATTCTCTAGCTAGTCCAAATCAAAAGTGAATAATTTGCTTAAAGTCTTAACTGACCCTGCCACATGTTCCTCTTTTATTTACTCCTTTTATAAAGTAAGACATGGAGAGTCTTAAGACAGAAGACAAGAACTTTCAGCTTGTGTAATTGTATTGAAATAAATTGGAAAACAACATTATACTCCAAAAACCATTTTATAAAGACCATTTTCAAAACCTAAAAGTCTATTGTTAAATAACTGTCCATTGTACATAAGTTTTTTGTACAAAAATTTATACAAAAAACTTTTGATTGGGATTTTAGTATAAAAATAAAACACTTAATCTAAAGAAGATTTCCATTTAGCAGTGTTTTATCCGTAAAGCATTTTGTACACTTACCAAAGATTTGTATTAACCATTGATAATCATTTAATAACTAACATGTGCTTCTAGATTTAGATTTTCATTTTACGTTCTTTCCCAACAGTTTATCATAGCCAATTCAATTCTTAGGACAATAAGTTACTCATCACTAGTCTTGCTATACAATTCTTGTTATCACCTTGTTCAAGAAAATTCATTCTGATTTCAGAGGTGAAATTTATCTTATTTAAGAACCTACAAACTGCTTATTAATTTGAAAAACTTAAGTCAGAAGTATGGATCGTTAAAAGCTGTTTAGCACACTGAAAATTATTCTCTTAGTTAAGTTACATTTGCTATTCATTTGCTATATTTACATTAAATGTGATAAACAATGAATAAAAATACTGAATGATCGCAAACAAACAAACTAATATAATGTTAATTTATGACTCACTGACATTTTAGGAATACATCATCTATATTAATATTATTGTTACTTCAGTGACACATACTAGATATACTTTATTAATGATTTAAATATTAACATGCAATCAGTTCATTAATAAGAAACAAACTAGAAATAATGAAATTAATTAAAATGTCAAGTCAATTTTTTATTTTTATTTCTGCCACTGATATTATTAAAGTATATTTTGGCTTGTGCTCTGTTAAGATATTTTATCTATGTAATTTATATGTAAATATACATTTATTTATATATAAATATAATAACACAAAAATTTACTTATTAGAATACTTAACCTTATGAAGTTTTACATTGCTTAACATAAGTTTTTTGCTTAATAAAAGTTTTAGGGTGATAAGGTTTTAAGGTGATAAATCTAATTTTACAGTTCCAGTACGAGAATTTTTTTAAGCAAAATTTTTTCCAGACAGTAAATTTTCCTAGACTAGAAGCTAAAACAAAAAAAAATTGTACTAAATGATATGAGATATAAGTCACTCCAAAAAAGGACACACATTCTTTAAAGAAAATATAAACAATATATTCTGAGTCTATAAGAGAAAGTACAAAAGTTTTCTTTATTGAGTAAATACACTCATATATAGAAACATGCTGACTGTATTAAAATTAAGTAATCAGCACTGCAAGTGACATTTTTATTCTGTTCACAATAGGAACTAGTTTCATACTGAACATCATCATTACAATTAGAGAAGCCAACTCTGACTGGTCTTATGTACTTTGTGTTTTATATGAATTTATCTGTTAGAAACACTGGAACAGATTGCAAAACAACTGATTAATCTGTCGTTTTTGTTGTAAAAGAATGAATTATATTTGTTGTCACTATTAGGAGCCACTACTCAAAACGCAAGTACCATTAAAAAGTACCCAGATATGGAATCACTATCACAAATTCTATCAAAATAAACCAAATAAAGTATTGTACAATTCAAAACTGTAGTTTCTGTTCTCAGCTATTTATTTCTAGAAAGTTTTAATATAATATTTGTAAAGAGGGGATGATATAACAATATCAATTTAATGTTTTTATATTAAATGTTAAGTGGATTATCAATAGAATTCTTTAAAAACAAAAATATTAAATCTTCTAACATGAAAACCACCATTTTGACTAAATGAATACTTTCAATCATTCAGGATGTTAAAGTTATCTCTGAAAACTATTTCTTTAAAACAAGTAAAATTTAATAAAAGTACACCGATAATAAAGATAACTTTAAAAAAAACTAAGGTAAGAGTTATAAGGGTAACAAATGTAACATAAGGATTATACAAGCTTCAAAATGTAATTAAAATCATTTATAATTTAAATCAAATTATAAGCAACTGTATTCCTTTTTACTTCTTTTAAAATAATGAAGGATGGGCTCAAAGAGCAACAGAAAATGAATAATTGAGATGTAAGAATAATCAATACCACAATGATATACAAGCATGTCCATGCTATAACATTGATGAATTTGAAGCAATGAATGCCATATTGGGTTGTTTTGCCGTAGTGCGTATTTTCTAGTTTCATAATTTATTAACAAAATTTTCTATGAGTGTTAGAGACTTCATTTTGGACTGATGAAGTCAAGTGACATCATGGCATTCAAACCAATGTTCAAATGATGTTAACAACTATCATTATTTTAGTTAAGTAATGGTTTATTAGATCCATTATGATGATTTTTTGCTAGTTCTGTCTCTTTATAAAGTATTGTGTAACTGTGCTGGTAGCAAGGTAACAATTTTGCAGCACTAAATTAAAAACTAACTGCAATCAAACTCAAATTGCAGTCAAATGAATGCTCAACAAAAACTACTGAAGATAAATTGTTCTTATGGGTGCAAGTTCACACTAAGAGTTTGAAACGTTAAAAAAATGGAGCAACAATGAAATTACTATTTTTTTTTTTGTAAATTAAGATATAAAGTTGATTTTTGGTGGTAACATCACCAATGTTTTTTTTTGAAAATCTAAAAACTAATTTTGTTATTCTAAATCTTAAGGGTTAAAATGGATTTTTGAATGGTTTTTGAAACCCAGCTATTGTTTGAATTTCTCAGTAACAAATTAAGATAACCTAATTTTTGGGATGTGTAATCTTTACATAAACTTAAAATTAATTTCTTGGATTTTTGAATTCTAAGTTAAAAATTTAAAATCAATTTCTTGGTTTTTTGAATTCTGAGCTTAAAATGGAGTAACATTAAATTTTCTATATTTTCAATTTATATCAAATTACAACATTTTTGGTGTGTGTAATCATGTGAATATCTAAAGACCATATTCTAGATTTTTGAAATTCAGCCTAGAAAGAGCTGAAGTAAAAATTTTTCAAACAAAGATTGCAAAAATTTTCCCCATTTCCAACTATACTGAACAATCAAACTAAACGACCACTACACTATACTATACAGTATACAATTATACTACATTTACTCGAATTGGGCTTGCAAATATTCTTCAGATAAAGATCACATTTGGGGTGTTAAAATTTTCATGTTTTAAGGAGTAAATAAAACTTAATTTTTAGATTTTTGTTGTTTTATGCTACCACAATTGGAATCAATGATTGATATATTTGGTAACATTGTGATGGTAATTTAGAGAAATGCTGTAACAATTTTTATCTCAAATAGAAACTGAATAATTACCAAAAATTACTGGTGAGCAAAGTGAGGTAAGCCCTGACCTGCAACAAACAACTTCAATAATCTCCTGACTTTATTAAAAATTTGATTTTGGGACACCTCTTATCTAAATATTTTATTTTATCCTGAAAATTGTGAACAGTGTTAACTCATAGCAACAACCCACACAATTATTAAAAAACTTTCCAATTTTTGAAGTAAGCATATTGCACAGCTAAAGTCGCAATAGGGGAAGCTAGTTTTTTTATACTTTACTAATCATAAAATTTTATTTTGTAATGAATGACCTAGAACATGGTTGTTCAAAATACTTTATGGATTCAGTTTTTACTTCTGTTAAGTGTCTTGTGCCACCTGGCATATTAAATTGGCAAAATATTGTACTATATGATTTATGCAATTCTTTAATTTGATTTCAGTTTATTTGTTGTCTTAATTAGTAACTGTAGTTATTAATTTAGATTTAATAATTATAAAATTAGAAGATTTTATTATGAATATGATTCATTAAAATTCCTCTTAAATCAATTAAATTTTGTCTTATAGTTTTTCCAATAACCAATAAATTAGTTGCAGTAATAAAAACCTTCAAAAAATATTGGTATTTATATGAAGTCAATTTGTGCTTGTACAATGATTTTTATAAAGGCAGCATTGACTAATTTATTTCATTGGTTAAAGATTAACCATTGGAACAAACAATTTTTTTTTTGTTAGTACATTTATATCAATTTTCATGTATAGGTAATTACAATCCAACAAATCACTGAAATAAAACTAAGTTAAGTTTCCATTTTGTCAAACTTAATGAGAAAATTAATACAATTGTTATTATGGAATGATGGAATCATATAGATGGAATGAGGAACTAATAATAGATAGTATGCTACTAAAATATTTTTTTACAATCTACATTTTTAAAGGGAAATTGTTTCCTGCAAGGAAAAGTAAAATCTCTGCAATGAATAAAAGCAGAATTCTCAAAATATGTACCATGGTTAAAGATAGATAAAAGAGATACTGCTGATGTCGATGTAATTATAATTACTTAATACACTAGAAGTTATAAAACATTAACATATATAAAAAAATGTTTTAAGTAAGATTATACTTTAAAACTGGGTCCATCCCTAAAAAAGAAAAAATGGCATTTCATTGTTCTATTAATGAACAATAACATCATTAAACATGTACAGTTTATAATCACATTAAGTGCACTTCAACTTTAATAATAAATAAAGTATGCAGGTTGTCCAGGAATTTAAATTATGAATATTGTCTAGAGTTCAATTATGAATCAAGAATGGATTGGCATTGAACAAAAGACAATTGCCAAACTATAATTAAGCTATTTATATGTAAAACTGATATGATTTCAAAATTACTGGTTGGGGATGATGAAAACAACTCACTGAACTCTTAATAGTTGGCTTTTTTCATTATGATATTAACATGATGGTCATATAATGTAACATCGGCTTTCTCATTGTGCTAAATTTTAAGTTAAGTTTTATTGCTGAAAATTATATAGAAATATCCAGTCTCTTTGAAAATTGTATAACTGATTCAGTCTTTGAAGATTTATAATAAAGATTAAAGATTTTAAATTTTTACATATTAAATTAATTTGTATAATATTCTGGAAGTCTGTATACCTTGCTTTTTTGTTTCAGGGCAATTTAAGTATTTATAACACTGTTAAAGAAGAACAGCATATTAATTTAGTATGATGGTCTAGTTCACTTCTGTTTTATGAAAAAAAAAAAAAAAAAAAAACAGCATTCTAAATAGTATATACTTATATTGGTAGCTAGCATGGATCTCTTGCTAGTTAAGAGTGGGTTTTTAAAATAACAGCACAGATTAAGTATTAGTTTTTTATTTCAGCTTTAGGTGTTTAGCTGGCAATTATATTATGGTATCATTCTTTAATCTGTTTACTGATCATTAACTGTACTTGCTACATAATTTGTAATTATTCAATTATTTTGTTGGTGGAGGTTATATGTGTTTTCCCGACTAAGCTGAAGCAGTCTATGCACATTTCTAACATGCACATTTCTAACACAAAGGGGAACACAATTTGTTTACACCAGCTGTAGAAATCTTTATTGTGGCTGATTAATAAAAAGCACCTGAGAAAAAGAGCCAATTTCTCTGAAAGTACTGATGTTATTATAAAACCAGGCCACTACTTGGCAAATGGAGTGAAAGTGTCACTTACAGAGCTGAAAAATCAATATTTCTGTAAACTGGACAAAGTATTATTTGTCTCTGTGAAGAGAAAGCCTGGCATGGTATGGTAGTTATTCTTGAGTAACATTACTAGGAGTACTTTATTATGGGTAAATATTAATTCACATAAGATTGCCTATATCTACCTATAGTTATGATATCTCTATCATAACTGTTATGCTATCTCTATCTAGTTATGATATTATTACATATATTATGTTTATTAATTATATAGTAATATTAACTATTTTTTAATAATTTTTAATATTTCATTTTTCAACTCAAAATTAGAAAAACTATAAAAAATTTACCTTGGAAACTGATAATCATAAGGCAAGTAAAATAAAGTACAACATGAATTAACATTTGGCTGTGAGCAGTATACATGATTCAGAAGTAAAATAAGTGAAGTGATTACTGGCAGCTCAATTTGAAATGATCCTTGAACATAGCAACTGAAATAATTAGAGAGAAGTTTGAGATATAATGCTGGTCTAAGTTGATAGGGGATCACAGCACAGGAGACGAATGGGATTTATGTGACATTTACATTCTAATACATACCATTCTATTGGTCTGTAAAAATATAAGTGACTTTTCAAAATTGATTTCTAGTTTAAAGTAATTTTGCATTTATTTTTTATTATTCAGCTTTATGTATAATTTGGCCAGTTCTGGAGAATTAAGTAGAAATTTTTAATTTCCGATTTAAAATTTTAAATCTCTGACCAAATGCAATCTTGGATGTAAATTTGTTCTTCAATGTACATTTTAGTGCCAAGGATTTAAACAGTAGTAACATTCCCACCCTTTATGAGTACATGTTAACTACCATAACTCTGTAATGATACAAAAGATGATCTAACAAAGTCACATGCTAAAAATTACAGCCATCTTAAGAATAATAAAATGTTCCACATCAGGAAGTACTTTGGAATGGTTTCCAGTTGGTTTCTTTACAGAGCCTAATGAAAGGGTGGGATATCAGCACACCAAATCCACTGAAATGCAGGTGATATTCAGCTGTAAAAATGACCACCTTCCTTCTCTTCACCACAGGCACTGACTATATTAATCATAATTACTTTCTAAAGAAAGCAACTCTTAGTAGAGCCAGTACATTAGGAGCTTTACATACACCATAACCATAAGAAAAACTTAACATACAACGTAAAGAAACAAGATTATCTACTCCCCTTTTTGTCATGAAATAATGGGTTTTATATAATGCTTAAATTATCAGTTTTCTCCTTATCAGAACTACTAACATATACATACATAGCAACAGAATACACCTAACTTAAATTAAGATTAAGAATTGTTAGCAGTTTATAGCAAGGAACTACATTTACCAATAATGTAGTAGACTTAGATTTCAGAAGATATTGCTTGGAAGGAGCTTAACATACATTTTCTTTATTTTCTGATAACTAAAGTTTATGGCAAGTTAATAATTTAAGTTTAATCACAAAGCTAAACCTATTTACATTTCAGATTGTAAAGGAATTCTTTCAGGAAGCAAATAAGTTTTTCATTAAAAACTAAGCTTTTGTGTGAATGTCACAATGTAGTTTTAATAGATTTTCACAAAACTTTTTCCATTTCTTATGTTATAATTGTGAATCCAATTTCTTTTACAATATATTCATCTATAACCAATTATAAACATCTGTTTTTACTAAAGGCTTCCCCCTCTATATCCTAAACATTACAAATTATTCATTTTAAAGAAGCTGAACAATCACGAATTCATTATTTTCTGAGACTGTAATAGGATCAGGTAAACTTAAAAGTTTAAAAATGGTTATTTTATACATAAAGTTGATGTGTTAATTAAAAAAAAATTAATGAGTAGGCTGAAGATTTTTTTAAGGTTTCAATTATATATAATTTTATTTATCATAATTACAGTTATTTTCCACAAATGAATTCCATATATCATCACAATGCATTTTTCTGTCCCATAATGACATATGTGTGCTGTTATAACTTAAAATAAATAAAATGAATTGTTCTAACATCTGTGTTAACTTAAAGAGAACTATTGTAGAAATTGTAGAACTTAAAGAACATTATAAATTCTGGGAATATGAAATGCTAATATTTTAGTTTTAGAAATTTTATTATAAGTTTTAGAAATTATTATAGGATTAAAGGACTAATTATTTAATAACACCTAAGTTAATATACATACCTATTGAATACAAATAGATATTTATTTTCAAAATTTCTTAAAATTATTTCACTACAAATTCATGTTTCATACTTTAGGATAAATAATTCATTTGTTAATTTTTAGCCTTTTATTATTATTAATATTATTATTTAGCAATATAATTATTTACTCGGAAAAAAATTCATGGCAAGTCCTGGATCCTTTTACTGTAAATAAATAATGCATATTACAATATATATTGTTAACATACACCATAAACATTTAATTTATAATATAAAAACTGACTACTAAATACAGTCCTATGGTAAGTTATATTAAGTCTTACCACATTTTAATTTTTTAAAGGTCTTAAATACTTTATACATGATTACAAAATCTGACAGATACATATATATATTTACTTGTTCATGTGAATTACATATTCATCAGTTCACTTTAAGTAGTATAAAAATAATGTTCCTCATGAAAGGAAGTATGTCACAAAATTTGCTTAAAAAAAATACAAGTGTTAATATAGATTTTGTTTGAACAACCATTGTAATCTCAAGGCCAAGCATAAAAAATATAGTCAAAAAGCATAATAAAATTAGTACTGATGTATGAAAAACAATTTATATCTTTCATTATATCAGTACTGTATTGTAGGCCTAACTTCACTCGCTCAAAAATATTAATATGGTATGCTTTTTTAATATAATATTAAAAATATTAGTAAAGTATGCCTAAATATGACTACAGCATCCTTATCAGTCTGATTACTCATAAATCATAATAATTAATTTTACAGGAGTAATATCAATCAAAAACATTTTATGAATATTTTTAAATTAGAATATTAAAGAAACTAACGTCAATTTAGAATATAACTAAGGGTTTTCATGACATACCAAACTTCTAAGAGCCTTTAAAATAAATGCAGAAATGTTAATTCTGAAATATCTTTTTATAACATATAATAAAAATTACATAGTTCTTATTTCAGAGTCCAAGCTTTGGCAAAACTACATCAATACATGTGTATATGAAAATTTTCAGGTAACTCATTCTAACTACATTCCTACATATTTACACCTGTAACACACTAAAATACAATCTTAGCAAAATCTATCCCTTCCTGATTAGGCATTAACAAGAATATTTAATGAAAACCAAAATAAGCTGTAACAGTTTCATTTTTTAATGACAAAACAATTTTGACAATTATCAGCTACTGAAAATCTAGTGGTTACAAAACGCAAAGTAAAAATAATGAATAAGCAAATTTGGTCCCCAACTAGATGAAACCTTCACATTAACAAATTATGATTTAATTTCTAGCGAAAACTGATCAACGTCAAAAACCGATAAGCAAATCCAGGCATTAAAAAATATACGCCCAGTTCAGCTACTTCAAACTATGGTTAATAATCATATAAATCATGCAAAGAAAAAAAAAATTCACACACATTACAAACACAAATGAAATAAAACATATAAGTTTGTTTTTTTTTCAAGGTACATGGAGTTTCATACGAACTAATTAAAAATCGACTACTTTGTGAACATTTTTATTCATTATTTTTATACGTCAATAGTATGTTCATTTTACACTTAATTTTTTACTCAAGTCAAAATTTCACATAAGTAAGGAATATTTTAATAAACAATACCTAGTTTTATGATTTTCTTGAGCCTACTTAAAAAAACATAGGAAAGAGGCTTTTTAGACGAGACGCATAAAATTTAGTATGTAGAGAAGTACAGAAGAAAGTGAAATAAATAATAGTTGAAGAATATTTTAATGGAAATTTTTTTCATAAGTATGGAAATTATATATGCTCTATAATGTAATTTACACAAGTATATGAAAAAATAAATAAAAGACTCACTATATATTATCGGCAACTAGCATTGTTAAACTGAAACGTGAAACAGCTGAGACCAATAAGTGCTAGAAGTCCAACACAAGGGACAAAGTGTATTATTTTCTCCCCTTTTTATTCATTAACATAAAAATAAATTAAAAAATGTATTAAATAATTGATTTATTTTTTGAATAATAAAAATTCCAAGTAATAAAATTCATATTACAACAAAGAATTTCCAAAAATAATAAACTAAATTATTAACTTATCTATAATTATGAATACTTTTATAATTGGCAGGTAAATCATAATTTTAGTCATTAATATTAAAAATATTGTTTACTAGTTTGATATAACAGGGCAATTTATTTAAAGATACTAATCTCTGCATTAACTGAAACACTTAAATTTCAATTTTTCATACTTTACGAAGATTGTATATTTATCATAGTTTTATTTATGCTCCCATTGTTTTTTGTTTTGTTGATATAACATTTATTATTTTTGAGAATTAAATTTTGCATTTACTTGGGGCGGTACAACTGGAATTAGTTAATTTTCATGTGTCAGAGGTCGTTGTAAGATATAGGTTATGTTTGGTGATTACGAAAAGTGTTATGTGATACTGTGTCATGTAGTGTCAGTAATAATATTTTGGTGAATATTAAGGTTTAGGCATTAAAATGGCAGGCAAGGGAAGAAATTCTGTTCGTGTAGAAAGTGAAATTGAAAGAAGTAGAGAGGAGTCTAACTGGAAGAGAGTAATTGAATTAGCTGAGCAGTTAAAGAACAGGAATCCAAACCAAGGTAAATTAACGGTCATTTCATTTAATTACTGTGTAATTAAAGTTTATATATCATTTATAATCGCTTGTTTTTATTTTTATTGAAGTGTAATTCTGATTGATTAAAAGTAACGCATTTAATGTATTACAGGATATGCTGTTGAGAATATAAATTACATTTTTTGTGCATTTTGAAAGATAAAAACGACACTAGATTATTAATTTTGAACTTATCTAATGGTTTAACAATTTATCTGTTTTGTATTTAAAGTATTAGATGTACATAATACATTTGACATTTTTTCATTTCAGCAGCGCTATGTAACTTTCTTTTGGGAGAAGGTAAACTTGAGGTTTTTTTAGAGGAGTGTCCCCCACTTGAAAATAATATCAGTAAAGCTCGTACTGGATTGAATGAAGCAAAGAAATGCCTTAATACTACTGCTGGTGACCAAGGAAAAAAGGTGCATTCTCATGATTTACAATAATAGCGTAATTGTATTGTATTCTTTGATTTTATGTCTCACATATTGTAGCTGTTTTTCCAAGATCCTCTCTTCATCTTTCTTCAAGCTAATGTAAATGTATGCCTATTTTCCTTTCACATTATTCACACACATATAATTATTTCAAGTTTTTATTGTATTTCCCCCTACTTGTTGCATTTGCATAATAAACATTCCTCATTTTGTATCATAACTTTTTTATTTTTTTAATCAGGAGTATGTTATTAAACATTCTTTCTGACCTTAGAACTTACTTATCCCTTAACCTGTGTAATAAGTGAATATATCTTGAAATGCACTGTTTTTATCTGCATTACTTTTTATTCGAATCAAAATGTTTTTTTTTTTAATTATTTCATGTCGTACAAATCATCCTATATTGTTTACTGGTTAACATATTCGCTCCTTTTTATTTCATTTGTTGTGAAATTAAAAATTAGCTGTAAAGTATTGCATTTAAATTAACAATTCTTACTTGAACATACTGTTTGTACTATAAAAATATTGAAATTTTCCAGTATTTTAGTAAAAATAATATCTTAATTGAGAAAAATAGAAAACTCAAATGTGATAAATTTTCATGTTTTGTGACATTTTAGTATATTGTAAATAAGAGATTTATTGCGGTATATATTTGAGCTGGTTAATTAAAAGTTGATCAGTTTTGTGATATTCTTATGTTTGGTAGAAACCCTAATCTCCCAAGAAATTATAGATAAGATGGAGACCACTACCTAGAGGACCTTAAAGTGATTCTTTGGGTGGTTTTCAACACACAAAGCAATTGTTTAGGTGCCTTAGATGTCTCATTCCATAATTGTTCTGTGTATGTTTTGCCCGATCTTTCTATTCTCATTATGTTATCCTTGCCCCTTCTTTCCTGAGATGTTCTTTGATTTTTGGGTTGATAACTACCAGATGCCAAGGATGTGGGAATCTGTAGATTTATTTTGTTCTTATTTAATATCATATGATTGGTTGTTCACCTACAACCTGTTGGGAGACCCTTTCCTAAGCAGTGGTTGTTTAAAAACTCACTCTGGAGCTGAGTTGCTTGTCGGGGAAGGAAGCTCAGCTCTATATGTATATTAGTTGGATGGAATTTAAGATACACATTTGAATTCCTTTTTATGATTATATAGAATGAAATGCTTTCAGAATCTTAATTGAGATAAATGCTCATGATTCTTTTATTTTGTACAAGTGCTTATTTTGTAATATTAATTTGTTGAAATATAATTGTGTATTCCAGTAAATTGCATCGAGTACATATTTTAATTTTGTATATTAATGAAAGATTGATAAAAAAGATAATTTAAGAAAGCATGGATTGTTTTAACTTATTCTTTAATTAATTTTGCAGGCGGGTGTTGCATTGGATTCTCATCTGCTGCTTGGTAAATTGCATTATGCAATGGGAATGTATGATGAATCTTTATATCATTATATTGAAGCTGATCTTAATTCTCTTACCGAAAAGTCACTCCCTACTCGTAGTCTAAGAATTGTTGCTGAGTCTTTTGCAATAAAAGGTATGCTCCAGTTTCATATATTAATAATATTAATTATCAAAAAAATAATTAAATTTTATTATACTTAATCCATTTAATAACATAAGTACTTATGTTTTTTGAATTTAACTACTTTCATCTCTCTCTCCCCCTCATCCCTCTCCCCCTCCACCACTCTCTTAGTTTATTACTGTTATGATGCTTATTAATAAATTATTCTGTATGATTGTTTTTATATTTTTCTACTTTTGTTTAGTATATTTGTCATTTAAAAATAATTTTCCTTTTTAATTTCATTGACAAGGAATTCAAGGATTTATTATCTATTATTTACACTTAAAGGATTTATTTATTTGTGTTCATACCTAAAGAGTTATTCTAATAACTGAAATAAATTGGAAAATAATAAGTCTAAAATGGTTTACAACAATTTTGTCTAAAATCTAAACATTGATGGTGATATCAGTTGTTAAACAATTATCATCAGTAAACAATTGGAAAAAGTATATATAAGAAATAAGTAAATAAATTGATGTAAACATTAGTTTATCAATTAATATGAGTGCAGTTCAATAATTCAAGAGACAGATGACTGTAGAAAAAATATTAGAAGTATATATGCTTAAAAGATTTAGTTAAAAAATTTTCAGTAAATAGTTTACTAGCGCTTTACCACTTTGTTATTGTTCTATCAGTTGAAGATTTCATTGGGAAAATTTTGCTTTATTTAATATACAGATGGTTATTTTGTGCTCTTTTTCTACCCCGAGTGATGAGATTATATAAAAAAGGGATGAAGTAATCATTTTTTGTTACATATTAAATTAGATATCTGTTATTGTTAACTTTTTATTATTTATGAAATAATTCAGCTATCAATAAACATATTTTATTATGTTTTTAGGACTTTGTTTAGAAAAAGTTCCTCCATCTTCAACATCAAAATATAAGCAAGTTGAGTGGGAAGAGCTGATGGGTCATTGTTTTGAACTGGCTGGTGATCTTACTTTATTATATTTACAAAAACAAGATCAACTACAGCAACAGGTTTCTACTATTTCATCTACTGGTTCTACTGGTTTGTTTTTTAATAATAATATATTTCTGACTTTTGCAAGCTGTATTGTTTAATCCTAATTTTTACGTTACCTTGACATGCATAATTGACATGCTAGTATTTTATTGTATAATTCAGCCTAGTATTTTATTTAAATATATCCTCTTGTCTTTCAATGTTAATGTATCTGTGATTTTTACTGCAATAAAATCTAAATAATGCTATTTTTTATTATATCTGACTGAGTGGTGGAGTCTGTACGTTTCATTAAGAGATTCTGGGTTCAGATCTTGGTCAGGCATGGTATTTTTCATAAACTACAAAACTCATTATCATCCATCAGTAACTGTTATAGGGTATCAGCATCATCGTATTTGAATAAGTTATTACTTTTTATTACAAAGACTACTGGAACTCAAAAACTGACCAGGTTTTTAAGAGAAACATAATTATTGGATTGCAATAAAGTTTGATTTTTTCTTCGTAACGAAGTTTCTGTAATCATTAGTTTAATCTGAATTGCTTCTTTTTTTAAAAATAAGGTATATATTTGGCATATTAGGGTAGAAATAAATACCTCTAGATCAGCTCTGGGAAAGATAATAATTCACAAATTTTGTTGGCTTCTCAGATTTTTGATCTCATTGTATAAGTAAATTTTGAGAGGGTTTTGTATTATATTCAAACTTATCTTTGAACATGAACCAATCAGAGGTAGATATTCCTTACCTAGGAAGGAAAGTTTGTGCAATTAACAATAAACAAACTTATCTACTTTTTAGGAGTCTTAGAGGTAAACTCCCTTTGAGAACATGTTTCTTTTTTTGTATTTACCCTGCCTTCCAAGGCCAGACCTGCATTTCTGCATAACTCAGCCTTGGGAGTGCCATTGCCTCTAATAAATTAGGTGGTTGTGTCAGGCATAGCTGTGCCGTTCCCAGCAGGACCATCTAAACAGCCGGGTCTAGGTTTTTTACTTGCCTCTTGCCTCTAACTAGGAGACCCTCAAAAAGTAGTCCCCCCATCGGGACTATGGTCTTTTCTTTCCCTGTTTTTACCCCCTTAAACAATACACAAACTTCATCATAATAATAATATAAGTGTTCTGCGCAAAGGCAGATTTTCACATGGCCGCCCTTGATTCTGTGCCATCCGTTTCATTTTATAGTAACTTACCACCCTTTTTATATTATCTAACATTTTCATTTGTCTCTGACCTCTTCCTTTCCTCCCCGTTACAAATCCTTCCAATGCCGTCACGCAGTCACGTCTGAGCCAGTGTCCTAACCAACTGCATTTTCTTTTTTTTATTATTACAGTAATCACCCTCTCTTCTCCTACTCTACAAAGCATCATAGCACATCATAATACAATACACAAAATCATAATCAGAAATATAAATCATAATCATAAGTCGCAAATTATAAATCATAATCATAAAATACACAGGGACTTGTTCCTGCTTTCTATTTTTTTAAATAATCTTCTCATTTCCAGTGTTTTCCTTCAATTTCTCATAAGTTAAGTTCTTACAAAATTATGGATGGGTTGATATATGTTTTTTCTTTTAATTTTATGCCTGTGTATCTATATAATTTACCCTGGTTACCATAAATTACATGCTGAATTTTAAACTTTGTCTAAATAAATTTTTTGTTTAATATATCATTTAATTTTAATTATTTCAAATGTTATTTGTTAATAATTTTTTATTCGTTGTTACGTTATCAGACTAATATTAGTTTTAATAAAAGGTAGATTTAGAGATCTGTTAAAATTTAACATAATATAAGTCAATTTCTGTTTATATGTTAATATAAAAATTGATTAATCATTTTTTCTTATTATTAATCTGAAGTTTTTTAGCTTTATTTTTAACATTTACTAATTCTTAAAAAAATTTTTAGTAACTAGATTATTGTGTGATTTTTTGTTTCATTTTTACAGGTTCTCATTCTCCCCAACCAACCAATCCTACTAGACATATGGGACCAATATTAGAAACAGCAATACAGCGCGCTCCATTGTTACATATTCAGGGGGGTAGAATACCAAATGCTGTTAATAGATACAGGTATTTAAAATTTATTTTTAATCTAGATATTGTATATATTCTAATTTCATTAGAAATTTCATACACCCTTTGTCTCATTTTTTCCAAAAAGTAATATAAAATTACAAAGATGACCATTTTAAAATCTTACCTTTATTCAATTTGATTTATGAAGAAAGTGCTTCAGCCATCATTTATTCTTTTACTGATTATGTTAATTTTTAAAATTACATGCTCATCTTTAATCACAACCCAGTAATTGATCATAAAAAAAGTTAAAAATTATTTAAAATTGCTCTTGTCTATACATGTAAATATGCACCCGCTAATAATAAAAATAACTCTCCAAAAGACCGTAAAGAAACGGAGAAGTTCTTGTATCTACTCGACTTGACTATAAATAACATCCCGAAAAACCACATTAAAGATAATTGGAAACTTCAGTGCTCAACTAGGCAGAGAAAGAAAATACTGTGACGTCATTGGAAAATGGCGCGCCCAAAAGAAAATAAACAAAAACAGACAGAGACTAGTCGATATCTGCAGAAACCACAACCTAATCTTGCACTCTACATATTTCAAGAGGAAACCTCAAAACCTGGAAACACCCAGACTAAACTAAAGGAGAATGGCAACTAGACCGTGTCTTCATGAACAAACACCACCACAAGGAAATCTACAAGGGATATCTAAAGTAAAGACTGCTGGGAAATTTCTCTCCTTAAGGTTGGCGAACCTGTGTCGTTCATGGATATGCTAGTAATGTACATACTGCATTTTTGTCTGTAAGTTGTTTCATTGTAGTATCTTTGATTACATGTGAGTTATTACATTATAAAATAAATAGGAAAATCAATATTGCCGCCAACTGTGAAATACGTGGACTCATGCGTTTTTTAAACCACCAAACATTAAACTGACTGAAGTTCATAGGCAGTTGATTGCTGTGTACGGTAATAGTGTAATGAATGAAAGAAATGCCCAAAAATGCTGGAAAGGTTTAGAAATAATAGAATTAAGTTGTATGATGATCATTTGGGGAGGTCCTCGATAATCACTGAGAACTTGTTGAAACACATCGATGATGAAATCAGAAAATACCATTGCTCAGCGATTTCTGGTCTGATCCTTCTTTTTCTTGATGTTTTAAGAGCTGTTACTGGTTGCATTGTCATGACCATTTAGGCTTCAGAAAGGTTTATGCACGTTGGCTGCTATACGTCTTAACAGAACGTCACAAAAAATCCGAATGGGATCTGCTTTGGAATTTTTGATGCACTACACAGAGAAGGTGACGAATTTCTTAATTCAATTGTTACCAGCGATGAAACTTAGATTTTTTATTACACGCCAGAGAGAAAACGGCAGTCAAGTGAATGGCGTCATCCTCAATCACCAACCATACCAACAAGGTCAAGCTACAGTCATTTGGACACAGATTGAAGGCCAAAGTCTGTTGGGATTGGTTTGACTTACTGCTGATTGATTTCATGTCATGTGGAATGACTATAAATGCAGAAACCTACTGCGAAACTCTACGTAAGTTACGGTGCACCATTCAAAATCAGCAACGTGGGCGGCTGACTGACAGTGTCATCCTGCTGCGTGATAATGCACGTCTACATGTTGTGGGTCCAACACGTGATTTACTGAGAACATTTGAAAATTTATGATCACTTATCGTATAGTCCAGACATAGCTCCTGCTAATTACCATTTGTTTGGAAAATTTAAAGAATTTTTGAGTGAGTGGTGATGAACTTAAAAATGCCATTAATCAGTTGTTAAATGAACTGGTGGCAGAAGAATTCAACGAGAGTATACTGAAGCTGGTGTATCACTATAATAAATGTCTTAATTCATGTGGCAATTATATAGAGAAGTAGTATAAGGTATGTAGTTTAAGAGAAATAAAAAATATTTATAAAGTTTTCAGAATAAATTTTTTTACAATGAAACTGTCTTTTTTAAACGGTCTCATACAACATAAAAGTCAGCTGAGGAGTAGATACAGACTCTGAGGACTATGTAGTCAAAATTAGAATTAAATTTACTCCTCAAAGAAAACAACAAAGCCAAGCCCCTAAAACTAAAAGAAAAATGGACTCTACCCAACTAATCAAGAATGAAAATTACCAAAAAGCAATCAAACAAATAACAATCATGGAGATACTCGAAGATCTAGTCAACAACCTTAAACAAATTGCAGAAAAATTAGCTCCAATGAAATCCCATAATAAACATCAGTGGTGGAACAGCAAATGTGATGAAACAGTGGAGAATGACATCAAGCATGGTTATTTCACCAGTCCCAAAATCAGAAACATTCATCCAAAATCTAGTAAAACAAAGAAAAGAAACTACCCGAACCCTAAGGAAAATAAAAAGACAACACTGTAAAGACCCACAGAAGTCAATAGAAGAAGAATTCAATAAGATACAGTTGTGAGACTGCTACAAAAATCAGCTCTGAAAATACGGATCCCCTAACCCTACCAACAAAGAATGAAAACTGTAAACTGGCCCATAACAATAAAGATAACGTGGAAATCCTAGCTAAATATTTCAGCAAACTTTTAAATTGGCGAAAAACTGACAGAACTTACACTTCAATACAAACACCCCAATAACAGCACCACCTGTAAACGTAAACCCTCCCACAATAAAAGAAGTCTACCAAGCACTGGATGAGATGAAGGATTACAAAGCAGTGGGAGAAGATCAGACTTTTGTAGAGATCAGGAAACATATAGGAAAATCAGCAAAAATTGCCCTTCCTCAATAGCTTATCAATATCTGGATCAAAGAACTACCAACACACTGGATGACAGCCCTCATCCATCCACTACACAAAGAAAGGGACAAAACAGACCCTAACAATTACATGGTAATTTCACTCTTAGACACAATATACAAAATTCTTTCAAGAATCATCTTCAACAGGACTGGTTCACAACTCAAGAAAGAATTAGGAGAATACCAGGGAGGTTTTAAACCCTGGAGGAGCTGCCCAGATCAGATCATGAGTCTCAAGCTTATAATGGATTACAACAGGAAAAAACAGAGCATGGTGATAACATTTGTAGATTTCAAGAAAGCTTATGACTGCATCCACAGAGAAATCCCTTTAAAAATTCTAAGATACCTTGGACTACATATCAAATTAATAAATATTATAAAACTGACTGTCTTAAACATTAAGTTGAAAGTAAAATTCAGAGGCAAACTCTCAGAACCATTTTAGATCAAAACTGAACTGTGCCAAGGCGATGGTCTCTCACCATTATTATTCAACTGTGGTCTGGAAATGGTAATGTTGGAATGGCTCAATAAATGCCCCACAAAAGTAAAAGTAGGCCGAAAAACCAAAACAAATTGTCTTGGTTTCACTGACAACTTGGCACTGCCAGCAAACAACATTGACATACCTAAATCACAGATATTAGAACTTCAAAACATTGCAAATAAAATTAGCCTCAAAATATCATTTGAAAAGACAGAAATTATTCCCCAAAATTCAACATGATTAAAAGAAGTAAACATAAATGGTAATAAAAAATCAAAATAACCCAAATTAAATACTTTGAAGAAATAATAACAAACTACGTAAATGAAAAAAAAAAAACACAATCCATGTAAGAAGAAACAGATTAGCTAAAGCTCAAAAATTAGTCTGGTATACTTACAATAAAAAGTGCCTATCAATAAATGCAAAAATAAGACATTACAGCACAGTTACAAAACCAAAAGCCACTTTGTAGCAGAAACACTCTTCCACCTGAATGAACAATCAAAGACAGACAAACTCTAGAAAACTGAAAGAAAAATTGGAAAAACCTTCATCAATAAAAAGTACCATAAAGATGGGTAGTTATGGATTTGCCCAACAAAGTCATGTACCAAGAGTCGTGTTGCTGTAACTGATAGCATGCCTAAGAGGAGTTTAGGATTCTTTGGACATATCATGAGAATGGAAGATTAAAAACTTCTGAAACAGTAATGCAGTACAATCTCAATTTGAAAAACATCAATACAGGATGCAGATGGATCGATCAGAGAAATAAGTGAGCATCTGAAAGAAATTGGTGTCTTACACCAGAAGACACAACAGATAAGATGAAATTAAACAAGAAAATCAAGAACAAAAACGCTTACTTCACACTCGCAAGTAAAAAACTCACAGCACGAAAATTTTCAACACTAGAAAGTGCCCAAAGATCAGAATATATGAAAAAGTAGTTGGAGGACCCCAACTGTCCTCCAAGACTTGGGGCCCAAACAGTCCCATCAAAGAGACTTTGATGGTGGATAGACTGAGATCCTATGTGGTCGTAAAAGATAATAATAATAATTTTAAATTATGGGTATGCAGTATTGGAGTAAAAAATTTATAAAGGAGTTTACACATTTTTACATATACCATCCATGTTTACGGAAAGTGAGCAGTAAATATTAAAAATAACATTATACAAAAAAATTGGTGGAGTTATTTAAAAAGTGTACAAGTGTAATAGATAAAACCTTTTTTATGAAACATTTCAGGCGATATGTAACAGTTCATAAAAAAAAAAATTGTAAGAGGCAGATCAATCAGTGTGAGAAATGGGGTTTTGCAGTATTATTATTTTTTTTTAACAAAATAAATTTATTAAATCATCAAAAACAGCATTATTTGTTATCAATTAATTTTTTAATTTTTTAAAATGTAAACAATCCTAAAGATTTCATGATTTGCATTTCAGGAAATGTGTATAACTTTCTTTTTTAACAATTGCTTTTGATTTACACATTCTTGATGTTCACCATCTGACTAACAATGACATACTTATGATTTATGCAATGTTCTTTTTTTTACTGCTTAATAAGCTCATGGTATTGCTTAAAGAACTAGGGCTCTTACTACACAATGGAGCCTACTGCATAAAATTAAAAATAGAGCTAATTAAAGTACTGCATGCCAAACATGTAGTATTTTAAACTGTACTGAATGCTTAGTATTACAAATAAAGGGTCAAATGTGAAATTTTCATACATTAATGAGCACTTCCAAGTATTTTAAACTACATGTGTGGGTGACAAAGTACATAAAACATCGCATTTCAAATTCGGAAAAGTAACTACATGGTATTCCAAGAATTCATTGTAAATATGTGTGTTATTGGCCTGCTTTACTCTTCATAAAATAAAATTGAACTAAGTTAAGAATAGCATTTTATTGTTTAAGTAGATTCTTTGATTTTTAATAGCAGCAATATATGTTTTAAAAGATACCCTCTGTTCTGTTATAATTTAATTTTTTTATTGTAATGAATAACTAAATGTGCTTCAAATTTGGCATAGCAGAATTCACATTCTAGCTAATTTTGTTATTGTATGTTGCAATCGCGTGAGTTAATTTTTTTCCTAAGAATACTACTGCAGGGATTTATTTTTATTGTCCAGATTTAGTAACATTTTTTACCCAAAGATTATGAAGAGTATATATTTTCCATGATTACTGACACATTTTCTCTTTTATTAAAGTTTGTCTGATGGACATAAAAATAGTTAATTTGTAATATTGTGTACTGTGTAGATGAATAATTAAATTAACTGATATGAATGACAATAATTGCATTATATAATTTTAATTAATTGTAAATTTAATGCAATGTGATTAGACTAACATGGTAATAAGTATGTTTTATATGTTTTTTTATTAGTTTTATATGTTTTTACAATAAGTGCATTGTGAGAAGTTTATTATCCATGTGTTATATTGCTAATTGGAATGTAGACTTTTTTTTTACAAAATTATTTTGGACATTCTCCAGAAAATTAACAAAATGTAATTTGTAACCTAATGCAAACATAAAATTATTTTTGACCAGAATATTAAAAAAAGTTGCTTGAATTTCATAGCTAATAATAATGTGAGTACTGTAAGAATGGCAATAATTTTTTTTTTTACATAATTGCTATTTTGTTTATCATTGCAGAAATATGCTGTGTGCTGTAGAATCTAGTGGTACACATGGATTACGATTAACATTGACCCGTCAGTTAGCTGAATTATTATTACGAGGTTATACTGGCACAAGATATGCAGCTCCAGGAACTGGTCCATGTGAGTATTAAAGAAATTTAGTATGGATTCTTTACTTCTCGAATGCTTTCATGTTCATAATTATTTTTAATGCAAGTGCTGATGATTAATACAGATTTTAAGTGTCGATTACAGATTAAAACAGATTTTAAGTATGATTAATATCAATTTTTAAATTTACACTAAATAAGAGTGCTTACCTTATTTTTTCATTTTTATTATTCTTCCTTATGTATCAATAGCGCTTTTGAAGAATTCCTCATCATCAGTTGTTAAAAATTTCAAAATTACACATTAAAATACCAAATTATTACATTTATAAAATATGTGCAGTCAAATAATTAACATTTTTTAAACATCTTCGTGGCCAGCCACTAAATACAGCACTATACTAATTTGATATAAAGTTTAACTAATATTGGCAAAAGTGCTGCTATCTATAACAGCTTTGGTAAGAGCATCATTATCAAACTCTGTCTGCAGATTGATTAGGCTGAATTTCTCTTTATATTTATAAATAGGGTACTTTTCCAAAATGTCAACTTTTTATTATCACTTTCATTTGTAATTGCGATTATTTTCAAGTGAGTTCTAAGTTAATAGAACATCTAAACATCTAAAATGTTCTGAAGACCTTGCCTTAAAAGATCTATTAGTTTTCCCAATATAAATTTTATTGCAATCATTACTTGTTATTTTATAAACATTCGTTTGTCCATTTAGTACCAATCTGTTTATCCTTTTGTGTCGTTACATTTTTATTATCTCAGTCCAGGTGAATATGTCTATGGGATCTATATTGTTTTGTTTTAACATATATTCTATCCATATACTTCAGTCAAAGTCTGTTTCATCTATTTTGTAATCATCCGTGTAATTTTTGTATGTGTCAACCATTATTTTAGTTAAACTGTGTGTTTTAACCAATTTTATTTTTTCACATTTGTTATATTTTATTATTTTTTGTATGCAAGTCTACATTTAGTCCCAATTCTTTAACCAATTGTCTTTTTTTGTCTTTGTCTATTAATAGTTCCCAGTCTGCTACCAGTTGTATTTTGTTTTCATCTATTAAGTTCTTTATTATGTCTACTATGTTTGATGCTTTTTTAGTTCGTATACGTTTGTTTTCTTTTTTTCTTCCCTGTATTGTTTGCATATGGTTGAGTCAATAATATCTTCTTGAGTTTCCATATTGTTCAGCTATTCCTGCAGTTCTTTTTGGAATTTTATTAGTTTGGTTGATCTTTTAGTTCCATACTGATGGAAGCTCCCCGTACCATTACGGATGCAATATAGAATATATGCCTTAATATTATAAATTTTTTGTGTAGTGACAAATATTTCTGTAAGTCTCCTGCTCCATTGAGCTGGAGATATGTCAGTACGTTCTCTTGTTCTGGTACTATTTCCTCCTCTTTCTCTAAAGTGGGTGACATGTATACGGTGTCAATGGTCAAAGGTAGCAGACTAGGGCTATATTTTGTAGTTTTGTTTATTGGATGATCTCCAGTTTTTGTTTTGGTTGTGGTGGATGATGAAGGTATACCCGCACATTCTATCAACTGTGATAGTTCCCTCTCCTTCTCTTCTGTCATCCTTTGAAGTTCCAGGTTTGTTTTTACTGCCAATAAAGTGGTGGAATGGGATCTTGTGGTTCTTGTGCTGTGTTCTCCCTGTCCATCATTGTATGTGTTATTGTTTTGTATACAAATCTCCATGGAGGAGGTGCATTGACCATCTGTAATTGTTGTATCATTTCTGTCTTTGATTTGTTATCGCGATTATTGCTTCCTCGTCCATTGTCATGTCGTAAGATTGAATCTCTTTGTTCTTGTGTCCATGTGTTATCTATGTCATTGTTGGTCTGTAATTTTGATTTAAAATCATTAATGTACTTGACCATATGTTTTTCTTATAATCTGACTTGACATATTCACAAGCGCCAAGTAGATAACTTTCCCATTCCTTTCCACCAGGAGGTGGAAAATGGAAACGAGATCCCTCAATGGATCCAGTGCAAAGCTGTGTGTGTGTATTATTCACTATCTCTTTTATTTCTTGTATCTATTGGTTTGTTAGTTTTTGTCTCGTTTCAATGTCAATCATGTTACATACCTTCTCGGTGAAATGTAAATCTTTATTGTATTTGTTCGTTATTGTCAAATAGTCTTGTTTCTTTTGAATTTGTTTCAGCCAAGGCCATGGTTTCATCAGTATTTTTAGTGTTGTCATTATTTTTTTGAAGAGTCTGTATATTCTTCAATTTGTTTTATTTTTGCTTCTATCTGTTGTTTTAGTCTTCTGTTTAGTTCGTCGTATGCCGATTTTTCTGGTTGTTTATAGTTTATATTAATTTACAAAATACACGACTGTGGTCGACAACTAACCCCCATGAATTACATGAATGAAAATGGAATGTCTGGTCAGTGTGAGTAGAACGTGCATTGTGGGTCCACTATTTTTTGAAAATACAGTTAATACTGATTGTTATTGTGGTATTTTAACATTCTTTATTAGTCAGTTCACAGAAGTGGAAATCAATCATGGTTCCAACAAGATGGCATCACCATGTGCACAACTAACAGGTCAATGACTTTTATGAAATGTCTTTGGTGAATTAATCATTTTGAGGGGTTTGTGGCCTATATGATTGCTCAACCTGACTCCTCCAGATTACTTTCTATGGGGGACAATGAAACAAGCAGTGTATTACAATAGACCACGCACGATTGACTAACGAAAAACCATAATAACCACATACATATGAGACATTCCAGTAAATCAGGTGGTTAAAATGTTTGAAAACAAATTTAAATGTGTGCTGTGTTTTACTGATGTTGGAGGAGGTCATTTTCAATACCTTTTATAATCTATTCTAGTTATTGTAAAATATATTTCTATAAAATAAAGAAATAAAAATACAAAGTAATAATTACGAAAGTTTTGTCATTAGATTTCCGTAATTCCAAAGCAGAGCAACTTTCCAAATGCTCTCTGAATATATATACATTTATACTATGTGTTTCAAAATGAATTTTGGGGTTTTAAAGTTATGTAATATTTAAGTTTTACTTGCATTGATAAATTATACATGAAATGGAAGAGCAACTCAAACAGTTTTTCCTATAAGTGTTCAATGTGAACACCATTCCTCACACAGCACACTTTCAGCTGATAGGAGTGTTTAACCCATATTTTAATCAGCAAGTCTGGAGTAATTGATACGACAGCTGCTTCGTCCTGTGCTTCAGGTCAGGCAGGTCAGCTGATAACAGTGGCACATACCTTTATAAATTCCCAAAGAAAAAAATCGCATGGAGTCAGATCAGGCAAACGTGGAGGCCACAGCAAACAAGCCCTGTCCCTTGTGACCAATCCAGCAGTTGGAAAGAATTTTACTCAATAATTATGAACAGCATTATGCTAGTGAGGAGACACACTATCTTGTTGCCAAATAAAGTTCTGTGGTTTGTATTGCAGTTGAGGGACGAGCCACAGTTATAGCATATCAAGATAGTTCATTCCAGACATATTTGCTTCCACGAAAAATAAAGGTTCATAAACTTGCCGTCAGGATACAGCACAAAATACATTCAGTTTTGGGGAATCTTGTTCACACTGCAATATTTCATGAGAATTTTTTGATCCCCAAATATGCTCATTATAAGTGTTTACTTTTCCATTAACACGAAATGTTGTTTCTTTACTGAATATCTTTTATGTATGTAAAACTTTCATCCAAATTGAACTTGTGATCCCAGTTTTGTTGCCACCAGTACTAACTGCTTTACCTTACTGTCAAAATTTTCATTTGTAAGATAAGTTAGTTATGTTTTTCATTTATAAAAAGCACTCCCAACTATCTTCTAAACGTCAGTGTGATATTACTTAGTGATCTGAATTGTTAAAATGTTTGTTATGTGTTAGCTATAAGAGAAAAATTAGCTGAAATAATGAGTTTAACACTCTACTATGAGTAATAGTGATTTTGGCTACCATAATTATTCTAATCAAAAAATTTTCATTTTTATCAGATTAGGCATATATTAATTAAAAAAAAGAAGTTTTGTGTTCTAATTTCTTAATTAAATATGATTAATATCTCTTTAACCTGAATTACATTTCATTCCATCTTTAGGTCGTTGCTTTCAACCAGTGAAATTAATTTCCTGTTTTTTACTTAACAGCTGAAATTATTAAAAACCTTGATATTTTACAATACAAGTACATAATTTTTTCATGTTTATTTGTCTATGTTGATACATAATATATATCTATGTGTTAATAAATTAGTATTAATAAATACAAAAAATAAAATTATTAATGCAGTAAAACTATTTTCAATGAATTAATAATTCATTACTGTAAATTGTAGTTAAGGGTATCATAATTCTTTGATAACATAATGCAATAAAACGTTCAGAATAGAATTATTGATACTGCATTAAACATTTTTTACATGTTTATTTCCTGAACTGATAATTCATTACTAACTTTGTGTTTACCAATTGTGTTGCAGTGGGTGGTAAGAAATCAAATACTGGTAGTCCTTGGAAACCACGTTTATATACTGGGTTAAATCTCTTTATACCTCGTAATGAATGTGAAGAAATTATACTTCTTCTTCTTATAAGGTAAGTTAACTGTACTGATATTATTGCATATGATTTTCTAAATATTCTCTTTCATTCTTACATGTGGGAAAACAATTTGTCAATTTTTTAAAAAATATTTCATAATTTTTAAAGGATTTCAAATGAAATGAAATGCTGAATTCTCTGATCTTGAAGTGATATTTGTGTTATTTATTCTAACATTGTGTATGTGATGTCTAGTTACCATGCTTAGCTTTTGCCATTATTTAATTTTGCTAGTGTTGGTTGTAGTTAATTGTATTTTCCTAAATCTAACATGATGTTGTATTATTAATAAAAAACATTGAATTTTTTTATATATATAATATATATTTGGTTATAATAAGCATATTTTATTTTTACATGACTGCCAAAAAAGGAGTGTAATGTATTTAGGTTATATATATATATATATTTATATATATATGTATGTTTGTTCCACTGTAGCAGTGGTAACATGAGGCTCCCCCATTGAAACCTTGCATTGGAATCCTCATATTACCAGGAATGTCATAGGTTTTATATGTATAACAACAAAGTAATCGCCAAACATAGTAACAAAACCTAAAAAAACATACCAAAATTCGACATTCATGGGATCCCACATCATCAGTCTATAAAAAATTCCAAAATTGCATCAAACAAAAACAAAAATAAATAAATAAAAACTAAAAAATTAGAAAATATAAATCCCAATAACCACAGCACTTGAACAACATAACTCAATGCTAACTGAAAAAAAAGGGTGCATATACGCTTAAAAAGTTTGAAAAAATCTATCAGATGAATGAGTTGTTTTTGAATAACTCGTATCTCAAAGCTTCATTCTGAACAATTTGGAAATCTCATAACTCATATGTGTGAAGTTGTTGTCTTACTAGTGTTTTTACATGACTATCCAAAAAGGAGTGTAATGTATTTAGGGTATATGTATGTATGATTTTTTATTCCACGTAGCAGCTCAACGGCTGAACCTATTGTCATCCACACAATCTTTAGTTACAGGGTATTAATAATTATTCTACGTTAAAGAGTAATGTTTGTAAGCAGTGTTATTTTTGGTAGTCGTTTTTTTTTAATTTCAATATTTGTATCTTTTTAAGTTACAAAAAAATAAATTTATTATTTAGATTAGGCTTTTTATTGTTGTGTGTTTTATTGATTTTTTTATGGTGTGTGTACATATATATATATATATATATATATATATTGCACAATGCACACACACCAAAGCAAACTTAAAAAATTTAGCCCTGTGATCATATCTACAGCATTTGAAACATCTTTGGACATTCACTACTCAGCTGGACCGAAAATTGATCTAGTCTTAACTGTTTTAAAGGCCAGCCTGCAGTCCCTTTGGAAGGCGCTTCATCCAAATCAGTGTTCTGCTCCCTAATGAGGGACAAGACATCCTCATCAGTAATACTATATATGATCAATATCATAAACTATAATACGGGGCCTACGCATTCTCTTCGAGTCTACTTTTACAATCAATTGCTTAACCACAGTGGAATTTCTAATTGCCTGAATGGTTTCTTTATCATCTGCTACTACAACTAATCCCACATTAATCTCTTTGATGTTTCTGATTTTAAAAGTCTTCTGGTCACCTCGAAGGACAACCAGGAGGTCTTTCTTCAGCTGACTGCTGGATACAGTCTAGCCCTCCGCTCTGTTGACAAATGCTGGTTTCTTAGAGGGCTGGCTGGTTTCACATCTGTCTCTAACCACCTCAGCATACATACATGGCTTTATCAGGGCCAGGGCCAGTTTCTGAACTAAAGTTACTTTCTTGGGCTTATAGACAAGATTTTTGAAACCCTCCATGAAAGTTGTGAAAACTGCTTGGAAGAATTTTAGATAAGGCAATAATCTCCCGTTGGTAGATGCACTGCTACTCTTGGGGTTTGCTAAACCCCAAGAGGGAAAACAATCCATCTAGTTCTGCCAAAACATCATGGGGCAGAGCTGCCAGGCCTGCCCCTGGCTTGTGAAAACTCTTCAATGATTGGGTTCATACCCTCCAGTGTGGTCACCCTACATCCATTTCTGAACCATCATTGTCTAAACCAGTGTTTGTAGACGTCGAAGGAAAAACCTCCAGCTCCCTCTTCCATCCAGACTTTTTGCCTACCTCTCTAAAATCGGTCATGGTTGGAGGCCTGACCTAACAGTATACGAACAAAATGTTCACTGTATTCCTTCTATCTAGAAATGTTGGACACAAGCGTGACGACTACCCGCAGCGAGCCACAGGCAGCTGGAGACCTTCTGTATTCTCCTGTCACTCTTTACACCTCTTCACCATTACTGGATCAAATGCGTGAAATCAAAGATCAACACACAGTTATAGATTATGGCCCCTGCTCTAAAGAACACGAGCAAGACTAAGGGTAAAGACCCCTTTGCTTGTAACAGGGACTTACCACCAGGAGTGGTTGCCACTCCTTTCACCACGATGAGACGGGTGCCCGAACAAATTGTGTACCAAGACACTCTGAATCCCTGTGAAATGGAGATGAATCATCTAAACAATAAAGGCACAAAACTGTTGGAACAGTTCTCAGACAGCAAAATTGTGAAACTGGGGAGATACACACTTGACCACCAGCTCAAAAATAGCACTAAAAAAGACACAAATACTCTGTTTGTGAAAAGAGACCTGAGTATTAAGCGTTGGCACAACTCATTCCATCATTCAAACCAAACCGAACTACTGTAAGTCTTGTGCAAGGTAGGTTCCCTGAAAGCTTACCATTCATACTGCCCCCTTGATGGTAATCCCCAGAGATGTGATACATTTATGCCAGTGTTTCTTTGAATCCTCCAAACATTCATTGAAAACATTTTTTAATACATCCTTAATTTCACTTAGTGATATTTTATTAATTAATGTATAGTTGCAAATTGTTGTCATTTTAATGTTCTCTTAATCAGTGGGAACAAGAAAAAAATCACACGGTGCCATGTCTGGAGAATGTGGAGGCTGCGTCATTAGTATGGTGTTATGTTATTTTGGCTAAATTGTAAATGAATAGTGCAATGTTATCTGAAGATTTATTGTGATGAATTATTGGCTACATTTGTGGATATTTTCTTCAAATTGCTTCACATAAATGGTTTAAAACTTCTAAGCAATACTGTTGTTGTTAACTGTGCAGCCTTATGGTAAGAATTCATAATCAATGACATTACTTTAATTGGAAAAAACATTAAGGAAAACATAAACATTTGATTAAAGTTGGCGTGCTTATTTTTTGTCTTGGTTCTTCAGGGAGCTTCCACTGGGAAGATTGAATCTTTGTTTCAGTATCATAACAATACACCCATGTTTTTGTCACGTACTATAGCACATTTAAATAATTCTGCGTAATCAACAATGTCAGATAACAATTCTTCTGGGTGGTGGTAGCAGTTCTTGGGTGGGTAGTAAGTATTTTCTTGAACTAACACTATTACAGCCAGATTACTGATGCTGTCCATCCAGATATTAATGGTACTATGTAGAGAGAATCTCATTTATAGATTGTGTAAGTTTCAACTTGTTTGAGTGACATAGGCTAGAGTAACTGTTGTACTGAAATTCATTTTCTGTGTTTAATTTAAAAAGTGGAACAAATAATAGTGATTAAATTAACTGTTTTAAAAACTAAAGGATAAAAACTCTCAATGTGTAATTTTGAAAATTGCATACTATGAAAAATGTTTATCAAGAAACTAAACATTAATGTAATTTGACTGAATCTGAAGAAACTGAAAAAAGATGAAAACAATACTGATTGCAGCATTTGAGATACTATTCATCATAAGTCTGTATGGAAAATCAAACTAAAAACAGCAAATTTTATAAAGAAATTATAACGAAATTGCTTGAATTTATTGCATTAGAGATTAGTTTGCAGAAAATGGGTCCTGGGTTCTTCTGCAAGATAGTGCACTAGCATTTCAATTGCTCGTTTCCTTGTTTTTGGCAAAATAATGAAATCCTACATTATCACATCCTTGGTTGTATCAGCCTGATTAGCACTGGTTGAGTTTACCTTTATTTCCTAAAATGAAAATTGCAATGCAAGGGAAGAGGTTTGAGCATGGCAGACCAATCAAAAAGACTATGATGATTGTATGAAGTTATTCTACAGAAATTTTTTATTGGAAATTCGATTGTGACATAAACAAAATGGAGACTCAATTGAATGAAAGCGACAAATATTTGTTATCTATTTTGTGCTCTTTAATGCTATCATTCTGGGAAGTTGTCAATAATACATAAATAATTAAATTTTTAACATTTTGATCAGTGTACTGTAATAATTAACTATTAAAACCACATTCGAATACCCCAAAATAGTAAACTTAATATGAAAGTTAACTTATCTAATTTTTCATACCAATGAATTCATGCCCATTCATAAAGTATTATTTTAATTAAACTTGGTATTTTGCTGCATTCATAAGCGGCTTTTATTAATATTTATCTGTCTTCATTTTATTCTTTTTTGTAATAAAATATTAAATTTGTTGTAATTTAATAATAATGATGAATTATTAACAATTAAGATTATTTTATAAATATTCACTTGTATTGTCCCAGCTAAGAGTGATTCAGAATTCTAATGAACGCAGAGAATTATAATAGAATATTCACTATTATTAATGGGGATGAGCTCATTTATAATTTAATTTAGAATAATTAAGGGCAGTAAAATAAAAAATGATTCATTCTCTAACATTAAGAAGGGACTCCTATTAAAAAAAATCTTCCAAATCTTAGTGCCTTAACTCAAATAAAATTGAAGAAATAGTCTTTGAAGACAAAAAATATTTATTTTGATTCATTAGGTTGAATTTCAACTAATTGTATTTATTATTTTTTTAGTGAAGCCATGGCTGTAAGAGATGCAGTTTTAAGTCAGTCACCTGAATTCAAAGAGGCCCGGATTAGAGCCCTTAGTAATGCCATTACTATCTATGATCTTTTAAGTGTTACACTTGTTCGTTGGGGCCAAGTCAATTTGTTGCATGAGGTATTAGTTTTAATATATATTCATATTATAATCTGATTTATCCTTTGAACTTCAAATTAAATTGTTTAACTTGTATGCAATAAAGGGTATTGCATATATCCTAATATAATTGGGGTATATATTATTATAATTAACTCCCTTTTATGTTGTTTTATAAATTGGTAAAATTATTAAAGTTTCTTTTGGAAATAGTTTCTTTTTTCAGAAGATCTTTTCGTAATTATGCAGCTTCTTCTGTAAAATTGCTGGTCTTGGTATTAATGAGAAATTTACGATTGCCACCATTAACTACAATGCCACTACTATGTCTCTTGTGGAGGAGCTGCATAATTAACTGTGAAAAAATCTGCAACCACTATTTCTTTGTAATTTTAATGTGATTTACTATTTTAATTAAGTGGCGTCATATTTTGTTATTCAGGTCAAGAAAATTAAAGTTGTTTGTTTTATTAATAAATAGGAACAGAAGATCTGGCATGTTCAGTATATATTTGTTGGAATTTATAGATTTCAGCAGTTTAAGATTTGAAGTGTAGATTACTTTACTGATAGGCTTAAATATCTATAATGTTCAAAATGAAAGTGGTTGAAATTGTAAATAAGTTTGTAATGTAGTTTTCATATTAATAAATAGTGTAGCAAATTTCATCCTAGCAGCTGAATATAATTATTTATTAAAATTAATTTTCATTTACTTATTGCTTATTATTATTATTGTTTTTCTCTTTATGTTGACCACTTTTGAAAAGATATCAGCTTTGTCAGAATTTGTAAATATGAATTGAAATACGTGACATATAGTAAATTTACACCTCCACATTTTTAATTTTTTAAGTGCATTATGAATTAAAAATGTGCATATTCATACATTCTAATAAAGTAGAGCTCCTGTGAAGGTATTCAACAAAAAATGTGAGCAGTTAGTAAAAAAAATTTGTTTTTATAATTTTGTAATTTCATAATTGTTGATTTCCCCTTCTTGGCAAAGAATACTTTAATATATTTTTATAATGTATGTTTGTTACACCATCAGTTTTTGGATTTCATCATATCCTTCCTCTTTATCCAATTGTTTTTGGATCAGGTTTCACAGATCTTTACATCACCTACTTGGACCCCTTTCCATTTTTCTTTGCAAGTTTTCTTTACCTCTGGTCTCTTTTTCAGGTCTTCCTTTATACAATTGATACATCTCTTTTTTGGTCTTCATCTAAATGTTCTTTCAGTTGTAATTTCATTGAATATTTCTTTTGCAAAACTGCTTGAAATTATCTGAAAGTGCCCAAATCATTTTTGTCTTGTTCAATTTTCTCTGCTCACTGCGTAGGTCTTTTTACTATAGCATTTCTTTCTTAATCCCTCTTTTCTTTCCTACCATATTTCTTATAAATTTCATCTCAGTGTTGTGTATTTTATTCTCTTCTCTTCTCTTCTTGTAGTTGTCTTAGAATCTGACCATTTTTATAATAGATGCATAGAATAACCCATGAAAATTGTCTGTTCACACTTTATTGACCTTGCATATCTCATAACCTAAATTCCTAAAATTTTGAATGATTTATAGTGGTTTTTTGTTTTTACTTTTCTATTTCACAAACCCAGGCACAAGAGTAATTTTGGATTCTATTATCCCTTTTTCCCAAAGTAACAGAGTCATCAGAGAAAAGCATGTTATTGTTTTTTTTTTTTTTTTATTTTCTTATGGATCTCAACCATAATAATGATTAATAACAATGGCAAGTATTCTTTCTTATCTTAGTACTAATGAAGACTATCTCTTTGACTAATATAGTCTAGTTTTTCAAAACTACGAGGCTCAGCTGATAAATTTTGCACATATAAGCATAGTGTGGGAATGAAATAAAAAACAAATAAACATACAATACCTTAGCTACAAAATGCAGTATTTATTTTTCAATATAATCTCCATTTGCACTGAAACACTTTTCCCAACATGTGACAAGTTTTTGCATTCCATCACTGCAAAATTCTGGTGGTCTTTCTCAGATCCAAGTGGTCACAGCTTCCTTCACCTGATCATCAGTGGTGTAATGATTACCTTTGAGATGAGGGAAGAAGTGGAAGTCACACGGAGCCAAATCCGGTGAGTATGGCAGATGCAGAATAGGTTCAACTTCAGCTTGTGGAGAGCAATTAGAGAGTTTGCGCAGTACCCATCATGCACAGATTTTACAGTAATCCATTTGCTCGATAATGTAGCCTACTCATTCTTTAGATATGCCTAACTGAATAGGCATTGCTGGGCGAATCACCAGTCACTTTGAAGCAAATTGTCCACCTCCTTTCGATGTTTCTCGTCAATTACAGAAATTGGTCGTCCGCTGCGAGATATGTCTTCAATTGTTGCTTTACCAGCTTCACATTCATGAAATTTCAATGCTCACGTATTCACAGTACTCCTGTCAACAGTTTCACTGCCGTAAACCGCCTTTAAATGATGAAAAATATTCGTAGGATTCTTATTTGCTGCTGTTAAAAAGTAGATCTTTGTGCACTGTTTTAACCATGTTGACATAGTGACCGTACTCAACTCCATTTTAACTGCTACTGAAAACGAACCAGTAAATGGTTCAATGCATTATTGCAGGTTTGTAGAGGGGGATTTTAGCTATTATGTGCTGCCACACCCGACTCGATAGTACCTTTTGTCTCCGTGTAGCATGCTAGTGTGCAAAATTTATCAGCTGAGCCAAGTAGTTTACACCACAAAACTTTCACTCTCAAACCTTTTCCCTTGAGGAGGTCCTTATTGTTCTTTCACCATTTAAAAAATTTTTTTTTATATATCAATCTAATAAGTATACTTACTTTAAAAAGCAAAAATAGTCCTACATTTAATAATTATTTGTTGGATACAATTTAAAATTTAATTGTTTTATTACTTTTTTACTTAATGGAATTTATCTAAATTGTTTGACTGTTTGTAAGGTTAGGATATTAAAAGTTCTTTTTTTTATTTTAGTCGCTTGAAAGAGCCATGAAGTTTTCTTATGAAGAAGCTCATGTATGGCTACAGCAGGCTTTGTGTTTGGAGTCAATGGGACGTTACTTACATGCCCTTGGTGTTTTAAAAGAAGTTACAAGGTTATTACCAAATAAAGTAATACCATGCTTACTGGCAGCTCGTATTTGTTATTTACATCTTAATCAGGTATATAGAATAAAATCTTATTCATCTTGTCTGTTATTCAAACTTTTTGTTGTTTTAAAATTAAAAGTGATAATAGTATTACTTGGGCTTGAGATTGAACTGCATCCAATACTTCAGTGGAAAATTCGCATAGTTTAATGTGTTTTTATGGGTTGAAGGGAGGAGATGGTGATGGCTTAAATGTATAAATAATGAATTTCAGTAAAAAACTAATATATAATTATTATTTTTTTTAAATTTACACTTAGGTATATATTTAAGTATTTCAAACTCATACTCTTATTGATTATTCTTACTGTAAAAGAAATATCAAATCTTCCAAAACAATTAAAATTTTTGCTATTGTGAATTTTAATGTAGATCATTTATTTACTAATATTTGCAAATAAAGGTTGATTATCCAATTAATTCTTCCACTCTGTCACAGTGGTCAACATTTTGATATATTATTTATTTTTTATTTTGTGTCATTAAATAACTTGAACTTGAGGAAGGTGACTTTTGAAGTTGTTCTCTTGCCTTCAAATTATACTTTTTGTATAAGTAAATGCCACCAGTATTAATAAAAAAGTACCTAAAATAATATAATAAAACATGACTCGCTCTTGAAGAGATGTCTTTCAGTTTCTTAGACCAGCTGAATATTTTTCAAACAATATGCAATAATAAAAACTACAATATGCAAATATTGTAATTTTATTTTAATTTATATTTATTTGTAAATGATTGCAAAGAATGCAATATAATGTACATATTTTATAAAAGAATAATAAAATGTTGTTTCAAAAAATAAAATATTAATGTAGTTTATAAAACATAAATGTACCTTATAAAAATTGAAATTAAAAATTATCTATTCTATGGAACATCTAATTTTTTATAAGTATATAATATATATATATATAAATTTATTTAGGATTACATTTTTTATAGTCCAATTTTTCTTTCTTTTTCCTCTGCATGTTAAATAACTATATTTCAATAATACAAAAACAACCTTTACATGTTGTTATTCAGCCTTGTAAGTTTTAAGACATTCATCCACATTTGCAAACATTTCTAGGTTTTTTTGCTTTAAATGTTTGCCCCACAATTCCAGTTTTCTAAAAAAAGTATTAACTTTATCACTCATATCCAACATATGTGTATTTGCTCCTTGCAATTGAAGATTCAAGGTATTTAATTTTTTGAATATGTCAACCAAGTAGCTCAATTCCATCAAAAATAAATGATCTAGAAACTTTTCATCTTCCAGTTGGTTTTCCTCTTCTAGAAAAATGGCGATTTCATCTCTTAATTCTTAAACACGTTGTAAAATTTTCCCACATGATAACCGTCTTGCCTCGCAATAAAGTCGTAACACTGAATGTACTGCTTCCATGTCTTTACAAATTATAGAAAAGATTCTTGATTTTAGGGGTCTCATTTTTATATAATTTACTATGTTACAAATGTCGTCGTTAGCACAATATTCAGATTTGGACTCATTTCTTTAGAAGCCAGAGCTTCTCTGTGGATTATTCAATGTGTCCAGATTCACTATGGAGATTTTTGTTTCACAAGTGCTTGTATACTTTGGAATCTTCCAAATTGTGCTCGTTCAGAGCACAATCAGTGCATATTCTGATGCAATTTTTTCACTCTATGTTTGCCTCATTCATAAAATAATTTACGATACCAAATAATGCGAGTGCAGTTGTTTTGAATTCTAATGGTTTGCAGAAAAGTAGTTCTTCTACTGCTGACATACCATCACAAAATTGATTATAGGTAATGAAATGAGCATCTTTATTGCTGTTGCTGTCTGTTACCCCATCAAACTGAATTGAAAACAATTTGTCACGCAACTTCCTGAAAAGCTGATGCTATACATCTTCAGCTATATCACCAATTTGACAGGCAACAGTATCATTTGATAGAGGTTTAGCAAAATTATCTTCAAACATAGTTTCTACATTCTCAATTGCAGCTGGCAAAATAAGCTCTTCACCAATGGTGTGAGGCTTTTTACATCTGGTTATTTTATATGAAACTTTGTAAGAGGCAAGTAAAGCTTTTTCATTCACAAAGATTTTTTTAAAAATGATGTTTGTTTTTCATATGATTTTAATTTTAAGAATTTATGGGTTTGCTAACATACTCACTATAAAGTGTTTCCAAATGTTGTTTAAGTTTATTAGGTTTCATGCTGCCTGCTGCCAAAATTTTTGAGCAAATGACACACAGGGGGCTTTTGTCATAATTTACTTTAGTACTGGTAAATCCAAAATTTAAGTATTCTTGAGAATATTTCCTTGATTTTATTTTCAGAACCATACTCATCTGTTCACTGTTGATGCTTCACTATCATCTAATGCTTACTTACGCTCACTTAAAAATTTATACATAATTCTGTATAAATCTACTGCCATGAATATTTAATATTATGAAATGCAATTAACACACAAATTACAACATACACATTCACAATAGATTCGATAGTGATAGAAGGATCAACTCTACTGAGATTAGCTGGAATTGAATGAGGTTCAGCATTTATACACATATGCACAGACGGTCATACAGACATTCCAGAATTTTTCAAGACAAATTGGAACTTCTTGTATAAGTTCCTTCTTGTATAGTCGTGAGAATGTTCAATATGTTGGATATAAGACAAAGAGCAGTAGAGAGGAATCGATTCTGATTTTGTCAATACCAGCCGACCGATGTGGCCAAATATCAGTAAATATACTTATTCTTGATAATTTTTAAGGTTTGTAATTAAACCTTAAAGCCATGCTATAGTGTAGCTTTGTCGTCAAAATCCATTATTGTTGTACGAGAGGGGGGGCACAATGAAAATTATAATTGAAAATTGGGTTGCAAATACTGAAAGGTTGAGAAACGTTGCCATACACCCATATTTCATTGCTGGTTATTATCTTGCACTAGAGCATTTCATCATTATTTGCATGATTCAAAAGTTCCTGACTGATTGTCTTTCTTTTCTTATGTCAAGAGTTTTGGAATGAACTTTTTATAGTACCAGGATACATTTCTAATTCTTCAGTTAGGATTTTTGGATATGAACCCACCAAAATCCCAGTTTATCTGCTATATCACAAATTGTTAAATATCAATTTGAAAATTGTTGTCTTAGGATTGGAACATAGCCATTGATGTAGGTGGCCTTCGTGTGAGCAGTGTCTTTGGTAGATTCTCGATCACTTCTAAAATGCCTGAACCATTTTGCACATAGCATTGTATATGGTTCACAGAGTCTTCTTGAAATCTCTTGAACCATTTTTTATGTTTTTTAAATTTTTGCTAGCCTTAACATAAAACTTCACCCTGATTTTATTCAAGTATTTTATAACAAAAATTGTTAAAGGCACCAAATTACACTTATTTAAAATAAATGATGATACTAACCATCATAGATACATACATATATATTATGTCGTACTAGTTTATATTGGTCATTATAAAACTCTATGTGATGGTGCATTAGTTTAGTTATCTCTAAAACCTTTTTTTATAATACTTTTCTAGACAGTCACTTTCTCTTTTATTTTAACTTATTTTTTATAATTTCCATATTTCTATGTAGTGTATATTTTATTTTTATTTTTTAATTTGATTTTCAGTCATGTTTAACATTTTTTTTTTTAGTTTCATTCTCCTGTTTTGTAATGTTCTGAATTTTTTGTTATAAATTAAGTGGTTTTTCTATTTATATCATATTACAATTTACACATTTTATTTTAGAGATATAACACTTTAATTGAATCTGTTATTTTCTTTTTATATTATTAACAATTTTTAATTATTGTTTGATTTAAATTTAACTCTGTTTCTATTTATTACAAATATCTGTTAACTTTCAGTTTTATCATTAAAAGTGTATTATCTGTATTTTACAGATCCACGAAGGTATGGAGTGGAGTAATAAAGCATTAACTAGAGAATTGGTTAATCCACAAAATATGCTTTCTCGATGTCATCTTTATATTGGTATTGGTGCTCACTTTGGGGCTACAACATCACATTTAAAACAAGAAAAACAGCGACTTCATACTTTAGCAGTTGATTCATTTCATAAGTAATGATTTAATATTTTAATGATTTTTTGAAAATTCAAATAGTTTATCAACATATTGACCACTGTTAGTACGTTATTTTTTGAATTTAATATTTTAAATGTTAATTATTTTTTATTAAGATAATATTTATCTATGACTGCCTTCAAGATAAGTTATAGTTCACCAGCTGCTCTAGTCTTGTCTCAGATTGATCATTGTTGAGACAGCACTGGGTGTTCCAGGACAAATAGCCAAACTTAATTCAGGACACCAAAATGAGCAAAAACATTTATATCGACATAAATCATATTTTGCTTTGTTTTCCTTCTGGATGCCATTTTGTGATTTTCAACAAAAAAATTTTTTCTCAGGAACGGGTAAACCTACTTCAATTAAATTTGACAAATCTTAAGACTAGTATCTTATTCTACAAATTAAAATATTTTGAAAAGTCACCTTCAAAAATTTCAAAATGGCCATCTTAATTTTTTAATCTTCATTATCATTGTAATTATTTGTTTGATCAAATTTTTACTTTCACAAAATTTATTAAGCATTTTATTTTGAACAAAATGACACCTCATTTGTAAAAATCCATTGACAAACATTTGGGTTATTGCAGACAATTAACCCGGCAGTAGTACGCCTGCACACCGTAATGCAAGGTGATAATTTTTATTACATTTAGTAAAGGAAATAAAAACAAGGAAAAAGTTATCAGCGTGCATTACGGTGCACAAGTGTACTGCCAGGTTAATTGTCTGCAACTCGATTGTTTGTCAACAGATTTTTACAAATGAGGTGTCATTTCGTTCAAAATAAAATTCTTAATAAATTTTTTAAAAGTAAAAATTTGATCAAACTAATAATTATAAAGGTACTAAAGATAAAAAAATTAAGATGGCCGCAATTTTGAAATTTTTTAAAGTGGCGTTTTCAAAATATTTTAATTTGTATAAGATACTAGTCTTAGATTTGACATATTTAATTAAAGTAGGTTTATTCATTCCTGAGAAAACTTTTTTTTTTTGAAAATCACATAATGGCATCCAGAAGGGAAACAGCTAAATAGGACTTGTATTGATATGAACTTTTTTGCTCATTTTGGTGCCCTGAATCAGTTCCTGAAGTTCAGCTAATACATACTTGAATACCCCATATGTTAATTGAACATTAATATCATACTAAAAGTTAACAGTTGAGAAAACCTGGGTCTCCGTATCACCATTTCTGCCGTGAAATTGCTTGTTTGTATAATAAACTACTTGTGTAACTGAAACGTTTTTTCTCTGAGAGCTTTTCCTTTCCCAGGAAAATGTAAGATTTATTCAAGATTTATTCCATAGTATATATGCATTCCCAGGAGAATATGTATTGTATTTTTTTACATCCAACTGAAATTCATTAAAATAATTCTTTAGCATTGGGAGAATATTTTGATTTTATTACTAATTGGTGATTATTTAAATTATCTTATGATTTAACAGTGGGTGATAAATTATGTTCAATAAAATTTCAAAATTTAAGGAAAACTCTGATATATATTTGCCTTATCCTTTAATTAATTAGGAAAACTTCTTTCCATAATAGTAACAGGCAGTGTTGCAGAAGTTCACTGTTATTGTTTTGTTTCTCTTCAGATAACCCTATTTGAGTTTACCCAGCATTTACACTATTTCCCCCTCCTTGCTTGGGTTACATTCCAGTTGAAACCACTTGACCTTTCATATCAATACTTGTTATAGTCTAAAAATATATATTTTGTTATCGGCTAATAAATAAAGCTTTATATTTATTATTAAATATAGAATGTTAAATCAGTGTGATATTTTCATATATTCAATTTTTGTGAAAGTTTAATTTTTTTTTATTGATTTTAATTCTTGCATGGTTTTTATTTGTTTACAGAGCACAGCAGTGTGACCCAAATGATCATTTGGTGGAATATTATTTGGCATTAAATTTGGCTAATCGAGCTCAAGTATCAGAAGCAATATCACATGCAAAAGCTGCACTTAAGTTATGTCCTGAACATGCGCCATCCCTCCATTTAATGGTTCTTTTATTAACAGCACAGAAACAGCTTAACGAAGCACATTCACTGTTAGAGTCGGCCCTACAAGATTTTCCAGATAATCTTAATTTACATTATATTAAAGCACATTTAGAGCTTAGTACACATGGTGGAGAGGTAAATAATTTGTGTATTTTTTGTTAATGTTTATAAAACATATTTTTTCGATTAAATTAATTTTTTTCTAATAAAAATATCAAATTTAAATCTTTGAATGAAAAATTTGCTTTCATTTAAAAATTTAATTAAAAGTATTTTTAGGTTGTTTTGTTTCCTTTTCTTTATTTACATTAACTTTCAATTCAGTTCATATTAGGCATTAATCTAGCTCATAATTGTACATAACTGAAGAATCTTCCTTCCCATGGATAGAAATTTTCTTTGTATTTTATTTTTATTAAAAAATATCTAAGAAAGAATTCTTGTAATTTGTATGTGATAATAATAATTATTTTAAGAATTAAAAAAAAAAAGTTTGTTAACTATGTTAACTCTACTACAAGTACATTTTTTACACAAATGTGACATTTCTTTACAGTTGATTAAACCTTGTTTAAAATGTTCAAGCCAATTGAAAATCAAGAATTGAAATTGTGAAATTAGGGCAATTGTCTGAATTTTAAATATGATTTTTAAGTGTCAAACCAGCTGATTGATATTCATTGGCAAATTAATGAAGTTTATGCTGAAAAAAACTATGGAGGACAGAATGGTTAGAAAGTGAATACGACAGTTCAATGAGGGACACAGCAATGTGCAGATGCACAAATAAGTAGGTACCCTTCCATCATGAAAATATATTTCATTATGTGATTGGATTAAAAATGAAAGGAAATCAACAATTTACCATTTCTTTACTATGAATTGAATTTCCTGATATTTCATGTACAGTTCTATATGAAGTCATAACACTAAACCTAGAATGTTACAAACTCTGCTCTTGTTGGGTTCCAAAAATGTTGACAAATGTTCACAAAACCAAGCAATTAGTTTCTTGTTCAATTTGTTCTTACTTGATAAAAGTGAAGGTGATGATTTTTGATCCAAATAGTGATGGGTAATGAGACTTGGATCTCCCACCTTGCTATGAATTCAAACAGCAGCCTATGCCTTGATGACACATAATATCACAAAAAAAAGAAACAGAACTTCAAAACCACCATTTCAACATGAAAAATCAATATGTACTGTCTTCTGGGATAAGTAAGAGATTTCGTTGGTTGACTTCTTGCCTACAAGAATATAAGTGCATCAGTTTATTCTAATACTCTCAAAACATTGTACCATGTAATATAAAACAAGAGATGCTCAGTTATGGGGTTTTGTTACTTCACGACAATGCTCATCTGCAAGTTGCCAATGTAATTCAAAGGCTGATTGAATGATTTGGCTGGGAGTAATTGAAGCACACCCTTATAGCTGTGACTTGACACCAAGTGAATATCACTTGTTTTTATACCTCAAGTGATCCCTTGGTGGTCACTACCATGATGATGCTGATGTGAAAAATGCTGTAAAAAGTAAGGCAGGCAATTGATCTTCTCTGGTAGTGGTGTGATTTGAGGAATGAAAATACTGATTACAATAAATGAAAAGGCCTTAATAATGGTAGAAATTATGTAGAAAAGTAGTTTAAGGTTTGTTCTTCCATTTAATAATAGAATTATTATATTGAAAATTTTATGCATCTTTAATAACATAACCTTTCAGGATATGTATTTTTATAGTTTATACACTTTTTTCCTATGAAAATGATGTAAAACAATGTGTTTGCATTTGTTTATGTTTTTATTGCGAGTAGATGAGTTCTCTTGAATTGTGAATATATTTTTTCCTGTATACTGCAATATTTCTCTTAATTTTTTTTTAAATTAAAAAACTGGTGTTAATTGAAGTATTGAAAAAAGCTACAGAGTAAAATGTGCGTTTCTTCTCATGTTAATAAAATATCTACAATAATATCCATAATAATGTGTGCTATACAATTAGTTTCTGTTGTGAAAAGAGTGGCTTCACTTATAGTCAGATATCAGTTACATTTTTATAGGTTTGGTTTGTTGACGTGTTGCAGATGTATTAAAATTAGTTTAACAATTGTTCCATTTACTGTTTTTTTCCTTTTTCTGTTTGTCTGTTCACAGAAATCTGTGCTTACTTGAAACAGTTTATTTTTATTATGATAAATTAATTAAAATTTTTAATTTATTCAAATAGATGTTTATCGATGACTGAGAAGTCATTTACATAAAAAAGATTGTAATTTCATTTTTAATTATTTTTTTGAAAAAAAAATTCGTTTTGAAATTAGAATAATTTAAAATTAATAATTAATAAACCAACTTATTAAAATAAATTTTAATAAGTTGGTTTATTCTGCTACGATGATACAATTTGTTAAATTATTTATTAACAGTCAACAGTACTTTCAGCATACTACATAGTGCAGTGGGCAACCACTTCATTGCTCACTTATCCTAGTAAGCCACGCATGGAATCTTTGACTCTTAAAAACTGCTGTACTGCATTCAGAAGTATTTGTGACATGTCTGGTCATCTATAATATTAATGGTTAAGACATGTAATGTAAATATAATGTATTTCGATTTAAGTTACTAATGAAGAAAAAAGCTGTATTGATCAAATGGAAGGAAATGACTACTTCTGAACAGTACATTCACACTAGAAATATAAAGTAACCAAATAGTGTCATTTCTTTCTGCTTGCTATTATTAGTGCGGTTCATGAAACACACAAACAGTGAAAGTGAATTGCACACAAAAAAAGAACATGTAACAGAAGCGGATCACACCAGTCAGTATTACCATGTGAAGGAACATTGGCTAATACTATTAAAAAATTCAGAGGTGGGTATTAAAAAAGATGTAGCAGTAGTTTTAGAAGGGCATTCTACATTTTGTAAAAGGAAAGAATATTAAGAGCAAGGGGCCTTTCTTACCATGCTATTGTGAAAAATATGGTGCTCCCAATTTTCTATTTAGTATTAATGAATTATGTTAACACTTTCAGGCCTAATCCCGAGTGTACGCTGACAGGTTATTTCGTTTGTAAGGCCGGAGCCCGAGTATATGTCGGGCTGCTACATTTAAATGCATAGTAAACAGTAATGGGCTTATACTCATTGCTAGGCCTTGTAGACTCTTTCAGTAGTTCATTCTAAAGATTTATTAAGAATTTCAATGCTATCTAGCGGATGTTTTAGTTAATAACAATAAAAACAATACCTCGTGTTCAAGAGCTCTTTAGGTTATAAAGTGTGTACGGTTACTTGGCGTTGTTTGATTTGTGTTCTGGTTTCTTTTTTGTTGGTTTATTTTTATTTTAACATTTTATATTGTGTACAGAGTATGTGTTTATTGTAAAGCTTCTACAGGCAAGTCTGGGAGAAAAGAAACAAGTTGGTGGTGCCCTGACTGTTCAGTTCCATTGTGCTTCAGTGAACTGTGCTTGTAAAATTAAATGAATAATAAATATTAGGGTAATATTTCTTTCATTGATTTATTTTATGATTGATTATTTGTGTAAAAGAGTTCTGAAAAGCAAATCAATTTTCAAAAATTCTTAACTAATTTTACATTTATTATAAATTTTTGATTTTTTTTTTATCACTAGAAAGTTTGAAATTTTATCTTTTAGACAGTATAAAATGTCATAATTTGTACTAATTACAACAATTTTGTATGTTTATTGACTAGTACTGTGCGCTGTTGCTATTTTTTATTTTGAAGGAAGTATAGATGGCAACAATTTTTTCTGTAAGTAATCTATTACAAATACTTTTATCTTTAATGATAGATCATTTCTTTCTCTTTCAGGTTATATAACATATAATAGGTTATGTATTTTTACTAGCTTATTGTAATTTTTTTATGCACTCAAAAACACCCAGGCTTCCAGTCCAGTCATGTTATTAAGCTTTAGGTCTGAAAGTGTTTATGTATCACCTATAATTTTTATGTGTTAAAAAGCTGTTAGTTAGTGATCTGTATTTTCAAATTATTATCTTTTGCTAATTTTTTTTTTTTTTGAAAATAGGTAGCCCTGTTAACTGCAAAACATATGTTAACACTGTGGAAAGTCTTGTATGAGGAACAAACTCAATCGCAACTTGATCATTCAGATACTCGTAGTGTATTTCAGTTATATACTTCAGAAATGTCTGATAAAGATTCAAGTTAGTATTTTTTTTATAGATTAATCATTTAAGTTGATAGATATTGATAGATTTGTCTTTATTATCTGTTATCACTTACATGCTCGTAAGCAATATAAGCAAGTATTGCAAGCTCCTGGTCAGGCTTAGCATTTGTCTTGTGCTACAACTTCTTTTTCTTTAAAAAAAATTAAAGATTTTGCCATAATTGGGTACTAATGTGTAATTTAATTGTCAAAGTGAATAAATACAAACTATTGTATTTTTAAGTATTGCAATTTTGTAAAAAGTTTTCTGGTCCAATTGAGCTGAAACTTGACCTGGTACAGTTTGAAAGAGAGAGCTACCATACAATTATTTGTGTTTTTCAGCATTTAAGGCTGTCATGAAAATTGGACAAAATATCTGTACAAAATGGTAGTAATTCGGTAGAACTACGCCCATTGAGGTCATCATAACGTGGGAATGTTCCCAGTCTTGCAAAGCATCCATTTTTTAAACTAATTCCATACTGCGTTTTTTGGTGAGGGACTATAATATTTTTTTTTTGTTGTTAACCCTTCACAAATATATAATAATGAACCTATCAATTAATTTCCCACAGATGTGATCAGCATGGTGTTTATTTTTACCTTAAAAGTGTGTTCCTACAATAATCTTTATTTATTATTCTTGCTTATAGTTAAGGTTGATGACCAATTACTGTTTCCATACTTTTTTTGGAGAGGATAAGCGGTGATGAATTTTGTAGTGTATGATAAATGTCTGATAAAAGCCTGACTGGAATTTGAACCCAGAACCTTCTAGATGAAAGGAAAACATGCTAAAACTCTGCCACAGAGGTTGCCATTTTTATATGCACAATCAGTGTATTTATATCTGATCAAAGGATGCAACAAAAAATTTGAGGTTACTCTAAAGTAAAGTCCGTTTCATTGTTAAAAGATTTATTCTGAAAACTTTATAAATATTTTTTATTTCTCTTATACTATACCACTTTATACCACTTTTCTATATAATTGTCACATAAATTAAGCGATACCCTTCTTGCTCACTTAACTTCAAAATACCCTCTTCGTATTCTTCTGCTGTCAGTCTATTTAGCCACTGATTAACAGCATTTTTAAGTTTATCATCACCCGCGAATTGCTTACTACCCAAAACTTTTTTCAATTTCCAAAACAAATGGTAATCTGAAGGAGCTAAGTCTGGACTATATGGTGGGTGATCGTAAATTTCCCATCCAAATGTTCTCAAAAATTGCATGTGGACGTGCATTATCATGCAGCAGGACGATGCTGTTGGTAAGCCACCCATGTCGCCAATTTTGAATGGCAACAGTAACTTGCATAGAGTTTCACAGTAGGCTCTGCATTTATAGTTGTTCTACGTGGAATGAAATCAATCAGCAGTATGCCAAACCGATCCCAAAAGACTGTGGCCATCAGTTGGCGTCCAAATGGCTGTGTGGCTTGACCTTCATCGGTCTGGTTGGTGATTGAGAATGATGCCATTCACTTGACTGCCGTTTTTCTTCTGGTGTGTAATACAAAATCTATGTTTCATTGTCAGTAACAATTCTCATCACCTTTTTCTGTGTAGCACATTAAAAATTCCAAAGCAGATCCCATTCGGATTTTTTTGTGACATTCCGTTAAGACATGCAGCATCCAACGTGCACAAACCTTTCTGAAGCCTAAATGGTAATGTACAATGCCACTAATAACAGCTCTTGAAACATCAGGAAACAGAAGGGCCAGGTTGGAAATTTTTGAGCAACAATCTTTTCTGATTTTATCATTGACGTGTTTCAAGTCCTCCCCAAATGTTTGGGCCTCCCCAAACGTTCATCATGCACATTAATTCTGTTATTTCTAAACCTTTCACACTATTTTCGGCCATTTCTTACATTCATTACAGTATCACCATACACAGCAACCAACTGCCTATGAACTCCAGCCAGCTTAACGTTTTGATGGTTTAAAAAACATATGACTCCATGTATTTCATAGTTGGTGGCAACATCAATTTTCCTGTTAATTTTATAACGTAATAACTCACACGTAATCAAACACGACAACTTACAGACAACAATGCAGTGTGTACATTACTAGCAATGACACAGGTTCACCAACCTTAAGGAGAGAAATTTCCCAGCGGTCTTTATTTTAGAAATACCCCTTGTAAATGGAAGTAAATGGTACTACAGAATACTGAGGAAAAAATAATGAAAGATGTAGTATTAGAAAAGAAGAGATAAGGAAACGAGTGAGCGTGGATAGAATTTTTGACTTGAGTGGAAAAGAAACTGAAATATTTTGGATTTTTGAGGAAGCTGCAGGATGGAAGGTTACCAGGGGTAATTATATAGCTGAATGTGAAGATCTGAGGAAAACCCTGATGTAAGTAGTATGATACTGTAATAGAGGAAATTGTAAGAAAATGGAGAACGATTTTGGTCTTTTGTAGAAGTGGTCACCTTAGAAAATATGACTGTTGGTATAGCCATGGTCGTAAGGTGTGTCATAGTAATTCTTCTTAAAGGTTTATAGAAATTAATGCTTTTAATAAAAAAAAAATAGTGATTGGAAGTACACAAGAAATTCCTTTCATTAAAATTACACAAATTTAGTCAAACAATATACATGCAAAGGGTGAATCAAATATAAATGGTAATTTTTTTAAAATAAATTTATTGATTAATAATTTACACAATTCATACCTTCATCATTTCTCTGTATAGTCTCTTGCATGATCTGATGCAAGAGACTATAGTCTCTTGCACCTTTGCCAACGATTTGGAAGCTTGAATATTCCTTGTTCATAAAATTTTTGAGGATGAGTCATCAACCAATTGTGCACATGCTCCTCAGTGTCTTCATTGCTTTTGAATTGTTCCCCTCCAGCGATTTTTGGCGCAAACAAAAACTAGTCACAGGGGGACAAATCTGGACTGGAGAGAGGGTGTTCAAGGGTTTCCCAGTGCATTTTTTCCAATTTATTCCTTGTCAAAATTGTGGTGTATGGCCTGGCATTGTCATGGAGAAGGATGACATCTCTGATGGTTATACCCTGTCTTTTGTTTTGACGGGCAACCTTTGTTGACTGTAGCAGCAGGCAGTAGTAAGCCGCACTCCTGTTTGTTGAATATGGGGAAAATTAATGAGTAAACTCACTTGAGTCAAAAAAAATTGTTGTAAAAACTCTCCCAGCTGACAAACGAGCTTTGGCCTTAACTGGGCAGCCCTCATCCTCCTTTACCACTCCTTACTCATCATTTTTGAATCCACAGTGTAATGATGGACCCATGTCTCATCACATGTGACAATGCACCTCGAAAAATTGCCCCTTCTTAACAAAATCAGTTCAGAAGTCTCACAGATTTCCAACCTGACCGTTTTTGATTTTCAGTCAGCAACCTTGGAACCCATCAAGCACTAATTTTTCTAAAGCCAAGATGATCAGTAATAATGGATTGAGCACTCTCATACCCACTTCTGATGTGATTTCTTCAACAATGAACTGACAATCACCTTCAATAAGCTCTCAAATGGCATGGATGTTGTCAGGTGTGAGACTTAACCTTGGGCATCAATCATGACTTTTGTTTTTAATTCTTTCTCACCCGCCCTTAAACTGTCTGACCCACATATACACTTGGTTCTGGGACAGTGTAGTGTCCCCAAACGGTGCCTTTAAAAAGTTAAAATTTCCATGGGTTTAATGCCTTCATTAGTTAAAAACTTTATGATTATACGTTGTACAACAGACAATGGAACCTCTTGGAGAATAGAACAGAGGAACTAACCAAGGTAATTTCCTGACTCTAACGCACCAAAACAATAACCCCGCCCACCGCCATCCAGCTCAAAACTGCTTGCTGCATAGAATAGCAAAATTACTGTTTAAATTTGATTCAAGTAATGTAGTAACATGGAAAATTCAGTTGATGACAATAATGGAGAAGAAAAAAAACATTAATAAAAAGATTAAACAAGTTCTCAGAGCATGTTAATAATTTTTGTAAAACAGAAATAAATGTCAAATATGAAAGTAAATACTATAAATGAGGGGGTAATTAATTTTGTTTTTTAAATAAATGAAGTGCACATTGAAAAATATTGTAAATACTAAATGCAGTATTTAACACAAATTTTTTTTATTAACCTCTAAAAACGCTACTACTTGAAATTCATTTGGCAAAGTCTGCCTACTTGAGTTTGTTTTTTGTGTAATCACTTTCTTTCTAACAATTTGAACTTCATAAAGCACGAGAATTTTATTATTACCGATATTACAACCTAATTGTTTTAATTTGTTGACACAGTTTCATCTAAAGGAACAGCCTGGATTTCTTCAATTTCCATCGCAGTCTCTTCTGCATATTTTGATTAGCATTACATGCTTATTCAGAATTTCTTTCTTCCAATCATTTTCATCTTGTACTTCTTCGTCTACATTAAAATGAACATCAGTGTCAATACTGATCTGCTGACCTAGTTCTGTGACTTCATTTTCAGTTTGAATTACTGTTTCTTCATTCATGTTATCTTCATCAAGTAACAAAAATCAATACCTTTCTTAAAACACTTTTTTTTATTTGTTTTCGTTCACATTAATCCATGCTTCTTTTACATATTTCACTACATATGTCAAAGAAATTTTTTCAATCAAGTTATTTATATTTTGAACTGAATCAATAACTGATACAAGAATAGTTATTATTCAATGGTTATAATGAAGTTTAAACAACTGAATTATTCCAAGATTTAATGGTTGTGATTTACTTGTAGTGTTAGCTGGTAAAAACAACAATAAATGTTACTTAACAACATGGTGACAGGGGACAAAATTAGCTGTAATTTTCTGCATTGTTTCTTCATTTTATCATGGAATTTTTCAATCCAATCAGTGAAAATTGAGGCCATCTTCTAATTCTTTCAATTTGCATGCCATTATACTTTCAGTTTAGACATTTTGATATTTTTTTAAACATGTTGGCTTTAATGAATTGTTTATTATTAATGGAGTTTTCTTTTTCTCCATTAGTAATGATACACAACATCACTGTTACTCTTTATTTTACTTATTTAATACCATATGGATTAGTACCTTTGAACATCAATGACTTAGTAAAGCATTTCATCAGTGTTGTAAAGGTCCTTGAAATCGTAATCTTTTATTAACAATGGCAACTGCTGCAATCTCTCTGTCACTATGTTTTTATTGTTGGATTCATTTTCACTATACAAATTTTTTAAACTAATATTTTCAGTGGCAGAATTTTTCAAACCAACCACTGCTTCAAGAAAATGTTTCGATTTGAAGCTGTTGCGCATAAATTTTTGCTTTTTCTTGTAGAGGTTTACTGCTGATAGGTCATTTCCGTGCTTGAACACCTTCAAACCATGACAAATTTAAATCATTCACTTCTTCATATGGTTGAAAAGTTTCCTTTTTTGTATTTTTATTAGCATTTTTAAACCAATTTTTAAAAAATTTTTGTTTTATCAAAATCATATTTATCCACTAATTTTCTTTGTGTCAGTCCACAGTCACCATCTTCAGTAACTTTTAGTCACATTTTTAATAACTATCATAACAAAGTTTGATAATTGGATTAGGAATTATTTTGTTGCCACTAAATTCTGCATACATTAATCTACATTTTAACTTGTCACCATGCAAATGCAGGACTTAAATATACTTTGTCACTAATTAGAGGATAACCTGTTAACAAATTCCTGTTACTAAAATGTTAAATTAACCTGTTAATGAATTACACTGTGTGATTTGAACTGTTTCTCCTTTATCTTAGTCATTACAGCTGAATCTCTGGCCATCAGACAATTTCTTGAGATATATAAACAGATAAAAATTGCTAAGTGTTAAGTCCATCTGGTCAGTAGGGAGTTGACGAATTTGAGAAATTTCTGTTGTACATAAAGTACATGGTCATGCACTGTTATGTAGCTGCGTATCTCACAATTCAGTATAAACAGTTTTTGTTCTCTGTTATGTGCTGTAACTTTTTCAGATTTTGAAAGCATCTTTTTAATTTAATTAACAAAATTTTGTGAGAGTCCTTGAAAATGGTTTTTCTTGCACAAAGTTTTGTCTGAATTTCTTAACTTTTGGAAAACTAGTATACTGTTGTTTTTATTGATTGCTTTTTGTTGTCATGTGACAATCCTTATTTCATCATTGACCAGCCTTTCCGAAAGCAGAAAATTTCCATTTTCTTTGTAATGGTGCAAAATTCCAAGGCTGTTTCCTTATGTTCATCTTATGAATATATTTTGTGTTTTTAACACACAATTTTTTGTTGTATAAATATTAAGCTGCGATTTAATGCAACAATTATTTTGAAATATGAGGTATTATTTAAACATATGAAAGATTGTGAATTGTGTATTGAAATGAATTTTCTCTTCAATGTTCAGCAAGAAATTTTTGACAAATTTATTAGTAATGGGGTAGCCACTGTTCTTAATGAATGTTCTCCTTCCCTTTGTTAAACATTCTGACCACTTCTTTTCCCTTTACTTTAATTATTATAGCCAATCCAAGTTTGACAGTAAATTTTATGTGGTCTAAAATTTCTTGAGTTAAATATTTTATTACCAGTATTTAGTATTTGGATTACAAGTGTTGTATTTCAGCACTATGGATCTGTTGATTATATTAAACACGATAACTGAAGTGTGTAGTGATCCCAATCCAGAGATAAAAAATAAAAAATAAAAAAAAAAATGGCTTGGCTATTTCTTTTTAGAATGGAAGAAAGTAATTATGTGCATACCTTCTCAAATAATTAACTTATTTTTTTTACAAACTTTATTGGAATGAAGTTAGCATAATGGCCACATTTAATCTTAGAAGCTGACCAGTTGATACATTGATTTGACTTTTCCTGTATTGAAATGAATTAAATTGAAGTCCAGAATGCTGAATTATGAACAGAAAGATATTAATTGATTCAATCAGTCCTTCATAATATATTATTACTTTTTTTTTTATTTGAAATGTTTAAAATCTATTTATTTTATAGGTTCTTTACATGCACATTCATTAGCTGCCTCAAAAGTAGAACAGGCATTATCTGAAGTTGCATCTTCTATTTCTTCTCAAACACCAAGACCAGGTCCTCAAAGAGCTTGGCTGCTTCAGTTACAGGTTTGGCTGTTATTGGCTGAAATTTACTTAAACATGGATCAAGTGTCATCTGCTGCTGCATGTATAAATGAAGCTACTAGTATATTTCCTTTATCTCACCATATTATGTACACGGTTTGTCCAAATTAATTTTTTCATTTGTTAATTTGTTCATTTATATATAATAAAGTTTCTATTTTGTAAAGATTTAGAAGAAAGTTTTACACTTATTATATGTTCTATTAGTGATTTTATCTTTGTTTCTTTTTTGTTAAATTTAATATTTTATTTTAAAAAAATATATTCAGGCTAAGTAAAGAGATATTAATAAAAATTTAATTAAAAAGCTGAACTTTTTATGCGTAATGAAATTTGAAATTGCATTTTTCAGATATCTGTAATTGTTGCTAAAAACTTAAAACTGTTAAAAAGCAACAAGTTATTGTAATTTCAACAATAATATTCTATAAAAAGTTACAATTTGAAGTTATCTGATTATATTAATATCTGATTTATTTTTTTTGTTGAATTGTTTTATAACCTTAAATATATTATAATTAGAAAAATGATAATTACCAAGCAATGTCTTAAAAATTAATTGTAAGTTTTATTACATTATGAACGGTCGATTTCAAGGAAACTGCTTCATATCAAGCTTTTATTTATATTAAATCTTAACATTAGTTGTTCCAACCGATTAATAGCTGTGGTCTAGTTGCACTGGCTATAGACTTGTGATACTAACTGTCTGGAAAAATATCAGCTGCTTACTAATTTTGTCTGTCATATTACAATACTGAATTGATCATATCAAACAAGTAAGATGAAGTAAGTTGATCTTACCTTATTACTAAAACTACTTTCTATTTATTAAAAATACTATTACATTGCTTATAAATTATCACTAAAATGTGACATTTCTTTTCCACCAATATCCATTGGAGAGTGGTACCTTCCCAGAGCTGGGCTTCATTCAGAAGCTTTGAATTTCTCTAAATATGACATTTTTTTTACATTATGTAATTCATTTATTTAAAAGAAAAATAATTGGAGACTGTGAATTAAACCGTGTATTTTCAGAAAGAATAATTAAGATTTTTTACAACATTATTATATTATATATTTTTATATTGTTTCCTGTTTAAATACTTAACAAATGTTTTAGTTGTATTATTATATTAAGCACTAGTTGTTTCACAGCTGCTTTTTCTGCACTACTACGTTCTTAACATACAATCTTGCATAAAATATGTTTCTCAACATAGTACTGTTCTTTATAATATTTTTGTTTATATATCTGTTGTTTTAAAAAATGTTAAATATGTTGAAATACATTGTTATTTATTAAGTTATCTGGTTTATGTCACCTTCATTTTTTTGTTACAGTCAAGGTTACTTTGTACATTGTACAAAGCACTTGTTACACTGAAAAGTTACATTTTATATTTTTCTGATTTTAATTGGTTGTCAAAATGGTTCCATGGTTTTTTTAAATTAATTTTTACAGCATTAGAACAGCTGCAGGCTTTTTTATAAACCATCATCTGTAGGGACTAGTGAATCACAGAAATTTAGACAAAGTTCTTTTTTAAGTCTGTTTTCACCTACTAATTTAAAACTTTTAAGCTGCTTCTTTGTTATGATTATTGAACTGATAGTAGTTGCAAATTTCTATGTTTTCTTATCACAGATGGGTAATGAACACCAATCAAAAAGTATTTTGCCAACTTATTATGTAGATTTCTTAAAATAAGGTCTGACTCTAGTTCCTAAACAAGATAAATCCAGTTGTTAATGGACTACTGTCTTATAAACATTTTCAGAGATGTTAAATTTAAAACATAACCAGGTTAGATAGAAATTTATTCTCAACAGTTCCAACAACTTCTATGTGTAAACATGCTCATTATTCTAAATAGTGGTATTATATTCTTAACAACTTGTGAGAAGGAATTTAGAAATAAATAGTTGAGCTGATATTATAAGTATCAGAAATATCTAGAAATCCACATTACTAAACCCAGATCTCTTTAGGCTTTACTGATAATATTTCAATATTGTCAGAAAAATACAATTATAAATCCAAAAAAATACTCATATCTTTAAATGTTGGTTTTTAATCATTAATGAAGATGATCTTCATGACTTAATGATGATATCATGTTATACAGGAATAATATTGTACCACATTGAAGTGTCTATAAGGGATTCGGAAAATCATTAACACATGTCTTATGCATGAAGAAGCCAGAGGCTTGGCTTCTATGGTTATAATTGTCAATAATAATGAGCATGTGCATGGTTTTGTTCTCGTATTGGAAGACAGATTAACAACTATTGATGATGTGGCTAATTGTCTTCAAATTAGTAATTGTTCTGCCTACAGAATTATCTACTATAGATTAAATTTTCCTAAATTTTGTGCAAGTTGGCCCCAAAATAGTACACAGTATATTGCATAAATAAATGTGAGTGGATGTCTGTTAATAAAATTTGGTCTGGTGATACATGGGTCTACAATTTTGAACCAGAGAGTAGATAACAGAATATGGAAGGAATCATCCATTCACCTACCAGGAAAAAGTTCAGAAATCAACTGTAGCAGGAAAATTGATTAACTGTTTTTTAGGACTCACAATGCCCAGAACCAGAACATTATCAGGAACGAGTCTCAACAATAAACAGTGCTTCATATGAAATTCTTATTGAGAAGTTGAAACCTTCAGTTTGAAGCAAACACCAAGGAGAATTTTATAAGGCATTGTTTTATTTTCTGATAATAATGCTTGTCTGCATACTGCTACCTGACAGTTGAAACCTTCCAGAAAATGAAATTTGAGGTATTGGCTTATCCTCCATATAGTTATGATTTCATTCTTTTAGACCATCACTTGTTTCGTCTAATTAAAGAGACATAAGAGACTATTGATTCCCTTCAGACCAAGAACTGAAGAAAGTGGTTGGATATGCATCTTCTTGCTCAACCAGAATCATTTTTTTGTAAGGACGTAAAAACATTTTGTGTATCGATGGGAGAAGTGCATTGCAAAATAAGAAGACAACATTGAAAAAAATTATTTAATAAGTTTTTTATTTTTATTGAAAAATATACCGACACATTGTTGATAATTATTGACTCACCTTGTGTATATGTATATACCGTTTACAGGGTGCCCCACATAAAACGCAACCCAACTTTATATTGGTAGGTATTGAAATAATAAAAAGGCATGTGTAAATGTAAATGTAATTTTTATTATTACCATCCATTACCTTAAATTTAGAGTAAATGTTGGAAGTGGCCGCCATCTTCTTGAATACAAGCTTCAATTCTTTTTACAGCGTTTCTTGCAACTTTTTTCAAAGTTTGTGGCTGGATATTTAATACAGCTTGTTCAATATTGACTTTCAATTGTTCAAGTGTTCATAGTTTGTTGCTTAGGCTTTTTCTTTGAGGTAACCCCATAGAAAAAAATCTGCCGCAGTCAAATCTGGAGATCTTTGTGGCCACAAGCCTTGACCGATAACACATTTACCAAAGAATTCCTCAATGAAATCAGAAGTTGAACCTGCGTAGTGCGATGTCACACCGTCATGTTGCAGCCAGCAGTGTCTGTCTTCTTCTTCCAAGAGTGCGATGAACTGAAATAAAATATCCTGATATCGTTCTGCATTAATGGTGTACTTGAAAAAAATAGGACCGATTATTTTCTTCCGCGATATCACGCACCACACACCCAACTTCTGCAGGTGTAATTGTTTTTCGTGATAAACATGGGGATTTTCAGCACTCCAAATTCTACTGTTTTGGCTGTTTACATAGCCATCCAAATGAAACCATGCTTCATCTGTGAAAGATAATGAATCCATTACATTAATTCCCTCACGCAGAAATCGATGGAACCGTTGACAATATTGTAGCCGTTTTTCTTTGTCGGGCTCAAGAAGTTGATGAACCGTTTGAATGCGATAAGGTCGTAATTGTAATTGTTTGGTCGCCCAATGAACAGTTGATTTAGACAAATTAATTTCAGCAGACAAACGTCTGATCGATTTATTTGGCGAAGCGAGTAATCGGTCTTTGATTTCAGTGACTGTATCTGTATTCAACACTGACGCAGATCTTTTGTGTTCCTTGTTATTAACAGAACCATTCTCTCTAAATTTTGCAACTAACCTTAATACTGATGTTTTGTTAGGAGCTGGTTTATCTGGATACTAATGGCGAAACAAATCTTGCACTGCAACCACTGATTTCGTACTGAAGTACGACTCAACAATGAAAACACATTCATCTAGCGAAAACACCATCTTGTCTCTAGCAATACACTGAATGTTATGATTGCATTGTTGTTACTATCGGTAGTGTTCTACTGCATCGCCGCGATGTTCAGATGTTGGACGAGTCCATTCAGTAACGAGTTGGGGAGTAAGCTTGACTTTTGAAATTTCATGGATGAGTAATTGATGGGTTGCGTTTTATATGGGACACCCTGTATCTCTGAATGCAAGGTAACTCCAAATCCAAGTTGACCCCCTATTTTTCAACAAGGGATTACTGAAAAACATGTATAGCTCATACTAGGTATATTTTCAAAACTTAAAAATGGTTACCTTATTATAGGTAACTGAAGGTGGGAATAAAAGTACTGGTACACAAAAAATAAAACTTCATACAGACCTCTCTTACTCAGATTTAGATCCCACCTCATTGGAATGGCCCACAGAATCTGTAGTTTCACTGTCATTATGATGTGATCTTACTTTTCTTTCCATAGTAGATTGTCTTCACTCCTGTCGTATGTATTTGTTACACAACACTTCTTGAAGCCTTTCACAATTGATGCAATGGATATGTGCGTCCAAGCAGTCTGGATCAACTCTGGTTTTAGAGATACTGAAGGCTTCTTCAATTTTCCAGTAAGGGCCAGGGCTTGACTACCTTGAAACAACCAATTACTGTACACTTAGCAGTTGGTTGGTTCAGATTTCAGTAGCTGCTTCAGATGGTCTTTAAGTGGTTTATTTACCACCACATCTAACACTTGTAGGTTGCAAAGTGATGCCTACTGGAATGATAACAAGATCTGTGTTTAATTTCAAAATTTCTTCCTTCATTGCTGGTATCAGATGCTTCTTAGAAGAGCATCTGATCTGACCTTCAACTCCAGACTGTGTGGAGCCAATGTGTAACCAGTTCATTAGTCATCTACCCTTTTCCATTGCAACAAAATATGACACCAGGCGGCAGCTTTTCCTTTGGCATAGTTTTAAATTTGAGGATGATGTAGGATCGTATCTTTGTTCCATCAGCAAGCACACACAATATCATGGTGATAAAAAACACAATATCATGATTTTGTGATTTTTCATTGGCCATAGTATGAATCAATACACTTTCTTTTTCTCTTCAACTGTTGTACTGGATGGCATGTCAAAGTAAATAGGAGTCACATCAGCATTTCCAATTTGGCCTTAGAGATAATCATGTTCCTTTCTCAGTCTTATAACGTGTTGATACTCGACCAACTTCTCAGACAGTGGTGGAAAATGCTGAGCAAGGGATGTTTGTATTGCAGCAAAAGTCCATTGCATTGCATCATCCTTGTACATCTCCCAGAGCTGGCTTTAAATTGGACACCATGTTCCTGTGCCAATTCACATGCTTTAATTCATATGACATCATGGAAAACTGCGTCTTTTATGTTTCTCACACACAATTGCAACTAATTCTACTTCAGTAGTTTCAAAAGTCCACTCTGTGGGCCACTGAAAGCTTTCCTGGTCGACTGAGCATTTTTCAGACGTCCTTTTGCCACTTCTGAACATTAGCTTTTATGACCTCATACTTCCTTGATGCCACACAATTGTTTGTTGCTTCTATATGCTGAACAACCATGATTTTGAAATTTGTCTCATAGAAATGCGTGCACCTGGTTGGGAAGTTCGATGTTGAACCTCATTTTCAGTACTAAAATACATTACATTTTGGTAAAATAACATGTATACCGTCTTTGTATAGAATGTTATATTGCACTTTACTATGAAATCTAGAAGTTGAATCTATGTCTCACAATAATTGATAAAAAAAATGTTCACTACATGCTATTGCACAATAATGCTCAAAGTACATGCAAATGTTCAAGTATAAAGTGATAGGTGTGGCAGAGGATAGAGTTAGAGATTAATGGAAGCTTGTGGTTGTGTTCAGTAAAGAAAAGAAAAAATCCACACGTATATCATGAAAGCAGAAGTATTCCCATACTTCTGGGAACAAAATTATGGCAAAAAACTTCATTTTGGAATCAAAAATATATGGTATATAAAATTTTTATTGGTCTGTAATTATATGATCACTCTGAAATCAATTACTGTTATAAAAATTTGAAGATGATAGAAACAGAAAGATTTAATTAAAATAAAATAATCACCTCATTTTTACTTTTTTTTGGCATTTTTAATGCCAATTATTTTAAATATATTGATTAGTATCTAAACATGAATGGATGCTATTTAAGACTGGGAAAGTTATTTCTGTGTTGTCTTTTTTCAGAGAGGTTTAGTTCATGAACAGAAACAAGAATTTGTGGAAGCGAAGCAGTGTTACCAAAATGCTGTATCTATTAATCCTCATCACATTAAAAGTCTGCAACATTTGGTATGTTTATATTTTAGAATTTATTTTATTTTAGTATTAACTTTCTTATAAATATTGTGACTCAATAATAAATGTAGAATTATGATGATGATGTTGAGATCTTGAACATAAGGATCTTGCTTTTAGCTTGATATGTATTTGTTAGTGCATAATTTTTCAGACATATCTTTTAAAAAGAGTGATAAATTATGATGGAATAGTTTTTTTACTGTGATAAGCTCATCAAGGATTAAACAATTTTGATTAGAATTAAAATGATAATATCATTTTAAACTAAAATTAAATATCTTTGGATTCTAAAAACTTATTATTATCATTATTTATTTTTTTAGGGATTAATGTACCATTATTTAGGAAGCCATAGATTAGCAGAGAAAACTCTTAGAGATGCTGCAAAAATTGATCCTCATGCTCCTGATACATGGTAAGATAATATTTTTTTTACATTATGTTTTTCTTAAAATTGTTGTTATTAAGATAATGATTACTTTTTATCTTTTCTGCTAAGAACACTACAGTTTCTATGTTTAGTACTGTTTACATGTATTAGCTTTATTCATTTATTATATGTTGATGCATTTCAGAACCACTCCATTGTCAAAACTTATTGTACTAGTACTTTTTAATTTCTGTTATTCGTTATATAGTTTCTGTCAACACCCCTCCCTTTATTTGACACCAATGCCTTATCTGATCTTCTTATTGTTTATTTGTTATTAATGGTTATAATTAACTTTTAATTTTATTTATCTATTTCCTGTTTTCAGTAAATTGTGTTTGTTGAAAAGGGCATCCACTAGATTGTTGATTTTTTCATTTATGATCACTTTATTGCTACTTTTTAATTAAAAAATTTCCAAATTTTCTAAAATGTTTATTCTTTTACCTTTAATACATTTGTGAATTAATTTCAATGATTTTTCCATTTTCATTGGGGTATGCTTTGGGAGATGCATTGCGTAATTAGAATCTTGTTTTTTATTTTAAAAGATCCCATGTGTTCGTTATATCTTAATTTTAATTTTCAATGTTTGTTGCATTATTTTTTTTTCTGTTACAATATTAAAAATATTTTTTTTAGTAGTAAAATATTTTTTTTTTAAAGTCAATTTCCATGCTGTGTAAATACAATTGTCATAATTTTTTTTTTTTTTTTTTGTTACACTTGTCCCTAATGTGTAGCATTACATTTACATTGGTAACCATATAGGATACTTACTTTATTGTTGAATTTCAAAAAGGTTATATGTCTTTTTGTATAGTTGGCGATTTTTCGAATAAATGGAACAAAGAATATTTGCATTCAGTTTTGCTTTATGAATGCATAAAGTGCAGCACTGCATTGGAAATGTTGAATGTTGCTTTTGGTGATTATTGTATTAATAAAACAAATGTTTCCAAGAGGACCATGAAGGCATTGAAGATGACAAACACCCTGAACATTCTAACATATCAAGAACTCATGACAATGTCGAAAAGCTGAAGAAAATGATTATGAGCAGTTGCTGAATCACTATCAGAGAGGTTGCTGATGATTTTGGTATATCATTTGGTTCATGCCAAGCAATCTTTTCAGATTTTTTGGACTTGAAATGTGTGGCAGCAAAATTTGTTCCAAAATTGTTGAATTTCAACCAAAAAATGTGTGTGTGTGTGTGTGTGTGTGTGTGTGTGTGTGTGTATATATATATATATATATATATAAATCTTTTATTGTCACCTAGTAATTCCATGCATTTGGACTGACTTTCTAAGTTTTTAATATCCCCAGAGTAATATTATTTTCCACTTCTGTAAAATAAGCGGTTGTCTCAGCTTTGATTTCAAAATATGAAGTAAATCTTTGTCCAGCGAGCCATTTCTTCAGATTTGGGAAGAAGAAATTTCTGGGAGCCAAATCTGGTGAATACAATACATATGGAAGAACTTTGAAGTGCAACGCAACTCATGGAGTTGTATAGCAACAGTCTAAGATGTGTGTACAGGTGCATTATTATGGTGAAAGAGTATTTTATTTTTGGCCAAATTGGGGATTTACCCTTCAGTTGGTCTAGTAGTGAAAAATAATACTTACTGATGATGTTCCTACCTTTTTTTTGGTAGTCTATGAACACCATACAAAGAGAATTATCAGAAACTGTAGCATTTACTTTAGTCTTTTACTTGAAATAGTGAATTCATGTTTCATCTACTGTTATAAAATTTCGAAGATATCACACTTAAAGTGTTTACCTGTGTACATCCTTGAGAAGTGTTAGTCAAATGCATTTTTGTACTTTTGACCAAAAATACAGCAACAAATAAGCAAAAACAAATATACACAGCACACAGTAACAAATACAGCACCCACTGAGTGAAAAGCTTTTTTATGTTCAATATATCATATAAAATGTAGTGGGCATTTTCTGTCAAAATGTTTGTGATGTCAGCAAGCTTGCTACCTTTAGTTGGCGACTGTTTAATACAGAATTATAAATATTTTTGACGAGTTTGTTGGTTGTAGCAATTTTTCAGAATCAAGAGCATTCATCATCTTGAACAGATGTACGACCACATCTAAATTCAGTAGCCCACTTTTTTATCATTGAAAATGAAGGTGAAGAATCCACCAAAGTGAAATCTAACTTTTTTTGTATATCCATTGTGGTTAAACGTTTTAAAACAAAGTACTTTATAAACAGCTTGAACGTCAATTTTATTCATCAGAAAATGGTAAAACTTGTTTGCTGTACATGATTGCTTGAAACACGCTTCTAAATGCATCAGAAACTTTGCAGCATGTCATCTAAAGGATTATAGTTGACATATATAATCAATTGGTCACACTTTTGCTACTTTTGTGTCAGTCATGAACTTTCCAAACAACCTTTACCTTCATCAACACATGTCTGTGTGTTGAAGTAAGTTACAATTATTACTTTCTTCAACATGTGGTATGTTGCAGTGCGTTACAGTTATATTACTTACATGAAATACTTTTGATTTACTTTTGACTAAAATAGTTGCAAATGAATATAAAAACAATATTATTAATAACAAATTAATCAAAGAATGAACATGCAAATTAAAAAATTGGTTAAAAAGATAGTACATACATTGAACAGAATACTAAATTTGTACTTATAAGTAGATGGTGTAAGATATTCTTTGACATTTGAATGTTAGATGAACCGAACAGGGAAAGAACAACAAATATGTTTTGTATAAGCCAAACTTTCTGTTTTGTTTTTTAGACCACATTGTATAATTGTAAATAAAAGGTAAAATTACTGACTGTTAATTAAAAATTATAGTTCAGATCCAATACAAAAATAAGAAGATAAATGCAAATTTTAACATAAAAGAAACAATTTATTATTATATAACACTACTATGTGTTATATAATAATATTGTATAAATTGATATCCACAAGGATACTCTTGTGGATATCAAACACTTCTATACAGATACAGCAAGTATCAAAGCGTTCTAAGTAAAAGTGCTCACAGAGAAAGTAAATTTTTTAGTGCCAATATTTTACTCAAACTCAATTGAGATGTTGATAAGCTATTTCTTAGTTGAAACTTGATGATTTGAATTCAGGAATTACTGTGTAATTGGCAGTACAAACATGCTTATTGGTTCTACATTTACTGTGTTGTGATTGTGTAAAAGGAAGAATAAGGATTTATGTAAGTTGTATAACTTAAAAGAAACCAGTCTATAAATTTTTCTTTTATATTGAGAGATACACGTCTGATTTTTCTTTGTGAATAGCACAATATTCTTTAATGTAACCTAAAAATAAGTAATGGTTATGTGTTTTACATTTATTAGGATTAAGTTATAGTTGTTTATTTGAGTTGTAATGTTAGATAGTGCTGCAGTCAATTAAAATGTAATGTATGTAACCAACTGTTCGGTTAACAGTCGTAGTCATGTTAACTGTTGATCATAGTTGAACTCTGAGAGAGCTGAGGCAGTTTAGTTTAACCTCATTAACTGGTGAGGTATAGATAATCTGTCAGCTTTACACAGTTTTGCTAGGATTGTGTGAGATTTGTTTTTCATGTGATGTGTGGTAAAGTACTTTAACCGGCTATGATGCTCGCTTTGATAATACTATATTATTTTGTCAAAAATATTCCATCTACCTGAGATTAATTATTTTAAAATTAATTATTTTTTTTTGTTTTAATTTAAATTACTTATAAATTTTATTTCAGTTTTGTGTTATTTTAATTATGACAAATTTATGTTGCTTCTGCAACATAAATTAATGTTGTACTTCTGCAATTTCATTATAGTATGTAAGATTTGTTGTTTTATTATATTTAGTTAAGTCCCATTATTATAACTATTGCAGGCCTGATTTTTAATAATAATAAATTTACCAAATTCTGAAAACTAATTTGGGAGTAACACATGTCGTCCGACGTTTTTAATCTTTGTTTCAAGCTTAAAGCTTAGCTAAAATTTAACACTACTAATATACTTAGGTGAATTTTTCAGTAATATTAAAATTCAAGATATTAGCATATAAACTAACTATGGTTTGATTGTTAAACACTGTAAAAAATATAATTTAAATAATGACTATTTGTTTGAAAAATATGAAACATTTCAGTATAACTATTTCATGTGTTACATTAAAATAGGCACTAAATGTTTTAATACTTCAGTTAAGTATAACTATTATAAACTATTTAGTTAGCTATTAAAGTAATATTAAATTAGTTGTTAATAATTTATGTATTATATATTTAAATGTGAAATAAAATTAATTTATTTCTGATAATAATCGTTCAAATATTGTATGACATAATTTCATGTTATTAAAGATAAAAATTACAAAGGTATGTTTTTAATTATATGATGTCGGTAAATAAAGTAATGAGACTAGTTTTTTTTGGCAGCTAAAGTGGCAATACTGTAATGTTACTAGTAAACATATGGTTATATGAACAGCTTATTTATATTAGGTATTAATATTTTTAGTCTATTGTTTCCACATGAGATATAAACAAACTTTTCGTAAAACAAGTTTTTGTTGTGCGTTACAAAAATGAGTGAACTAATTATGAGCAATCAAGTTTTGTGTTAAACTCTGTGAGAATGCTACTGAAACTTTTTCAAAATTGAAAAGGGCATATGGAGTTGACACTCTGTCACAAGCCCAAGTTTTTGGGTGGTTTAAAGCATTTTCAGGTGGTCGAGAATGAGTTGCGATTGATCCACATTCTGGAAGACCGTTTACATCAAAAAGTGATGACAATGTTCAGCGAATCAGAGACTCGATACAGTACAATTGCCGATTAACTGTCAGAATGATTGCAGAACAATTGAATTTGAACCATACCACAGTCATTCAAATTTTGACAAACAAATTGAAAAATGTTTGTGCAAAATTGGTCGCAAAAAACCTCACTGGTGAACAAAAAAACAGGGTTGAAGTATGCCGCGTTGGCAAAGAAAAACATTCCTGTAGTTCCTCAACCACCTTATTCACCTGATGAGTCCCTGTGACTTTTTCTTGTTCCTGACTTTAAAAGACATTCCTGACCTCAAAGGACACCATTTTGTAACAGTAGTAAACATTAAAAAAATGTAACAAACTATATGAAGGATATTCCAATTTCTGAGTTCCAACACTTCTATGAAGAGTGATAAAACCGTTTGAAGCCTTGCGTGGCTTCCTAAGGGAACTATTTTGAAGGTGATAGAGTCTATGTATAATTGGATTGTAAATAAAAAGGTTTTCTGAATCAGTCTCATTACTTTATTTGCAGACCTCGTATAGTAGGAAAAACTGTTTAGATTAAATCTTTTTGAAGTTTTGGATAATTGAGTAATATAATAAACAAGAAATTAATGCTATTAATTAGCATATATTTGTATGTTTAAATAGTAAAAAAGACACAATTGGAAATTAGTTTTATACTGTTAACTTGGAGAATGTACGGAGGGGACAGGAAGTCCATTTACGCTAGTTATGAAATTATTAGGATAGGTGCATGTTACCTTCTATGGATCTAAAATGTTTGTTCGTGTTGCACCATGTTCAAAGCACAGCTGTATGTACTTCTACGTCCAGTTGTTCATCCGTAACATTATATCAGGGGCGATTATTTCAAATGCTAACAGAACAGCATCTTGGATCTGCTCATTGTTTACGTATCTTTGTTTTTGGATCTCTTCCTGTACAAAACCCCAGAGTGCATTGTCAGGTGTGATGAGGTCAAGGATTCTTGCTGGCCAAGGCAACAAAGTTGATAACTCCTCTGATCTAGAAAGTTGGAAAAATTTCATCGAGGCATCTGTGGACATTCAAAGCAAAATGCACTGGAGCACCGTCTTGCTGAAATATAATGATGTTTGATGTTTGCTGTTAATTCTGCAAGCAACCACCCGATCATTTCAGGTAACTGTGTTGATTAACTGCACCTTCAAAAAAATAAGGACCAAGAAGATGTTCAGTTTTCATCCCATCCCAAATCATAACATGAGGCAGATTGTGTTTGATTTCATCAAAAATGTAAGAATTGTCTTTTACCTAGGAAAAACATTTCAGTTATGAGAGCTTCAATAAATCGTACACTTGTTTGAGAACATTACGTTCTTTTTGTTGTTTGCTCTCGAAAAGCATTCAAGCAACAATAGACGTTAAACATATCAATCAACATCATTGTCACTCGACTCATTAACTGTGACTGGATGTAGTCTTTCCACATATGGTCTCCCATTGTTGATCCTGGAATGCCTAACTTTACAGATTGTTTGCACATTGATTTCATCGATAATTGTTGAATTGATGCCTTCACAGCACCACACGTCTCAGCTTAAGTGCTCAGCCTTTTACTGTGTGGTACATCAAGAACACTTCCCATTGCAAAAGTCTTCTTTTCCCATACCAGTAACATTTGCCATGATGGTGATGATTTTCCAAAACACACAAAGAAGTCATTCATAATGTTCTTCAATGTTTTACTAGTGTGTGGATGTTCACAGACCCACAAGCTAACAAATGCTCTTCTACAGTAAACACACTCGTATCCGTCATCGTTCCACACTCTACTACGACTAAGGTCATCCCACAACAAATGAACACATCGAACGATCCCCACTCAGGTTATCCTCCCCCACCTTTTCCAGCAGCAGTGAGCAACTTCAGTGGTGAGAACTGGCAGCAGTAGAGCCCAATTAAGCTGGATTTGTTACAGTGTAAAGGGATTTCCCACCCGTATGGTATATGAGTATATAGTTCAGTTTCTCTGGGTTACGACCTGAATTTATTAGTTTTTTTTATTTGTTTATTATTTTATTTATTTTTTATTAATGTTTCTTACAGGTATAACTTGGGAAAAGTATTAGAAGCTCTTGGTGATTGTGGTCGAGCAAGTGATTGTATGGCAACAGCTTTACAAGTTGAATTATCGAATCCTATATTACCATATTCTTCAATTCCAATGATATTTGAATAAAGTATTATACTACACCATAACTTAATTTACATCACAGCTATTTAAAAATTAATGAAATAGATTTTTTATAAATGTAGTAAATAAATTATGTAGTTACCAATTTTTTTTTTTAAATAAGTAAATCTAATCGGTGATTTTTACAGTATATTATATTATGTGTGTATATATGCAGATATTATAAGAGAGTTAACAGTAGTGATAATTAATGATTACTGGAAGGGTGCAATAATTCATATTGTGGGAATATTTTTTGTATGGATTTTAATTTTAAGGGTACTTCATTGCACTTTGTTACTTAATTATTTTTCACTTATTTATTAGTTTCTAATATAATTACTTTAAATATATATTATTATTTTATTAATATCCTTATTTATATCTTTTTCTTTATTCTTTATATATATATTTTTTTTTTTTTTTTTGTAAAATTGCTTTGTTATTCTGTATAATAGTTTTTTTTCTTATCTTCTTAACATTAAGTACAGTAGACTTTTCTGTTAACCAACTATTTATAATTTATGCCATATGGTTAATCAAAGATGTTTAACTTGATTAGTCAGACATACATTAAGAAATTAAAATTCAATTAAAGAAATGAAGTGATTTTGTAATAACAATATTTGTGCATTAACATTAACAGGTTTTCACCATAGCTCTCCATTTCTTCCCACTGCCGACTATGTCTTATGATTACATAATTTTTATTCACCTTTGTAGTTAACCCACTTCAATTTACTTTGTCGTTTGTCTTTAACCATTCAGAGAGAATATTTTTCAGTTCCTGCCTTACCCAGTTAATTTTACTTCATAAATTCTCATCAGGACCTCGAATTCCTTATTGATCCTCCCAATCATTTCAGGTCTACTTTATGGCCAAATTTCAAACAATGATTATAATTATCAGTTTTCTTTCAACTTCTTTCCTTATCGTCTATGCATCATACAAAGCCAAATTTTTGTACTATTCTTTTATTAGGCCTTTGGCCATCAATCTATCTAATTGTCTCCTATTCTGATTAACTTCCTTAGTTTAGCTTCTAGTCTTAACATCCAAGCTGCATTTCCGTTTTTGTAGTCATCTTCATAGATGCATAAAAGTTGTCTTTATTTTTTACTGTCCTTTATTACTTATGCTTTACTTTTTTCTTTTACTAATTTTCATTCCTAATTCCTTACAAGTTTTGCATTCTATCATCTGCTTAATCATATCTTTCCACTGATATTAGTTTGTTTTTTTTTTCAGTTTGATTAATTCAGTTCTTCATCCATCCATTTATTTTTCTCTAGTTACGTCATTTTTCTATTTTTCTCTATCTTGTATGTGTGGGTGTGCACACATGTGTATTTAAATTCTATTAAAATAAACCACCCAGTACAGAATATTAAATATTCTAGTTTTTATTTTAATAGACTTTAAAATAATCTTTTAAAGACTTTTAATCTTAAAAAGATTAATTTCAGTAAAATATATATATATATATAGTGTTGAAGAAAATATTATAGCTCCTTTGCCTGAAAAATATCTTATCTTTCTCAAGATGTTTTAAAATAATACTGATCAGTTAGCTAGTGGTTTGTTGTGTTAATTTTTCTTTTCAAAATTCTTACTATTCAAACAATTTGAATCTGATAATAGGAATAATGATTTAAATAGTCTTATAAATTTTATGTTATGTAGAGTATTATGTAATTTTTATGACTACTATTCATCCACTGAAGTATCACCATTCCCCTGCTAACTAACAGCCGTTGTAGTCATATATTGACAGCCATGTAAATACAAAATAATCATTTAGATATTAAAGGTATTGTACTATCATTCATGGGGTTGTTGCTTGGATCATAACTTTATTTTCTATTCAAAATTTTAGTATAGTAGGGGACATGAAATTTAATAATTTATTTTAATTAAAAATTATCCTGAATTATTTCACTTATAATTATTGTTTGAAAATTTTATAGGTATTTCTAAATTTAAATTATAATTTATGGCCCAGCGATTAAAAATTACAAATGATGCTTATGTTGATGAAGTTGTTAAATCTCAAATCATCATTACCTTTTAAATGAAACAATTTTGTAAGTATGAGTTATTGTAATAAATGAATCATTCTAATTAGCGGGCTAACAGTAAAGACATACATCAACAGCAAGCATCATTTGTAAAATAAAAACAAGTATTATATTTATTCTATGTATGGGATACATTAAAGTTGAAAGCTTTGTGTGATAGTATTGTCAAGTAATTTTTTTTCATCTGTTGAGTGCGTTTTGCCAGTGCCACATTTTGCTTTTCTTGATTTATAGTAGGTGTATATAGCGTAGGTTAAATTTTTATTTGATCTGCAGTTGCAAGCAGGATGAATGAACTTAAATCCACTGTGACTTGTAAAAAAGTTAAGTTAGCAAGTGTGGGAGTTAATCAATAATGTGTACGAATTCATGAAGAAGAATCAAATATATTTGGAAATTCAGGAAATGATGACAGTTATATTTTTCCAATTCAAAAGTATGAAGAAAGAACAGCAGCTGCGTGTAAAAGTTCAGAGAGTAAGGAAACAAAAAAAGGAGTTATTAAAAAAATTATAAGAAAACCCATCAGAGGTTTCTACTTCCTTTAGTATAACAAAAAAATATAAAATTCATGACAAACCAGTAACAGGCTTAGATGATTTTGACATGAGCATAGTGAGAAGGACCATAAACAAATTTCATCTCAAAGAAAAACAGTTGCCCACCATTCCAAAATTGATGGTTCGTTTGAAAGATTCAGTAGGATCCTCAGGAAGTAAAAGCCTAAGAAGAGTACTATAACAATTGGATTTCAAATGGAAAAAACTGAAAACAATAAGAAATTTGTAATTGAACATAATGACATTAGGATTAAACAAATACATTATGTAAATGCAATCAAAACTTCAGAACATAGAAAAGGCTGATTATATACCATGATGAAATGTATATTTTATCAGTCATATCTCAACGAAATCATGTAGGAATGCTTCAGGAGGAGGAATCTAATTCCAATTTCTAAAGACAATAGATTATTATACATGCTGGGGATGAATTGGGATCAATTCTGGACACATTATTAACCTGGAAAGTAAGTACAACAACTCTATGAATACAAATAATTACTTAAAGTGGACTGAAGAAGAATTAATGAAAAATCTCCCTGAAAATTCCTTAATAATTTTAGACAACACATCTTATCACATAACATTACAAGAAAAATTACTCACATCCAATGCAAGAAAACAAGAAATGCAGGACTGGTTACATAATTATTGCATTCCAGTCTCATCTGCTATGCTAAAACCTCAACTATACGAGATAATTAAAAGGAACAAAGAAAAATACTAAGTGTTTATGTTTAATGAACATGCCTAGAAAAACGGATATGAAGTGTTATGACTATCACCCAGTCATACAAGTGTTCTATCACCCAGGCGTAAATCATATTGAAATGGTTTGCTCTAAAGTAAAACGATATGTTAGAAGTCATAATGTCACTTTTGACTTTAACGATGTTCAACAGATTGCCGAAGATAAATTTTCTGAAATGGATGCATCACATTAGAAACCTTATTACGAAAAAGTACAGAACAATGAAGATGAGTACATTAGACAGAAGCACATAAATGACAGCACTACAGAACATTTTCAAATTTCTTTGGAAGATGATAGTGGTAGTGAAAGTGACAACACGAGAAATTCAGAATTTATCAGTTTGGATAACAAACTGTTATAAAACATTCACTGTTTTAGTTTCTAAAGTGTAGTGTTTATTTTTTTAAGATTGTGTATTATTTTAATTTGTGTAAGCTGTGTAGTAGCTTAGTGTTTTATTTTTCTAAAGATCTATAAAACAGTATATAACTTCAATTAATTACACTTAATTTAATTCAACACTTGCTCAGCATAATATTAATTGAAAAACAAAAAGACTTTTTTCACGAGCTATATAACTGTACATTATCAATTAAAAATGGATTATTTATAATTTAATATTAGTTCTTGACATGACTAATATTAATATGAATGAAATAATAATATTAGTAGTTCTAATTTTGCATATTGTATAAATATACAGACGATTCCATAGCAAACTGTGTGCCATGCTAAATGGGTAATTTCAGCTGGAACAGGTTCAGTTGAAACAGTGCTAAGTTTCAAGATATATTCCCCTTACTATAACTTACATTTGATATGGTGTCATACTGTTAGATCATGTCAGTGCACCTGCTGAAGCGTGTAAGCAGAATTTGAATATTTACATCAAATTTTTTTAAAATATATCTTATGAACATTTAAAATGTGGGTTTTACCCTTTTGCAACACTTTCCCTGGCCTTAAAAGTATCCTTTCATCAAGTATGCTACTTTCCATTCATTAAATTAGTCACTAGTGTTGACAGTTAAGACAGAATTGGTTAACTGTAAGGTTTGCTGTACTGTATTGACTTTTTTTTAGTTAGGATTTTAAACTTGTATTTAGCTTCTTTTTTTTTACTGTATAAAAAATTATTTCTTAAAAAGGAATTATTGCTGTATTATTTTTAAGTAGTTGAGCTCTACATATGTAATGCTTTATCTAAATTTTGATTTCTTAGTTACTTTGTTACTTTTTTATTCTTAATTAATCTGAAGTAATTTTACTTTATTTCTATTGAAAGGAAAGTGGTATAAATATCTCAAATTATATTTCTAGATTTTGAGTTGATTATTAAGACATAATTACTGGACTTTTATGCGGCTATGTAAAATAATGTATAAAGCAATTAAAAACCATGACATGTAGTATTAGAACAATTTTGGTTAATGACCTGAATTAATATTATCTATTTTTATTAGCTTATTATCTCTACAATACGATTATGATTGTTCATCTTCTCTTTTTGATTCTGTTTGTGATTAATAGCTGTCTATAATTTTTTTTTTATATAATAAGTATATTATAAAAACAACTTTGATTACCTACTCCATATTATTTTGAAACATCACAGTCTTCCAGAACCTCCTTCCCTTTATTTCAGATTACATCCTAGAGCCCAAAAAAAAATTTAGCATGAGTTAAATTAGTTCATGGAAAAACTATATTTCCAATGATATTGAAAAATATGTATCAGGCCTGTTGTTTGAACTTATAATAGATTCCAAATAGTATGAGAGTACTCCCACACTTTTTATATTTACACAAATAACCATTTTAAAAAAATGATTAAAATATAATTTTAAATGATTTTAAAATAATGATTATAATCATGTGATAATTACAAAATATAGTTGTTATACTGATTTTAGATTTCCACTACTGTTGTTCAACTGCATGTTCACTGGAAGGAGTGAAAATGCTGACTTGCTATTTGGATTACATTGTAGTGAAATAGATATAATAAATAGCTATTATTACATAATTGAACAAAATGAAATCCAAACAGGGAATTAAATATATTCCTGCGCATATTATTTATATACTTAAGTAATAAAAGTTGTATTGAGTCAAAGGGTTGAACCAAGGCGTTCGGTTTCATCTGTAAAGAAAAAAATGTTAATTTATCAGTTGGATTTGTTGTTGATTTTAATAAGATATCAAATTATTGGTGAAATGTGTAGCCTTGATATTAATATTTTCACCATTTTGAATAATTTTATGTTGAATTGTTATTGAAAAATAAATATATAATCTCATTTCTTTGAATTATTGTGTGTCAAGGATTGTAGTACAATATTAATATAAACCAAAATTTTTTGAAGTAGAAATTTAGTTTATAAAGATATTAAATATTGCCTAATATTTAATTTTTATATTGACATTATAGAATAATTTTTTTTTGTATAGATGGTTTGGTGTAGATATTCATTTTGATATAGAAGAGTGGCCCAAGGGAGTGCCTTTTGTATTTTTTCTTTATCTTTCAAATTTTGTAGTTATGCACAAATATTCTTTAACTAGTCTTTAATTTCTGTTTATAAACACTAATATTTTTATTTATCCCCTTCTGTAGACTTTTATTTCTAGCAAAATTATATAAAAAATAAATTAATAAAAAAACAAACATAAGATTGTACATAAAGTTTAATTTATAGATTTCATTTGCATTTATCAATATTTAAATTATAACCATACAACATTAATGTTAAATCCAAGAAAGGTGAGTAGCTGTTTTTGTGGTGAGAAATGACAAATTACTAGTACATTCCTGAATGATTAGTTGTGAGTACACTTATCATTGTGTCAATATTTCAGATATGCATACTAAGATTTTACTGTATTGTAGAATAAAGAAACTAGTATGCTTTATTTTCATTAAAATGACTGTAAAGGAACATTATATTTGATTAAGTTTATACAGCTACTCAGGTAACTGAAGGCTCATGCATATCCATAGTCCTTTAAAAACTTTTTTGTCAGGACATAGTCCAATTACATTTTGAATTCCCTATTACAAAATTTAGAATCCCTCCTACTGTTATGATAATTTGTTGACAGCATCAAATACTACTGTAGTTTCCTTTATATTGAGCTTCCTTGCATTTTCTGCTGTATTTTATCTTTGTCAAAGCTTGTGTGTATTCATTTACTGAAATTGCTCATCTTTAGTTAGGACGTTCATACTTCATACATTATCATATAAGACCATAATATCTTTTCCATATTTACTAAGATATTTATTTGTCATATGGATTAGATCCTTCTTTTCATCTAAATGTTTTCTATTATTAATTTGTACATAAAAGTTTTGTTAAATCTACATAGATATTTTTTTGGATTTTTTCTAAATGCCCAGCAAAAACTGTTTATTAAAACATTTTATTTATATGTTTAGTGAAGTTATTAATTTTGAAAACCAAATTAATACTAATGTAATGTGTATCATCCAATAACCGATTACTGATTTTGATTTATAAAATATAAAATGATTATTTTGTGACTTAATCCGTCCATGATAATTTGCATTTAATAATTTTATCTGAGATTTCAATTAGGATCTTATTTAAATGCTTATTTAGAACCACCTGCTTCAGTTTAACATATTGAGTTTTTAAGTATTACTGTTTGTGATTGGTATTGTAGCTTTTTTACGTAGGCTGTACTCTTTTAGATAATTAGCAATAATTTATTATTAGTATTGTTGAAATAGTGCTTTTCATTTCTCTTTTTCTTTCAATAGTTTAATTTTTCCTTTATAATTAAAAATAGTTTTTATTGACTAATTTTTTTTCATTAATCACATTGTTGAAAAAAAAATGTTTTATATAAATTATTTATTTATATAATTGGTAATTCATATTGCTTAGTAAGAAATGTTTTTCAAAAAGATTTAGTTTTATATAATTAAAATTAAATTTCCTATCATTATTTCAATAATGTTTTTTAAAATTATTAAAAGGGAATTTTGTGTTATCCTGTTACTTAAAACATTGTTGGTATATTTACAATTATTTCTGTCATTAAACTTGCTGAGTTTATATTTAAATCCACTGTATTATATTGTAATTACTGTGTTTATTCATGTACTGTTTCTCCTTTTTTGAAAAAACAATTTTCACCTCCCAAAATGTATTTAAGTTTCATACAGAACATTTTGTCAGTATTATATAGCGATACAAATAAAAGCATCTATTGAATACCAAAATCACATGCATTTTAATAAAACAGATTTGACATTGGACACATCACTCACAATATTTAAAAAAATTAAAATTTGGAAAAGAAAGATAAATAACAAAATAAGTGCATGCAATAAAAAAGGAAATATAAACCTCAATAAAGAAGGAGATACAAACTTCAATTACAAAATAACAATAACTCAATTAATAGTAAATTTGTGTTTATAATTTTACTTATTATCAGACTTCTTTTCGTTATCTATGTAGGACAACACAAACCACCATTAAGGATACGAAAACAAATAACACCTTGACTTAACTAAAACAAAAGGTAAATAAATAAATAATAAATTCACCTGTTCTATAATAATAGTAAGATAAAATTAATAGTGATATTCTTGAATTAGATTGTGTCTGGCCCCGTTTCACTACAAACAATCCAATTTAGCCATTAAAAATACAAAACCATTTTAATATACAAACAATTAAAACAAATGTTTCAAATTCATAAATAAGACTTGACAATCTTTTACAATAACGGTATAAAATTAATTAGTAAATTACATTATTTTATCAATTTTTCATAATCAAATCATCAAGTATCTTGTAAAACCTTCATCAAGGTCAATCATCAGTATATAATTTTCACTGCATACATATGCCTTTCTTTATACAAATAATTTTTTTCTCTTTATTGTCATTGAGAAGAAAGTTGTATATCTGTGTGAATTTAATTCCATAATGGTTTTAATATAATTGAGGTGTAACATCATTATTTTTTAAATGAAATACTTTTTTTTATTAAAGATTGTTGAACCTTTACTACATTATGATACATCTTGTAGCCACATTAGTTCTATAGCTTAATATTGCCTTTACTTCGCTATTACAAATTTTTATCTTAAAAATAATAATGTTCTTTTTAACTGAAAAAGAACATTATTATTTTAAATTATGTTAAAGATGTTCAAAGCTATTTTGTTTTTAGGCCTTTTTTTTGCAAATGTATCGCCACTGATAACAGTTATGTAAAATTAATTCCCAAATGTTTGTAATTCTTTACTACTTTGAGCTATGTGTTTTTGAACCAGAATTTTTCATGTTTGCATGCTTACCACCTTTTATATAATCCTTGGATTTATCAAGATTCACTTCCAAGTTTCAGTTTGAACAATATTCTACCAGAAAAAATCTGTCAAAGGATAACAGGATCACATCATCAGCGTATGCTAACAGTTTTATAATAATCCTTCTAACAATGATACCACCGTAAAAGTAATCATCTAAATCATTAAAAAGTAATATAAATAATCAAGAGCTCAAAATAATCATTGTTTTAATCTGTTCAGGAGCTTTAGATTCCATCACTATCCCAAATAGCTGCATTAGTTCCTATATTCATACTTTCTATTAATTTAGTCATTTTAATTCAGTATTCCAAGGAACATAGTGTATAAAATAAAGCTTGTCAATTTATAAGATCATATTCTGTAGACACATGTTCTGTCCACAAAAAACAAGCCTTTTGCCTTTTTTACACATCTTTATCCTGATAATACTAATTAAACTAAAGGTATTATTTACTGTTTAATATATGTCTTCCTGAAGACCATGTAAAATTGTTTCATCAATCCAAGATGAAAGTCTGTCTAATACAAGCCCTGCAAGAATTTTTCTTACATTACCAAAAGATATTTCTCAATAATTTTTCATTTCACTCAGAGTACTTTTTTCTTGTGCTGGGGAAATATAATTAACCTTTTAAAAGAATCTGGCACCCTACTTATTTAAAAAATCCAATAATTTGTTCAGAAATTCTTCAGGAGCGTTTTTGAAGGATTCATAAGGGATTTTATCATGCCAGGGAGTTTTTTATCCTTGACTTTACAGTGAGAATTTCTTAACCATAACATACTAAAATTGCATCAAATTCTAAATCCATTACATAAAGTTCTGCGTAAGGAATCTTAGCAACAACTGCATGCTTCAATAAAATTTTATGTCAACATTATGTAATCCCCAAAAATCTTATTTTAAGTAATTAAAATAATAAAATTTTTAGTGCCAATTTTCTTGCAATTAAATAGCATTCTTAAATCACTCACCATATGATTATGTATCATTCTATTAATAAAATAATAGTAATAATTTTGTTAATTTTAAAGTAGTCACATCTCTTGCATTACTGAATAGTGACAAGAAGCTTCTTGAATGTTTAGTTAGTGGAGTTAGCACAGGCACTGAAAAGAACCATTTCTGTTTTACCATCAGCTAACCAGAGTTAGAAGCTTGACTATAGTGGTCGGCTTTAACCTTTAAGTGATTCTTTTCATGAAAAGTTACTACAGTAGTTATAGTGGTGAAGCAGCTATATATTGAGCATTTTCTCCACCATTTTCTTTCTGTGATGTCCAGGTCTTTCCATTGATGGCATTCTAATTTGATCCATCAACTCTCTTATAGTTGTTGGAATGCAATGACAAAGAGATTCTTGATTGGATATTAGTGTATGGTATTACTGGTCAGAATTACAATTATTCTGATCGATTCCAGTCCAGAAAAAACAATGCAAAAAAAATCAGAATAACAAATCTTCCAATTGGTTGTTTATTGGTAGTAGGTTTATATTTATTGGCTGGTAATACAATAACTAATTTAATGATATCAGCAGTTATGAGAGTCACAAATTTATTTAAACAAATTAATTACCAAGAAACTAAAAAATCTTTCAAATCCAGTATTAAAGTAAGCAATTTAACCACTTTTGTAAACACAATTTAAAAGTTACTGATAATTACAGTATTATCTGATTTTAATAAATTCTGTATTCTCTATCATTTGGATCTTCTGAACCATATTCACTTTGTGCACTTATCACACAGCTGCAGATTAATAATATCCTTATTCAAGGCATTTGAAATTTATATCACCTAAAAGCTTTTTGCAATTACTTCTATAAAAATGACATTCCTAGACAGGGAATCCAGCTGCAAAAACTTCATGCAGTAAGGCAGGTTTTACAGGTCATGATATTATATCTTAATATTTGATCATCCGCATACACTCATTATAGTGTCTTGCAAAGTATTTTTTGAATGAAGACTACTTATTACTATATCAAGGGATTATATTATTTCATTTCAGTCATTCTGAAAGCTTTGATTACTAGATCAGTGAATTCTGTATTAAGGAGTTTACTTTGGCTATGATGTTCCGCTGATCTAGAACCAACATTGATTTTTGTTGTAATAAACCATCAGTTATCCTGTTCCACATCCTAGATATTTGTAGTCTTTGTAAACAAATTGATTAAAATCAAGTATCCAGACAATAATCTTTGTGGAAATTTCTCTTTTAATTATATACTACTTTAAACACTAAATATGGGAGGAGTTTTCTACCATTTTCTGTAATGGCAATTATGATGGTACAACTTTTTTTTGCCTATATTTCCTACAGTAGCGGTTGTGATTGTATTTTTTGGCACATTGGATCAAACTGGTGTTTTCAATTTGTGATGAAAGGTTTTGTTTTCATAAATTGATGGTTCTAGAACATGATATTTTCTTAATGTTCGGTTAGTTCTTATTGTTCCAGTTCTGTATATTGTCCATTACATACATATAAATGGGGAAAAACAAAAGAAAAAGAAAAGTTTTTCTAAGTATTATTATAATAAAATTTATCAAGAATGTATTGTATTATAATTGTATCCTATGAATGAAGCAATTGTTATTTTAAATTATTATTATTAGATGATTTAAAATCAAATAAATTACATATTTTTTCCATTGAAATATGTATTAGCATTTTGTAGAAATCTATTGAAAAATGACCTTGTTAAAAGATCCTTATTAAAATTAGGATAGATATCAGTTGTATTACAGCATGTTAATATTACACCTCTACTGAACTACAGATTGCTTTTTGGTTGACTTCTGAAACTCATAAATTGATAAAATAACTTATTATTATTATTGGAGTGATACTATAACTGAAACCTCATGTATAAGCACACAAAATCAATATAAGTTATGTAGAAATCTGCAAAAAATAAAAAGCATTAATTTATATATATTGTTGAACCATAACATGATCTATTGATTACAACTGCTTTCAAATAGCCATTCACTGCCATTTTTTTGCAACTATGTTAAGACCTTATATGATATAGCTTGCTTTTTTCCCATTAGTAATTGTCAACTAATGTTATTGTAATTAGCTATAAATTCATACAATTTAAAACTGGTTGAAAAAACACTGCTATTATAATCACTTTTACCTTGAGCGAAATGTTTCTGGTATTGTTGGGAGGCTGTTGCAGTTTAATCTAAATGTTCCAATATCTAAATCTATTTTGATTTTTATATGGCATGATACAAATCGGTGTCAAAATTTATAAATTGATATGTAAACATTTTTTAGTAAAATACATATTGTTTAATTATTATTTTAAAACTATTATATTTTTTAATTAAAATGTTTTTAAAAATTATTTTCTCTGGAAAAATATTTTTAAAATTTGGATGGTGTTATTATATAGGTGTGACCAGTACATAAATGGATACAATAATTGCACACTCGCTATTATTTATTTTTATTCTGTTGTAGCATTTTTTTTTAAAATTAGTCTGCATTATCAGAAAAGTTTATTTACTATTATTTTTATTTTCATGTTTTGTAAGATGAAATTCATTTTTTCTATTTATTTTCTTGTCCATCTTAGCTAATTAAATATATCCTTAACATAAAAATGCAAAACATGAAATCCACGCCAGTTCTTCTAGTAGTGATTAATAACTGTAAATAGTATAATTTTTATTTATTAAAAGTATTCAGGAATTCACCATTAGATTTGAAAAAGAAAAACTTTTTATACAAATCTTATTTAGGGAAATTTTTCAGTATTAGTTAAATGGAGCAAGCTGTCATAAAATTAAAATAATTTGTATAAAGCTAATATTAATTTTTGTATTACTTAAAGAAAGGGAAGGGGAAAAAGTTTTGTATACATTAGAAATTACCTATTTACCTTTGGATGGTGCTGTAAATATTTTGCAACGTCAACTGACAAGCAAGCTGTTTGGAGAATGAAATTTATTTGTATAAATGTTACATCATAGACGATGTTTTATTGTTACAGATTTACTATTGTACCATTTTTGGGTGACTTAATCACATGTCTTTTAGTATTGTTTGGTTGTTTCTAATTTCATTCTTTATAATGTAGTATTTGTTATTATTTTCAGAAACATCATATATTAATAACTTAACGTAATTTGATATATTGTATTTTTCAATCTAAACAACTTTATTGATATATTTGTTTTAAAGCCATCTGTTACATAAATATTTACTGTTGTTATTATGAAATAAATATTTTGATTATGTTTAATGAATTAAAGTTTATTAATTATCAATTCAATTAAAGCTTAAACACATGATGTCAATATTGCTTATAAATGTACAATAAATACAGTACATAAATGTACTTATAAATTACAGACTAATAATGCTATTTGTTGTATTCATTTTGGTTGTTGATGGTATGATAATGATAAGGTAAACCAAATCTATGCTCACATCACTGTATAACTATTTCTCTGTCTTTGTAGTAAAATTTAAATAGAGTAAGTTCTATTTTATTACCTGAATAAATTAGCTTTGACCTGTCTATTATATAAAATGTCTATCCGCTGAGAATAATGATGTTTAATATACAATCAGATGTTATGGTGGGTAAAATGAATGTCATTTAAATAGCTAAATATCTATTGCATTTATGTAGGTGTGAGTGACATACTGAAGTATAATGTACATTCACTTTGAAGTTATTCTACCTTTGCTGCGATATTCTCCAACCAGCATGTTAATTGATATGAGGAACGGCCAAGATCTACTGCTCCTCTAGCAATCACAGCTCATCAGCTTTTCTTATCTCGAAATATACAATTGCCTCCACTACCTCCTGTTACTCAACGTTATTACCCCCCTTGGCAGCCCTCCTTCGTGAATTATTGGCTTAGTTTCAGCTGATACCATAAAAAGGACACAAATCCAGTTATCTTACGAGAAAAAGTTTTCAATATTGTAAATAGCATAAATCAAGATGCTATAGTTTATACAAATGGTTTTAGACACGATAATTCTGTGCGTTGTGCTTTCATAGTTGCCAATAGAACATTCTTGTTTGGCCTTCCAGCATTGCCAGTGTTTTTGTCGCGGAGCTGTGTGCTATTAACAAGACCTTAAATATACTTAGCCCATCATTCAGACATGTATTTGTCTGTTCAGATTCCATGAGCGCTTTGCAGTCAATTAGTGACATGTACTTCAGACAACATATTGTCTGTGATACACAGTCTGTTATCTCTGAAATGACTCAGCATAGCTTCTATTGGATCGCTAGTTATATTGGAATTTCAGGCAGTGAGTGTGCTGATTGAGCAGCAAAAGAGGCCTGTTTGCAGACCCCTTTTACTACTTGCATTGTTTCGAATGATCTTGTCTGTTTTCTGAAGAGGATCGTTCATGATGAGTCGCAAAGTGAATGGAATGCTACCATCAACAATAAACTTTGTCTAGTTTAAACACTATGTCACTGTGGGGCTCTTCATGTAGGAATAACCGGAGGAGGTTATTATTTACTGTTTGCAAATAGGGCACACAAGGCTTACTCATGAATATCTGATGACTCAGATTGATGCACCTGTTTATGTTTGATGCAACTGCTAACTAAATGGTGCACCACATCCTTGTGAACTGTGTCTGTTGTGTGGCACTGTATTGAAAGTTTAAATTAGGCCTAACATATGAAATATCTTAGGCAACAATGTATCAATGTTGTATGATGTGTTACAATTTCTTAAGGCTGTGCATCTGGATTCAAACATTTAAGACGTTCATGATTCTGCCATTTGACATTCGGAAATTTTATTGTTTCATACTAGATTTTTAATATTTTTATTTTCAGTCATTGATAATTTTGTGTCTGAACGCTGATAATGGCTCCCAGAAAAAATTGAAGTCAGCATAACAACTTAGTTTCTTTAATGATCCTGGAATGGTATACTTGCGTATCTCGTGAATCTTAATGTAAATTTTTGGTTCAACTCTGTTGTATGTGAAGTCATCTAAAGCTGTTGAGTACTGTTTGGACACCATCCATAGTTTTGGTGTATTGTAACGTTACTTGTACTTTCTTTCTGCTATAAAGCTTTTACTGTTATTTTTATTAGTTCATCATAAATTTGATAAAATTTCCCTGTTGTTATTAAACCATTACTTTTCAGAAATCATCAGACTAAACAAATTTTTAAAGAGTTTCTGTTCTTTTAATGTAATTGTTTAGTCAGTGAATATAGAGGAAAGTTGATATAAAAGGACTCCTTATGGAGTTTAATTTTTTTGTATAATAATGTATTCAGTGGACTCTTGCAGTTAAATTCTTTGCTGGTGGAAATAGATTAATATCCATTTAACTTGTACTGAAAAATGTGTAAATCTCATTTTTTGTTTTTTTCTCATATGTTATTTATTAATTTTTCTGATAGAATTATAATGTAAACTAGTATTTTAATTGGTTTTTGAAAACTGATATTTCTTGTTAAGTAAGTAGATTAAGATGTATGTAAGATTTTCTCATAGCAAATTTCATTGAATGTTGTATGTATAGATTTGTTACTTGCCTTTTTTTCATGTAATCTTTGTATTCAATATTTGTATCGTATGTGTATTCACTCATCATTTTTAAAAATATTGTAAATGTTATCTAAATTTTTTATTCGTAATTAGATTAAAAACTGCATGTCTTTATATTTTGTTTTTAATATTTTTCTTTTCTTTAATTTATCAGTATTAATGCCTAGAGTTGTAACAGTTTTGTCTTGTGCCTGTTTGAATAATAATAATTAATTATTATACTGGATAATTTTATAACTATGATGAAGATTATTAGCATAGTGTTATTGTTATTCCAATTTTAAAATTACAATATAGTATCGTTAGTTAATGATAAGAAAACCTCTGTCAGGTTTTTAACCTTAAAAATTATAGTTAAGATAGGTTACCACTAGGTTATATAGTAACATTATTAGATCCAATCATCAAAATTATTCTTATAAGGGAATTTTTTAAATTATAATCTAGTTCTAATGTATAAGTTAATTTTCATTGCTAAAAAGGTGCTAGAGATTTTTTTCTTACTTCTGTTTTTGTACCTCTGATAATAATAGGCTGTCTCAATCAAAATTAAGGCAGCTTAAGCTGAATAATGTTTGTAAAGTTACAAATAATAAGTCAACCAATAAATTGTGGTCACTTGACGTGAAACAAACACCATCTTATTCATCTAATTTTCAACCTTATGGTGTTATTTTTGTAAATAATTATATTTCTATATTTTAACTGAAACTAGTAATGTACTGAATAATAACTAAACTAAGATTGATGATGAAAGCATGTGGTAGAGTTTTCCTCCTCAGATAGGCTGCCTTAATTTAGTTTCTTGAGATATTCTATAAATTCATCAATTTTATTGTAAGGATAGTCATTGTCATAATTTTTTTAAAGCTAATATGCAATTTTTTTTTAATTGGAAGGTATAATTTTTTAAGAATTTTAACCTTTAGGTACTCTACAGTTTTAAATTATAATCTAATAATTGTAGTATGGTTAAATGTCCAACTTTGAAGAGATTTTTTGTATTTAAGTTATTGATTATGATTTTTGATTCATTATGCATATTCATTACATTTGTTCTAATATTGTTTACATTTCCTGATGTTGAGACAAGAGTCCAAAATAAATCAAACAGTAAAGCAAAATAAATATATCTAATAAAATGAAATCATTTATAAAACAAATAATATGAATTAAATTGTGAGAGGCGCTTCAACGCTCATTGTTCGTTAAGAATTTTTACTAGAAAAGTAAACTGGAAATCATAGATCCAATTGTACAACAATCACCTAAGTTGCATATTTATTATAGATGAAGAATATATATTTAATTACATCATGTATCTTTTATGTCTGGTGAAAAAACTTTCTGTTGTCTTCCTCTTTTTAAAGCTTCAAAAGTTGATCATTTGCTTTTGTATTCATAAAGTGTTTTATCCTACAAGATTGTTCAGTATTGTTAATAACTTTACAATCAATATTAAATTGTATGTTATTTTTTATAAATTCTCAAAAAAGTAAACTCTAAATTAATGGCAGCCTGATAAATAATGTTCCTCCTACTGTTTTCTCTTATTGTTTATGGAGAGGGTAATAGATACTTTAAAACTTTATCTAAACTTTTGAGGAAATGGAATTATATAGTTAACAATTAAGTGAAGTCTTATTATTTTTCTAATATTATATTTCATGTTGTTTAAAAAAATTCTAAATGTTTTATTAGTTTTTTGTTACTAATTAATTATGAGTAGCTAAAATTCAATAGAATAATGTGGTTGATATAAAATATCTGTGGCTTGGTGCTATAACTACCAAACTAAAAAAAATCTGCTTTGTGGGAAATGAGACTTTAAATTGAACTTGTATTTGTTGATCTCAAGGCTTTTAAATGATTCAAAAATTAATATATTGTTGAACCTAATTTTTTTAAGGAAAACATTGGCGTGCATAAAAGAAGTTCCCTTATGTTTAATGTTAGTAGCCTTTTCACCCATCAATTTTGTTTTTCTGGTATTTTTCATACCAGACTTTATTTTATTAAAATACAAACAAAAAATAATTAATGATTAATAAAACTAATAATGTCTATCTTCGGTTTACTATATCAGATTTATTTCCAGATTTTTGCATCCTTTAGAGAACGTGATTAATTGTATCAAGGAAATGAATATTTTACTTTTGTTCAGGTCATTAAATGCTGAACATATTAATTTATTTACAGCTATCACAGAAGTTATGGTGATGATAAACACAAAAACACAAGACATAATTGACCTGCACTTGTTTCATTCCAATTATACACTGAGCAGTTAGTGCTTGTTGTTCCGTAAACGAACAAGAGAGTAAATGTCCACAAAATTCTCTTGTAGAATGCTAACCATTTTACAGCTACATTAAAAAACAATGTGCATTAACATTGGTACATTTTGTAGTGGATTTAACTTATAACCTAAATTTAAAAATGATAAAGATCAGTGCAGTAATATTCAGATATTTCTGTCATAAAATATTTAAGAAGTAGCAAGAAGGAACAATGTGCAAAGATTTCTGATTTTAATATCAAAAGAAATTATCTTCTTTTCTTCTTATCTCACCAGCACTGCAGTCCAATGTGAACCTTAGTCTCCCAAAAATAGATCTTACATAAATGTTTTTTTAGTTTTGTTAACTTAAGTCAAGCTTGGTACTTCAAGCATATTGAGGTTGAGGTTGAGGTCAAGGGGAAAGCATATTTAACCAGTGTCAAAAAAATACTGTTTCAATAATGCTTGTAGGTAGAAAATTGATTGTTGTAGCATGAGAAAATTAAGAATTTTTGCTTTCTAATCTGTCACTCCCAAAATGACCAAAAATCAAGACAGGCACTTATAGCATAGATTAGAGGATTTTATTTATTTCTATTTAGGAAAAGATTCTCAATGCAGTCTTTTGTGAAATTTCTTTTCAAGTGTTTTAACAGAAAACGAACATACTTATGATTGCAAAACATTTATATTACATATCTTATTATATTTATGTAAAGTATAAAACAGTTCAGCATGTAAATTTAGATCTTATTTTTTTTAACATTATCCTAAAACTGAATTGATTAACTTAAAAAATATAATTTCACTTTGATAGTCTGTTATTTAAAATAATAAAAATTATGGACATTTAAAAATTGTCTATAAATTTAACTCTATGACATCATGGCACTTTACTTTTATTATAAATAATTTGGCTTACAATTTTATTTAGTTTTGTACATTTATGGATTAAAAAATATGACAATGACTTTGATAATTTAATGTTTCTGATTATAGTTAACTCTTTTAAAAATAAATATTGCATAATTATTTATAATCTTTTGTTTCAGCCAGTATTATTTTAAAATTGTCTTTCTTATGTATCTTCATTTAATTGCACAAATATATATTTGTATATTATATAAAATAATTGTATGTATTTCTTTTGAAACCATCTAAGTACAGGCATGATGCAGAATAGTGTGCCTAAACCATTTACCATACAGGTACATAGTTCTCAACTGCACTATCAGCCAATTAAAAATATTAAATTAAAATTCCATTTTTATTAAAGTAGTAATGTTTCATAATTTATTAATTCTTTTTAATTAGTGGTTAATAACCGTAGTAATAATATGAGTAAAAGCATAGTTCCTTGCAAGCTTGCAAACCAGAAAATGTTATCTGATTTTAAATCAGTTACAATTGCAAAGAACATTATTAATATATGGCATTATAAAAATTGCTCTTAATTTGTGTTTAATTATTTTAACAGTTTGAATGGAATTGAGGACTCTGAAAGCACAATTGTATATGGTAAATGTTTTGACACATTATTTTAACACTAGTTTTTGTTGATTTCAAAAGAAATAAATATTAAAATTTTATCTTAATTAAAATATGGACTAAAATGTTTAAAAACATATATATATATATATATATATATATATATATATATATATTATTATTATTATTATTATTAATAATAATACTAAGCTGTTAGTTTAGTCTTCATAAGTGAGACCTCTTTAACCTTTTGAGTAGGTACATAATTGAGGTAAAAGAGGCCTTTTAAAATATTTTATATAGTTATGTATTATTATTTTTGTTACTGAGAAAGTATAACATAATTATTTACACAGTTAGCATGTATTGTTTTGATTACAGATGAGTAAAAATTTTCTGTAACTATAAAATGAAATGTTTTAATGTATTAATTGTGGATCATACACTAGATATTTGGTCATTATTTTGAGTTATGGCAGACTACATGACTTAATGACCCTAGTCGAGAGTTCTAAGATTTAAATCTTAGTAAAGGCAGTTACTTTTATATGGATTGGAATACTAGGTCATGGATAACTGTGTTCTTTGGTGGTTGGGTTTCAATTAACCAAATATCTCAGGAATGATTGGCCTGAGACTACACAAGACTACTTCATTTAAATTCATACAATATCATCTCATTCATCCTCTGAAGTAATATCTTACAGTGGTTCCAAAGCTAAACAGAAAAAAGAAAGACAGAGACAGTGTGACTTGCATTAAGTCTCATGGATATTATTTGTAGAAGAAGCCTTATTTTAAAGAACAAGTTATTTAGAACATATTAGAACAAGTTCTAATATACTGAGTATACTAGAACAAGTTCTAATATGTTTAAGTATTCTTAGTGACAAAAGTTTTCATTCCTGATTTCAACCTTTTTTTTCTAATCCTAGAAAATCTACTGTGTTTACTGAATTATAAAGCTACCAGTTAATAATTGAGAATTATGAGGTTACCAGTAGAGGTGAAAACTTTACCCTTCTATTAATTTAGGCTTGAATTCAGAATTTTAAAATGTGTGCATAAGAATTAATTTAAAACATTCAATTTTTTTTTTTTTTTACTGTTTATTAACCGCTTTGCTTTCTGTAGATTACAGTATGCGGCTGACTGCACATGTATTTCAGGAAACATAAATCAGTTTAATACTACTACTTTTTACCTCTGTTTTTCATCATTCATTTATAAATAACAAATTGTTTAATATTTGCATAGTGTAAGCTTTTCAAATGTACATATTGGGGAAAAAAGATAACTAGTTTTTTCCATGCTGAAACCAATGGACCAATTCTTTCTACCAATTCAGCATTAATTGTTTTATAACCAAGGAGTTGTATCTTTTTAGCCGTTAATATATTTTACATTTTTCATTATACAATTACAAATAATGTATTTTTTATAACTAAAATTTTAATTCTTTTCAAATTTTGACTCTTTATTAGCAGAGTGAAATAAATTTCAAAAAGAAATACGATTTAGTTAGAGACTGCTAAAAATAAAGATGTCGTGCTCTATAAAAAAAAAACAAGGAACAGCTTATTTGATACTTACTTTATTATAATAGTAGTAATATACTAAAGCTGTAATGCCTACAAATCAGTAAGTTCATAGTCTAATATTATTCAAAATATTTCAGAATAGTTTAAAAAAATATTTCAAAATCATCTATTTCATTCAAAAGCATGTAAGGCTGTTTTAATAATTTTTTATTATTCATATGTTCAGTACTCTGGAGTTTTTCATATTTTCATTGAACATTCTTTTATATTATTTTACTTTATTTACAATTACATGAATTTTACTGATAATTATTTTATTCATTTTTAATTGGAATTAATATGTTTCTATGTAATGAACAAATACTTCTTTTAAAATTTTACCTTGATCTGTGTAATTCATTTACTGACAATTTATTATTACATATGAGTGACAGTAAAGTTGTTGATTAATTAATGAGGGCTGATTACAATATTAACTGGTAATATAAGTTTTATTAACGTATTTAATATATTTTTTTTATCATTCAATTTGTGGAAATATGAAACACGTATTTAATTAAAAAATTAGAATTTATCTTAATAACTTTGGAAAAATTCTTAATAAAGCGTATAACAAAATATATGTTCAATTTTTAAATAAATATTGCATTAGTAATGAAGATTTTTATACATTTCTGGAACATTCATTTTTTTATTGTAAAGAAGTAACATGTAGGAAAACTTGTAATGACTTTTAACATTTTAAAACCAATTATTTTAAACTTTCAAGCATGATTTTTATACCAGATTTTTTTTATAATTTCATATAATATATAAATTATTATGTATTATGCATTTTATAATAATTATTAATATTAAATCTATCTGCAAAAACAGAAAAGAGGTACAAGTTAAAATAAAGATTTTATGAACTTACATTTTTGTAACTCTTTGGTAGCTGTAAGTATTGAAATAAATATACCTTTGAAATTTTACAGACACTTTTACAAAAAAATTAGAAATCATGTGATTTTTTTAAAATAATCTTTCGATAAAATAATCTGAGTGTACACGAATGGGACAATACAATGTTCAAATAAAGAACAAGTTTTGGAATACAGCTGCATACAGAAGTACTGCTCTGTTCAGACTTTCTGTGTTTAAAGGTTTAATATTAAAATTAAGTTAATTTTTATCTTGATCAAACTCATCGTTTGAATTTGTATTAAAAATCATTATTTATTTGTTGATCTGTGTCTTGTTATACTTTCTAGGTAGTAAAAAAAAAAAAAATTATGTAAATTATTAAGATAGTAGGAATCTGTCATTATACAGTATATGTTATGGATAAAGCCTGAAAGTAACTAATGCAAGAATTATCTTGGTAATGTATGCCATAAAATATTTGGATAAACCAAAAAGAAAATTCTGAATTGTGCTTCAGTTGAATAAAAGTAAATTACTGGTTTAGTTTTGGCTAATGTAGAATCCTTTTTATTTTGTTGGTATTGCATGTGGATACATTTACTATTTAAATTTTAGTTACTAATAGAATTCATATAGATAAATTGATTTTTCTTCTTAGAGTACATTATAGCTTTGCTTTAATCATTAGTAATGAGGAAGAGGTTTAATAATAAATTGTCAGGCTGGAATAGTTAAATTAGATCTGAATTAGGAAGCATTTATAAACTCTCATAAACAAAACCGACAGACTGAATAAAACTGGATATTAATTCAGCAATTATCACTAGATTTAGACAAGCATTTGCATTCTATTAGGGTAGAAGGTGCCCACCTTTTACCCTAAATCATTAAATCATTATTTTTCATTAAAATTTAGTCTTTGCATCATACCATTCAATTTTTCCTGCTTTTCATTAATTAAATCTTCATAAGATCTTGCTAAAGTATTGTTCTAGCATTTAAAAAAAATTATCATAAAAAAACATCTGTTCAAAACATATGTATATAATGTGTTTGTATATATTTGAGCAGATGTGATTATGTAACTATTCAGTATATTATTTTTTCCCGCATTTATATAAAAAAATGTGACGATCAAATAATTTTTAAAACAATTAATGTATATTTGGTAATTATAAACAATTATGGACTAGTCTCTGATTTTGTTGAAATTTGACCTATTCTTATTTAGGACCTAAGTTATTCATAACGTTTGAAATTATTTGTCGGAAACACCTTTCATCGGAGTTACATCCCTCAAAAATTATACCGTGCCCTCACCAAAAAGTTAATCAGCACTGTATCAATGTAATATACATTATGGTTGGACTAAATAATTTGGTTTTAGTGATTTTTTTTGATTATACATTAAGCATTAATGAGTGATTAATTTTGTTACTAAAGTTTTATATTATTATTTTTGGGGAAAAGGTGGCCCAAAAAATGAATTTTGAACTAATAAATTTGTACAGCTTCTATTTAAAATAAATTAAAAATCATTTCTATAACAAACATTCAAGTTTAAAATTAATATAAAAAAATTTTAAGAACATGTCTAAAAAAGGTTTATTCTGTCATCCTTTGTTGCTAAACAGGCAAAATTTACTATGTGAAAATTATTAGAGTGTGTTTACTCTTTATGGTTATCGTTAAAAATATATTAATATATAATTGTGTTTATTAGTCTACATAATGAATGTTTTCAAAATTCTTTTGAGGAAATAGATTTTTCTAAAAAAAATTGGGCCATAGTGCTGATGAAAGTGGTCTTTTGGTTCTTTTCTTAATTTGCAGGAATTTGATCTATTTTTAAAATTATCTCTAAATAAATATTAAATAATATTTTTAATAGCAATACATGTTGAAGTAATTACAGTTGAATCAACAGCTTAGACAATTCTTGGGTATATTTATCTTTTGATTATATTACTAGTAAACTACTTGTGCTAATCAATCAATATCCATTAACTTTGATTCACTTTTTTTTTCTTAGAAAAATATATGACACTTTTGATACATAAAATATTATTGTTGTCTTGAGATTTAGTGTATTATTTCGCAAATGAACCATACTAATACAACTGTGAGCTTCTGCCGGATCCCCAGCCATATTTGGATTTCAGGCAATAGTGTGCTGATAGTGCAGCAAAGGAGGCTCCTTTTACCAATCATCCCACTTCCAGTGATCTTGTCTGTTTCCTGAAGAAAGTTGTTCATGATGAGTGGCAGAGTGAATAGTATATTAATATTAACAATAAACTTCGTCCAATTAAAGACATTGTGTCACTCTGGAACTTCTCATACAGAAATAACTGTCAAGAGGAGGTTATTATTTGTTGTTTGCGAACAGGCCAAACTAGGTTCACTCATGGATATCTTCTCATGAATATTTATATTCAAATATTTGAATTACTGTAATGTGTTTCAGCTATTTATGTCATTTGCCATAAAGCAATGGTAATGTCATTATTTTAATTGAAATATATAGTGTGATATATCTTTGTGTTTTAATTTTAGTATACACTACAGGTTTCTTCATTTTAAAATTTATTTTTATATTGCTGGGTTTTAGTTTTTAGTTGTGAATTTTCAACATTTAGGTTTTTACAACAAATATTTCGTTTCCGGGTGATGATAATGTGAAACATTTTTCACCTGGAAAAAAATTATTGAATTAATCTAATACTGCTTGTTTTAGCAGTTGAGATTACTATAGAGATCTACTGCTTCAACAATCACTTTTTCCTGACCCCATTTTATTACAACATAACAGAAAACACTTTTAGTGATTTTAGCTTTTTTACGGTCAATTTATCGATTCATTCCTTACTTTTAATTAGTTTTTAAAAATGGTGTTTGGGGATTGCCTCCTAAGTAATAAAAAATTACTAATGATGAAAGATGTAAAATCTTTTTTAAAGTAGGATTATCCAATGATTTACATAAATTACTGTACCGAAATAAATTTTGCTTTATTGCAAAATAAAATATGTACACTCCCTATTTTTGGAAGTAAATATATATAAAATGCAGCACCAATTTAAAATAATATGTTAGAAAAGGTAAAGTAAATTTGATGTCTTGTGCAGTTTTTATTTAGTGAAGCATCAATTTGGAACTTTCTTCCTGTTCAATAGATTTCGTTTAGCCTTCATTATTAGAGGAATCTTGATTTCTTTGCTTCACCCATAACATTTGTATATATGATTAATTATATTGTTAAGACTAATTCACCGCATGCCTATAAGTATTTAAATTAATAAAATTACACCAGAAAATATAGATTTATTTTTTGGTAAATTCAGTACAACATTAAAAATAAATTAAAAAATATTTTTAGTGCCAAATGTAAAAAAAAAATAAAATAAAATTACTTAATATTGCTGTGTAATATTGTTTTATGTATATGCAGTATTTGCATGAATAAAGTTGCTGTAGAAATTGCAGTAGTATTCATAAAGTCTTATTCAGATATATAAATATATTAATTGGCACATAAATACTCAATTGTTTCTGTGTAAATTATTAAGTAAACGATTACTTACATTTTAGAATTTTTCTAGTCTATAGTAATATCTCTAGTTTAGGATAGAGAATTTAATTAGTAAATACTGTTGTTACTATATTAACGATCTTCCAATTAATAATTTATGTTTGTTTTTTTCTTTTATGTGATTTTATGGTTTTCTTCATTTCTTGTTGTAATTTTAGATGTATATTTTTTATATGATTTTTCGTTAATTGTAATGTTTGATGTTTATGTGTTACTGTTAATATTTATTGTTATAATAATTAATTATTAGTAATACTTATTAATTATTGGTTATCATTGTAATAAATTGTTATTTGTGTAGTTTATTTATTGATTTGTTAGTTATTTGTTTGTCTTTTTTTTTTTATTAAAAGAGATATGCATTTACTAAAGACAAAATTTAACTTTTTACATTCCATGATATAGTATTAAACAATTTTATGAACAATTAATTATTGAAAATAAAATATTTTTGGGGATTATTTTTGTTGCTCATTGGTGAATTTTTTCTTTTTTTTATTGTTTCATATTAGTCTTCTTTTTTTTGTAATATCTTCTTCCTTCCAGTCATTTTCTTTATATGGAATATTACAAGGGGGGGGGGGGTGAAATATAATACTTACTGGAACATTACAGAACGTAGTTTAAAATGACAGGTGCTGCCTTCTTGTAGTTTCATTGGTCCTATGACTAACATTCCAAAATTTGTTGAACCATGCATTTTCATTTTCTGTAAGTCACCATTGTTATCAAGTCGAGGTTGCCTGCTTTTTCAGTGAATCTAAAACAACATGCAGCAATTGAATTTTTAGTAGCAGAAAAGTTTACGTGTGTGACATTCATCCTCCTTTAAAAACAGTTTTTATGGTGATCAAAGAACTGTGAGGTGGCCATAAAATTTTATGCATCAGAAACTGATAAACAATATTGATGATGAACTTTGTGATGGTTCACCAGTTTGTGATGAGAAACTGTGACTGACGAAAGAGCTCCAGAAGGAGGTGGATGAATTTATTCAAAATGACTGTCATATTAGATCCATTTAATGCTACTTCTCCCATCTGAATTTACTGCTGCATAAAAAGAGAATGTGATTGAGTGGTCTGGTGATAATTTGTTGAAAGCAAAATTTAGCAACATATAATTAATTTTGAATATCTATAAAAGATGATTTTCCACTCTTAAGTAGTCAACCTCAGATAATTTTTATTCTGTTTGTGACTTCTTAATTGTACAACCTGGGTTTTCAGTAGTTGCTCTGATAAAACCTAAGTATTGTGAAAAAATCAATGTGTAGAAGGAAATGTTAATAATAGCTGTGTCCAGTTTAATTCCACAATTTGCAGTGAGTGCCACACAAACTCGCAAAAAGGAGCACACAAACAAAAAGAATACTGTCAGCGTCTGAAATGTTATTGTGATAAGGGAAAATTCCTTTCTTTTCAGTATTGTAGTGCGAGACAAAACTTGGATGGATCATTATGTCTCAGAAAAAAAAACAGCAAGTATGGATACTGGCAATATGGTTGTTCACAATCAAAAAATTCAAAACAACCCTCTACAAAAAAAATTCTTTTGACAGTGTTCTGGGATTCCAAACATATTTACATAAGTGATCGTCTGGAAATTAGGTGTTGAAGTTTGAATGATTGTAGACAAATATGTATTAAGTTTATGCATTATTTATTGATTGAATTACATTTTGTAAAGAAAATTTTTGATTAAATTCTGGTAATCTTATTTGTCGTAATTGCATTTTAGTTTAATAATAACACATTGAATATATTGAGTAGTATTAATGTAATAAATGAATTGAATAGATGAATACATTGTGCATAACCGTACTTATTAAGACATATCATCATGTCTTGTGTGTCTACAATTGAGTCAGCTGAGCGGCGAGAAAAAGAATTACGACAATTAAGACTGCCATTACAATATTTTAAAATAAAAACAAAATATGACATTAAAACTTAACATGACTGCCCGTCAAAATCTGCGGATTTTGAATATAAACTATTGATATTGAATATAAACATAAATAATTAAAATATAAAGAATGTAATGTAATACGAATATGATACAATTTTGAACAAAACATAACTGACAAATAATACAAATATTAGGTAGTATCATAACACTTAATAAGATATACATAAGTAATAGGTATAACAAAATGAATACATAAAAAAAGAACATTGAATAAAAACTTAACATTTTAATTAATTATCTGATAAGGGTAGCAGACACAATTTATGTATTGGTCTATGAAATACACCATTTGATGTACGAATGTCAACAACTCTAACTAAATTATCAGAACCCATGAAAGCATGAGTAACAATTCCAGATTTCCAAAATAATGAAGAAGTATTGTCATTACAAATTAAAACTAAATCCCCCTTACATAGATTTCTATTAGGAAAACACGATTTATTGTGTTGTTGCAAATAATCTTTAGACCATCTTTTCCATATAACTTGAATAAATTTCTGCAATAATTGCCACCTACCTAAACGATTTTCTGGAATTTCAGAAAAGTCTGGGTCAGGAAATGAAGTAAGAGATAACCGATTAAGAAATGGCCAGGAGTAAGCGGTTCAGGATCTTTAGGGTCATTAGAAATAGCAAAACATGGGCGAGAATTTAGACATGCTTTGATTTGAGTTAAAATTGTATAAAATTCCTCGAAGGTAAGAATGGTTTGTCCAACGACATGGCGAAGATGAAATTTAACACTCTTGATTCCGCTTTCCCACAAGCCACCAAAGTTGGGCGAGGAAGGGGGAATAAATGACCATTTGAGAATTTGAGAAAGATTGAATAGGGGAATTGAAGTCCTTCGATTTAAAATATTGAAAAAATTCATAAAGAGTGTTCCTAGCACAACAAAAGTCAGTAGCGTTATCTGAATACATTTGATTACAAATGAGTGGGAGAACTCTGACTGTTAAGACGTGCTATTTTCGCTCCGCTGTTTTTTGCTTTTTGATCGGGTTTTTTCGGCTTCATCTATCAGGAAAGTGCTGTTTAACATTGTGATTGGATTACTGGACAAGTCTAAAGAAAAAATAGAATTTTTGGTTAACGGATTACTAAGTTTTTTAAAAAAACTTTTGTTTTTTTTTAAACTGAAATTTTGGATTCACATCGAGGATGGATATACAAATAAGTGTTTAAAATTTTGTGAAAATTAGACAACGGACACTGAGTTATTTCTGTTTTTTATAGTGGACATTTTCGTGCAAGTTAATACAGTAGAGTGACGTCACTGTATTTAACGTAAACAAGGAATTGGAAAATTTTCCACTAATAACAGTAAGTTTACTGAATTATTTTCTAAGTGTTTACAGACTTTTATAGGGGTAACTTTAAACGTTCATATCTTGTTACCCGTTGGTCGTAGACCAAAACCGTTCAGGATCTATACGAATTGGATCATTCCCGATTGATTGATCCCCCTAATTTTGTTTCGATTTTGGGGGACGGTTGACCCTTCTTATTTTTGACTACCCCATGTGTGGTGTATCAAATTAAAGGGAATTACTTTGAGAACACAACTGCTACATAGTTGTTGAGTTTATTTATCATCCATGGTGGATAGAGCAGAACAAAGTTCTGCTAGTGGACAGGGATCCTCAGGCCTTCCGCTGCTGAAACCGACTGATCCCAAAGGAAAAAAAAAGAATTAGACAATCCTCCTCTGAAGAAGAGGTCTATACTAGTGGCTTAAAGGAGGTTACTCTTCGACTAGGACAAGCGATGATGCGTTTCAAACAACATCTGGAAAAAAACATGTTAAATTATATGTATGACCATAGTAAAGAATTAAGAGAAATATACACCGCTTTAAAACATCTGCAGGAGACTATGACTACTCCAGAAACCAGTTTGCAATATACACAGACTGATATGCCCCCTGGTGCAGATCAGGAAGACATATAAGTCTTGAACTAACTGATGAGGAACTTCTGGATATGACCGCTAAGAGATGGTCTGCTTGGACAATGTCCAAAGCCAAATTAATTACCTTGCCCGCAGAGGGCGTTACAGATACCTGTCAATTTATTGATATCATTAAGTCCAAAAGGGCAACGGCAGAGGGCAAGAATCCTGGAACGATAGCTGTAGACACTTCTGTCATTATGGATGACGAATTCGATACTCAGACCAATAAATATACTGTTTTTTACGACTCGACAGGGCTTTGGCTGGGTGTATACTAGGCGCGGTCAAAAATATATTATTAAGGGCCCCAATGTGGTGTTTGTTCTGCCAGGTGGTCCTTTTGGTGTCGTGGTCAAGAAGATAATTATTTATTTGTTCAGGGCTAATGAGACGCCTGCATTGATGGTAGCGCCGAAAAAGACTGAAGAGAGTAGGACGCGTTCTAGGTCCGCTTCTGCTCGGCGATCAACACCTCCTGTGGAGGGCAGCAAAGTGGTGGTTGTCAGGTCATCACAGGGCAAGACGTATGCAGACCTACTCCGGACCGTAAAGAACAAGATATTTAAAGACGAGGCAGGGGAAGTCCTATCCCTTCGTAAAGGTAGAGATGAAGTCTTAGAAGTCAGAATTAAAGGGGCTGAAGATGCGGCTCGGTTTACTGCAATGTTGAGAGACAGGGCTTCTGACCTTCAAGTTGATATTCGAACTAGGGGCGACCGACGTGCAGTGGTGCATGTTAAAGACATGGAAGAGGGCACCACAGCGCAAGAATTAAGCGGGGCTATAACGGCTGTTATTGGCGTCACTGAATCCTTCAGAATTACCTCATTGCGGCAGGCATATGAAAATACTCGAAATGCGACAGTAATAACTAATCATAGGGCTGCAACTAAATTAATTTCTAGTAGAATTAAGGTCGGCTGGGTCCACTGCCGGGCTTATATTAGAACTGATAATGTGAGGTGTCAAAGATGTTGGGCCTCTGATCATACGAGTACGGTATGTAAGGGTCCGGATAGGTCAACCCTTTGTTACAATTGTGGTCAGAAAGGCCATGTGATAAGAGATTGCAAAGAGGCAACAAAATGCCTAGACTGCAACGGCACAGATCATCGCACCGGAGGAGTGCAGTGTTGCCTACCTAAATAATGGTTAAAATAATTTTATGAAATGCCAATAGGAGCATACTATCACACGATTTGGTGGGAGAGATTGCGAAAGACCTCGAGGCCGATCTGATTGTCACCACAGAGCCTAATCTGAGAACGGCGGCAAGAAATGACTGGTGGGCTGACGCGGTTGGGAATGATGCCATTAATAATATCTCTGACCGTTTTGGCTGGCACCTGCTACATAGAAGTGAGGGGATCCTAGTGGTTGCTCTTCCGGAAATTGTTCTTATTGCTGGTTATCTCAGTCCAAATTTAACTATCCGCGACTTAGTGACTTACAACAAGTTACCTGGAAGACCAATACTAATGGGCGATTTTAATTGCAAATCCACCATAACTGGTAGTTCGTATACTAACGCTAGGGGACAGATTTTCGTTGATATGATGATGGCTACAGGGCTGATTTGCCTTAATGACGGCACCTTCACTTATGAGGCGAGAGGACATCGTGCAGTGTTGGATCTTACACTGGTAGACGATAGATGGAGTTCTTTCCTTTTTTGTTGGAGTGTCCTTAAATCTGAAACTGGAAGTGATGATTCAGCTACGTTATTATCCTTTGACGATGGCCGATCGGTGAACAGGAGTATACCGGCACTGCCGAGACTATCCAAAAGGCAAGTGTAAATTGTGGCGAATAGAGTAGTCTGCAAGTTGTCGGATGGTAGGAAGGTCACGCCGTTCGTATTGCAGGAACTTATAGCTGCGGAGATGGCGAGGATACCCCACAACAACAGGGAGCATCAACCGGCATACTGGTGGACTGCTGACATCGCTGATCAGAGACGGACTTTACAGTATTGGCGTAGAAAAAGTACAGACTACGCAGAGTTGGAGGTGTCGCTGGTAAACTAAGAAGACGATTGCCCCTCCTTATGGCGGAGACCGCTGTGGAACAGCTAAACAGGGTCTTTCCGGTACCTGAATCGGACCCTCTGGAATTGGTGAATTGCGAAGCTGGTCGTTTCACTCAGCAAGAAGTCGCCTTGGCTATGTCAAGACTTAAGGAAAAAAAGAGCCCAGGTCCGGATGGCATTCCTGCCGCGATTTTCAAGGGACTTTTTAAAAGAGTCCCTTGGGAGATAACCGATGTGGCCAATTTTGGTGCACAGAATAAGACTTTTCCTAAGTGCTGGAAATCCTCGCGGACGGTTTTTCTACCAAAAAATACTGCTGATTCTTCTGAGATCGGATACCGTCCGCTCTGTCTCATTAATGGAATGGGCAAAGTGGCGGAACGACTTATCGCAAATAGGTTAATGCAAGAATTGAAAATCAGCGATGGGCTGCATAAGAATCAGTATGGTTTTATTAAAGGAAAATCCGCCCTGGATGCCATGAACAAAATAATTAAATGGGCTATTACAGTCAGAAGCGGTACATGGCGGACCAGACAGATCCCGCTCTTGATAACTCTAGACGTTAAGAATGCCTTCGGTTTTGTCAGATGGGATGTAATTACGACAGCGCTCAGTAGAAGAAGTGTTAGTTCAGGTCTTCGGAGACAGATTGCTGAGTACCTTTCCGACAGATGGACCAGGGTAAATACGCTGGAGGGAACATTAGATTATCAAATTCATGGAGGAGTCCCCCAAGGATCGATCCTGGAGCCACTGTTGTGGCTTATTGCTTTCGACGGGGTACTACGATTGCAATTACCTGCCGGGGCCGAGGTCGTCGATTATGCGGACGACTTAGCGATTATGGTTAGCGCCAAGACTGAGTCAGAACTTGAGACCTCTGGGAATAGAGCACTTGAAATGGTCAGTGAATGGCTAACAGAACAGGGACTGACGTTATCTTTGATTAAGTGTGAGTATATAATGATCGCGGGCAGAAGACAACTACGAGACCTCGAACTGAAAATTGGAGATCATAGATTGAGAAGGGTAGTACAAACTAAATATCTTGACTTGATTATAGATAAGTCCTTATATTTTGGTCCCCACATCGTTGAAAGATGCAAAACTGCTGAAAAAACACTCAAGGCCATTTTATTGTTAATGAATAGACGTGAAGCCCCACGTTCGTCCAAACGCAAGGTTTTAGTCTCCGCTTGCACTTCGGCCTTACTGTATTCTGCGCCGGTTTGGTATAGAGCAGTATTTACGGAGAGAAACGCCAGACGAATAAGGAGTCTACATAGACATGCTTTGGTTGGGGTGACGTCCGGTTACCGTACAATATCTTATGAAACTGCATGTGTCCTGGCGTCGTCAATGCCCATAGAACTCCAAGTATTGGAGCGATGGCTTCGATTCCAGGGCATGGAACGGTGTGATGCTTCTGACGTGGTCAAGCAGTCATGGCAGCGGAGATGGAGTCAACACGACGGGTCTGTGTGGACAAAAAAGCTGATACCAGACATTAGACAGTGGATCAATCGAAAACACGGCGAGGTCAGTTACTACGTATCTCAGATGCTTTCTGGACTTGGAAATTTTGAACAATATCTATTTCGTTTTGGCAAAAGGAGCTCTCCACGTTGTGGGTTTTGTGAAAGCGACGACACAGCTGAGCATACAATTTTTGAATGCAACAAATAGACACTATCTAGGTTCCAAATGGAAATACAAAATCTTACACCCGAGGATCTAATCAGTTTCATATTGGGCTCTGGAAAAAACTGGAGTATATTTGAAAAGTTCTCTTTTTTAGTCTTAAAAGAGAAGGACGACATCGAAAGACGTATGGGGTACTAATAAACGATGGTAGTAATTGTAGTACAAAGATATTCATGTATATTGTCTCCTTATGAAAGTCATGACTGTGAGTAGGCGTTATGTGATCGGTTTATTGGGTAATATAAAAACCGAGACCCGGCCTCGCTGCGAGGGTCTGGGGCGGCATCGCCGTCCTGGTGCCTCATGGCGGGATTTCAGGCAGGCAAATTATCAAGACCGAGTCCCGGGACGGGGCTGGGAACGGCGAAGCCGGACCTGGTTTTCCTGTCTCGGGGATCAGAGGCAGGCAACAACAAAAGATACGACCGGGGAGGCTAACCTGCCGTGCCGGAAGTTTAGCCGGTGGACGGGAAGGCCTCCTTAGAGTAAATGGACACTTCCCCGGGTTGAGAATACTTAAATGGATAACCGACCAGGGGAAGAAGAGGTGTAAAAAAAAAAAATTGATTACAAATACCCCTGCGAGCAATAAATCGTCTTAAGGCAGCAGTGAAGGATTCAGTTTTTAAATCTGAAACAAGTTCTAAATGAATAGCCTTAGTAACTAAGCAAAAAGTGCAATATAGGCCTTTGAAAGAATTTTAGATTTCTGCCCGCCATGGCGAATCACAATAGGGCCACTATAGTCAATAGCGCAAGTAGAAAAGGCTCGCGAAGGCGTGATTCTAGAAGAGGGTAATTGACCAAGTTGCTGGTTATCAGCATTAAAACGAAAACATTTTAGGCATTTCCTAACTATAGAACGAATAGCTATTTTTGCATTCACAATCCAAAATCTTTGACGAAGAGAACTGCGAGTTAATTGGAGTCCAGCATGTAAAAGACGTAAATGTTCACTGTGGATGATTAACCTTGTTATGTTTGCATGAGGATGTAGTATTAATTGATGTTTTTTATCGAATGACAAATTAGAATGTTTCAGTCTACCTCCTACACGAAGTAAACCTTTATAGTCTAAAAATGGATCTAGCGAACTGAGTTTACTTTGTTTTGAAATGAAACATTGGTTTTGAAGATCATTAATTTCAGATTTAAAATATGCTGAGATTGATGAATGAAAAATTCAAGAGTGAATTCAAATTCATTTGAAGATAATGCATCAAATTTTCTATCGTTAGTAGACTTATGCTTAATATTTTGAATGAATCTAAAACAATAAGTAAAGACACGAATTAGTTTAGACAGCGATGAGTATTTCTCAGTATAATCAGTAATATTAGAGGTCAAAAGAGATACCTGAACAGTTTGACGTTTTTGAACAAGGCATTGAGGATCAACGTTTGTTTCAGTAGAATTAAAGTGGTGATTAGTTGGCCAACAGAAAGAATCTTGCAAAAGCCAAAGCCAGCTTGGACCATGCCACCATAATATAAAATTAATTAATTTTTCCGGAAGACAACCCCGAGAGAGTATATCGGCAGGATTCGAAGGTGATTCAATATGATGCCACTTCACATTAAAAGTCAACTGTTGAATTTCTGAAACTCGATTGGCTACAAACACTTTCCAATTGGTGGATTGACCATGAATCCAATGGAGTGCAATCATGGAATCAGAATATAAATGAATTTCATTGATTCTTTCATTTAAAGCTAATGTAACTTGATTAAGTAAACGTGATAAGAGCAAACAAGCACAGAGTTCAAGTCTTGGAAGAGTCATTTGTTTTAAAGGGGCAACTCGTGATTTGGAACACAATAAATTACATGAAACCTTATCATTACAGTAAGTAATTCTAACATATATACAACATCCGAAACCGTTAAGAGATGCATCTGGAAGTCCATGGAGTTGAAAGGATTTGATGCTACTATCAATGTTTAACTTTACACATCTGTCAACATTTATAGAACTAACTAAACTTAATTGATTATATACAATTTGCCACTGCGATAGTAAATTATTGGGTAAAGTATCATCCCAATTGCACTTGACTAGCCAAAGGCTTTGCATAAAATGTTTGCATAAAAATATAATGGGTCCAATAAGACCTGATGGATCACAGATACCAGAAATAATTGATAAAATATGTCTTTTAGTGAATATTTTAACTTCCCTTTGATTGACTTCATAAGTTAATTTATATAAGTAATTATTCCATAATATACCTAAAGTACGTATGTTTTCATTTTTATTTAATGATATAGGTGTATTTAATAATACAGTATCATCAGTGGAGAAAACAATATTTTGACAGTTGGAGAACCACTTATGAAGGAGAAAGCCATACTGTTTTAATAAGTTACATACATTAGTTTTTAACTGCTTAATTTCATGTACACTATCAGCTCCTGTAATAAGGTCATCAACATAATCATTTAATATGGCTCTGCAGGCATTAGGAATTTGAACTAAACAACGAGTAGCTAAAAATGAGGCACTAGTTGTACCTGTTCTTAAGGCATAATGCTTTAAGTCTTGTTCAGGGTTTTCGCGCCACAGTATTCTTTGTAAATTACTGTCCTTTTGAGTAACTAGAATCTGTCTGTACATTTTTGTGATATCAGATGTGATAACATAATTATGGACTCTAAATCTTAAAATTATTGAAAATAAGTCTTGTTGGACCGTAGGTCCTATCATTAGTGTATCATTTAGAGATAGACCATTACTGGATTTGGCTGAGCCGTCAAACACAACTCTTAGTTTGGTTGTTAAGCTTGTTTCCTTGAAAACAGCGTGATGAGGTAGATAGAAAACTTCTGAGTCAGGTATCAATAAATCCTTTGAATTAAGTTCAGACATATGACCTAGGTCTATATATTCATTAATAAAATTAGAGTATCCCTTCTTAAAACTAGGGTCTTGAATAAGCTTACATTCTAAAGACAAAAATCTATTTTTGGCGTTATTAAGAGAATCACCAAGTTTGATGTTATCTGATTTACGAGGTAACGTAACTATAAATCTACCATCCTTATTTCTAATTGTATTTTCTATGAAATTCCTTTCACATATTGAGTTATCATGAGAGGTTTGTTTGACTAAAATAGGTTCTTCTATCTCCCAGAATTTTTCTATCTGTGATGAAAGAAGTTTATTGTCATTACGAATGAAAAAGGAAGAAACGGAATTGGTGCATGTAACATTTAAAGGAAGGTTTCCAGCTAATATATATCCTAGTCTTGTTTCTTGTATCAAGGGAAAATGCTGGTTACGTACAAATTTATTCGGCAGAATAAGGTTTAGGAAGTACTGTGCACCTAAAAGGACATCAATATTTGAAGAATGTTAAAGTTTGGGTCCGCAAGAAATAAGTTTTCAGGTAAATTAAGATGAGATGAATAAAATGATTCAGCAGGAAGATTGCCAGTTAGGTTTGGTAATACAGCACAAACAATGTCTTATGTAAAGTTTTCATAGCGAGAGTATAGTTTAACTGTGACACTGTCATTTGATTGACATAATGAGTTATTAATTCCAGAAATTGGAAGATTATTTTTTGTTAAGGTTAGCCCAAGTTTACGAGCAAATTCCGTTGTGCAAAAATTGGCTTGACTGCCAGAATCAAGCAACACTCTACATGTCTGATAATTTCCATGTTTGTCCACAGTATTGCACACAGCAGTAGACAATAAAACATTTTTGTTTGTTTGTAATTTTAATACACGATAAGTATTATTTTCAGGCTTAGAGCTAGATTTATTAATTTCCTCTGTATGGATTAAGGAATGATGCCTTTTGGAACATGTTTTACATACATGCTTATTCATACAATTATTTACAGAGTGACCTGTTCGAAAACAATTAAAGCAACACTTATTCTAGACTAAAAATTCCTTGCGTTCATCTACTGTTAAATTAAGAAATTTTTTACATGTATATAAATAATGATCGATTTTACACATAGTACATTGAATAATTTTTGAATTTGCATGGTAACTAACTAAATTTCTTCTGTAAATTTTATTTGTATTGTTATATTTCCCTTAACCTTTAAAGGGTTTGTTAAATACTTGTTTGTTAAAAGAGTGAGTGTTATTTGATTGCGAATTATACTCAAGTTTAGATGCAACATTTTAAAGTATTTGTCTTCTATTATTAAGAAACTCAACAAAGTATTTGAAATTTTTTCAAAATAAGGAAAGTTTTCATTAGAAAGTCTTTCCTTCCAATTTTTGTCTAATTTTGATGCTAGTAATTACATAACAATGAGCTCATAAGGATTTACAGGTAAATTCATTGCCTCCAATGAACTTATACAAGAATTAATTTTATTAATAAAATGATCTAAATTATCTGCAGATTCCTTTTCAATGAAACCAATTTTTAAAATATTTTCAATAAGATGAACAGAGATTATGTATTTATTTTCATATCTTTTTTTAAGGAGATTTAAGGCGATTGAATAATTTTCCTTTGTAATTGGTAAGTCTTTGATGATATTAAGGGCCTCATCCCTTAAAGATGACTTTAAGTAGTATAATTTTTGAATATCAGAAAGGTCATTTCTAGAATGAATTAAGTCATTAAATGTATTAAAGTAATGCTGCCATTCAAGTAAATTTTCACTAAAACATGGCAATTTAATTGGCTGTAAAAACTGCATTTGATTATTAATTGGTTTCATATCGGTACGATCTGATTTATCAGGAGGTTTTATAGACATTTTATCTAACAAAGATTTTAATTTACATTCTGTGTTACATAGATTATCTTCAGTTTGTATTCTGTCGTCAGTATCCTCATCAATAGCTTCCAACTGAGACTGAATGTCATCATATTTAACTTGTAATTCTAACAAATTTCTTAATTTTATTTGTAAAGAATATATTTCATTTTTTGTGGGGTTAAAATTATCAGCAAAGGTATTGATTCGTGTGATTGATGCCTTCATTATACCATGTTTTTTAAAAAGTTCCTTGCTATTAGTCTGCAAAGTCTTACTGTTGAGTCCCTCCTGGTCAGTCATTTTGAATTTAATTATATTAACGTAAACATTAATAATAAGAAATTAGACATAATAATAAGAATAGTAAAATTAATTAATAAGATGAACAATGGGTTACGCATTAAGTCCATTTTGAAACTTACAATTTAAAATTAAATAAGTCGTATTGAATACGTTGCTGAAGTTCAATATCCGGATTGGGGCACCAATAAATATGTTGATTATTTGAAGTATGAATGATTATAGACGAATATGTATTAAGTTTATGCATTATTTATTGATTGAATTACATTTTGTAAAGAAAATTTTTGATTAAATTCTGGTAATCTTATTTGTCGTAATTGCATTTTAGTTTAATAATAACACATTGAATATATTGAGTAGTATTAATGTAATAAATGAATTGAATAGATGAATACATTGTGTATAACCGTACTGTTACATATCATCATGTCTTGTGTGTTTACAATTGAGTCAGCTGAGTGGCGAGAAAAAGAATTACGTCAATTACTGTCATTACAATATTTTTAAATAAAAACAAAATATGACATTAAAACTTACATTAGGTTAATTGTAAATTCTGTGGAAAGCATAGCGACATTAAAACACCTTAGGAGATGAGTTGCAACCTACCAGATGGTGTAATGGTTAAACTCATCATCGCAGATCAGCTGATTTTGAAGTCGAGAGTTCTAAGGTTCAAATCCTAGTAAAGGTAGTAACTTTTATTTGGATTTGAATACTAGATCATGGATACTGGTGTTCTTTGGTGGTTGGGTTTCAATTAACCACAAATCTTAGGAATGTAGACTCCAAAGACTACACTTCATTTACATTTATACATACCATCCTCACTCATCCTCTGAAGTAATACCTTATGATGGTTAAACAGAAAAAAGGAGATCAGTTACATTCAACAGTCCATGGAGGTGATAATTTGCAACACAATAATACTCAGCCGCACACATTGCATGTATCTGCCGAGGCTCTTGTGAAGTTAAAATTTGAACCTATTCTACACTCTCAGTATTCACTAGATTTGGCGCCCTGTGATTTTCACTTCTTTCTGCAAATAAAGAGGACACAGTGAACTTATGAATCAAGGAATGATTGATCACTAGCATTCTTCATTGTCGGAATGAGAAAACTAGTTCATCACTGGGTGAAATATGTAGCGAAAAATGGTTACTATGTGAAAGAATGTAAGGGTTTTTGTAGCAAATAAAATTTAGTTTTATGCCGTATTTGTTTTTTGAATATCTCTTTTTATTTGCTAGTAATGAGTGACTGCATTATATTTTAGCCACATCTCTTTTAATGGTCAACTGATTTCATAAAAATTGAATGTTTTCATCAGAACTATACATGTCAAAATATGATTTTAGGTAATTATTTACTATTACAGACTCATCTCAGATTTTTATGAAATTTGAACTGTACTTTATTTAGGAGCTAAGTTATTCATTACAATTGAATTTTTTTGTTTGAAAAAAAAATTCAGTTGTTTGAATAAACAATTTGTTTATTTTGTTTGAAATATCTTTCACCTAGGTACAATCCTTGTTAAGTTAAACAGTACCCTCAACAAAAATTTTATAATTCAACACGCATGAGTGTAAAATAAATGTGATATATATTATTTATAAATATCTTTGTTTAAGTGAAACTTGAGTTTAGTTAGATGTAGATTAGGTAACTAACAATTCCGTGTACTGAACTTAATATATCAGCATAACCTAATGCTTACTTTGCTTGCTAACCTCGTCTAATTACCCTTATATATTTAATTGACCGATTGTTCGGCAGAGTCCATAATTATGTGCACTAACCAATTTGGTCAGAAAATAATGTATTTTACACCTGTATTGTGCTGAATTACAAAATTTTTGCCAACTACTGTGTAACTTACAAAGGACATAACTCTGGTGAAAGGCATGTCCGATGAAAAGTTTCAATATTAATGAATAATTTAGTTGCAAATTAAGGTAATTCCAAATTTCATCAAAAGTGGAGTCGAGTCTCTAATTATAAATTACCTGGTTTTATTTTAACCATTAGTGAATTAAATAGCAAGGTAAGTGAATTTTGCTTTCAGACTAGAAAATAAGAATAGTTGAAGTTAGTATGGGTGGTATCAGGTTTATTATAACCTGCTGTAAACAGTGCTTATTCCTTGGATGAGTCCTACAAAGTGCAGTACTGCATGAAAAAATAGATGGTAGCACATTAAAAAATGTATAAATACAATTCAGAATTAAAAAAATCCTTAAATTCAGAATTAAAAAACTGTTGAAAAAAGTGATTTACTCATCACAGCAGAGCACAATATGTTGTAACAGTTGCAGTGAAAAGTTAAACAGTTAGTCAAAATTGAGTTTATTGTAAAAAAAAACCACCATAAAATTGTCATTGAATTTAGATTACAATTTTTATCAGATTATATAGTTTGAAATAGGCTATAAATCTAGTTTCAGTCTTGAGGTTGTTTTTAGATTATTATTTTTGATTTCCTCCCATTTATTAATGTGTTAATCTATAATTAACTAAGTTCATTAATTAACTAAGTTAATTAAGCCGTGTTAGTGTTGATTAGTAATTAATATTAGTAAAGTAAATTATAAATATTAGTATTAGTTAAATATAAATTAAAAATTCTCCAATGTCTCTCCAAAGAGGCTAAACTTGAATATTTGATTAAAGGTTAGGAAAATAACACTTAAAGTATTTTCAGCGAGCTGAAAAATTTTCCCTTGCCAACTGCTGTGTCTACTGTACTAGTCGTAGTCATTGTATTGTTCTAGTCTGTTGTATTTACATTTTATGTACAAATGTGGCATGTTAGTAATCGGATGATGTCATCTGATTAGATAATAAAACAAACCCCACTTGTCCATACCACCTAAGCCAGCTTATAGTTTGGTTGAAAAAGGGAAACGGTCAGCTCCCTTAGTGTACCGTTATTGAAAAACCCTATTTACAGTAATTAAAAAAACAACTGAGAGTTCATATAAAGAACAAAATTAAAGCACAGTTACTGGTCCTTTGAATGAAAATTTTCAATATTTTCTACTTTCTAAGAGAGGTTTTTAATACTTAATTATTTTAAAGAATTTTCACGTTTTACCATATTGTTCATACTATCATTATAAATAGAATTACTTTTATTTAAAAGTATATAAAATGTATTCATGTACAATGACAATAAAACATTTAGATAATATTATGAAAATAAAAGGAACTGTTACAATATATAGTCTAAAGCAATGGATATAAATTTGAGTTGTATGTTTCTTCCTATATGAAGTTTGAAGAGATGTTCACAAATGGCTATGAACATAATTAATGAAATAGATTAAACTTGATAAAATGATTGTAATGAAAATGAAAAATCAGAGTGAATAATTATAAATGATTTCAATGAAAAATCTGTTTAAAATAATTATCTAGCCATATGATATAAATCTAGTGATAAGAGAGATACAGGCCATCAGTACCTTATTCACAAAAAAACATTATAAAAGTTAAGAATAACATAAAAAATATATTAGAGCATAAACTAAAATTAATTTGGAAAAAAAAAATGAAAATGAAAGAGCAATTAAAGCGCTTATTTTCTTCTTTACAAAGACACTCAAGTAATAAAAAAGAGATAAAAAAGGTACCCTTGCTTGAAAATAATTAAAAAATGATTTATATATAGATTTTTTTTTAATGTATTACAGTAGTCTGAAATTAGTGTGCAGGTGGATAAATTCATTACTGATGATAATAGATCAAACCAGAATATTGAAAATGGATTAGAACAAGTTTTTTTTTAATTTGAATATATTTGTTTATTATATTCTGTTGATATCTATTAGTGAACTGAAAAAAAAGTTAGGCTAAATAATTAAAAACAGAATTGGTCGATTACACAATAAAATAGCCTTATAAAAGATTTCTTATCGGGTTACATTTGAGAAACCAGGAATGAATGCAGTTCAACTGACATCCAGGAAACAAAAATAAATTTTAATTATTTTTAATTAAAATTTATTTATTTATTTATTTTAATTAAAATACAAGATAATTACTTATTATAAAATCTTGAGAAATAAATGAAGAATGTATTTGTAATAACAAAAAATATCGGTAGAAGTAATAATAATTGCCACTAGTTTTTATTTCTAGAATTCTCTATAAAATTGAAATTGCACAATAAAAAGCATTATCAAAGATTTGGATAAAATAGTTCTGTGTAGTAGTTCTGTCCAGTAAGATTTGGTTCAATGATATTGTAGGGAAAAAAATTTAAATTGCTCTAGTGGAGGCAACAATGTTGTAATCTGAAAAAAAAATGAAATGATAGAAGTTTAAAAATAAAAGTTAAAAAAATATTTAAATTTATGTAGTAATAATTTCAAGTATTCGATTAATACATACATAAATATATAATGAACAAGACATCCACATTCTCAGGCTACTACCATTAGGCAACATTCCACAGAATTTGATGCTGTTTGTTATTAACTACCATTTCTAAACTCGTTTACTTTATTTTTTTACTCATTAGTATGCAAAATAAAGTATCTAATTAAAAATTAATATATTTTAAATTTATATAGAACTGCACATTATAATTTTCCTAATTCAAAAGCAATTTACAATTTTATTTATTTACAATTTAAAACTTAATGATCATCCATCAGACCTAAGTCTGTCGACAGATATACTAAAGAATTATTATTACATTATTAAGTGGTTAATAATGTAATAATTAAAATAATACTTAATAGTTTCCAAAAAAATAATTTACAACACAAAAGTATTAACTATTTCAACAATAATAATAAAGTATTCACATACATCAAACAAAAAAATCTGATAGTTCCTGCAAGATATTCAGTGTACCAAGGTATTTTGTACTTCTTTTCAACGACTATTAAAGATAGCCAAGCAAAAACCTGTCCGTTCAATATCTATAAATTACATTTACTATTTGTACAAATGTATCCCAGGTGCGATAGAAAAATTAGGCAGTTCCTATAAAACTGAAAAATATTAATATATTTCATATTTATTTTTCCTAAATAAAGTGTATTTTATTTATAAAACCAATTGGCAATTAATTTTGTAAAAATTTCGCCATATTGATGTGCTCACATCAAATGAAACATTAAATCACTTCATATTTTTTTTATAATGAAACAGATGATTATTATCTAAAAATCTATTAGAATAGATCTTAAATTTAAAAAAAATCACTGAAAAAACGATATCGTATGTAAAAAAGTGGATGATATAAGTTTTAGTAAAAACCATGTTGAAACCAAATTTATAATTTTCATTAAACAATAGATTTAAAAAAAAATGTTTAATCTGATACGAAGTTAAAAAAAATCTATGTTGAACGCAGTGAAATAAATGTTCCTCACTTTAAAATAATGCCCTAATTGTGTGGTTTTTCCTTCTAAACAGTTTTTCAAAATTACCACACAAATAACGCGCACACAAGTAAGCGATTCGACGAAACTGAAAGATGTCTCTATTTGGTTCGATGATAAAAAAAAAAAATCACAAACAAGTTTATTGCTTTTCTGTGTTTCTGATTGGTCAATTGTATTACAGTTGTTTACTTGGTCTAACAACCCTCTCTTAGTAGTCAGTAGTTTTAGTAGTCAGCTGTTTATCCCCGCTAAAAGAAAAACGGTTAATCCCGCGCGTAGAAGATGTTTTAATGTCTTAAAACTTGGTTTACAGAAGTACTGATAACCTTCTTTTTTTGTAATGGTTCAGTTTTCAGGTAAGACTGTATTTTAAGTTTTTCATTTTATTTAATATTATTTTTAACTAAATACGTCTTGTAAAAATCATGTTTGATAGACTAATGCAACTTTCAGTTAGGTTAAGAATAGATTTTAATCTGTCATAAGTTTAATATTTCATAAATTTAAATTCTCTGTTGTAATGAGAACATAAATTACAATTCTACGTAAAAGAGATGCTATAGATTATAATTGTTGTATTTTGTATTATACATATTACAGCTTCAATGTCTATAAATTGTATAATTTTAACACTCAGCCATTACGTTAATTTAACAGAATTGTTTCGAAAGTTTGTAATAACAAACACCTTTTCATTTTATTTTAAAATGATTAATTCACCACGTTGTTAGAAGCTTGTGATTCGAAATATAAGATGGAAATTTGTAGTATTAGAAATAAATACTATGCCTAAATGAGATTCGGTCCTGATGAGTTCTGTGTGAAAGGCTGAGCTGTAACCATTCCGCAACGAAGATTAACGGAGAAGTAGTAAAGATCATATTACTATAAAAAAAGTATTAAGAATTTAGATTATCTGTGTTTAAACTAATTTTCAGTTAAATATATAAAAAACAAAACAATTTAATTAAACACTTACCATGTTGTAGATAAATTTAACATTTTACCAATCATTATGAACATTTAACGATAATTTAGAAAAATATTGTTACCTTTCGATTTTTGGATTGCTTTGATTAAAGTACACTAAAATAGCAAATATTATCTATCAATCACAAAATATTTTTGTATTTAATTGCACATGTAATTTTTAAATTTAACTATTCAGTAAAAAACACTACTTATATAACATAACCACAAATATCTGAGTTTAAAAAATGCATTAATTATATCTGATCAGATTGTTATATAAAAAATAATTTGTATGCATGCATGTGCGTTGCGTATGTGTGGGTAAACTAACATTTAAAATAATATACTAAGATGGTTGATTTATTTCTTCATCGTATAGCTGAATAATTGCTACTGTGGTAAAAACAGTTAAAAATATTAAACGTGTTGTCTATTTAGTATAGTTTTTCTACCCCCTCCTTATACATTCCCCTGTGTGTTTTTATTATAAGCTGTAGTATGTGTATCTAATTTCCTACGGCACGTACTCATTTTTATCCTTGAACATTGACTGAAGGGCATTTTTTATTAATTTTTTTTTTAAATTGTTAACATCTACGCAACACAGACTTATTCTCTATATCCAGACAATAGCAAAGAACATTTTTTTTTCATATAAAAATAAAATTAAGAACTATACTGTAGCTGCCTTTCTTTTTTTGTTTTAACTCGTCGCATGTTCACACACGCACGCGCGCAAATTCTATTCATATTTAAGAGTAATTGCTGTATTAGCAGCAATTCTCACGTAAGCTAAATACAAACAATAGAAGTATGATTAATACATAATATGAGATATACAGAGTGATTTAACTATGGAAACAGTTTTATACTATACATCTGAGAGGTATTTGGAGGCAGAAAGAAATGGGGTTCTACATAATTTTTAAAAAAATCTGCATTATGGTGGGTTTTTCATTTTTGTCCGCCATATTGAATGAAACTTATTTTTTTTAAATAGGAAGGTGGTATATGACACATGATTTCGATTTAAAATTTTACAAGAAAAACAGTGGTGAAACGTGTTTTTCTGTTAATGCCGTCGTTATAAAGTTATAAGCATTCAAAGCTGCAATGCTGGAAAAATCGTATTAACAATAAAACAAAGTAAAACGCGCTGCATGAACAATTTTATTTCACTTTACATTCGTAATGTATAAAATAAGGAATAGTGCTATAATGTTGGTAATATTAAACAATAACTAATAACACTGGCAGATAAAAAAAAAATTTTTTTTATGTTTCTCAAAGTGTGATACCATTTCTTGAATTGATTTTTTGCGTACATTACAGATCTGTAAATAAAAATTTTCTATCACCCTTAGTTTTAAATAAATTACGTTTCAAAAAAAATTAAGGGAAAATATGGTTAAAATCTGTAAAACGTATAATTTTGCATAGTCATAACCGTGTTAAAATGATTTTGCTGATGCTTTTCTTTTATAAATAGCTTCAGGCACACCCCGAATTAATGTCCAACAGTAATCGGCTAGCATGTTAGTATTCCATTTCCCTTTATAGCGGCTTTCCATTACCGAAATGTCTTGGTTGAAACGTTCACCGTGTTCGTCACTTACGTCTCCGAGATTGTCCGGGGAAATATCAAGATGTGAGTGAAGGAAGTGTAATTTCAAAGACATATTACATCCAAAATCTCTGTATGAAGTAAGAAGTTGATTAATAATATCGTGGTAATTGTCGGATTTTTGTTTGCCGAGAAAATGTTTGCAAATATCTTTAAATGAAGCCCAAGCTGCACTTTCTACATTATTTAACATTGAGTTAAATACATCATCTTTGACCAACTCTCTTATTTGATTACCAACAAATACTCTTTCTTTAATTTTTATTTCAATTACATTTGGAAATTTCTGCCTGATGTACAAAAATCCGGGACTATTCTTCTTCATTACTTTTACAAAATTTTTCATTAGTCCTAGCTTGATATAGAGAGGGGATAAAAATATTTTTTTTTGTTCAACTAAAGGTTCGTAAATAATTTTTTCCCCATTTGAAGTTAAGTTGTCTCGTTTCTTCCACTCTCTGGTAACATAATGTTTATCGCTAGCTCGGCTGTCCCATTTTCAAAGAAAATAAATGTTCTTAGAATAGCCTAACTACATGCCTAACAAAATAACTATAACTTTAAAATCACTACATATGTTCCAACTATGGTTTTATTTTTATAATTTATTTTTTCAAGAACGTCTTTCATCACATCGTATGTCTCTTTCAAATTAATACCATAAGCGATTGGTATCGAAGAATATTTGTTACCGTTGTGTAGTAGAACCACTTTTAAACTATACTTCGACGAATCTATGAAAAGCCGCCAGTCCTCAGGTTTATGAACTTGTCCTAAGTGCAACATACGCTCATCAGTATTTATGCAATAAACCAAATTATTTTCATCAATAAAGTACTGAGAAAGTTCTTTTTGTCAATTTCGAAAGCCCGAAAGTTGTGTATTCTTTTTAAGTAAATTTCAATCTTGCAGTCTTGATCCTAACAGTTCAGCTTGATTTTTTGATAAATTTAAATCCCTAACCAATTATTTATAGCTTACAAATTATGTTAACAAAGTTAAACAATAAAAAATGAGCTAACAAAATACAATATAGGAGCTTAAACTGCTAATTATACGTAGAAAAATGAAAAAAAATCCTTTAATTAAAATTTAAAACTTTTCAAAAATGGTGGGCGATAGAAAGATTCTGAGTTGATATTCGTTTTCAACATAAGAAAAATAGATTAAAATCATGTATCGCATGTTAGGAAACAAAAATTATGTTATCAGTGTAATTAACAGCACAACAAATTAGACGGCTACATCAACTGATATTATTTTCTAAATAAAAATTAAGGTATAATTGTTTTAAGGTGTTTATTTTTTTAGCAACTGAGTTTTTTAATACAAAAACGTTTTCACTTACAATTTTTATCCAGTTTTCCTATTTTTGAAGCTGATTTTTTGCACAAAAAATTATGTTTCTTAGAAAATATAGGTCATTAATTCTTAAAAAAAAACTCAGTAGCTGTGTCTTACAAACACATTGTAAAAATTTATTTTTCCTACTTAAGCGGTTCATGAGATAATTGGTCTTATAATTATAAAACATGCAATTTTCGGAAAACGGTCAAGAACATCATTTACCGCAGGTCAATGCGTCCCAGCACCATATTCCGGATTATATCAGTCTTCTTTCTCATCCTTAATATATTCTGGTTGAGTACTTTTTTTGTTTTTCTTAGTTTCATGTAAATAAACTATTTTTGCTTCCTTATCGGGATTTCTTATTCGATGATAGTCCATAGTTTTTAACGCGCATAACATATTTTCCTGGTTCCATTCCAAACTTTTGAATAACTTTAACACCTCCTATATTCTGCATGAGACCGCACAAACATTTCCTTAGAAGAGTAATATCAGCAGACTTTGAAAAATTGGTTTTATTACTGTAGCAATCTGTTTAAGTATAGGTTATTTATGTGGATATTGTTTTTTATTTATTATAGCTGTGTTATATTTACAACACGTATTTTCATTATTCGGCAAAAGCTCATGGAAAGGGTTTCCATCTGTCGAGATTTTATGAAAATAAATAGCCCATATTATACGCATCATGTAGTCTACACTACGAGTAAGTGTAATTTTACTTCCTTGTATGAAGTAAAGGAAGTATTGTGATCGAGAAAAATTTCGATTTTCAGATTTCAACGGAAATATCCATTTTCACTACTTTCGTTGTGACGTCTGTACGTACGTATCTCGCATAACTAAAAAAACGATTAGCCGTCGGGTGTTGAAATTTTGGATTTAGGACTGTTGTAACATTTAGTTGTGCACCTCCCCTAATGACTGAACCAAAAGTGTCCAAAAAAGCACAAAATCCAAAATAAATTTGGATTTTGGACTTTTTCTTAACTGCAATAACAAGCCCTCATTGAGAGATTTTCAACGATATATCGGTACTTATTTTCATTGGTTCTAGAGTTATAGCCAAATAAAACTTTAATTAATGAAATATTTGATTTCACAACAGGGAAGGTACATCGATTCGAATCAGACTTCATCTACTTTTTGTTTTTAATTTTTTTTTTTTTTTAATTTGAATATATTGATTTATTAATGATTAACCTCAGATTGTAAAAAAAACTTTTACGATAAATAATAATTCAATAATAATAATAATAATAATAAAAAAATATGAAAAAAATGAGAAGTTATTAGTGAAATAAGATTTTATATACTTTTAAAAATGTGCATATGTAATTTAATAGGCGTACAAGGAAGTCATGTGATGTCTACATCAGATTTTTTATAATTATTTTACTTGGCGCTTTTTTTGTGATTCTATACTTTACCATTCAATATACTACTAGTCTTCGAAATACGATACTGGTATAAATGTTTTTTAGAAAATAGGTATTTTTTTAGAAAATAGGTAGAGAAATCGCGCATAGGTTTAGGTTTATGCATTTCTGCTTCATTTTACTGATCACATTTTTCGTTTATATCTCAAGAACGATGAATTTTCGAAAAAAAATCACGAGGAAAAAAATTGTTTCTTTTTTATCGCTTTATGAAATATATCATTAAAATTTGAAAATAGCGTATTTTTAAAATTGTGTCCCCCCCATTGTAGCGCCCTTTTCTAGATAATATAATTTAAGATAAGATATTTTGTTTTTAGACCGAAGATTTTATTTAAGCAACTTCTTAAAAGTTGCTTGTAATCGGTTGGATCTGTGAAACTACAAAGAGGAACAAACATACATTATAGTTAAATACATTGCTACTCTTGCTAAACTGGTAAATAAAAAAATCATTTATTCTTATAAAGTTATTCTTCTACCAAACCAAACAGCGGAACTCTTTTCGGATAATTCAGCACAATACTTCGGCTTATTACGAGAAAGGGTCTTACGTTTCCGTTGCCATTTTTAATATTAAACCATATAAAATATATTCTAACAATTTATCTAAAATACAATTAAACGATTTTCTCTTAAGATAACTTTTTTGAAATATTTTTATTTATAGTCGCATCAACAATTAAAGGCATAAACGACTTATGATTGCAATGTAACTGTACCTGCAAATGCTTAGTCTTGTACAAACTCAGGCTGACTATTTCTCAGACGTATGTTTTTTGCTTTTTCTGCTTAGTCTCCGGAACCACCGTAAGGAATTACTTCAGAGGATTAATGAGGATGATATGAATGAATGTATATGAAATGTAGTCTTGTTTAGTCTCAGGTACCGTTCCTGAGATGTGTGGTTAATTGAAACCCAACCCCCAAAGAACACCGGTAATCACGATCTAGTATTTAAATCCGTATAAAAGTAATTGCCTTTACTAGGATTTGAACCTTAGAACTCTCCACTTCGAAATCAGTAGATTTGCGATGACGAATTCACCACTAGACCAACCCGGTGGGTTGAGACGTATGGTTAATTGAATGAAACCAAACCACCAAAAAACACCGGTAACCACGATCTAGTATTCAAATCCAAATAAAAGCCTTTATAAGAATTTTAACCTGAGAACTGTCGACTTTGAAATCAGCTAAATTACGACGACGTGTTTATCACTAGACAAACTCTGTGGGTTTACAACAATATTACTCTTGTACAATTTTTGATTTTACTGCATTTGTACAAACTGATTTTCCTGCATCTCGTTCAGTGAGTACATATGTGCTTAAAATAATTTCCATTAACGTCTACTGAATTTTGAATTATTTTGTTGTACTTTTTATAAGCTTTTATTTAACTTGCTTTAGTTATAATCAAATCTTGCAACTGCTATATCTTTTGATCTATCGTATGAAAATCAATGAAATTTGGTACACGTATGTAACTTCGATGACAATACAATACTAAGGTGTTAGAATTTGGATATGACCCACCTCCCACCTCCCGAATTTGGATGTGACCCACCTTTTTTTTTTTTTTTTTCTAATCCTCTTTTTTTAACACCCCCGAAGTGTGACCGGTCCTCGCCGTTAAGCTTTAACACAATCACTCCAGGGTGTCGTGGCAGTCGTCTACCCCCCTGTCTTGCCCTCTCCTAGGGCTTCCCATCGGGGTCCCACAGATATGACCCACCTCCCACGCGCTACCCCTACGCTAAATTCATGCATGTTGCTGAAAATGTTTATTTCTCATGAACTATAGTATGAAAATCAATGAAATTTGGTACACGTATGTAACTTCGATGACAATACAATACTACGGTGTTAGAATTTGGATATGACGCCCCCCCCCCACGCGCTACCCCTACGCTAAATTCATGCATGTTGCTGAAAATGTTTATTTCTCATGAACTATAGTATGAAAATCAATGAAATTTGATACACGTATGTAACTTCGATGACAATACAATACTACGGTGTTAGAATTTGGATATGACGCCCCCCCCCCACGCGCTACCCCTACGCTAAATTCATGCATGTTGCTGAAAATGTTTATTTCTCATGAACTATAGTATGAAAATCAATGAAATTTGATACACGTATGTAACTTCGATGACAATACAATACTACGGTGTTAGAATTTGGATATGACGCCCCCCCCCCACGCGCTACCCCTACGCTAAATTCATGCATGTTGCTGAAAATGTTTATTTCTCATGAACTATAGTATGAAAATCAATGAAATTTGATACACGTATGTAACTTCGATGACAATACAATACTACGGTGTTAGAATTTGGATATGACGCCCCCCCCCCACGCGCTACCCCTACGCTAAATTCATGCATGTTGCTTAAAACCTTTATTTCTCATCAACTATCGTATGAAAATCAATGAAATTTGATACACGTATGTAACTTAGATGTGTAAAAATAAATATTTTTACTTTTTTTTTAGTCTTAATAAACAAACAAAGCTTTCATTTAACTCGCTTTAAGAATAATCAAATCTTCATACGCTATATCTTTTGATCTATCGTATGAAAATCAATGAAATTTGGTACATCGATGACAGTACAGCACTACGGTGTCGGAATTTTAAAATATTTTCAATAATTTTAAAATTTAATATTACAAATTTATTTATTGGTTATTTATTAGATATTTATATAATTTATTTTTTAATTATCAGTGTATTTTTATATTTGTTAATATATTATATTTTTTTGTTTAAAATTCTGAATTTGATTTAATTCTTATTTTTTACTTTTTAGAGGGTTTTTCTAATTTGTTTCCTTTTTTTATTAATGTTAATATTAATATTAGTTAAATAAAAGCTTTTTTAAAAAATAATTTTTTATATGTACCAAATATATTTTTTTATTTTTTTTGTTTTTTTTTTGTATTTTTTAAAAAATTTAAATATAATATCTTCACCTTAACACTATTTCATATTTCAATATTTAAATAATTAAAATGGACTTTAACCATATCTACTTTTATCATATACTTTATATTTATTTACATTATATCTTACAATGATGAGACATATAATGTAAACTTATTTTCAGATCAAAACAAAGCATTTATCTATTTACCGCGTACAAAATTAAGCATAAAAATGCACTGCATGAATTTTTACTTTTAGACAGAATTGGAATGTTTAAATTAAATTGATATATTCTTGTTAAGTCCGATTGAATTTGTATTTACAAATACAATTATACGTTTATTTATATTTATAAATACAATTACGTAAAATTATAACATATTTTAATTGTTCATATATAAAGAACAAAAAAAATTTGCTCAAAAAAAAAAAAAAAACAAAGTCTGAAAAGTAAAAAAAACTGCCCACTCCAGGAAATCAACATCTGGTTGATTGTAAACAAAGGATACCGCGACATGCCCTGATACTTAGAAACAATCAAGAGCCTATAACATTTGTTTTGGCGGTTCACTCTTCCGCCGAAGAACTCATGGGATATAGCGAGTCTTGTTATTTCTAGTATTAACTGGTTTCGGCAGGCTAACAGCCGTTCGGTGTTTTCTATTCAAATAGAAAATACAATAATAATATAAAATACGAGCTACACAAAAACTATTACAAATTATAAAAAAATTTGATTGATAGTTTCTACATCAGCGAATGTAGTAGAATGAATTAATTGGTCTTTAACCTCTTTCTTTGGAAAGAAGAGGTTTTTTCTTTAGAAATTCCTTATAATTATGATACATGTTGATCAACTTCGTGAGTCGCTACAGACAGACGTCAACAGAAAATTAGATATTTCGATAAATTTATGACACCTTGATGGTATGCAATGCATGTAGAGCTAAGTTCTCATGAAAATGTAAATGATAAACTTTACTTGCTGAAAATGTAAGTACATTAAAAAAATATAATAGAAATATTATTTATTATGTATGTAATAGTGGGACGTTAAAATACAGTTTTCCCTCATATTTTTCTTGATTGCTGATTGGTTAGTTTACATAAATATTGATAAATATTGTGTGATAATGTGAACTGTACATAAAGGTTTTGGCATCAGAATACAATCTACCTGCTGTTGTAGATATGTAAAGTAGAACAAAGTTAACTTACTGCAACATCGCGCAGCATGGTGATTGAATGCTAGTCGGATGGGAGTAAGATTGGGTCTGTGGTGTATACATACGACGCTTGCGGCCGCACGCGTGTACGCATTCCATCGGTGCACTCAGTACACGTACGTGTGAATAGCAGATAGCGCGCTGTTTCTATTTTTCATGAAATTTTATTTTTTTCATTTTATTTGTTCTTTTATTTTTAAATTCTCAATTTCACTTTTCAGAAAGGAAAAATAGGATAGCATTGATTCGGGTAGATAATATATGATGATAGTGTATTATTTTGTTTTTTAATAAACCATGTTTTATTTTAGTCAGTCAAGTGGCTCAGTGCCATCCATACAATCGTCAGTTACATTATAATACATATCGCTATCTGACATTTCAGACTCATCGGCACTACTGTCTCATCATTGGTCACTATAATAAAATTTTCCGTTTGCATACCTGCAACTGTATCTGTCTCTGAATATGCTTTTTCAAATTTTAAAGAATGATCTCAACAAAATTTCCAATCTTCAGCCGTTAATTCAGAAAATTCTTGTTCTGCCATTTACTTAAATTCAGAAATATTTTGCTGAGGTAAAACATTCCCTACAGCTATCCGATTCTTTACTCTTGCCCTAACGATCGAGTTAAATTCAGAATAGTATGGTGGCAATCTTAAAACACTGTGTCAGTAATGTTCCGATACTTTATCAAAATAGAATTGTTCATAGCACACTTTATTTAACTTCACCGATTGATAAAGTTGGGTTTTTAACATTTGTGCTGGCAATGGAATATTTCTAATGTGCAAGCATTCTAATAGCATTTACATTCTACAAACCTGGTGTAATTTTTTATTATGGTAAGATGCACTATCACAAACTAAAACTGAACAAGGTAGAAGATTTGGAATCAATTTTGTTTTCAGTCATTTTTCATAGTTATCAGTATTAATATCGACAGGGTAATTACCTTATTTCTAACTCGATTTGAATATTAAGAGCATTAGGGACTTCTCTAGTTTCACCTCCGGCGTGCACCATTATCAGTCTCTGTCCATTTGATATAAGTTTTTTGTAACTGTGAACAGTCATCAGTCCGACCAAACCTTTTTGTGTGAGTTGAATGAATGTTTGACTCGTCAGAAAAAATAATTACTTAGCCATCATTTCTATACCTCCATAAATTTTGAAAATAATAATTTACGTGTTTTAAACTAATATTGTGAATTTATACTAACAGCTCTCTGTTATCAACAGTATTTTTCTAACTAAAACCCATATTCCATAAAAGTTTTCTTAACACTTAATGGGTAAATTGGAAATCCAAATCTTTTAAGTTCTGTTTTCAAAAGCACTAAGAACTTATTTAACATCGATAATTTTTATGGCTTATATTAACATTATGTACAATGTTCCTTAATGCACATCTTTGAAAATCGTTGATATTAACTTTTTTCTTTATCAAGATTTTCCTAGTGAAGTGATACTTTCTTTTTCATCAAGTTTATTTTTTTTCAGTTACAATTTTTTGCACCATGTTAACTAATACACCACATAAATCAGCAACACGAGCTTGTGTTTCTGAATGTAACATAACAGGATTTTCTTTTGAAATTTTTTTTTAGACGTTCATTATAATATATTTAGTCTGGCTTCTTATAGCCACTCTTTGTTCCAATCTACAATTAGATTTTGGTTGAGGCTAAATTACTTGTAACTCTATACAAGTAATTTTAATTGAATATACACCAACTGCGAAAGTAGTAATGAAAATACTATAGTTACACTGTGAAAGCAGTATTGAAAAAAACTGTTTTAACAAAAGACAATACTATTTTATTACAAGCAAGCGAAGTACTAGACAGGATGCTACCAATGGTCGCCTTCCCCCCCCCCCAAGTTGTTCTACTGTACATCATTGTGTTTATGCTAAGTTAACTTTGATGCCCTCTAAAAATTATAATCAGCGAGTCTGCTGAAAAGCTATATTCAAAAGTGTCCATAACACCATTAGCCTCAGAATATAGCTTATAAAGGAGGATCTCAATGATGAAATAAGTGAAAAATTTTAAAGGAAGGGATTTGTCTTGCAATTGGATATGGCCACAGATAATAATAATAATAATGGTCACTTGATTTGCTGTGTGCGGTTTATTGATGGTAATAACATTGTAGAAGACCTTTTTTTAAACTAAAAGTATCACTGCTAGTGCAAAGACTCAATACATGTTTGAGATCCTTGACACTTTTACATCCAAAAACAGATTGGAATGGACTAAGTGCATTGGTATCCATACTGATGGTGCTCATTCTATGTTCAGCTGTTATGGAGTATTGCAGGCTTTTATTCAAAGGAAGGCCCTTGAAGCATTGTCTGTGTACCCATGAGTTATTCATAGGGAAACACTCACATCAAAATATCTTGAGTCTTACATTGAACCATGTCTTAGAATATGTTGTAAACCATAAAAACTAGTTCATTAAAGACAAGAGTTTTCAAAAAACCATGTGAGGATATGGGATCCAAACACAAGTCTTTTTTGTACTGCAGCACTTTGCGAAGGCTTTCTCATAGAAATGTTTTGTCTCTTAAATTTGAACAGTAACAAAAAATTTATATTTTTCATAAAGAGAAGGAACACAAATATACAAGTATAGTCATTTGTAAATGAAGATTTTTTGGTAAAATTAGCATATTTGTAACATTTAAAAAAATCTGAAGTTCTGAATCTCTCCCTGTAAGGAAGCAATATGCACCTTTTACGACTGAGAAAATGTTAGCTTTCATAAAAAAACTAAAGTAATGGAAAAGAAAAATGAATAAAGTTTGAGGTAAGGAATATTTCCACTTTTTGCAACAAGTTTTACCACCACTGGAGTTGATTTCTTTTGAGGTATGAAATCCATTTTTGAAGAACACTTATTACAGCTTCACCTGCTTTGAGAAGTATTTTCAAAATGATAATATTGATAAATTTGCACGAATTCTGGATCCATTTAATGTAACTGCTTCATCTGAATTTCTTGCTGCAGAAGAAAATAATGTGATTGAGTGGTCTTCTGATAATAAGTTGAAAACAAAATCTAGCATCGTGGATTTAACTTAGTTTTGGATTCCAATAAAAGATGAATATCCTAAATGGTGAAGCTCAGATAATTTTACTTCTTATTTTACTAAGCTGTTCAAATTTTTATGAAGCTCACGGTCTTCTTCAGTAGTTGCTGTGATAAAATTTAAGTATTGTCCAAAATCAATTCGGAAAAGAAAATGATGATGGCTGTGTCCAGTTTAATCCCATGATTTGTAAAAACTGTGCTGTGATCAACAGGCTTACCAAAACTGTGACTGTTGAGACAGAATCAAAATGATATGGATGAATTTATTCAAAATCAAAATGATGTCACATTACACAACAAACATCATCACTCACATACGAGGTGCGACAATAAAGTAATGAGACTGATGTGAAAAAAAATGTTGCTTACCATTTTAGTCATGTTTAGTGTTGTCTCCTTCAAAGTAGTTCCCCTCTGATTGCACACACTTATTCCAGTGCTTCTGCCATTGATGGTAACATTTCTGGAACTGATCTTCTGTAATATCCACCAAGACCCTCATCACATCTTGTGTTGTTTGAAAATGGTGCCCCTTGACCGCCATTTTGACTCTTGGAAATAGAAAAAAGTCACACGGAGCGATATCTGGTGAATAAGGTGGCTGTGGTAGTACTGAAATTTGTTTTGAGGTTAAAAATTGCTGTACTGACAGCAGTATGGGATGGCGCATTATCGTGATGCAGAATCCAATTATCAGCAATGTTGTCACGGGCACGAAGAACTCGTTTACGAAGTCTTTCTAAAATTTCTTTGTAGAAATATTGGTTAACTGTTTGTCCAGGAGGCACCCACTCTTTATGAACAATTCCCTTGAAATCGAAGAAGCACACAAGCATGCATTTCACTTTTGACTTTGACATGCGAGCTTTTTTTGGTCTGGGTGATCCCTTTGAGCACCATTGCGAACTTTGGCGTTTTGTCTGTGGATTGTATTGAAAAAACCAACCTTCATCACCAGTGATAACACGGCTCAACAAATCTGGATTGATTTCCGTTTGCTCTAACAGATTGGCTGCCATATTTTTCCGTGTTTCTCGCTGTTGTTGTGTGAGATTTTTGGAACCATTTTTGCACAAATCTTTCTCATACCAAGATCTTCAGTTAATATTAGACGAACCGTTTCTCGATTGATGTTGAATTCTTCTGCAATCATTTTAACGGATAATCTTCGATCAGATCGTACGATTTCACACACCCTGGTCAAGTTGACATCTGTCCATGAGGTTGATAGTTGTCCACTGCGGTCTTCATCTTCAACATTCGTTCTGCCTTCACTAAAAATTTTATGCCACCAAAAACTTGAGCTCTTGACATAACCTCTTCTCCAAAAGCCTTCTGAAGCTTACCATAAGTTGTCGTCGCGTTTTCACCCAATTTAACACAAAAAGAAATGGCATACCATTGCGCAATATTTTGCGGTTTCATTTCTGTGATGAGAGACACAAACACGTGTTCACTTATTACAGCACAACTCACGACTGAGCAGTTGCATCAATGTGCCGCTTGGACTAGAAGTAGCTTATAGACCAAGGTCAAAGATGGTGTGTTTACGCAAGCTGCAGGGTTGCCACATCTTGCAAAGAAAAATCAGTCTCATTACTTTATTGTCGCACCTCATAGGCATATCAAAAGAATAAACCATTATTGCACAACAACTAATGTTAAATCTGTTCACACAGTGTGTCGTGCAAACTCACAAAATAAAACAAACTACAACAAAAGGAATGCTGCATACAGCTACTGAAATGTTGTTCTGAGAGAAGATTCCTTTGTTTTCAATATTGTGACAGACGAATTGGATACCTCATTATTGCTCAGAAGAAAAAAGTGGAATAGTAGCACTATGGTCGGTCACAGTCAAAAACATCCAATCAAAAAATTCAAAACCCTTTTTCTTTTTTTATTTTCCTAATGTCTACATAGCAATCTGTTCAAATATTGAACAATTAAGCAACCCCCCCCCCCCCCCCCCAAATGGCTCACTGAGATGAGCATGATATGTATGACATGTAAATGAGGTAGTCTTGTACAGACTCTGGCCAACTATTTCTGAAACTTGTGGTTAATTGAACCCAGCCACCAAAGTACACCAGTATCCACTGTCTAGTATTCATATCCATATAAAAGCCACTAACTTTTACTGGGATTTGTACATCAGACTTTGAACATCAGTTATTAAACAACTGATTTGCAATGGAGTTAATCACTGGACCAGCCTGGTAGGCTAAAAACACAACCCTCTGCAAAAAAAGATCCTTTTGACATTGTTCTGGAATTCCAAAAATTCTGTGCAAAGCATGGAGACATTAAAACAACTTAGGAGATATGTTGTGTTCAACAATCCATGAAGACAATAATTCTGCAACAAAATAATACTCGGCCACACAAATTACGTGCAACTGCCAAGTTCTTGTGAAGTTGAACTTTGAATCTAATTCACACCAGATTTGGGAATAGTACTGAAACCTGCAGTTTTTGTTGTAACCTATATCAGTTTTAACTTATATCAGTTTTATGTACAAATGTTGAATGTAGAACACTGAAGTGGTGTACAAGGTCATTGGCATTAACTAATTACATTTATCTTTATATCCTTTTTTCTTATATTCAAAATGGTATTTAATGAAACACAGTAGGTCATAGAATTATTAAGCTGTAATAGTAGTTTCTTGCCTTACCCAAGATTCTGTGTGATCTTAAGTTTAAGATCAAAGGTCTTTCAAAATCCAATTTAAACAGCATAGCCATATCCATCAACACTAAAATTAATTTCCAAAGAAGCTTTACAAGGAATTGAAGCCAACTCAAACACAAGTAAGTTTTTATAACTTACTCCTAAATGTACTGTGATCACTTTTTAAATACAATTATAAATTTTTCTTTTGACATTACATAATCTACTAACTGTCATTTCCTTAACCGTTTTATCGTTCCTTTTCATAACCTTCTCTATGCTTATCATTTAATAAGTTTCTTTTAACATAATTTATTTTCCCTTTCTTTATGTCTTTAAACTTGTACTATTTAAGATGTAAGTAAAAAGGTAAAAAGGAAATTATTAAAAAAAAAATCATACTTTTATGTAACAGCCTTCATATTTACATAGATTTGATTTAGAAAATATTAAGATTACAATGTTATAAATGGTTAAATTTTCATTATAAATAGTAAACAGTTTTACTTAATCATAATTTATGAATAAAAATTATGCAAATACATTACACACTAATTTAATAACATCATATATACATTTTTTTTTAATCTAGTGATAATGATTTTTTAATGTTATCTCAAAAATACATTGAATATACATTAATGTAAATGAAAATGAAATTATAACTATGTTTATGATTAAACTTTATGAAGGCATTCTTTTTTATTTATTTTAATTTGTTTTGATAATTTTTATTTTAAATATGACAATAAATATTTAAATTTGATTGACTTATGTTTAATTAGAAAATTATAATTTATATTAATTGAAAAAGAGGTTTAATTATTTATAAATATTTAATGTTATCTAACCCTTCTTTGAAACAAGTTTTGTATTTTAGATGCTAATATTTGGTGCAATTTTGTAATTGTATTTTGCTATGGAAATGCATCTGCAGCTGGCATTTAATATTTTCTTTTATTATATTTTTTCTGCTTGACATTTATTGTAGGTTTAATTATGTGTACATTAAGCCTAAGTTTGTAAGTGTATTTTTTGCACGGGTTGGTAGGGGTATTTTAAATGCAGATGAGAGAACTACACTGTTGCAGTGTCAGAGTGAACAAAACATACATATGCACTTGCCTGAGTGTGTGTCTTATTGCAGGCAACTGAAACCTGTCCAGTCAGAATCAATAATTACAACACTGTTAAGTGATGTAGAATGACTAAAGATTGAACATTGTCTTATACTGCATAATCCCCTTGCCATCCTATGTATCCCCACTACACTTGCTCATATATATATATATATAGAGGGAAGCAAAATAAACTATTGCACATTAACTGACTGTGCTTAACAAAACTTAAACTTACTGTATCTTAGTTTTACCTGAGTATCACTTGTGAAAGGTTTATTGTACGTGTTAAACACTTATATATTTTTATTTAAGTTTTTAACACTAGAACCTACGAATGAACTGGAATTGAGTTTCTGTATATCAGCAAACATATATTTCTTTCACAAAGTTCAGCTAAAGACACATTTTTCTCTGCGTAATAGATATAGCTAGTCAGTTTATTTAGATGATTGGGTTTGACAGATGTTGGGAAATGGGATATTGTAAATAAATGTGATCCTTTATTTGTGTATATGACTGTTAGTTCTAGATCACCATAATTTTTTTTTGTGAATAAAGCCTAAGCAGCATTAGAGAAATGTTCGAGGTCAAATTATTTAATACTGACCAGTTCCTTTATTAAGAACTGATACATGTTAATTGTTGGAATGTTAGCTAGATTTAGATTAAAATACTGCAAATAATTTATCTGTCCAGTATGCAAGATATTCTTTACACTTAAATCTAATGATTGCCTTTTAATTGGTAGAATAATCCTAGTAAGTTACATCAACTGATTAGGAGAATCGGATCATTTTAGAGTACCCCTAGGAATAAAGTTCTCAGCAAAATATTTCAATTTTTTGGGTATATTACATGTTTTGAAGAATAGGGAAAGATAAATAAAATGAAGGAACTCTTAATAAAAAGTTAAGTAGATTTTCACAACAGTGAAATCTTGAAGAATATAATTCTGTGCATTAGCAAATTAAATAAGCAAATTAACAAGTGGGAAATTTATATATATAAATTAAAAATATTTGTGGTTTTTAGAGTAGGTTCTATGATTTTAATGCTTATGATTTAAAAACTCAATTATTTGGAATGCAGTGTTGAGAGGAAGATGAAATATTGAATCACTGTACTGAATACTGAGTGAGAATCACTGATTGGAAACATCATGCTTTGTTTAATGTCATCAATTTTATAAGAGTGGAGAAGTAAATCCTGAAAGTTTTGTTCGATTTCTGGTGGGATCTAGGAAATTAGTTTACAGAGCTTTGATGTCAGAATTTGTAAAGACAAATTTTAATGGAATGTGGGTTGGAGACAAATTTCTATTTAGTACAAAAGTATTCTTGTGGATGTATAGCTTCAAATATGAAATGATTTATGATTTTTGACATTGTATACTGTAGTAAAGGACAGCCTCCTATATGAAAGGAGGGTTCTGAAAAATCAGGGACAGAAAATGGAAGATACATCACCAAATAGTATTGGAATTATTCAAAAAGCTCTCTTTTTCTCAAAATACTTCTCTGTTATTGTTCATACAAACTTAATACTAATAAATTTGATTAATTATAATTTGAAAACCTATTTAACAATTCAAGATGAATTATATACAGATATGAAAGCAGTGATATTAAAAATAACAGCAGTAAATAATTTCTACTATTATTTGTAACAAAAACCATTTTTTTACATAAGCTACCAACTTGCTAACATAATTATATGATTTATTCACTTAAGTGAGAGAAAACCAAAATGGTTATGTGTGTGACAAATCAACTATAGTCGAGTCCTTCTTAATCAGCGCCCATTTAATTTGTTGCTCATGGCTACTGTGTAAATTTTTATTTTTTATTTTACTGGGTTCTTACATTGCAGTTTAGTTTAAAATCTAAGTATTGATTTTATTAATGTGGTAGAAAATAACAAAAATTAAATTGCTCTATGACAGAAAAATATCTTTGTTGCACTTTAAGAAATAAAATTAAGAAAATATTTAAAAAAATCTTTAATCAATTTTTTTAAATATTTTAATAATACTGACAGATGAAACAATTCAATTTTACTTTTTATCTTCAATTATATGCTAAACTAAGTAGATCCTGTCATTTATTTCTTTTTTATTAATTATTTGGTTGATACATTAAATTTTTTGTTCTTTGTTTAATATTATCCAGTTTGACCAACCAGCATATTTATTTTAATAAATTTATGGATTTTATTTTCAGATTTTTCCAATCTTTTTTTTAAAAAAGAATTATTATTTCTGAATGTCCTTTAATTTTAATATTTTTATTATAAAATTGAATGGTATGTGGCATAACTACTTCTTCTTTACTATAGAATAGAAATTGGAGTCATCAAGCAGTACAAGTACACAACCGTTTAGTGTTAAAACCTTGACAAACAAAATTGATAACATGTTGTCAATTTATGTAATTGAATAATATAAATTATAGTAGATTTTATTATGTGGATCTTTTACTATATTAATATTGTAAAGTAGATATACTGTAGTTTATTATTATTTTTTTTAAAGCAGTAGCTATTATTAAAAACCTTTTTAAATGTCCTAACTATTTTATAATCCACTTTCGAAGTAACTGGCCAAGAGCCAGCTGGGTAGAGTTAAGAAGCAATAACTGATTGGGGGATTTAGATGTCTTCTACAAACTATTCAGAGAATTAGATTGTTAGAAACATTTACTATTAAAACAAATTAGAAATTTATGGTATTATTAATCTAATTAATAATGAGAATGGCTGCAAATTCATAATGGAGAAGAATACATTGTGGCATCTTTCTAGTTTTGTCCTAGGACTAGTGTTTATTTGTACGTGTTTTATTGATCTACTAATTAATGTCATTTAAGTCAAAAATAATTATTTTAGTTGATGGTATGGTTGTTCTTTTTAATTCAATAATTTATCACAGTATTAGCAACAAATGAAATTTAATTAATAAAGAATTGTTTTAATTGGTTAAAATTAAATAGGTAAGAATTTATTAAATCCTAAATATTGAAAAAAAAAAAATTGCAGTTAAATTTGGATCCTGTTTAAATAAAAATATTAACCCCAATAGTTTGTACTGATAATATTAGGGGTAGTATATTAGGTATAATATACTACCCTTAATATTATCAGTTAAATTTTTATAGTTGTTAAATGTGGATTGAAATATTGGGTTCTTCAAGTGCTGTCAGAGTGTTTAAAATGAAAAAAAAAATTGTTCATATAATGATTAATTTGTCAGAGAGACTCTTGTTGATCATTACTAATAATATCTTGCCTTGTGGGGATTATTAATAATACAATGTATTTTGGGATATAATAGTTTAGGAATAATCTTGACAAGTTTTCTTAAATTATAAATATTCATAGTTATAACTGTATATAAGTTTGATTTACAGTATTTTCTTCACTATGTTTGAAAAGGTGGGTTATTTTACTATGAAATGTGTATATACAATAGGTTAGTATTTTAGATTTAAGTTATGAAACATGTAAGGAACTCTGAAAGATACGTTACAAAAATTTAAGTTATTATTCTGTAATGGAGTTTATAAATGAATCCTTACAGTGAGGTTAGTGTTAGTCGACAGAAGGTTAGCTTTTAGTTTGTTACATGCCAGTAATTTAAAACTTACAATAAACTATTCACATTTTTTATACAGAAGGAGCTATGTTGTTTTATATAAAATTTGAGTTTTTTCTAAAAGAATGTAGACGAAACATGTAAAGTGATTAATACTGTATTTTCTATAAAAATTAATATCCTTATTTTTAGCTAGTAAAACTACAAATAAATAACTTATTAAAAACTTTTAAAGTTCAGATTAAATTTATTATGCTAGCAGTTTCATCATCAGAAATCTTTTTTGCTTTCATTAAATATTTTAAATTAAAAAATGAAACATTTAATTTGTTAAACATTAACCTTTGAATGCTGCTCCAATATGGAGGAAGACATGTTATTACAAATATATAGAGGTAGGTAAAATTAATAACACAGTGTTCATGTGTGATTGGTTCCTGCAGCATAGGGAAGCATGCTGGAAGGAATTTGCATGCTTTCCCCACATCCATCATGTTGGCTATGCTGCAGACTATCACGGCACACAGTGTCTGTGATGTTAGTGAAATTCATCCGTATGAAGATGGCGGAAGAAATGTCAGGAGTGATTTTTCTATGGGACTGGTTCATATTAAAGCAGGTCCATCCCCAAGGTGGAGGTAACAGAAAAAAATTCATAAAATTACCTATTAAAAAAAGAATTTATTGGCTGATGTATGTGGGGTAATTAGCGTTAAAATATCAAAGTTGATGAAGTTATATAAATACCTCATATTTTGAAGTATTTGTACAGTTGGTGATAATACATCTCTTCAGTAGTCAGAATAATTATTCTTGAAAATGGCTCATCTAAATGTACCAGTTATTATAGATCTCAAAATATTTTATATATTAAAAAAAAATCATAAATGTAGGTAACTTTATAGAATACATTTTTTAAACGCTTACTTAATGTGATGCAGTTAGTTTCATGGTGAATGTAATATCCTGATGATAATCATGTAAAAGTTGAAACAGTTATTGGTTTATGTATTATCTAGTTGAATTTAAGATTTATTATTTTTTTTTAATTCTCTTTGGAGAATATAACATATGGTTAACTACAATTCACATTGATGTTAATGTTATATATTTGATTTTACATTATTTTGTATTTAATTGTTTGATAAAAAGTTTGTAAGTTAAACTAAGTGGGATTACAGATAGTTTGTAATTTTAGAAATCTGCGTTGTGAAAATCAACAAAATTAATTCAGTTTAATTAATTACTAAACTTTATTTATTGATTTTTTTTTTAAAAGAGTATTTTGAGGTAAAAGGAACAGAAATTTAAATATGTGCCTACCTATTTACATTTGTAAATGTGTATTGTATCTCTGTACGGTATAATAAATTACAGAAAAAGATTGCGAAAGAAAAAAGGAAAATTCAGTTATTTTACTCAATATTTGAAAAAAGTAATCTTTACAAGAAGAGTGAAACTAATAATAAATTTAAAAAGAAAGACTTTATTTATTGTATAATTACAGTATTTTGATGTTGTTATAAGGTACAATCACTGATAAAGGAAAATGTCTGAATGCCCTAATAATGCTCAAATATGAATGTGCTACCTTGTAGTGACCAAGCATCAATTACTCATTGTATATCACTCTTCAGTTATACCAATCAAAGTTTTAATTTCACCTACCACATCACAGTAGTAAAGTTTTTTTACATACTACAGTCTTATTTTTTCTTCTTTTTTATTTAGTAATTTTTTTTTACTGTTTTGCATTTTTATGTATAAAACAGATACTAAACTAAAATCTTTTTGGTGTGTTGACAAGAGTTACTAAATATACAGAGAGGCATGAAATTTTAGATAAAGAGAATCTAGCTCTCAACTGAACTATTCCTTTTTTATTATGCTCTTTAAAATTAAAAAAAAATAAAAATGCTGCAGATTTATTTTAAAGCGAAATGCCTATGTACATTTATGTTGTAGAGAATCATGAAATTGTGTGGTTTGTATCTGTTACTACCATAAAATTTTCATCAAGAATAAATTTATTTGATTAATTTAATATCTTTTCTATTAACTTAATATCTTTTCTCTCATGAAGTATTAGACATTACATATTGTTTTATCACCAAGAAATTTAAAGTGAATTTGCTGTCCTATTAAAAAAATACTTATGTTATAGGATTGTACTACAAAATTTGAATTATAAAAGTGAGAGACTATGAAAAATAAATAAGACTTAGCTGCTTATTAACATACGTCAGTATTTAAATTTAAAACTTATTTTGTAAATTCACGATAAAATTAAGTGAACTGAATACCATCCATCATAATTCTGATAACTGTGGCAGTCAGTGACCAGAGTGAACAAATCCACAGCTCCCAAAATAAAAATGACACAGTTACTTAGAATGGATACCTACTGTTTTCCTAAATTTTAACATTTTTAAAATGTTTATACATGTAACTTTAAAACTGTAAAATGTAAAAAGTTGAAGCGTTGTGTAATGATTTAAAATGAAACATAGGTATACAGAATCGCATTAAGAAAAAATTATAAATACTTCAGAGAAATCTATATTTACTGGTAAAAGCTTACCTGGTCATGAGCAATATTGTAAGTAGCGTTAATGATTTTTGTAGTATATTTTCACTATAATTGCATAAATATAAAGTTGAGGTTAAGTATGATTCAGAATGTTTGCAGATAGCTTTTCTTCTGTTATATTTTACTTTGTTAATTAAATTTAGGATCTGTTAAACTTATAAAATTAAAATAAATAAAAAAATTATATTGCTCAGATTGTTTCTCAGTGGTTTGTAAATCTGTATATAAAATATAATTAAATATTATTAACTCTTTTATGCAACTAGAATTTAGAAAACAATGGTGAATGAAATAACTAAAAACGTGTAATTTAAATGGTATTAACTGTAGTCATTTGCAACCAAAGATGAAACCAACTAATCTACATTTTTTTAAGCAATATCTTTCAAGTAAGATCATTACTCTTACTTAATTATAAGCTTTATTATAAATAAACTGATTTTGTGTGTTAAAGTAAAAATATAATTTTACTATAAATCCAAACAAATAAGGACTTTTAAAAAAGAAACTGTCCACTAATAATAATAACAATAATTAAATTTTGTGTTTTGAAATATAATCTCAAAATATATAAATGATTACAATTCTTTATTTTTTAAAATAAATTAATATAATAAATTACACTAAATACAAGTGGCAGATAAAGTAAATAGTTAGTGACATTATCTTTGGATAATTAACATTATAATTTTTAAGTTTTTTTTTTTTTGTGGAATGATATACTACTTTCTAATACAAAAAGTTTAAATACTAAAAACAACTATTTATAAAAAAAATTCATGTTAAGTCTATGCCATTAAATGATTTAAAATGTTTCATATACATTGGATGAAATAGATTTATGATAATTCATTCATTCGTTCATTTGTTAAGAAAATATATCTTATCTTATATTACTTTTGGTGAATTTGCTGTTGTACTTTGTTGCTGTTTTCTTTTTTCCCATTTATTTAACCAATTTAATGGATAGCACATTATTCCTGATATCAGTAGTAGCCCTCCTGATAAATAAAATGATGCATCATAATTTCCTACTTTTTCCATAAATATACCTGAAACAAAAAAAAAAATTGGTATGTTTATTTTGCTAAAATGTACTTTTTACTTTAATTGATAAATTTTCACATAGTTATATTTTGAATGTTTAATGAATATAATATAATATCTTGTTTAATACTTTAATGTTTAATGAATGTGAATAAAAGGTTCTTAAAGAAAAGCTCAAACCTATTTGAGAAATTGCAATTAAGTATATCTTAATTTCTATAATACAGATTTACTTCATTAAATCTGTATGTACTTGTATCTGTATTTATGTATTAAATTAGCCAGTAGCATGGAATTTTTAAAATAGTGTTACAATTTACTTATCTATCTTTCACTTTGAAATATATTCATGCACATGACTAAAACTAGTTTTACTGTTTTTTAAGAAGTAGAATTAAACATTTTTTTACATTTTAAAATTGAGCTGATTTGAAATACAACTAAAGATAAATGTTACAAACATATTCCTAAATAACTGTAATTGTGTCATTTCACTTAACATTTTCAAACTTAAAAACTCTGTTTTTGCAAGATAATATTTCTGTTATTTGAATAGAATTTTCTATTTTGTAAATTAAACAAATTGGAAAATTGTAAATTGGAAAACATTTTCTTCGTATTGTCTAACTGTTTTGCTACTCATTACGTAGTTAATAATTACATAATTAATTAAAAAAAGAATCTCTACTTTTGCAAATTGTATTTAATTAATAAATATTAAATTACTCACTTTCAAAATACTAGAACCATTTCTACTAAAGAAACTTTAAATAGTAATTAACAGCATATCTTTCAGTAGTATTACAGCAGTATTTAATTATTAATGGCACTCATTTTAAAAAGTTAAAAAACTCTTTAAATATATATCAAATAAAAAATCAGTTAATGTTTTTTGTCAGATTTTACACATTTATGATTTCATACTATTCAAATATGTGTCAAGATTCTTATGCCAAGTGTAAAATTTACACGTGACATTTGTTTATGTTTTTGCCTTGTTTCTAAAAGCTGATGTGTAAAATTTAATTTTTTTTGTCTATTTTGCTTATGCCTATGGATCAGCAATTTTCTGAATAATTTATGTATAATGTGAAATTTACTAACATACATAATAACAAAAACACTACTTACATGCTAAGGAATTTGTAAACCTTTTAAGGAGATGTCATTAGTGTCTACTTGTCTACTCACTGAAAAGATGCTAGCTAACTATCTCTGAAAGATACTTGAAAGAAAAAGTTCCATTACTTTGAAAGCAATTCTTTACTAAATTTAATAATTTTAAAGCATCATGGTTTGTCATGCTGCAAAGGGTTGAATTTATTTTTAAACTTCACTTGAAATGTTAATGATACTATAAATGCACAGTTATTATCATTACTGAAATAATGTTTTGCTTTCTGTATGAATTTATAATAACAGTTTGTCATTACTTGCAATTGGGGCACCAATAGCAGCTGCCAATCCTTGAAATAGAAGTAAGATACCAAATGCGTTTGTTAATTTTTCCAATCCAATTAAATCCACTATTATAATAGATCTTAGTGAGGCAAAACAAGCTGAAATAAAAAAAAAGATTTATTTATGCAATACATGTTCCAATAAAAATTTGTTATTTTATCATAATTGTCATTTACTGCCATTATTTACAGACAGTATCACACTCATTGGATAAAAAATAGTGAATGATATTTGTAATGTAGATTTTCATTGAATATATTTTAATTCAATAAGATTGAATGTTATTTATATTTATAATTTAATTAAGAATTAGTGAAAATAAATAATAGTAAAATTACTTCTGGTTTACTTATAACTCTATATTATTAACATTTTTATTTATTATTAAATATATAACAAAGTAATTAAAGAAAATAAACTATTATTATATATATATTTTTGTATATAAATTGTAATGTAGACCCTAGAAGTTAGAAGTTAGTAAGTATTTGATCAGTGTCATGGTTGGGTTTTTAAATTTAGATTGAATTATCTGTGATTAGCTTTTAATCAAGAATATGAAAATAACAATTTGTTACAGTTATTTGTTTCAGTAAACTTTATAAGCATTGTCTGAAGAATGGGTGACCTGAAACTTGACAAGATCAACTGCCAAATTTAATTGGTCTTGTTGTAAAACTGTAATTCTACACAGCAGTGCATATATTTATTAAAAACAAAATAAATCTAAAATTAAATTAGGCCTGTGAAGTTCATCTTGCATTCTATCAAATTATGTGGACTGTGCTCTCCTGTCATTCTTTGCACCTCTTCACCGCTACTGGATCAAATGTGTGAAATCAAAGATACGCACATAGTTACAGATTATGGCCCCTGCTCTAAAAGAGCGTGAGCAGGACTAAGGGAAAAGGTCCCTTTGCTTGTAACAGGGACTTGCAACCAGAAGTCATTGTCACTCTTTTCGCCACAATGAGGCAGATGCTTGAACAGGTCGTGCGCCAAATTCTCTGAATCCCCGTGAAAAGTGTATGAATCGTCTTAACAATAAGGGCGCAAAACCATTGTAACAGTTCTCATCAAGATTGTGAGACTGGGGAAGGTTCACACACAATCACCAACTCAAAAATAGCACTGAAAAAGACTTTATACAACGCAAATCTCTGCTCGTGAAAAGAAACCAGAAATTAAATTATCTGAACTATTAAAAAGGCTCTAAATTCTGATTATTATTATAGCTGGGCAGTTATAGAATTTTTTTTTTTTCAGCTTTGGGACAAAGTATAAAATGAAAAAGAAGGTGACCGACCACAGAATTTTATTGATTTGAAATTATACTTGAAATAAGAATGAATTATAAAAAAAGGCTACATATTTTTCAACAAATAAGTAAGTATTCAGTATTATGTGGTATATACTCAAAAACTACATCTGAAATTGACACATCAGTCTTTATTTTATTAATAAATCTGTTAAGGCCAATGTCAGAACTACTACATTATCAATATGACTTAAAATGCACTTTTTGTCTCAGGAAATTAAACATCTAGAAGAATTATGAGCTACATGAGGCATAGCAACTCTGCTGAAAGCAACCATCAAGAAACAACTGATCAAGACTTTATTTCTAATTTCTAATATCTATGGCATGAGAGAGACCAGGTTTAGCTTATTAGTATTATCAGGCAGCTCTATATAAACCTCATCAATTGTGGTGAAACACAAGATTACCTGGACATAATAGAGCCAATTATTATTTAAAAGTAAAATCTTCCAATTTAACTGTGAAATGATTATAACTACTATTTTACCCAAGAATCCAAACCTAAGTCGGCTGACTCACTGATCACTTCATGTTGTTGTAGCCTTTTGGGAGATTAGCAGTTACCAGCTCTGTTTGATAAACTCAGTGCTATCTAATATTCAGGCCCCTGAATGTTCCTGGGTTCAGAGTTGGCCTCATGCACCTTATCCTGTCAAAATCAATTTAACTAAATTGTTCTAAATAAATTTCTTCTTTTGTTATTTTATAATAAATTCTATATTCATTTGTAGTAAAGCAGTTATATTCTATGCTCTCTGCATTTCATATAATTTTTAACTCAAGATTTTATAAATTAGAAAAGCACATCCTTTTGTTCATTTGTGAACAAGTTAGTTTGGGCCGTCATTGAAATAATATACATAAAATAACAGAATTGAAAATATTTTAAAAATACATACATTGTTTATAAAGTACTGTTTTTATACTTACATATAGCCAAACCAAAAACTGCTGCATAACTGTATTGATAAACTGGTGTCATTGATATACCACTCAGTATAGTTGCAATGCCTCCAATAGTTAGAGCAATGTTATTAATAACCAAAGCATTGACTCCTGGTAAACTTGTTAAAATTCCACATCCAACCCGTCCAAATGTATTTGTTATTCCAATTGTTGATACTAACCATACTGATAATGTTGTATCCATTCCTCCAATTTGTTCAGCTCGATCTGGGAAATTATAGCATGTATTTAGTATATGAAATATGCTAATATATTTTTTTATTTTTTTGTACTGAATTTATTCGTACTGTTATGTTTACTTTGTTGTTTTACCACACAGTATTTTATACCTGTAAGACAGCTTGATAATAGCACTGCTTAGCTGTAATAGTAACTTTTTTTAATTATTTAGAAGATTGAGTAATTTATTTAGAAATATTATTTCCTTGCAAGTAATGTAAATAGTAGAACTATTCTAAAGAATTCAGTACGATAACAATCTTTCGCAAGTTACTTACCCGTACAAGTACTTACATCGTTTACAAGTACTTACCCGTACTTAAAGACAGTGTTTAAATAACAATCAGATCAAAACTGGAAAACATGCCTAGCAATGGAAAATATACAACTCTAAAATAGATCAATCACACAAAACTGCAATAAAATTGCAGGTAAAATGGTTACCTATTATTATAAAAATACATACACAAGATCACATAACAGATTTACAAAATACAACTATTAAGCCCAACAGCCGAGGAGTTTAAAAATTAAATTACAATCATCATTCCTTCTTGAATTAGGAAATTTTTACCTCTAACCTCAAAAAGTATCACCAACATATGATAATCTGCCTTCCTTTCTACAATCTTTCACTGACTGATGGAATCTCAGAGTTTGGTTTTGGTTACAATTTACTTAATTTTATTTCTTTAGGAATCCAGGATTCACTTCCATACATTTGTTTGGGCAAAGCTATACCCTTATAAAATTTCAGATCTGTCTTATCATTTTTTCTTATGCTGAGTTTGACTATTAATGTCCTATTCCTCTTGGCAGGTAAGACGTTAAAATCTGAATTTGACAGAGCTCTTTTGGATAGGAATCACCTTGCAGTTTGGAAGAAATAAGATTGAATACGTTGTCTACAACCAGATTATTATCAGACTGGAGAAGTATTTTCAGATTTCAATCAAACTATTATTTTTCCCCTAACATGGCAAGGAGAATTAGATAATGTATAGAAACTATTGAAATATTGTTTTACTATCTCATTTTTATTAAAAATACTAGCTTAGATAGTTTACATGCAAGCGATCTTGAAATAAAAGATGTACGAGATGACCAGTTCAATTTCAGAAGAGCATGGGTTGATGGGAAGCTACTTGGTTCTAAGACTAATTGTAGAAGGTATAACCAAAAAGATTGAAGCCACTTTATATTGTATTGGGATTTGTAAAACGTTTTTTGTAATAAAGAATGATAAAATTTAATTTTAAGAAAAGTTTAACTTAAATTTAGTGAAAAGAGTTATTAATTTATACAAGAATCAGGCAATAATGATTAACTGCTGCACAGAAAGCAGTAAGACTAGGATGCAATTATCCATTTTGCTTTATATTCTGTACGTAGAAAAAAATAAATAAAAATTTGAGAGTATAGCAACAGCCAAGGGATAAAAAATAGAAATATTAAGATTCACTATTCATTATTCTGGCAAAAATTAGGAGCGAGTTAAAAGTAATAGTATGGTTTGTTTGCTAGGAAAAATTCAGTTTGAAAGTAAACAAGATTAAAAAAGGTTATGAAATATGATAGAATGTAGGATAATAAGAAGTTATGTGTTGAATCAAGAACAAAATATTATAGAACTTGAAAAATTTTGTTACTTAAATAGCACAAATTAGAGATATGTTGGAAAATCAGTTTGACTAAACTGTTGCTTCCTGTTGTTTCTCAGATAAATATAAACTGCTGTTTCATTTTGATACAAACTGTTTTTTTTTCCACCCTATACTAATACTGCATAGCAAACACATTGAATCACCAAACAGAGCTGTCAATTCACTGTAACGGAACATTAAGTTAATGAAAACAGATAGATTGAATAAACTGTTGCTACTTGCTGAGAACAGGTCATTTACTCAGCAAACTCTTCTTTTATCAATAATATACACTGTAAGCTAACTGCTAAGATCGAACAGTTTCAAAAACCAAATAAGTCAGTATTCATGAAAATACTATAATATTAAAGTGCAGAATAAAATCATCATAAAACTGTCAAATATTGTGATAAAATGATTTGTTATTCACAGGTATCAACCAAAACATCCAACAACCAGAAACCAGCGTGTTGAGAAAAATATTAAAATGAGACTTGTTTTTAAACACAAAAAGCAAGCAGTTTGGCAATGTAATGAAAAATGAATCATGAACATTAACAGATTAATTCAATCTATTTTTTCCCAACAGTTTGTACAAATGGTTGCTTTTTCAATGAACAGTTTGTTTTTGTTTGGCAGAAACAATAGAAACAACCACCTCTAGTACAATTAGAAAAGATAGACCAGATTCTTTGTTTTTTCTCGCTTTTGTTGGTGGTGTTAGATGGGAATTTTAAAATTATTTGGCTGGTAGTGGACAAAATAAAACAAATTTAAGATGAATTAGGGAATAGAGAAGATTATGGAAAATGTAAAAAAAATACAAGATTAGCTGCCCAAATATATTACTTTAGCATGGCGATTTGTCGAATTGGAGTGCACACTTAAGGGTGATGGGTGATGCTGGTTTCGGTCGACCTGGGTGTATTCTGAGAGGCCCTCCTAACCGGAGCTGTAATGGGAGATTAGAGGTTATACTCAGCTCCCGACGGACCAAACTTTAGGACCTCTGGGACTAGGTTTATTGTTGCGGCTGTGCTCCAATCACTTAAATTCTTACGATCCGTTGCGGTGACTGAATTGCTGAAAGATATGCTGTCGTGGTATACTTGATGCATCTATGCGCTAGGGGCGTAGTATATTTTTAGGCCGATTATGGTAGGTGTGGGGTCTTCTTCTCCGTGGTTTAGACTTTTGCTTAGTTCCTGAGGGCAACGTGGTAGTGTTAGGTGTCAGCTGTCTTCTTCAGAAGGCAGAACCCTATACTATCTCTCATGACGAATTACCACCTGACACGCTACGAGGCGGGATCTTCTCCCCTGGGGGGGGGGGGGGGAAATTGAGATGCCCAAATATATTATAGCATTCTGGATTAGTGATTTTGGATTTAAAAGAATATGTCAGAGAGTAAACACAGTTTCATGGTGAACAGTGACTTTTATACTAATTTCTTGAATAGCCATTTAATAAGGATACCTTTCATACCGTTAGTGTGTACTATTATTGTGAGTTATTGCAGTTTAACTTACATTTTACTTAAGCAATAGTGTTAAGACAGTTCAGAGAAAAGTTTTATTGGGTTTTTCACCCTCATGTTTTTTCACATTCATATGATAATAGTCATATATATTACTATCACATTTACGGCTTACACACAATTTTTTCATGTCTTTATAAAAGATAAATAATGCACATTCATATAGTTGTTTAAACAAAACGAACATATTTATGTTTTAATATAACATACAATAATATAATAAATCTTTTATCTTTTTCTTCTGAAAAGTTCAGAAGTTATTCTAAACTATATTAAACAACATTGTTAACTGTTACATGATAAATAAAACAAAAGCAATGAATGAAACCGCTTTTACTAAATATGAGCGGTTATAATAAATTTTTCTGTTTTTATTCAGGCCAAACAGACAATTTTTATCATATAAATAAAATGAGTAATTAAGTAATAAGTAATAAATTAGTCATTAGTCATATAAATTAATTAGTAATAAAACACTATCAACAATCAGTTTTGCTGAACCGCATACCAAATGATCATAAACAAAGAGTTAGAAACATCAATGTATTAAATAAAAGTAAAAAATAGAAAATATGAACAATATAGTATGCATTTAAATACTACTACATGCTCTCTATGAATTTTAACTGTACCACTGGCTGACTAATGGTGATTAATAAGAGATGTAACCATTCATTCATTAACCTTTAGTGTGGTTATAAATTGACCGTGAGCTGCTTATGTAAGCCTCTGAAAATGAAAGGAAATAGTCAACTTTTCCATAATGCTCAGCTTAATACAGCTTACAAGTACTGTTTTGGCTTTGTATTACCATCATCTGGTAAGACCAGATGAGATCAATTGTCCTCTTGATTGAGTCTGCTAGTAATTTAGCAATAAGTTGGTGACACTTGTATACACTATATATATTGTAGATTTTGTACAAAAATCCTTTAAAGTCGTTCCATATTCCAACCATAAATTCATCATATTTAAAATTTGTTGCTAAATTCAGTCTTGGTTTTGAGAATCAATAAGGACTATTAAATAACATCAGTGATTTGTGCATGGATAAATATTTTTTAATAAAATGTAAAAATATTATAAAAATCATAATAAATAGAAGAAAAAGGACATTAAGCTATATATCATACCTGCTAGAAACATGAATGGTACAAAGAAACCCATCATCGTGATAAATCCACTGACACAAAGCAAAAGAAATGTTGGTGATTGCAGAAGACTAATATCCAACATGGTAGCAAGTATTCTTCTTACTGCCTCGGGACATAGTTTACAACCTTTTTCCTCTTCTTCCAGATCATGCCATGTCGGTAGCCTTGTCACTGACATTGTGTAGTCCAAACCGCTGACCTGAGTCATTCCATTTCACATCAGCCTATCCATTCAATATAAACAACACATATAAATTAACTCCATTATAAATATAATGTAAATATTTTTTTTTCTTATGAAAATGACTTCAACCATTTTCATTGTAAGAGTGAAAATACTTTAAATTTTACTCTTTAATTTGTTATTACACCATAATGAAATTAATTCATATTTATAATATAACAATACATTTTAAATATTTATAAATAAATTTAAGTCTTACTTGTTCACTTATAGATAGTTTATTTAAATTTTTGGTATAATACTAATAGGTCTAATTAAAAATAAAATATATTAATTATGTTTAATCCGTGATGTTTGGTGATATTAATTAAAACGCATAAACTTTTATAACAAACCAAACCAAATTTTATTATAGAATGTTATGTAAACCGTAAACACTTCAATATTATGAAATATATGACAGTGAACAATAATCTAAATGAAGAGATATAATTCAAATCTTTTTGATATAAATATAAAATATTTTTCAACATTTTATATACATGTCTGACTAATTCAAAAGTACTGCCACCAGTAATAACAACTGACCTCAGTGTAAGAACAGCATCACCAATATATAAGGGTGAAAGGTGACTGAAAACATTCTTAAATAATGTTTTAAAAACTTTTATAATAAAAATTTGGTTTAATTGTTGTTACAAGTTTATTTAAAAAAAAATATATATTTGTGTAATGCCGCTAATTCAACATTTGCTTTAAGATTATTATCTACATTTGATGAAAACCAGTTGATATGAAACGTAATGCAGACTAAAACCTTTCATATAAAATTGTTACTATGTTTTTACATCATTTTGAAAGTATTATTTATAAAATGTTTATAGGCTACAGAAAAAAAATCAGTAAGAAAGACAGTAGATTTAAGGAATATGAAATTTTTAGATAATTTTTTTTATAGTTCTATAATTAATGATAGTCGGTTTATAATTTATTTATAAATTATTAATTAAATGTATATGACAAATTTTAAAAGGTCTATAAAACAGTGTTATTTAAACTTAAAATTATTAAATATTAAATGATTCGCTTTCAAAATACCGCAATCCATTCTTTCAAAAGTTTTTTTTGGAACTAATTACTAGTAATTTCTTCATTGTGGTTATTAGTTAACTACTGTTATTATTAAGTTTTTAAAAAATCAACTAGTTATAAGCTGAAATATATTGATGAAATAAAGTTTGAAATAAATAGATAAGTGACATCATAAATAAAAAGAAATCTTTATGAAAATATCTTTATATTTTTATGAAATATATTATTGCCCCAAAGAACAGAACAACTTCCACAGAATTTTAGAATACATTTTTTTAATATATTTTATTATTTTCACACTTTTTTATAGTTTTTATTGTTAGTAAATTTTAAATATAAAAATTACTTTAATTAATTATTTTTTTAAATTATAAAAACTTACCTTTAAGTTTTTCTTCCCATAAACTTTCACCTTCTTTTACTATTGGCTGATTAATAAATTTGCTTAGATTATTAATATCTTTCAATGTATAATGAAAATCTATTTTATGTATAATTTACTTATAATTTTAACTTTGAAATTACAGGAATTGAAAACAGTTTATTATGAGGGAAGTAGCTTATTTTACAGGATATTTGATTTGTTAGACAGTTTTCACGCTCATGGGCCAGAGAAAAATATAACTTTTTTCTAAAATGCATTCAAATCTTAAAAAAAATTTCTCTTTAATTTTATGGATACGCTACAATTTTCTATAACGAAGCCATCATGACATGGAAATAACTATTTAAATTCCTGAATCCAGGTTCTAAAAACTTCCATTGTTATTTCTCATTGATCAAAGTTAAGATAAAATCAAAATGTAAGATCAAACTTAAAATATCTTTTTTTAACTACAATTCTTATATTCAATAATAATGTTTAAGATTTCATTTAGATCTTTTAAGTTTTCAAAACATATAAATCAGTACTTGTTTGAATCTATTAAAGTTGTATTTTGTTAAAAATCACTATATTGCGTTGTACTATAAAACATTTAAGTAAAATTAAATTGTATTTTCCCTTTTTGATTCACCAAAACTGGGACTTGCTTTTGTGAATAAATAGAAATTGATTAAAAAAAGTATTTTTATATAGCGATTTAAAAATTTGGGTTTTGTTATTCTGATTATTTCTGTAAGAAAAAAAATTGTTATTAAAAATTAGTGAGACAGAAAATGTTTATGAAAAAATTTTCATAATTTTTTCTTTAATAAGATAAAGAATTTAGCTGTACCAAAAGTCTGAATAAATGAAGTTCTTAAAATCCGACATCAAAACTATTTTAGTGCACATTTCTTGTCCCCACTGTTCTTTTTAACATTTATTAAAATTTCCTAAAATGTTGCTACTATTTCATCTGACAGATGATTCTTATAACTACACCACTTTCTGAAACAAGCATTCTTTATACTAGTGCTTTTGCTTTGTGAAGTTAGTTTTATGTAAGTAGATTAATATGATTAAAAAAATAAAATAAAAGTAACTTACATGTGACATATATTGTGGTAGTCTATTTAGACTTGCACCAAAAAATATGTCATCTCTATATAAAGGACGGTTTGCAGCTTCTGTCATTCTTCGACTTCTACTACGACTACTGTGATAACTGCTACTGTTTGACATAGTTCTTGATCGATAATGTACACCATTATTCTCTTTATTTGTTTGTATTCCATTAACTTTTCCATTTTGAATTGACTTTTGTATACAAAATACATCATCATTCATCGGTTTTTTGAGTAATGCTTCATCTGGATGGCAGTTATTGAGTGTTTCTTCATCATCAGTATTATGACGAATTTTTTGAGGACTACCTCGACAATTTTCTGGATAAATTGGTACACTCATGCGTTTTTCTGTTCTATGCGATGAATCAAAACTAGTTTTTTTCATACGATGGTGTGTTGTATGTAAAGAATGACACGATTTATTTAGATTACTATCCATACTGTTTAATATTTGCTTCACAGTTGGATATAATACATTATTGTTTGCTTTTAAAATATGATTCTTTATTTCTGATGGTTCATTTATTGCAAGTTCTGTTTCATGATCAATACTGTGTAATGAACTAGCTTTTTCAAGCCGTTGTCTCGCCATTTTAATTCTCATAAGCAGAGGTATTATATTGGAATTTTCTGATGTTTGTGTTCTATAAACGCTGTTCCTATCTGCATCTAAATCATTATGATCATCATTTACAACTGTTATTTTTGTTGAACGTAATGGTCGAAACAGTGCTCCAAATACTGCACAGTTCAATACAAGACCTGAAATAGAATTAACAATGATAAACAATTATTACTTAATAATCAAATTGTAGGTGGAATTAAATTTTATGGACATTTGTTACTAATAAATCCAACAGCACACAGTGTAATTGTATATAGCATTGTTTAATAACAGTAACTTAGGGAAATCTGTTTATTAAACATGGCTTCAGATGTTCATATTCTATCTTTACCTTACAGCATTTAATTTTCCGGATTCTATTATCTGATAAGTACTACATTTATATACTTTTTCATCTACATTTAATACTTTTTCTACATTTAGAGTTACGGATGACAGTATTATTTCATTTAAAAATAAGTTCTGTTGAACCTGTTTTTATTTTTAAAATAATTTATTGTTTATTTATTATTTTTTTTTAGATAAATTTCATATAATCAATGGTAAAAGTGAATGGAAATTTTATAGCACGTGAAAAATATCAAGCTTGAATGGAATTCAAGTCAAGATGTTCAAGATCTGAAGTAGTATCACTGAACTAGTATCACTTTGCCACAGAGATCAACAGCCATTGGTGAGTCAAAGACAGATGAACAATAAATTCAGATGAATATAGTTTTATGTAAAGTTATTTAATAATAATCATAATATATATATATATATATATATATATATAGGTTTGATTATATATATTAAACATTATACAGTAAAACTAAGTGTTGCTGACAGGTTTTATTATAAAAAAAATATTTTATAGTACAATAACTGTTTAATAATACTGCATCTCAAAATTATTTTGAGAAAAACATTTTTAATATTATATCACGCAAATTTAAATGTGATAAATAAGAATTTACTGATATGAAAATAAATGTGATGACAGGTTTGGATGAGCTTGTAAATCTGTTGATAATCAAGTAAAATAGTTTAGAGAGCATGCTTGGAAAAGTAAATGATTCTTATTTAAAACGTTTTGAATAAAAATAATTGATAAATAATTAAATAACTATTATCAATTGACTTCAATGTGTTAATTTTAGATTTCTCAAGTGTAAATGTTTTTTTCAAGATTAAATGGTGCTGTATTGATGTAATATAATGGTAATATATTTTTTTTTGGATTCTTGCCAAAATAAGTTCACTAGCAGTATATATGTGATTGTTTTAATATTGGGCATTGGAATGATTAACTAAAAGATATATTATGTCATATAATTACTTTTAGTGTATTTTATTGACAAAAAAGAAACGTGACTTTGAGTTAATGTTATATAAATGTCATTAAATGATTAATATTATATTATTAGTACTTCATCATTTTTCTTTTGTTTTTTTTAAAGATATTCATTTAATCCTATTTATTGTATTAAAATGATTATATAATAATAATTGGAATCAAAATAATAATTTAATATTAATAATAAACATTTAATAGTTAAACACAAATTATTTGTGTGTAAACATAGTAAATGAAAATAAAAATGCTTTGTTTTATAATCTATATATATAAAAATCAATGTTTGTTTGTCTGTCTGTTCCAACTTAACTCGAGATCTACCAGACAGATTTGTCTAAAGTTTTGCACACCTACACTTTGAAGCCCTGCGGTGAACATAGGCTAATTTTTTTGGACCTCCGACATAACAAAATTTAAAACACTTTATTTCTTCCTTAAGCTTATTTAATTTTCAAAATGACTTTGATTTTCAAGAAAAATATAATTTTTAGCTAACATTTTTTTGAATTGATTAATTTTGAAAAGGGCTGAGGTTTTAACGTTCAGTTATTCCTAAGTTTCAATTGATTTAGTGCGCATGCATATGTAATTTTTACGATTCATTCATTTACAATTTTTTACATCTGTTTAAAAACATAAATAAATAGCTGCTTTTGTTTATCATGTGTGTTACTAATTTAAATCGTGTAAAGTATTTAACTGCAATCTTTTAAATTCTGTGATCTTTTTTCAAAACATAATACCATGCCTAAAAGACATTCTTCAATTGGGAGAAATACAAAAAAAGCACATATGATGAAAACTGTTCATGCAGCAGAGACTGAAGACGAAAGACAGTCAAGATTGGAAAGCGATCGAATACACACAGCCCAATCCTGTTCGACTGAAACAAATGAGCAACGGGAAATACATTTAGAAAGTGACCGAATACGCACAGATCAATACTGCTCGACTGAAACTGAGCAACGGGAAATGCGATATGCCACCATTACTGTACGTGTGACTGACTGCACCTGCCTCCGGTTACTTGACTAATAAATATAAAATAAAAAGATTGATCACCACGGGAAACGCAAGTAACCATATAGCGCAAGCGAAGCTGTGACTGGGAGCTAGTTTGTTTTTATAAAATTAATTTTTGTTATCAGTAAGCCATGGCTATACTGTAAATTCTTGCATGGATCCAGCAGGGTTTGAACTACATCCATAAAACTCAAAATGGGGTAAAATGAATAAAACGTATGAAAAAGGAATGGTTGTTGAGAAGCAATAGTCTAATTCAAGAAAATCTCCAGGAAGAGACAAACAAGAGTTGTTACAGTCATGTTTAATATGAGGGGTTAGTTGGTAAACCTTTAATTTTACAATTAAATAATAATTAACTACATGATATTTGTCCATTTAATATGCGTTTTGTTCAGTTTCATGTGTTTGTTTATATCCCAGTTTTTATGGACAAAATATGATTTTGTTGCTACATAGTGCCTGTTAGTGTTTTGTACCTTCCATCTGTTAGTGTAGTATATTGTAGTTACTGCAATTATCTATTTTTTATATGTATTCCAAGGTTACTGTGGTTATCAAAACTCAGGAATACAGTCTTTGTCTTTTGTTATATGATCTTGTGTATTTTATTTGCTCTGACTGTGACATAGTTACCTTCTTTCTCAGAATTGTCAGTAATTTTGTAAGATTGTTGTTGATTACATAATTTTTATCAGAAGTTGTCAATTTGATCTTATATATATATATATATATATATATATATATATATATTCTTATAAAGGCATGTTGAGTCTTTTTCATCACCAAAAAGATGAAATCTTTTTTTTTAATTTTATTTTAAACAGGATGTTCCTTTGGTGGTCTTATAGATTTTCCATATAATCGAAGTAAACGATTTTAAACTAAAATTACATTGTTCACATAAATAATTTGAAAAAAAAGTTTCTTATTTTTGGTCATCCATTATGTATTAATAATTTATTATATAATAGTCATATTTTTCCTGATTCTTATGGATATTTAAAGATTTTTTGTTCAAATATTAAAGAAAATAATATGGAAACTTGGGTAAAAAATAATATGTAATACTGCATTCTAGAGAATCTTACCTCATGCTTGATGACAATCTTTTTACATTGTTTCTATGCATTTATTTTCTTTTTTTTATCAAGTCACATTGGTTTGAAAAACCAAACACAATTAAAAAGTGTCGTAATTATTTAACAAACATTAAATTATATGAAAAAATTTACGTTTTAGTAAAATTTCGAGACAGGGAACCATACGGTCCATATCTCTCTGACCTCTTGACTGTTTGTGACCAAAATTAAACCTCTTCAGTCCTCCATATACAGAAATCACGTGCCAAATTTCAACCAAAACATTACTCTTTTCAGTCTGGAGATATCAAACAAAAGAAGAAAAATATCTATAAAAGATATTTAATTATTCTTAATGTTATTTAAATAATTAGTTTTATATTTTTTCGTTCTTATTTTGCTTCATCAGTCTTTATTAATTCATTTGATATTAAGGAATAGATATTGTTGTTGACATTATATGAATACATTATTACAATTATCTATATGTAATGAAAAATTTTATTAGTCAATAAAGTCTATATGTTAATGCAATTACTATTTAAAAACCAGACGTGTGATCTGCATTATTAAAGTTTAGTTGTTGATATTTATTTATTATCTTTTGTTTTAATGAAATGTTAAATTTATTAATTTTATGATTTGGTTATATAATTATTCTCCATTATATTTAAGTTTCACTACAATATATATTTTGAGAATGTTATTAAGTTTTATAAAGGATATCCTAACTTAAAAAATTGTTTCTTTAATTTTCATGGACCTTTTAATTTGTTACTATTGTACTTTTGAAAGAAAAGGGTAAAATTTAGTCTCATTAACCTCTTATTAACAAAACAAGTAATGTTTATAACAAAAGTAATAATTTTTAGGTAGGAAAACATAATAGGGGTAACAAAAGGTCATATGTTAATTTTTTTTTATAAATAAGTTGTTAAATATAATATTGTTTATGAGTATAATGATAAAGCTCTTTCTTTTACTATTCTTTCAGAACAATTTTAAATATTTTTTAAAGAGAATTTCTAGTGATTCAGATTAAATGTACTTTAAATTTCATTTTCATTGTAATATTATTAGGGATGGAATTAGGAATTAGAAGCATTAAGAAGTGCATTCAGTATTAAATCCCAATTATAAAAAAAAAAATTGAAGACCAACAACTGTGATGTTTTAGGTCTGTACTGGAGGATTGGTTGACCAAAAGATTGTCCAGAATTATATGGGAGTGCAAAAAAATAAAACAAAGGATATCCCAGAGACAGGGATAGCCAATGAACAAGATGGAGGTTGGTGTTTAGGAGCTAGTGGAAAACAGGAAAACTGAAAAAGTGTAGGGCATAAGTGCAGGATATAAAACGTAGGAAAAAACTGTAATACATATTGGTTCAAGAGGAAAGTCTAAGTAAGTAATAATATTAATAATTATTAAATTATACATAATTAATTACATAACTAAATTATTAAATTATGTTAACTTTAAACTTAATTTTTATTTATATCTTTTTGATTATTTTGATTAAATGACTTCTTTTAAGCATGTTAACTGTTTTGTTTACATAACATTACGGATTCCTATTATATTTGGTTTTGAAAATTTATTTTAAAGCACATTTATTTTGATATCCTAGCTATGAATTTAAAAAAAATTTAGTTTTGACTGGGGAAAATATTTACTGCCAACCATTTCCATTTTTTTCAGTTGTCATTATCTCAGTTTTACTCATTTAAAATAAATCATTTGGTACTGACTTTAGGAAAATTTGTTGTGATTGTTTCAGGTGCATAAACTACCATATCCTATCCTCTCCTAATGAAATTTGGTAAAAAAAATGATGTGTGTTTGTTAAGTATCATTACTAAAAAAGTTGAAAAATAAGACATAAATCATTTCTGAAACTGGAATTGCCAAATTCTAGTTAACATTCATACCGTATCAGGCATACTAAGGAAAATCGGAAGTGAACTCCCATTGAATTTTTCACACAACTAAATGTTCTGCTGTACAGCAGCAGGATGATAACTTACAAAAATTCAAGAGATTTCAGTTTACAAGTGATACTTTCATTCTGTTCACTCTATAGTAAATATCATTACTTTCAGAGAAATCAACTTTCATTAAAGCCATTTGTATCTTGGAAGCTTTGTATCCACCACAGCCATAAGAATGACTGGGATGGATAGCATAAAGCAACAAATTAATGTACCCCTTTCTAGGGAAAAAAAAAATTGTATGTGATTCGCTGTCTCCATTTAACAATATAGGAAAATACTTTTAAATATATGACATACAAGTTCAATAATTAAAGAGACAAATGGCAACAGCAGAAAAACTATTTAATAGAATAAACTGAAACTGTCTGATGTTCAAGTTGACATCCTTGACAAAAAATATCAGCTGTTTGAAAAAGAATTCCATAATTATAATATCCTCTTTTCTTTATTTCATGAAGACTGTTTGGAACATATACCTCATAGAACAGTGCGCTGTGATAAGATTTTTATTTTCGGACTGGCTGAAATTCACTTGTGGAATTCACATTTTTATAAGTGGATTGATCAGTTTAAATTGGACAAATTAAATAAATCAAACAAATGTCATCAATTTTCATTGTAGAAGAAAACCAGTAGAAGTTTTGACTGACACTTTGAAAATTTTCATTAATGGTTTTACCCACAAGGACAGATATATGAACATTTGGGAATATGCTGAGATTTGTAATGGTGTATTGGCACTGTTCATTGCATTATCCATAATTAGCTGAATTACCAGTAAATGTGTATGAGGTGGTTTCCACAGTCGACTGAAAATCACATTGATTTCACATTTGTACAGACTTAAACGATAGTTTTTAGTGAAATGTAATTCTTTTTTAGATTACATGAGAACTTGTGATGAAACCTGGATTCATCATCTTGTGCTAGAATCTAAACATCAGAATATGGATTGAAAACATGAATGTTCACCCTTCCAGGAAAAAATCCAAAATCTAAGTATCAGCTGGTTTGGGGCTATAAAGGTCAATTTTTTGCAGTTATTTGGAAGAATAACACACAACAGCAGTGAATACTATTATGACATGCTAGAAAATGAAATAAAAACTGCAATAAGGAAAAAACATCCTGGTTCTCTCTCAAGGCATAATACATCTGCATGATCATGCCTTTCCCCAAACCTCGCAAAATATTCAAAAGTTGGGTTGGGAGTTGTTGCCATATCCACCTTACAGTCCCAATGTTAATCGTTAGAGTTTTGTTTGTTTCATTTTTTCAAAGAGTGTTTGTGTGGCACGAATTTCAGTAACAAAGAGTGGGTGAAGAATGATTCAGTACAAGAATGGCTCTGACACCAAAGTGAACAATTCTTTAGTAATGGAATAAGAAAGCTAATGACAAAAAGAAAAGATGGGACAAGTGCCTAAACATAGCTGAGATTTATGTTAAAAAGTACCATTATTTTATTTTCATTGAATAAGTAATAATATTTCTATTGTCATTTGTCTATTAAATTATTGAATGAGCTTCGAATAGTCAATTAAATTAAAATGAGCAATTTCTTACAATACTTAATATAGAAAAATATTCAAATTTTGAGTAGAATATTTTATAATTCTTTTAAATATGAAAACATGTTGTCTTGTTTTATACAACCCATCAACAGTTTGAAAACATCTTGATCTGTTTTTTATTTTTGTTAATTAACATTTGTTAGTTATTTACCGTTCACTTGGAAGAATTATTACTTAGACAAATCTATCATCTATAGCATTTAAAATTTTCTGTTAATGTCTACGCTATTTATGCTTCACATAAAATTTTACATCACCAACTAGGTGTAGAATTGTAACAGGATATAAATAGTTAAATTTAAAAATATGTAGGTAAGAAAATAATCTATAATTTTATCATACCTCCTTGAATGAGAATAGCTCCTCTCCAGCCATATTCACGTATTAAATATGTTGTAAATGGTGCCAAAACAAATGTACCAATACCAGAGCCACAGACAGCTATTCCTGTTGCAAGTGCACGCCATTTTTCAAAATAAAATCCAGTTGTAAGTACAGCAGGTACATATATCATACCAAATCCTATACCTGAAATAAATTTATTATAATGAAAGTAATAGATCAATCAGAACTAATTTACTTATAATTATTAATACAATGAAATATTCTTACCTTTAAATCAATAATAAAAAATAAAACATGCTACAAATATAAGGGGATAAAACTTTAGATACTTTTTTAAAAGAATAAAAATAATTTTTTTTTATAATTCGTTTTGACACATCAGTTGTAAAAACTTCACCAATAATGGTCAGCATGAAGTGTATAAATCAGCATAAAATTACTAACAATCATTTTTGCAAAGTCTGATGCACATTTGTTGGTTTTATAACAACTGAGTGATACAGTATTATTTATTGTAATTATTACATAAATTATCTTTCATCATTATTATAATATGTGTTATTGGACATCAGAATGTTATTGCTAGAGAAAATACATTAAAAATGTTTTTAAAAAACAATACAGTTAATAGATTTTTAAGATTACTTTATGTATTATTAATAATATAAATGTAGTGAATTTAAATTCTAGTTTTCTGTAGTGTACCTTGAACAGTAATTTTAATATCCAGGTGTATTAATTTTTTAATTAGTTCAAGTACTAAGTACTTGAAGTTAATATACTCTAGAGAAGAGTAAGTATAGAGTACTCTCAATAGTATAATATAGAGTACTATTGAGAGTACTCATACTGTATAATCTACTGTGGTATAATCAAAGAATATAAAAATATGAATGATAATCAGTTCAGTCATAACATGTCCTAATTTAGAGTTGAAATAATACTAAAAAATCAGAGCAATTTAATGTTATATACAAAAAAATAGTTACTAATCTTAATTATCATATTTTGATACAATATAGTTGATAGTTTTTATTTTTTCTTATAAATTGTAATTGGTATTATCACAGTAAAAACACAGGGTAAAAATTTATGAGAATAATAATGAATAAAACTGTTGTAAAAATGAACTATAAAACTGTCATACAGTATGGAGTAACACAATAACACAGACTGAAATACTTTCTTTCATTAGTTTCTTTCAGTGAACTGAATAATGGTGTGAAGCATTACAAATGATGTTATCATTATTAAACATCAATAACAAAGACGCGACAAGATTTTTCATTGCTTATGATTGGCATCCCACGGCGCCAGACAAGTGATAGCTTACAGTATATTATTATACACATAAAACAATAATTGTACTTGTACGTGGGAGTGACAGAATGATTTAATCTAAATTAATGAGATATAACTCATACATGCTGAATTCATATTTATATCTGCTGCACAGTTTTGTGACAGAAGGATTAGTCAAGTGTCTGGCTAATCCTTCGGAAAAAAATACTATCTTTTTTTAAGCAGTACACAATATTTTGTCATATACAGGTTGACAATATTGCATTTAATTTCAATAAATAACAAAAAAATTAATCACCTACGTAATACTTTGAAAGCAGTAATTAGTATTAAGTATTATTTTTTATTAATGGAAATAGTGCCCTCTTTGTATAAAATTGTTCATAAACTTTATCCAGGAATTTGAAGAAAAGAAAATGGGATTTGCAAGACAAATCTGAAACTATTCTAGAGTATTACAATTTTTATTTATTTTGTAGTCTCTAAACAATGATAAATATAGTGTATAATTGAAAGGATAAAAAAAAAATTCCAAATATGAGTACATTGTTGCAAGAGCGACATAAAATTACCAGTTGGTTAACAAAATTTGGAAAAACGATTATGAAAATCTCAAGACTGAATTTATTGAAGGATATCTGAATAAATGTTATATGAGAGTAAAGCAATCATTGAAGGTAACAGTAATAAACAAGGGTGCAATTATTTAAATCCTGGCATGTAAACTTTATGGAAGAGGTCACATGTGAACTCTTTAAGCTGCGATTGTATGATTGAACATGCTTTCAATACTTTCATGTTTTCCCCAAACTAATAAAAATTTGCGTTGAACATAGAGGACTGAATTTGATTTTGTGGTAATTACCTCTAAAACTATGATGAAGAGTATTTATCATCTAGCATCCAGTGAAAATTTCTTTATGTGAATCATTTAGCGAATGAATTACCAAAATGATAGGGTCTAATAGTTTCTTTGAAGAAATTTTAAACAATTAGCATTACCAAAAAATGTTTAAAAAGCCATATTACATTGGGATATTCACAGTTAATACTGAACAATGAACTGATTTATATAGATTACAAAGAAGAGAAATAGATTATCAAAGAAGAAGTCATGGAATAGTGAATATGTCATTTTGCAAGAAAATATAATTCTATTTAACATTTCATTGGTCCAAAAAAGGTTCATTGTTCTTCCTGACAGAACTTCATGTTTCGATATAAATGAAACAAAGGAGTTGTTACAAAACAACGGTATTGATCTCTCTCATTAATTCTGTATGACCAGCCGGATCTCAAAGCAAATGAGAATTTTTGGGATTTTATCAATAAGTCCCTTATGATTATGGAACATGAAAACAACCCTTATTCTTAAATATTGGAAAACACATATACTACAGGATATGAAGTATTTTTTAAATGCATTCCTATCCAGAAAGATTGAGATGTGTGATGTCCATGAAGCTATGTACGTTATATTCTCTTTTATTAATACCAATTGATAAATAGAGGATTTTTAAAAATTCTACATAGGTTTCATATCTTATACTTCTTGATAAAGTTTAGGTTAACTCTGTACTTGTATTTGCTTCATCAATTATGAGCGATTGAATGTCTGTTTAAGATGTGGATAAGATTGAGACACTTTTTATCCTGTAAAAGATAAAAATTATTGTTTATGATAAATATTTTATTCAATTATTACTTACAAATATGTTTGTATTCCCTCTTGTTCTAAAACGTTTTTTTAATTGGTGAACTATTGCTTCATCAGACATGAATTTATTAAATTTATTTTTTTAGACATTAATAAATGAGTTTTTATTGAGTTTATCATATTATTTATTAAAGATTTTGAATAAATAATTTAATAAACCGATTTGTCTGATAAAGTAGATCGTAAATGTGTTTGTGAAAAAGAAAAACAAAATAACAACAAATGAAATATAATAATAATAATAATTAATTAAATTAAGGTGTTTGTTGTTACCTCCTATTATACCATACCAGAGGATGAGAAATTCTACATTAGTAGCAAATGACGATATAACAAATGCAATACATGCAATTATACTGCCTAGAATTGTTACCAACCGGAATCCGTAACGGTTAGCCAATGCACTTACAAATGGACCTGCAAATAATTAAAACAGTATATTAATTTATTTACTATTAATTACTAATTATTGTCTGTTGTAAGAGTTACTGAAAATTACTATCCTCTTACAATTATGCATAAGAAATTAATAACTTGATCAAGCTTGATCCGATCAGTGTTCGGTTGATTTCGCCGAGCTTACCCTTTATGCAAATTCGTCGTCTACGCTACGAAGGTAATTATGGTGTAGTCAGCCTGGTGATCAACGTACCCGTCGTTGTGAACAACATGGTGCAGCAACTACCGAAGCGGATAGACGACGATTTTGCCTTCAACATCAACGTAAAGAAGAAACTCATCCACAAATCTAATTAACTCGGCGGTTTCGTACGCAAGTCGGTGATCAAGGCGTGGCTGCGCTACTTGGTAAACCAGCCACTGTACAAGCACTACAACATACAGTAGACTGGAGTTCGTTCGACAACGACGAGGATGACAGTATCGGGCTCGAGTATCAGATCGAGTCTATCGACCCTGACTCTGACCTCAAATCGGAGATTCCTACTCACCAGACAACGTACGATGCTATGGAATGAGGAGCAATGTTTGGACATTGCCCCGGGGCAGAACTCGGCTACGATTAACATAATCTACGATGTTAACGATGAGGAACTATCCTTCCCTCAAATATACTACGGTGTGGTCCGCCAGTTCGACCTCAACGTGCGAGTCACTCCATACATAATGTCAACTAGCGAGATTCGACGTACCTTTCGGCGTGGTGCAACTCCGGACCATATTCTCTATATGGCCATGAAGATACTTCGCATCCGCGTTGTTGAAAGTGTCTATAACATGTTTCGTTGTGCAAGACAAACCGAGTCGATCACGCACAAGATGCTGGACAGAAACTTTATGGACGATTGCATCGACAAGAACCTCGCCCTTAAAGTCAATACCGAACTCTATTCAATATTGGATGGATTGCAAAAAGATCTCTTTGCGATGATGCGCCAGCTTGGTAAGCCCACCGTCTTTTTTACTATGAGGGCCAACGAGATCCACTGGCCGAAGCTACTCAAAATACTGCAGACCTCAGCGACTCATCCAACACGTGCACCTTGAAGATGCGTTAATCGACTTGACTCGATCTCAGCGTAGCCACTCGATCTCTGCTCTGTCAATCGCAACGATCTACCCGGCGAGATGTATGCGAACAAAGACCATACGCACACGTTCACGTTCACGAAGCGCGGAGACTGTACGTTCACCAGGCACGTTGATGTTGATAATGTGCCTTATGTCTCTTACTTCTCATATCACAGACCAATGTTGAACACAATTATCGTCTAATATTAGTCGAAATAAAAATCGTGTACCATTTAGTGTCTGTTAAATTTGGTACGCAGTCAGCGTCTCGTTTTTATTTCAATCCAATACACCAAAAGGAACTCGCTGATATACAGACTGACGAATTTATCTGTAGAGTTTGCCAAATGGCGGAACTAAAATTTTCCAGTGGAAACTTTCAGTTTTGTTAAAAAAAAATACGGTGGTGGCGCTCCCATTCAACTCTACAGATAAGTTGGTCGGCCTGTAGTTCGCAGGAATTTCATCCAAGGTTTGTAATGTTTCACATTAAACCAACGGCCGTGCGCCCCGACACAGCCGATTTTTTCTTTTTGGCCATGCATATTTACAATGGCTGAAAACGTTATTTTTGATGAAACATTTTGCGAAGAATTTAAATATTTACGGTTAGGTTAAGTTTTGTTTGGAGTGGAGCAAACTGCATAAGTACCCTGACATGTATACTCCTGTCAGTTATTGTTTAAACGCTTTCCGAAAAAATTTCGATTTACCGAAGCTCTTATAATTAAAATGATTTTTTCTGGGCGAAAAACAATCCTCACTTTTTTGAGGAAATCTAACACTATCCACCTTATTTTGATTTAGACTGGGATGACCTAAACTCTCCTTGGTCCTCTATATTTTTTTCAAAGGTGCAGTTAATCAACACAGTTATCTGAAATAATCAACGAGTGGTTGCTTCTAGAATTATCGGCAAAAGGGATCGCTGACATCATTATGTTTCAACAAGACAGCGCTCCAGCACATTTTGCTTTGAATGTCCACAGATACCTAAATGAAATTTTTTGGAATCACTGGACTGGACAAGGGTCAGAAGAGTTACCGACTCCGTTGCCTTAACCAGCATGAAGTCCTGTCCTCACCATATACCTGACAATGCACTCTGGAGTTTTATAAAAGAAGAGATCTGAAAACACAGATACGTCAACAACAATCAGCTCCAAGATGCTGTTCTGTCATCATTTAAAATAATCACATCTGATATGCTGTTGAAGATGAATAGCTGGACATGAAGGTGCATACAGTTGTGCTTTGAAAATGGTGGAACCTACACTGATGTTTTAGATGCTGCACCACTATAATTACCTTACTATAACTAGTTATAATTTCATAACTAGTGCAAAGGGACTTCCTGCCCACTCCATATACATCAAATTTAATAAATTTGCAGCTTTCTTACACACTGCAACAGATGGCCTCTATATTCTACAATTTACAGATAAAGGGGTTAATAAAAATTGTTTGATTAATAAAGAAGAAACTTTGAAGACTGTGATATTACATTTTCATATTTATTTTCAAAAGCTTACTATCTAATCTTGTTTTTAAAAGTATTCTCATACTCATACCCACTACTACTGGTTGTACGTCTAGAACATTGAGTTTTTTTTTTCAATTTATTTTATGTATCATTCAGTTTTGTTTCTGAATATGTTTTGCTATTGCTATCTCCCAAAATTAATACCAAGTCAAATTTTGTAAATATGCCATCTCATTTCCCACTTTGTTCCAAAGAACTGAAAGGGAGCACTAGAGTTATAATAGTTGTATGACCTTGAAACGTAACTTCATTCCCAGTAATATATTTAATAGTTGGGAATTTTCTTTCATGCTCAGATATTTCTATTAACACAAAACTGGAAATGTATTCATAATTCTTGTAAAACAAATTGTTATTGTTAATCTGTCCAATGAACTGTCAGTCAGTTTATTTCTCCGCCCCTCCTCACATGAATTTCATATAAGAACTTGTTAAAAGAGGTTTCTATGACATTGGTTAAATTTCATTGGAAGAATTTGAAGGAGAACATGGGTGTAACTATATAACTGATTTGTTTTCAAATATTTAATTTTTAAATACCACGAACATAAAAGTTTTTTTTAAATTTATGTACATAAAAATTAATCAGTAGTTTTATAAATATTTATTCTATAAATACCTGCTACAAGGTAGAAACCAGATAGAAGAGATCCAACAAGCGATACCTTTGCTTTATTTTCCCCTAATGATCGTGTAATTTCTCCAAGAAGAACACCAAAACAATAAACAATACCATCAACAAAAACATTGCAAAAAAAGGAACCAAATACAATTACCCAGCCCCACCCCCCATCTGGTGGTACAATAACATTAGTTGTAACAGCCTGAGGTTCATAGGTTGCTTGTTTTGAACGTTCAGTTTCCAAGGGTTGTGACCTTGGATTGTTATTATCCGCATCAGGCATCCGCAAGATTCCTGAAAGCAAAAAACGAAAATTTATTAAAATAAATCAAATTATACAGCTTTATCATGCTGTATATTCTAATTATAATAAAATATTATCTCGATAATAATAATAATCCAATATAATATAGGCTGACTTCAACACACATTTTACAAACTTCGATTATTGTATATGTTGAACAAAAATAACAGTTAGGGAGTTAAGTTGTTAATGAAACAAATGTTATATTAAACTATAAATGGCAATACCTAACTTAATTTGGGGAGTTGTAATCTTACTATCAGCATCTTACCATAAAACCAAGAAGTATGATAGCTTTTATTATCTGAACCAATAAATTTAAACTTCACAAGAGCTTTGGCAGTTGTACATGATGTGTGAGCATTATCATGTTGGAGAATTATCAACTCTGTAGATTGTTGAACATGACAGATATTCTAATGTGTTTCAGTATATGTCTTAGAAGCACCAAAAGGAGGAGGAAACACCTCTTTTTGGTGCTTCTCATCAATCACATAAATTAGTCAACCATTGTGTGTGATTCCTTCTCAATATTAACTTTACCAGATTCTGATGTATATAATGTACTACCCTAATGTATATAATTTTACTACCCTCTATGATCTAATGTACATAATGTTACTACCCTCTACTCACGTGTTGATACCCTTATCAACAGTTTAATCATTATAAATGACAATGAATGTCTCTAGCATTCATTTTTCCCCGCAGTTAAAATTCAGTCACTGCATGTTGTTTTTGATAAGCTGATATAGCAGCCATATTGGACTCCATAACAATGGTAACTGACAGAAAATGAGAGGAGTGGGTCAATGAGTTTTTGGATCTCAGTTAAACGGGTAGAAGATGGCAACACTTGTGGCTTTGTGCGATATTTTGTTCTGTTGTTATCTTCCAATCTGCTTTGCATTTCAGGTGTCCCTTGTAAGATCAGTAGATAAAAATGAGTTAGTTTTATTTGTTAACTATGTTTTCTCTCCTTTGTTCATTCTGAATGATCAAAGGTGATCATAGTGAGTGATTAAAATAAATTATTGAAAGGAGGTAGAATGCCCCCTCTATAAATGTTTATTAAAAGTAATTTGATTCTGTGGTGTGTAGTGTGTCTGTGTTCCTTGCATCTGTGGGTGAATGTGATCAGTTTGCCAAGGTAATATTTAGAACACTAACAACCACAATTACCTAGTAATCTAAACTGCAGCAAAGACAGAATAAATACCAAAGTAGATAATAGTATTATTACTTTTATTATAGTAATATTTTTTTGGAGTCAGTGGTTTACATATGCTTATTGAGTGTATCACAAGAATATGAAACTCTATAAAAAGTTACGAAACAATTGAGGAACAAATTGTTTTATATGCAAGTGTATTAGTTTCCCATACTTGCAGAGTAAATAAATATTTTAAAGTAGTTAAATTCTAAGATAATTTTGAAACAGAGGGTAAATTACTGGAAAAGTTAAGACGTTTTAAATATTTAGAAAGTATTTTTACATGTCATATTTGTACAATCGAAATAAAGCGAGGATAGTGTAAGGAAAATTACCATAGTGGAAAATAAAAAAGTTTGATAAACAAAAATATCAGTATTTTATCAATATTGATAAAAAAAATTTCCTGAATGTTTTATAAGGAGTATATTGTTATGTTATTCTAAAATGTGGACTTATAGAAAGAAAGAAAAAAAGAACAGAAATATTTGAAAGTTGAAATATTTGATATGAGTGTGGAGGGAACAAAAGAAAAACATCAGAAAAGACAACTAATGTAGAGGTGTAATAATAAAGTCAAAAATAGGAATAAATATATTATGAGCATAAAGAAAAGAAAACAAAGTTTGATAGGACCTATACTCATGAGAGAAGGATGTTTAAAAAACTAAAAGGAAAAAGGCTAGAAATAACAACAATGAAAGAAGGTATAACATGTGAACTTATCTGAAGAACAAAGGGAATTATAAGGATATGAAAAGGGAAGCTTAGGATACAGAAACGGCTGAAAAAAATTCTATGTAGACTTGTCTTTGAACAGATTCACCATTAATGATGATAATAATTTGTTAACATAATAACATAAGATGAACAACGAAAATAACCTAAACCAGAAAAAAATTTCAACAACTATACAATGAAGCTTGGAAGTAACAATATGCTAGTTCCAAACTATCTAAGTAAATACAATGGACCACTGTACTACACAATTAATATTTCACCTGGCAAAAACTATTTCTCAACATAATCTGGGATAGGTTATAAAGTTGAAGCCTGCCACCATTCTTCTGGTAGCTGCTCAAATACTATTGATAAGATGGTATTAGTTGATCCATTAAAAAGGATAAAAAATACATTTTAAAGATTGAACACTTTTTACTGACTTTTCGAAAAAAAATACAGTATTACTTTCAGTCACATGGTGGCAGTGATAGTGAAAATGAATTTTCTTTTTGTTTTGAAGTATGAGGAGTACAAAAATACTATTCACTTAAGATTAGGTTTCATTATATATTATATATAGGCCTACATATAACATTTTGTAGCTTGAAAATCTTCAGAACTTCTTGATCAATTTCATTGAAATTTAGATATGCTACATCTAAAGTATACCTGTAGTTGTGTGTGTGAAAATTTGATGAAGATTGGTTCAGTCATTCTTAAGTTATGCTCAATTAAGCTTGAAAAAATTTGCAGGGCAAGGTTGAAGAATGGTTCATTATGATGCTGCAAGTTGGAACATTGATGTTTCTTTGTTTGCGGTTTCTAATGTTAATAATATTAAATCAAATTAAATTAACGAAAATGTGCAAAACTTTGCAAGAGTTTTTTCATTCTTTTTAGATTCATTATGTTATATACCAACTAAATTTGAACTTGATTCTTCTATATTGTTCTAAAATGAAAATTACTAAAGAAATTTTATAATATTATTGAGTAATTTTTTTTTAATTGAATAAAATAAATAAACTTACATAATTGTATTAATGTAATATTATATTTTCAGTTCATAAATTAAAAACGTTAGCGTTTTGTCAATCGGTTTCACTTAAACCAGTATTTGTACCTATTTGTTAAGTTATTCTAAGTTATTTCATAGTTGAATTAACAGGAATTGGCCTCCTTTGTCATAAAATTTGTGGTAAAATGATGATTTTACCATAAAATTCAACAAGAAATTAAGACATTTTCAATATTGATTCACTATTTTCAATAAATCTAAGTTAATGTGTGTTAGTTTGAAGTAAATGTTTTTTGTGAAACTTATCTCTCTTAAATATGTTTTTAAACTTTGAAATATTTCTTTCTTATTGATGGTTTTGCTTCATAAATTGGATTTTTGTAATAAATTGTGTAATTTAAAATATATATAAAAGCAGGTTCTGTTTGCAATGATTTACCTTCAATACCTTTATTAATAATTGACTTCAGAATGTTTTATGAGTTTTGAGAATAGTAAAATAAACCCTCAATGTAGAATTAATTTATATTCTTTCATTTACAGATTTTCTCACTTGTCTTATCAATTTTTCATAATAAACTTTGGTCTCATGTAAGGTAGGTTTCTATAGTTTGACAATAGCAATATCTTCCTTCTAGCCCATATTATATTTATTTATTAATTATACTGCAGCAACTAAAAACTTTTGCTCAATTACAACTAACCTTCTACTTAAAAAAAAAAAATTAATTAAATTTGTAACATGTAAAAAACTGTCAATCCTGACCAGAATTTGAACTTAGAACCCTTCCCATCTAAGACATTTTTAAGGCTGTTTAGGATCTGATATAACCTATATATTAACCAGGACATTGCTCCTCTATTATCTATTTTACATTCATAAAATGTGTAAATATTTGTTTTTATAATTGATGTTGGCAGTAGTTACATTGTAAAATAAGAACAATTGTATCAAGAAAGAAGTTGCACAATTCACAAATATATATCTCAGTAGTTTTGTCTATTAAATTGTTTTCTATTTTATAAAAAATAGAATTTTTACAAAGATAAATTTAAACACAATACACACACATGTATTTTTATCTAATTAGGATTATTTCACAATTTTTGTTTTGAAATATAAAAATTAGGAAATATTTCTGTGTGTCACAGTACAATATTATATGACCTGCTTTTGAAATATTTTTTTTTCGTACCACTAAATTTTGTTTATCTGTTGATTAAAAATTTAATAAACTGAAAATGTGTTTATCAGTTTTACAAAAGTAGCTGTGTACATATTTTTATTTAGAGAGATTTAAGCTTGACCAGTACAGGCGAAACATGCATATGAACCAGTACAAAAAAAAACAATGGATTCAAAATATGAAATGTGAAATAAATAAAATTATATTACGATAAAAAAAATATTGTGAAAATTTACCTATGGAGTTTTTTGCAACTAGAATAATATTGATGCATTATCATCTTTTCCGCCTGAAGTTAATCATTCTTATAATATTTACTTTTTAACTGATTAGCAATCTTAGATTTTTTTTTTAATATTTGATTTTTACAGTTCACTGGTGTTAGGTAGTTTTGATTTGGTTTAATATTATAACTTTAAGCCCTTTCTGATGCGTATTTATAAGACAAAATTTAGAGCATAGTACCTTTAGCATATAAAAAAATGTCATCCCCAACTGGGATTCAAATCTGGGGAACTTCTGGATGAAAGATACTACTACTCCACCATGTAGGTTGATATAGTAATTGAGGGGGTCCATGATTATATTTTAAAAAATATTAATTCATACGTTTGAAAAATGTACTATCATAAAATCGATATAGTGTTTTAGTAATTTAGATTGATATTCTTGAAATTTTTATGAGAAATACAAAATTGTTTTTTTTTTGCTTCTGATTCTTGAATTGGTAAATTTAGCTGTAATTGATTAACTCATGTCATCCAGCTTTTATTACTAAAATTAACTTATATTCATTGATCAGCAAAATTAAATATGACAACACATTTTAAAAATTATTAATTCCTCACATTTAAAATTGCATGAAGGTGTAGTTCCAAATCTTCAGTACAGCTAGTGGTCACACATTTATAATTTAATTGTAAAAGGAGCTGCATAATTAACTCCAAAAAGATCATCTGGAAGTACATATATTATTTAATCTTGAAAGTGAGTCAGTAATATTTTTCAATAAATTTCTTTGTTAAGTTTTGAATTTTTGTACTTTAAGATATTTCAAGTTGGTACCATGGTCAACTTGGTAGCAAACTTCCATATGTATATACATATCACAAAACCTAAGGAAAAGCATCCTTTATTTAGTGGTTGAGTTTTTTAGTTCATGTTATTTTATCTATTTGGTTCTTTTCTCTTTTTTAATCATCGTCCTCCTAGTTTATATATATATATATATATATATATATATTTTGTTTGTATAGTTCAGAGTGTTTAATATACTAGGGTATTGATAAACAAAACAATATATACTGCAGTCTGCAATCATGCTTTAATCAAACTGTCTTTACTTCATTTTAACAACACAGCTGGATATGAGTTAATTCATTAAAATAAAAAAAGGAAGAAAATGAGAAATCATTTACAGATGTTAAGAGTATTTTTTGTTTATTAGAACTCGTACATCATTCTAACTTTATTCTATTTTGATATGATTGCCATAGCCGATCTTAATTGAATAATTTATTTGTAATTAAATTAGTTATTTGTATCTAAATGAGTTATGAGACATAATAAAATTATATGATATTTCATGAAAGAAATTATTCTATAAAATTTTTTTATTTGATAAAAAAATTGTTTTTTTAGCTGAATTTAAAAAATGGAAAAAGATCTCAAGATTGATGCACATGTAATTTTTTTTTTGAATGTTGTTCGAGCCCTTCATCAAATGGGCTGATTTTAATGATTCATTCTTCTGTACAGGAAGTTTCTCTGGCGATCCTGTTTTAAGTTTATACCACATAACTTAACAAAAAAAAATTAACATTTAATGAACGACATTTGTTCATACTCCTGGTGATTGGAGCAGATAAATGGTAATATCCTTCTCCTATTGAATATTTATGCTCTGGAAAAAATAGCCAATGTCCCAAACAATGCCTCAGTTCCAAAGTAGTATTGAAGGAGAGGAGCAAGATGTCATTGGCTCTCGAATTAAAACCCTTAAATCTCTCTGAATTACACAAAATATTCTAATATAAAAACAACCAAATAAACAGATTCATAGAAAAAATAATCATAATCCGATATAAATAACAATAGATCTGTTACAACATCAACAACAGTAAATGTAAGACGATTGAACAAATTATTCGAAGAAATTTTTCAAATGTTTTATAAATACCCAATTCCCCTCCAGAATGAGTATTACAACACTCATTTTAGAATAATAATGACTGCTCAACAATTACTCCGCTGATCTCTGTGGCAGAGTGGTAACATCTTCACCTTTCATATGGAGTTCCTGGGTTTCAATCCTGGTCAGGGATGGCATTTTTCATATGCTACAAAATTCAATTTTCATATCCCATACACAAGGTTCAAGCTTATGAGGTGATATAAATTAAAAAAATTAGAGTAAAATGATAAAGTAGTTCGTTCTGCTTATAATACAATATGAGTATAATACAAAACTCAATATGTGGTTAATACAGTTTATGAAATTATATGTAGAAAATATTTCATATTATAATTGCTTAAATGAAGATCACAATAATACTTAAAGTACAGATGAATCAATTTACTTGCTACTTGTTTTATTATTACTATTTCAATTTGATTTTGATATTAATACAATGAAAAATTGGAAAAGAATATTTATATTGTTATAAATGTTATTTTGGTTATAAATAAAATAATACATTCCCTATGTAAATAGATTGAAAATATTCACTTTTTCACGGTCATGATTGATTAGAATTGTATTACTATAGCGTAATGATATTTAATCTGATGTCATTCTAATATTTAAAGTCTCACATGAAAATTATTTGATAATTAATTGCAAAAAATAGTACATATTCCTGCTGTCTAGACAGCGCTAGCTTTTTTTAAGAACTCTTTTACATCATTTTCTGCATTTCTGTTCTTATTTTTATTAAAATGTAGTAAAAAAAGTGATTTGAGAGAGTCGTAGCCAGTACAGTAGTAGTCCCTTTACATCATTTCTCTACATTCCTTTTCTTAGTTTTATCAAGATGTGGGTTGCTTACTTTAGAGTTTCTGAAGCGTTTTTTTTCATACAAATTGCTTTTGTTGGTCTATCCAAATTTGATGTAAAAATCAGGTTTGTACGTTTTCATTTGTCAAATTGCTTTTAGTGACTGCTTCTATGTATTGACACTGGAATCAGCTGATATTACAGCTGGTGTGTGTGTGTGTGTGTGTGTGTGTGTGTGTGTGTGTGTGTGTGTGTGTGTGCGCACGCATGCATGTGGGTGTGTGTTATTAGGCAGACACAATATCATTTGATGTTTTTGTATTTCAAAATGTGCAGCTACATTCTTTTTGTGTATGAGTAGAACATCAACTTTTTATATTTTTTTAACCTTTTCATCAATACATAATACCCAGCATACATTTAATGTCTGTTTATTTTAATAAGATTTCTATGATGTGAAATTTATTCATTTGAATGTATACATATATATACAACTTAAGAATATGAGTTATTACAATCATTAGTCATCTAAGTTTAGATCTAACTTAATTTTAATATTCTTTTCTCTTACAGTTATTCTAAAAACTCTTGGATTTTTGCTTCAGTAACAGACAAGGGGAACTTTTTTTATGCTGTATGTAAGTAATTTTTTCTCTATTTTTACATGGTGATGAATATTCTATTATCTGGCTGGTTTTAACATGCAACCAAATTCCCAAGCTCATTCCTCTGTCAATCTTTTTGCTACCTAAACTTTCCTTCTACCTTGATATCAATTAATTGAAACCTTCTTCTATTTCTTTCCTCCTACCATATTTTCTAGAGGTTCCATTACCATAGTTTCTTTATGGTCAGTGCTTTATATGCTTTGCCTTACTATTCTTTATTACTTAATTATTTTTCTCTTGCTATTCAACTATGTTCCGGTTTTCTTCATTTCTTACTTTATCTGTCAACTTCATTTTCTTCATTTTTTAATTTATAGTACTTCTAGTCTTTTTTTCATCTTTTTTCTTCAGCATACAAGTTTCTGCTTGATATTGTACCATGCTTCAAACAAATCATTTTGCCAAGCTTCTTTTCCTGTAATCTTTATTCAGATATTTACATTGTAGATGTTCATTATTATTTATATTCTTACTTTAAGAACACTTCAATATAGTTATATCTTATTTTGAAAGAAGTGATTAGTTCAATGAGTAAGATATTTGCGGCAAGAAAAATTTATGATGTAATAATTTATAAACGCTTCAAACCTTGAAGCTTCCCGTTCTTTTTGTTAAAACAACACAAATTAAAATAAATACTGGTTATTATTTTTCTACAGGAATATAACCATAAATCAATGCTCATTTGACATATGTAAATAAAATATAAATATGATGAATACAAAGAAAATCTTTAACAATATATGCAGCTTACTATTGCCAGTTTGATTTTTTGTTTTTAAACAATATGATTGCGTATATTGTGGTGTATTTAATTTTACTTTTTTCCATTTCATGAGACCATATCATTTATTGATAAGCATATTTGCCAGCAGGTGGAGGTAGTGGATTCCTCCCATTTAATAATTAATTTGCTACTCAATACTGATATGACATCTATCTATTTATAAAAAAACTCTACAAAAATGGTTTTACCTTTTTTATATGTGGTGGTATATTATATTTAATTATTTTTCTATTTTATTCTCTTATTTTATTTATTTTCCTTTTATTATTATTATTATTATTATTATTATTATTATTATTATTATTATTATTATGCTTTTATGGCCAACATGGGACCACTTAAGTCAATTTTAGTTGGATCTTTTCTGAGAAAAGCGTGTTATTTTACTCTTTCGAGCTGCCCAGTATTTCTTCATCCGTTCAGATCTTGCTTTCTTTTCTTCATCCGTAAACACCCTCTTCGTTGTATTTTGTCGTTTGTCTGTCTTTTGTTTAAATCTAATGCTTTTATCTTTTAGCTTTGTAATTTTTCCAGTTTTATTCTGTAGGTCAGTCAGGGAAATTCCCAATTCTTTCATATCTTCTCTAATTTCTTTGATCCATCTTACTTCTAGCTTTTGGAACCAGAGCTTTTCAATGATATTTCTTGACAGTCTTGTTTGCGGTGTCCTTATGAGATGACCGAAGAAAGAGATTCTTTTTTTTTTTCCGCATAGTATCAGTAACTATTTTCCTTTTTTATCATAATTTTTAGTATTATGACTCTGGATATGTTTTACATATAAATATATTAATAATTAAGATAAGATGGGTAAAGTTATAGACGAATAATTGTCCAGAAAAAGTCAGGAATTGAATTTGAGATCAGCTATCTAGAAACCAGCGAGCTAACCATTACATTAATTGGCAAGCCAGTTAGTGTATATGAAATAAATTGTTTTGCTTATAACTTTTGGTTTTCATTTATATGAAGCAGTTCAGTTTTATTTATAGTCACTGAACAGTTTCGTTTTGTTTTGTTACATAATACAAATCTATCGGACTAGAGCCCAGCCCAGATATTATCAAGTATTACTTTTTTACACTATTAAAGAATTTCATAATTTGTAACAGTAGAATGAATGGAAAAAACTGCATGTTATAATGAAATTGTGTAATGTTATCTACAAAGCATAATACAGCCAGATCCAATCAAAGGTGAATTAATTTAATTTTGTATTCACCCAACATTCTTCAAAAAATTATGAACAGGAGAATAATAAAAAAAAAAAACAGAGCAAATGGTTGGAGAAGAATTTGCTTTATTTACACAAATAAAAAACATTTGACCATATCATTTCAGATAATAAAAATGTTACAAAGCCAAAAATTATAATGGAAGGTAAGGGATTAATTAAAGAACCTGAATCGGAAAATAACTACAAAAATAGAAGATACACAAAATAATGGTTTAATCTAGATACAGGAGAAAGCAAGCATGCTGAATATTCTAACTTTATTTAATATTTATTTTGAAATATGATTAAAAATACCCAAGAAGATAATGAAGGGGTCAGTGTCGGAGGGAGAAGAATAAATTGTATAATGTTCTTAGATGACATATTTTTAAGAGATTACGTACAGGACATTTTCAAAATTAGATGTTTCAATAGAATATAGACTGAATGAATGTATAGAAAACAGATTGAGTGAGAACAGGAAAACTGACCAATTCTCTACACAAAAAAAATAATTGAATTGAGTAATTAAAGCATTACAGACGCTTAGGTACCATATTTAAACAATTAAAAAAATACAGGTATTTAAGTAAATATTTACAGAAGTTTGAAAAAGTGAAAACAAAATAAAAACAACAATAACAATGACCGATGAAAATTTAAAAAGAAAAAAGATACATTTATAATGTGGTAAGATGGAATTAAACCAGAGGAAGTGTATTTTGAAATGTTCCTCTGGGGTTGTGAAACATGAACACTAAGAAGGGAAAAAGAAAGATTTTGAGGCGATAGAGATATGGAAATAGAGGAAATTGGAGAAAATTTTATAATAGATCAAATAAAAAATATGATTAATATTTTAAGAAATTTTTTTAATATTTTTAAGAAATTTTTTAATGAGAAGAATGAATGAGAATAGAAGCTTAACCAGAATAGGAAAGCTAATCGGCTGAGAGGTATCATTAGAGGAAAAGTATTGAATAAAACAGAGCTAAAATGATTAATAGAAAAAGGAAAGAAGAAAAGCCAGATAGTGAAATTACTTTAATTAATTAAGTAAAATTATAGGAAATTATCTAAAAGAAAATGAGAACTATCAGGGAATCAAAAGTTTAGCTTGAATTGAAAAAAATAGAGATTGATATGAGATTAGGAACCTGTCTTTATCAGGACAAATATTCTCAGGGTAAGATGAAAATGATATTTAAAGATTGATAGAAATATGAAAAGATTAAAAAGTAATGTATAAAAGAAAAGGTAATAATTTCAAAGAGATATGTTAGAATTACATGTAAGTTATATATGTAAATATGATATGCGGAAAGGTATAAAACATAGCTCTAAAGCTATCCTTTTGAAGATTGTTATTATTCCTGTCCTAAAAATATGTTTTTGAAAATCTCTATCATTTACTTTCTATGGTATATGATGTCATAAATTAATTACTGTGCATTTGTTCGGTATCCGTCTTAGTTATATATATGATACTTAAACACATTTATTATTGTAACAACCTTGGACTACTGTAGTCTGTATCTGTCTCTTAACTGTTGTTTCAGAAGTTGTGTTCATCAGTACATTAAAATAAGAACTTGAAACATGTACATAATTAAAGAAACAAAGTTTTCTTTTAACATCCTTTAATCTCTTAATTACTGTACAGCCTGTTTCGCAGAGTACTGTATTTGAAAAGAGATATCTTGTTAAAAAATACCATACCTTGTATTTAATTAGGTGGTAATATTTTTTAATGTTTGAGATTGCACTACCTCACAATAAACTCTAAACTCAGTTACATACCTTAATTTGTCTTTATAATCTGAGGAGGCAGTTTTTGAAAGAGTGTCATTAATCTAATGATAATTGATGAGATGTTTAATTAAACTATATTGTTGGCATTCAAATCTAGTTAAGTTACATTAATATTTATAATTAGAATCACAATATCCGTGTGTGTGTTTTTTCTGATATACACTTAAAAGTTGAGAACCACAAAACTGATCTGAATGATTCTTTTACCAATTTAATGAACTTTGGAATGGTTATAGGTCTAAATTTATTTAGATAAATCCATCATTAGGGAAGCAGTAAAGCTTAAACAGAACATATTTTCGTCTATTAATATTTGAGTTTCTGATTAAATCGCATTCCGTAATAGGTAGTTATACAATTACTTCGAGTAAAATGTAGAAAAAATATACAGAATTTTATTTTAGTATCTCATTTATTAAATTCAAATAAATTATTCTCGAGATATGTAATAAAAAGTTTTATTGCATCATTATATTTGTAGTCGGCAAGTGACGTAATTTTTCGTAGCGAGCGCTATCTGTATTCTCAATATATAATTAAAGACATCTGTCAATTGCTGATATACGTTTAATTTTCATGTTATCTTTAACTATCACAAAATCAAACGGGATTTTGCTTCATTGACTGTTTATTTCAGTTTGACCCCGTTATTTAGGTTTAAAATTGTTTTACTGTTTTAAGAGATTATGAATGGAGGACGTAATCTACTTTAATGAAATTACAATGAATTAAGCAATACTATTTACACTTTATATTAACAATTTCGTTGATATCTTAGCAATGAATACTACTTACTACTTAGCGTTAAATATTTAACAATCAACCGGCCCCTCTTGACGAGAAATATTATTTTTTGTGTTCTACTAGTTCAAGATATTTTACAAAAAATAAAAATAAATATAATAAAAATAAAAACGAAACAGCACAAAAAATTAAACTTGCTTTCCTTTTGGTAAAACTATTTTTTTATTTATTTACATCCTCAGGATGGATTTCGACAAATAATTTCAAACGGGATTTCTTTATCTCTATTTTGCATAGACAATTCACACTGTGGATGAATTTTAGTGTATAAATGATTTGAGGGAAAGAATTAAAAGCAAATAAAAATAAAAAAAAATGTTCAAACAAATAGTTTTTTTAATTTTGACCGTACCATTCGTTTCCGGGTAATAAATAAAATCTGGTACCCGAAAAAGTACCTGATATTCCCGTCTAATGTGTAATATTTCGTGTATATCACCTTTTGGCGACTGAAAAATTTAGAACGAATCTTCAAGAATAAAAAATGTTTTTTGCACCTCATTGTTTGGCGCTCAAACATATGGAACATAAATATAGATAAGTAAACTAAAATTTTTAATCGATCCATATGTTTTTATGAATATGCAATCTTTGGTAAAAATAATAGTCATCTACTGTTCAAAAATAACGATATAAAATCAGGCAAAAGAACTGTTTTTGTGTAACTCAAAACAATATTTTAGCTTACAATTTACCTAACAACTCTTCCTGTGCCATTTTTATAACATTACCAAACTATTTATCATTACCAAGCTTTCTACCAATTTATTTAAAATAAAAGATTCTCTTTTAAATAAATAATATTACTAGTCTGATGTATTTTAAAGTAATATTTAAATAAAAAAACCCTTTCTTTCTTGTATACCCATGTAATGTGTAAATAAATATGCTCTTGAATAATTTTCATTATCGCCTTTTGAATTTATTTATTTATGCAGAGTGTATCACGAAGTTCTCCTGGGAATTTCATAACCTATTCCACCTTTATGAAAATAATGGATGCCCTAAAATGCTTCGTTTGCAAGTTACGGCTAGTGAAAGATTTCGCTCGGATTTCAGCAATTTTTCAGTAATATTTAAAAACCGTATGACGTTTTAGTATAAAAATCTCTCTGGCAAAGCCGAAAAATTATGCAATACTTTTTCAAATGTTTTATTTATTTTCGCAGTTGTGTATTTTGTGATGCGGTTCTGATTAAAGTGCCCCTTTATCCATCAAGTAAAATTCTGGGAAAGTTATTTTTTAATTCGTGAAGTAACATATCTATTTATTGATAACGTAATCTATGTAATATAACGCTCAAACATTGTTTTGTACCAACCAGAATAAAAGATTCATTTTTTATTCATATTCTTAAAGCTGGATTTTAGCTTTAGAGCTATAACAATACATATGTTTTAATAATCATTATAATCAATCATCTAATCAGTGAGTTTATAAAATGTAATGTTAATATATTAGTTTTCTTTTTTTTCATATGAATTAATAGTACTTTTTTGTCTTCAGTCATTTGACTGATTTGATGCAGCTCTCCAAGATTCACTAAATAGTGCCAGTCATTTTATTTCGATATACCCCTACATCCTATATCACTAACAATTTGTTTTACATATTCCAAATATTGTCTGCCTTCTTTCTTTTTCCTGTTTAGCCTCCGGTAACTACCGTTTAGATAATTCTTCAGAGGATGAATGAGGATGATATGTATGAGTGTAAATGAAGTGTAGTCTTGTACATTCTCAGTTCGACCATTCCTGAGATGTGTGGTTAATTGAAACCCAACCACCAAAGAACACCGGTATCCACGATCTAGTATTCAAATCCATGTAAAAATATCTGGCTTTACTAGGACTTGAACGCTGGAACTCTCGACTTCCAAATCAGCTGATTTGGGAAGACGCGTTAACCACTAGACCAACCCGGTGGGTTAAAAATATTGTCTGCCTGGACAATTTTTTCCACCTGCATGTTCCTCCAGTATCAAAGCGACTATTCCAGAGTGCCTTAATACGTGGCCTATAAGTCTGTCTCTTCTTTTAACTATATTTTTCCGAATGCTTCTTTCTTCATCATCAGTTTGCTGCAACACCTCTTTAGTTGTCACTTTATCCACCCATCTGATTTTTAACATTCTGCTGTAGCACCTCATTTCAAAAGCTTCTAATTTTTTTCTTCTCAGGTACTCTGATCATCCAAATTTCACTTCCATATAAAGCTATGTTCCAAACATATATTTTTAAAAATGGTTTCCTGATGTTTAAATTAATTTTTGATGATGTAAGCAAATTATATTTCTGACTGAAAGCTCGTTTCATCTATGATATTCGGCTTTTATATTACTCCTGCTTCGTCCATCTTTAGTAATTCCACTTCCCAAATAACAGAATTCTTCTACCTCTGTAATCTTTTCTCTTCCTATTTTTATATTCAAATATATTTAAAAGTAATGGGGGATAGGGAACATCCTTGTCAGACTCCCTTTTTTATTACTGCTTCTTTCTTATTTATGCTCTTCGATTATTACTGCTGCAGTTTTGTTCCATTAAATGTTAACAACTAAGGTTCTTTCTATCTCTATACTTGAACCCTACATTTTTTAAAATGCTGAACATTTTATTCCAGTTTACGTTATCAAATGCCTTTTTTTTCTAAGTCTATAAATGCCATGTATGTTGTTTTGTTTTTCTTTAATCTTCTTTCTACTATTAATCTAAAAATTAATTTAATCTCAGCACTTAAATTGCTTCCCTAGTTCCAATAATTTTTCTGATTAGGAGAAACCAAATTGGTCTTCTAACACTTCTTCCATTCTCCTCTCAATACTTTTGTACAGAATTCTAGTTAAAATTCTTGATACACGAGTAGTTAATATAAAAGTTCTGTATTTACATTTATCTGCTCCTGCTACCTTTGGTATCATAACAATAATATTCTTTTTGAAGTCTGATGGAATTTCCCCTTTTTTATAAATACTACACACCAGTGTGTACAATCTATATATTGCTTCCTTACCTGCACTGCACAGTAATTCTGCAGTTATCTCGTCTATCCCAGAAGCCTTTCTGCCATTCAAATCCTTTAATGCTCTATTAAATTCAGATCTGAGTATGGTATCTACCTTTTCATCCTCTGGTGTATTAAAAACACCAGTTTTTAATACATTTCATAATAGTACTAAAAGGAAAGAGAAATGAACTAAATTTCCTTTCTATTAAGAAGATCAAATCTTCTTAATAGTACTAACTACTGTAAATCTTTTCTCATGATTATTATTTTTCTTCTGCTTTTAAACTAATTTCTATTCTATTTTTTTTTAATTGTATAAAAAAAAAGATTATAAGTACAATCTATAAATTTTATCAACCTTATGCTATAATTGTATCCAGTATGAAATCAGTCGTCTTAATTTTTTATTCACATCATTTTTATTCATTCCTTAATCAATTTTACTGTTATATCTATTTTACTATTCATTCCAGCCAAACAAATTGACTACCCTTTCAACTGAATCAACTTGCTATTTTATTCAATTATTTACTTGTCATTCAAAGCACCATAGTATGTTAGAATGAGAGCAGTGCCAGTCAAATTAAGGAGAGAGAGAATTAGGGTAGAGAAACAGAATGTTACTGAGAACCGTGATTGCAATGGGATACCATTGTATGTTTCCCAGGCTATTTAGGTACCGTACTAGTTAGGAGAATGAATTCTCCTACTATAAATACAACAGAAGAGTTAATAAATAACTAACTGTCCGTTATTTTAAATGGCAAACAAACAAATTATTGAGCTGTAATAACGTTTTTGTTATTCCAGGTCAGGTTTTGAATCGTTTGACTCAGTACATTTATACTTTAGAAGTGCAGATTTTTATTTGATAATCTATTAAATTTTTATTATTTGTTAATGTTAGTGGATTTCAGAATATAATTTTATTTAAATAATTTAGCGTACAATGAAAGTTTTTAGTATGGTAGCTAAATCCATACTAGTTGCTATCAGTGGAATGAATTTTGATTTATTTGGTTGGTCATTATCTGTGTTCTTTAAGAGGAAATCACAGGAGAATTACAGGAGAAATCATTATTCCCTAACTTACACTGTATTTTTATATTTTAAACATACACTTAAAATAAAATATAATATATTTTTTACTAATGATTTGAAGATTGACGTACCAGGTGATCAAAAAGCACTTCACAACTTTAAAAAGCATATACAAATTTATTGAGATAACTTACTGATTTGTTTGAGGTCTCATTTCATAACAAAACATTAAGTTTTGACTTAATGTAGTTCATTAGTACTGAATTTGACCACCAGCGCTGACACCAGTGTTGTTTAAAATGGATACATTTACTGGTGAGGGACATGCTCACTCTGTGTTTTGGTTTGTAATCAGAAACTGCAGTTTAACTTAATTTTCGTAGAGAATGTGGTAGGGAGCTTCCTACTAGGCATACAATTTACTCTTGACATTAAACCTTCGAGAGACAGGTTGTTCTTCTTCCAGACAGAATGATCTGTTTTTCTTCCACGAAGCAACCACAAATGGTATCATTTATTTGGACATGCTTCAAAATTTTCTGATTCCTCAGTTAGATGCTATTACTGTCAGGAAGATGGGGTACCACCTCACTACCGCCTAGAAGTCCGAGATTTTTTTTGATACTCGATTCCCAGGAAGGTGGGTTAGTAGTAAAGATCAAATCGTATGGCCAATTCGCTTCCCAGGTTTGACCTTGCTAGATTTTTTCTTGTGGATATTTATTAAAGATCAGGCGCAGGCAAAAGGCGCAGGCCTTTTGCCTGCGCCTTTCTCAACAAGTGATCTTTGCCTTATCTCAACAAGTGATCTTGTTGAGATAAGACTTCGAAATAATGCCCAACTTGTTGGCTACAGTCTGGAATGGAATCGACTTTAGGTGAAATGTATGTCTCGTTACAAATGGAAGCCATGTCAAACCAAATTGAATGTTGGGTAATAAATTTGATGTGTTTGTCTATGAAATGAGACTTCAACCTAATCTGTAAGTTATCTCGATAAAATTTTAAATGCTTTTAAATTTGTGAAGGCTTATTTGAATTGCGTGGTATATTGAGGTTTAATCATGTGATAATTAATATCTCTATAACAATCTGTTTTTACTTTATTGATTAAAATTAATTTAAAAATAAACATTTAGTTATTTTTTACAACTAATTAATAACATTGAGATTATTTAGAATGGCAGTTTTTCTGTAGTTTCTTTACAGAATTTTTTTTTATAATCCAAGGTTTAGTGAAATAATGACTATTCTATCTATCGAGTGTTTTATAAGTTTTCATACGTGGAAAAAAATAAGCATTTTCTTATGAATGCTATGGCGTATCAGGAAAAGATACAAAACATAAATCATCTCAAGGAAGGATAAATCATCTATCAGCAACACCATTAAAAGCATACTTCAGCTGTGTAAGCACAAAGGAGTATGATTGTAATGGAATTACAAGCCTTCATAAAAAATTTTTATTTTTTCTATGTATGGAAACTTAAGGGACATTGTAGAATATTTTTAATCATTTTTAATAAATTTTAAAGAAACTAAATCTTTTTTTTAATAAATGTAATTAGAACAACTAAGAATATTCATAATGTCAGTTTGGTAACTCTGGAATTTTTACAGAAATATTAGAGGTTTTTCTTTTTTTTTTATTAATCATATCACCAAGATTTGGACAAAATTTGTCGATTAGTATAAACAAAATTTTGTATCATTTCAATTTATTTAAATCCTTTTGTAAGGTTAAGCCTTTTTTTAGAAGTAATATATTAAATTATTTATAATGCTACTTTTATAATTTTTAAACAATTTGAGCACCTACATTTTTTTAACTACACCTACATTATCTTCACTGACGTCTAATAGATATAAAAAAAAAAAGGGTTGGCAAGAAAGTAATCTCGTTTACTTAGCGTAAATAAAACTCAATTTTTATACGAAGAATGAACTAATCAATTATATATTTTCCATTTTGTCTGATAATCTTTTGCCATCTTTCTGGCAACTTCATGATTCTGCACTCACTTTCTTATCATTATCATCAAAAACTTAACCAAGTGAAGATTTCAGGTCGTCATCATCATCATGATAAAAGATTTTACCATTCAAAGAGTTTTGCAAACTTTGAAATAAATGGTTATGTGATGGTGCAAGATCAGTACAATATGGGGGTTGAGATATCACTTCCCGATCACATTCCATCAGTTTCCAGAGATGTATGAGACCTTGCATTGCCTTGATTGAACACAATTCCTTTGCGATTTGCCAATTCTGGCCGCTTTTTTTTTATTGCTTCATCCACTTTCATTAGTTGATAGTAAACATCTAAATTGATCGTTTGGTTGCTCGGAAATTGATCAAAATACACAACACCTTTGTATTTATGCAATTACATAAATCGTGATTTTTTTTTATGCAATTCAACTCTCGATGTGGTTTGTGCCGGTTTATCACGCTTGAACCATGATCGCTTTCGATTGATGTTATTGTACACGATCGATTTTTTATCAACGGTTCATGATTAAAAACGGATCGACTTCATTGCGTTTGAGATGCATATCGCAAATATTGATTCGTTAAGTTAATCTCTTTCAATTCACGCGGAACCCAAATATCGAGCTTCTTAATGAGTTCAAGACGTTTGATATGATTTTCAATTGTTGTGTGTAATACATTTAACCTCTCTGAAATCTCTCGCACAGTTATATGACGATCCGATTCATTGCTTTGATTTAGTTTTCATCGATTTCATTGGTCATCGTTGAGTAAAAAAATCTACATTACGGAAGTTTTTAAATCGATTCTGACACTTGTGTTCTGTTAGGCAATCAACGCAATAAACTTTACATACCGCTTTATGAACCGCATTAGCTTTCTTATATTTACGGAAATAAAAAATTAAAATATGTCGAAAATGTTAATTATTGCAAACCATGTTAAAATTGGTAATAAATTAACAACTGCAAACAAAATTACGCTGTATTTTCTTCTAAAATATCGTTAAAAAGCTATTAAATGACAAAAGTAAAAAATTATAACACTAACAGAAGTCGTTCAAAGGAAATATAAAGTAAACTATTTGTGAAAACAGAAATTACTTTCTAACCAACCCCAACGCAAACCCACCGGGTTGGTCTATGAACGTGTTTTCCCATATCAGCTGATTTGGAAGTCGAAAGATCCAGCGTTCAAGTCCTAGTAAAACCAGCTATTTTTACAAAAATTTGAATAGTAGATCGTGGATACCGGTGTTCTTTGGTGGTTGGGTTTCAATTAACCACACATCTCAGGAATGGTGAACTGAGAATGTATAAGACTTTATTATCATCCTCATTCATCCTCTGAAGTATTATCTAAATGGTAGTTACCGGAGGCTAAAGAGGAAAAAGAAAGCCAACCTCAATGAAATATTTCAAATAGATTTTATTTAATAATATTAGGTTGAAATGCGAAATTTTTAATACCTTTTTATTTTTAAAAGTAATTATAAAATTTGATGTAATTAGTTTTGTTAATTTTAAAGGATTTGGCGAATTTAGTTATGGCTGGGTAATTTACTAACGCTATTAAACGGGGTTCCAAAATGAAACTGATTTCATTAAGTTAAGGATCAGGCAATTTTTTTTTCTTCTCCCCCGGGCTGGATCTGCAGTTAAGTATTACACAGCCCAGGCGAGTGTCTTTTACTTTAACGGGCATCCACGTTAGAGTAAAGTAGCGTAAATGCAATTTTATTTAGCAATTATTTATCATACTCTGTAATTATTAGTATATGTATTTATATTTTTACGAAAATTTGCTAACAAAAATAAAATTCTTTAAAACAGAAAAATTTCTTATTATTTTATTTAAATTGTGTTTTTTATTTAATTATAAAATTATTTAATTCATGATTAAACAGAAGTTTTGGATTTTTATTTTCAATTCTTATTATTTAAGATAAGAAATTATAGTTGTAAACCGAAAAAGTCAGTTTTTTAACTAGTAGTTAAGGTTATTTGATAAAAAAAGGTTGATAAAATTTCATGATAAACAAAGATTTTTTTTTAATAATAATTTTTAAATCTTCTTGATCAAATATTCGTTTATTTTATTTTTAGTGGATCTTGTGGAATTTTATTTGTTTTTTTTTTTTTTTATTGATATGTTATCGGACGGTTATTCCAATATTTACTAATTTATGTCAATAAAACAAAGAGATCAGAAAAATTTTTATTTGTATGTTTCGTTTATCTTAAGAGGAAACGAATGGGAGAGGATTTATTAGTACTAGCAACAATATTATTGATTTAAGAAAATTTGTTTGTCAGTAAATAAACACACATCGCAAATACAGTTACGGACCAGATCAATGGAAATTTTCCATAATGTTATAATGTTTAACAAAAACATTTTGCACAATTAGTTGTGTTATTTTGTAATTATCATAAGCATATTAATTAAATCTGTACGGTGATACAAATTAAAAAAAAATTTAATGTCCCAAATTAAAGTTAAATACAGAATTTTTTTGATATTTAAATAATATCAGCTCATATAATCCTATTTAGTCAATAACAATGATTCTTAAAATGTTTTTTCAACGGGCCCCTTTAACTTACCACATGCAAAAACAGTGATATTTGACTATCCAGATACAAAATATTTTTTCCCCATTTTTTTTTTCAATCTATACATTTTCTATACAAAATTTAATTTTATCTTAAATTCTTGGTAATTATAATAAAAAAAAGTGAGACATAAATTTAAGCTTCACAAATTTCAGTGAGCACAAATTAAAATACCGCAAAAAATTGACAAAAAAGTTATAATACTTTCCTGGCATTGGTTATTTATTTTTATATAATGGAAAAATAATGAAACATGAAAAAAAAATAAAAAAACATGATTTATTTTTTATTTTTTCTGCTCCTCCAAGATATTTTTTTAATTTGTCTAAGTTTAATATGTTAAACGGAAGAAACTAAAAAAAAATTTACTGAAAAATATACAACCAATAAAAAGTTACCCAAGCTTTCTTCTTTTGGCGATGAGGGGGTGAATTATAATGAAATTCCATTAAAATATTATTATTAAAGTTTAAATAAATTAAAGAAGTTTTAAAAGATTCAAAAATCAATATTTTAAAAATTTGTTCGGTTCCTCCACTTATAAGATTGTTCCCATAGTACCAGGGTGTCCTATATAAAACGCAACCCAACCTTATATTGGTAGGTATTGAAATAATAAAAAGGCATGTGTAAATTTAAATGTTATTTTTATTATTACCATCCATTACCTTACAATCAAGGTAAATGATGGAAGTGGCCGCCATCTTCTTGAATACAAACTTCAATTCTTTTTACAGCGTTTCTTGCAACTTTTTTCAAAGTTTGTGGCTGGATATTTAATACAGCTTGTTCAATATTGACTTTCAATTGTTCAAGTGTTCGTGGTTTGTTGCTGTAGGCTTTTTCTTTGAGGTAACCCCATAGAAAAAAAATCCGCCGCAGTCAAATCTGGAGATCTTGGTGGCCACAAGCCTCGACCGATAACACGATTACCAAAGAATTCCTCGACGAAATCAGAAGTTGAACCTGCGTAGTGCGATGTCGCACCGTCATGTTGTAGCCAGCAGTGTCTGTCTTCCTCTTCCAAGAGTGCGATGAACTGAAATAAAATATCCTGATATCGTTCTGCATTAATGTTGTACTCGAAAAAAATAGGACCGATTATTTTTTTCCGCAATATCGCGCACCACACGCCCGACTTCTGCGGGTGTAATTGTTTTTCGTGATAAACGTGGGAATTTTCAGCGCTCCAAATTCTACTGTTTTGGCTATTTACGTAGCCATCCAAATGAAACCGTGCTTCATCTGTGAAAAATAACGAATCCGTAACGTTAATTCCCTCATGCAGAAATCGACGGAACCGTTGACAATATTGTAGCCGTTTTTCTTTGTCGGGCTCAAGAAGTCGATGAACCGTTTGAATGCGATAAGGTCGTAATTGTAATCGTTTGGTCGCCCGATGAACAGTTGATTTAGACAAATTAATCTCAGCAGACAAACGTCTGATCGATTTATTTGGCGAGGCGAGTAATCGGTCTTTGATTTCAGTGACTGTATCTGTATTCAACATTGACGCAGATCTTTTGTGTTCCTTGTTATTAACAGAACCGGTCTCTCTAAATTTTGCGACTAACCTTAATACTGATGTTTTGTTAGGAACTGGTTTATCTGGGTACTTATGGCGAAACAAATCTTGCACTGGAACCGCTGATTTCGTATTGAATTACGATTCAACAATAAAAACACGTTCATCTAGTGAAAACACCATCTTGTCTCTAACAATACACTGAACGTTATGATTGCATTGTTGTTACTATCGGTAGTGTTCTACTGCGTCGCCGCGATGTTCAGATGTTGGACGAGTCCATTTCAGTAACGAGTAAGGGAGTAAGCTTGACTTTTGAAATTTCATGGATGAGTGATTGATGGGTTGCGTTTTATATGGGACACACTGTATTTCTGATAATCGAGTTCTCAAATTTGTGCGCTTCTCCACCGCCCAAAATGTTCCTCAATTGCAGTACCAAATATTTTTTTCAGAATTTTATTCTCAAAAACTAGTAAAAAGTTTTTCTAAAGTTGTTTTCCAACATTTATTCGTTTTTATCAGAAAACAGTTAACGTTTGTCGTGATCAAGTTTGTATAGCCTTACATAGTAGTTCAAGACCGATAAATGCAGTAACATTTGTATCTTTTTTGGTTAGGCATTGAGGCTTTTAATTATAGAGTAGGAGCATTAAATTCAAAACTTGATAGGCCTATAGGGTAAAATTTTCCTGTCGATCAGACCAGGTGGAAAAAGTCTCTAAGCATGACTCAACATACTGAAAGTTGAGAGCCTCACTACCATTTCGACATTTGTTGAAATTTGAGATATCCGGGTGGATATAGTAGAATGGCACACGATATATCGATGTAAACGTGTCGCAGTTCCGTTTTTCAATTGTAACTAGTTAATTATTGAATTTAACGAAAAATGTTTCAAACAAAGCTGTAGAACGGGAAATTTTACCCAAAAAACATGTAACATTGTAACTTGTAACTTTGTAAAAAAACTATAACATTTTCATAAGGTCATAAATAAACGCGAGAACAATCTGTTATTTGCATCAAAATCAAAAGAAACTCGTTTTTTACTTCCTTGTACGAAGTATAAAGGAAGTACTATGATCGCGAAAAATGTCGGTTTTCAGATTTCAGCGGAAATATCCATTTTGATCATCCTTGAATTAATTTTAACTAATTTCGGCGTGACTTCTGTATGTACGTATGTATCTCGCATAAATAAAAAAACGATTAGCCATAGGATGTTGAAATTTTGGATTTAGGACTGTTGTAACATCTAGTTGTGCACCTCCTCTTTTGGTTGCAATAGACTGGACCAAAAGTGTCCAAAAAGCCCAAAATCCAAAAACATTTCGATTTTGGACTATTTCTTAACTGCAGTAATAAGCCCTCATTGAGAGCGTTTCAACGATATATCATAAGTGGTACTTATTTTCATTGGCTCCAGAGTTATAGCCAAATGAAACTTTAATTAATGAAATACTTGGATCTTAAAGTGAAAGGCACATCGGTTTGAATCATCTCCTGTTTATTTTTAACTTTTTTTTTTAATTTAAATATATTGATCTATAAATAATTATTAACCTTTGATTGTAAAAAAAAATTACGATAAATAATAATTCAATAATGATAAAAAAAGAAAAAATATCAGAAATTATTAATGGAATAAAATTTTATGTACTTTTTAAAAAAATGTGTGTATGTAATTTAATAGGCATACAAGGAAGTCATGTGGTATCCGCATCAGATTTTTATCTTAAACAAGTACATTTTTTGAAAAATTAAAAACAAAAAATGAAATTGAAGGTTAACACGCATATTTCTGGATAACTTTATCAAGTTTTAAAATAAAAATCTGTTTTCATTAACTTCTTAAAAACATATATTTATATTGCTATTTTCACACCTTGATACGCACTGACACATTTTACAAACATTACGCTCACAAAACTCAGCCAAAAATTAAGTTTACGAAAAACTGATATTACCATCTAAAAGTAAATAGTTTTTCCTAAATATTGCTAGTGTTTAATGTTTAATTTCGTAAAAGTTTAGTAAGTTATAATTAGTTTTTTTACTTAGTGAAAGTCCCAAAATACGTTTTTGGAAATATAATGATTTTAAAATTACTAATATTTAAAAAATATATACGTATTTTGCTAGGAAAAATTCATAAATAATCACCTTAAAAATATATTTGCATAGTTGCTTTTCAGTTTTTTGAATTTCGTTTTTATTCGCAGGCCTTTGATAAACAAATTAGAAAATACTCGTACTTCGACATAATATATTGCGCTATAATATTTTATTCCTAAATGTAGGAAATTTTTTTAAAATTTACCAAAGTTTATTCTGTTAGGTATCATTTATCGATAACAATTTGATTTTTTGCATTATTTATCGTAGATAAAAAATTGTAGATATTTGTTTATCACGCGCGCACATGTTGAAACGGTGCCACCGGTTACTTCATGCATCTCCGCAAAGGCAGTGTTTAGAGAGAGAGTATTTTTACACGGATTTGAATACTAGATCGTGGATACCGGTGTTCTTTGGTGGTTGGGTTTCAATTAACCACACATCTCAGGAACGGTCGAACTGAGAATGTACAAGACTTACACTTCACTTACACTCATACATATCATCCTCATTCATCCTCTGAAGAATTATCTAAACGGTAGTTACCGGAGGCTAAACAGGAAAAAGAAAGGAAAGTGTTCAGAGAGAGAGAGAGAGCGCTATTGTTTATTGCGCTAGCTCGTTTATTTATTATCTGGTCGTAATATGCCCATAACATTTTTGTGTAAAATTTTCCGCTCTACATTTTTGACAAGAATGATTTTTTTCTGTAAAATCAATATTTAACGAACTACAGCCAAAATAGTGAAAGAAAACACGGTCTTAAATTTTATTTTGTTTATATCAGATTGGTAGTGAGACTCTCGACTTTTAGTATGTTAACTGAGACCCACAGGGTTGGTCTAGTGGTGAACGCGTCTTCCTAAATCAGCTGATTTGGAAGTCGAGAGTTGCACCGTTCAAGTCCTAGTAAAGATAGTTATTTTTATATGGATTTGAATACTAGATCTTGGATATCGGTGTTCTTTGGTGGTTGGGTTTCAATTAACCACACATCTCTGGAATGGTCGAACTGAGACTGTACAAGACTACACTTCATTTACAGTCATACATATCATCCTCATTCATCCTCTGAAGTAATATCTGAACGGTAATTCCCGGAGGCTAAACAGGAAAAAGAAAACAGTATGTTAATTGAGCCATACATCAGGTGGAAAAGGTCCCTTTTCTACCTGGTGTGACCGACAGGGAAAGTTTTCCCCTATATTCATGTTTTGAATCTAATGCTCCTTCTCTGTTACTTTAAACTTCTAATTCTAGTCACCATTTTAATTCTACGTCATTGAAGGAAAAGATCTAAAAGTACTTTACGACAATCCCACATCAGTGAGAATCCAAACTGTCTTTTAATAGAAGCTTAAGTGTTACTTCATCAAGGAGTTGATATTAAAGCTACTGCTTTGTAATTCTACGGCGACTGTAACTAAGTTTACTTAAACTTTTTTCTCTGGAACTTATTGAGTAAATCCTTTGAAAATAGATTATAACTTCAGAATATTTTATGTCGTAATGTATTGGTATTGGTTACTATTTAATTAAACCGAAGAAGTGTCGTCATTATGCTTTTTTTACGTAGTAGTAAATTTGCTTTATTTACGTGATATTTTACATAACACAAATTATAAATATTTTAAATGTTCATTAACATAATATTATATACTAATTTGAACCCAAGGACTTTTTATACAAACTACGTGTTAGGAAACGTATTAAAATTTAAATAAGTATAAATAAATATTTTTAAATATTCATACTTCAATAATTTTATCAATGTTGCTAAACAATTTTTATTAAAATTAATCATCTTGATTACGACTCGTTCGTTTTTATATTATTATTATTATCTTTTTTATTTATTTTATCCTTGATTACTTCTGAATTTATTATTATTTTTATTACTATCATCATCATTTTTTTTTTAGAATTATCTATCGATAAATCTGTTTTTCTAGTCCCCAACTTGCAAACTTATTAGTATAATTAATCTAATGCCCTTGTAATATATTATAATTTTATGATTTCCAATGTCAATCTTTTAAAAATAATTAATTTCGTGACATTTTTATTATAAAATAGTTGAAGTTATTTTATTGACAAATAAAATATATATATAATACATATTTATTTATTAATTTAAGTGCCAACTTAACTATAAAACTATGATGTAATAATGTGTATATTTAGTATATTATATTAATTAATTAGTCAATTGATAACATTAATAATTTAAGTATCACTTAATTAGTTTACGATTTATAACTTCTGATTCTTACACTTTTATTATTTAAGATTGCATCAGTTTCTTTTATGGAACGCATTAACTTTCCTTCGAAACTAATGTAGAAATCAAGAATATTTTTAATTTGTTCGTCGAGTAATTTATGCGTTTTTAACATTCCTAAATTATATTAAAATATTTTGCTTGATGAATTAAACCGCCACAGAATCTTGTACGTGTGAATAAGGAAATTGAATTTTGTAGGATATGAAAAACGGTCTGACCGGGTTTCGAACCCGGGACCCTCGGATGAAAGGCCGAGACGCTACCACCGCACTACGGAAATTTTCTGTTATTTACATCACGTGTTATTTACTCGGTCATAATTCAATTTATTTTGTAACAGTTTTGTTTACATACGTGTTGTAAAACTGTAACAATTTTTGGAACGCTTAGTGTCTTGAGGATTTGTTCGAACCTTGGTTAATTACAAAACATTTTACTTATAGAAAATACTGCGGTTAACTCTAAAACGAAAGAGGTGATCCTTAGAGGTAGACTTTCTTTTTCTGTTTAACCACCGTAAGGTATTACTTCAGAGGACGAATGAGGATGATATGTGTAAATGTAAATAAAGTGTAGTCTTGTACAGTCTCAGGTCGACCATTCCTGAGATATGTAGTTAATTGAAATCCAGTAACCAAAGAACACCGGTATCCACGATCTAGTATTCAAATCCGTATAAATGTAACTGCTTTTACTAGTATATGAATGTTGGAACTCTCGACGTCGAAATCAGCTGATTTGCGAGGACGAGTTATTTGCGAGGACCTACCAACCCGGTAGGTGACTAGCTGCACTCGCTTCCAATTACTTAACTAAAAAATATAAAATAAAAGTGAAAGAGAAACGAAGTTGCCTGCTAATAATGTTTGTCGGGTAACGCTGGGCAAAATACATTTTTACCCGTACGGAGTACGAGTAACCAGTTATTACTAATACTTTTAAGATTGAGGTTGACTGTTTTGAAACCAATCTTCTTAGATCACTCAAAGTTTCGGGTCCTGTACTTGACCAAACTGTTGCTCTGAAGAAGTAACAATATACAATTTTTTTTCTTATAGATTGTCCATACTTTAATTTTTATTTATCATTATTATTCTCAAAAGCATGAGTTTAATGAACACAGCAGGTTCCAAGGAACAGACCCCTCTGGCCTGATAAGAGGGAGAGGTTTATTAGTGGGCGAGAGCCCCGCACGGGCCTGACGGTGGCTGGCAGAGCTTTTTCCTCCTCGGAAAAAAAGACTACAGCATATTTATTTATTTATTTTATTTTTATATTTAAAAATAATAAATATGTTAGTTTTGATTTTTATCGTTTTCTACTAATACGAAGGACAACTCTTATTAAAAAGATTTATCTATAATTATTTTTGCGTAATGGTTTGTTAAAAATTAATGATTTGGCTTAGGGGCAATAGACCGAAGACCTTGCAAAAGAGGATGGTCACCTTGTTTGCTTTGTAATTTAAATTCATTGAAAAGCTCAGTATCATTATTTCATTCCTATCTCATTAAATAAAAATCTTTCATAAGAGTAAAAATTATGCAGCAATTGTTAATTAAAAATAAGTAAATAAAAAAAAAAAAAAAAATAGCTTGAATTTAATTAAATTGTAGAGTTAAATCGGAAGTCATTATTATTCTAATTTAATTTTCATGCGGTCCAGTAAATTTTATGTCAGGGATAATAAAACCGGTTTATGTAATTCTTAATTTAAATTATTATTATTACCATTAAACTATTGTTTTAAATGCACTGTTTTTTTTTTCATTTTATTAAATATAAATCTGTGAAACAAAGAATAAATACGGTAAGCGGTGGACTGTCGTAAGCGTAGGTCGATATCCAATAACGTATACTCCTACAGACGTATACAGTCTGTAAAAATAAATGGGTCGATCAAATGTATATATTGTAAAGTAAGTAACTCCTTTCTAATCGATCGATCGATCGGATGTAGTAAAGCATGCTACTAAACAAGGCGTTATTTGATTAGATTTCGCAGTTGAGAATTACAAAAATATTTTTATGTGAATATTCATTTTTTTTCTTACATTTACCAATTTTAGTTGGGCTGGCTAAACATTCTTTTGTCTATCGTTTATTGGATTTTGAATATTATTTTTTTCTTACTTTCGTCTTTGGTCATCTAAATAACTCTTAATCTATTTACTTATTGATTGCATTGTATTCAGTGGTGGCTCGTAGCTAAAATTAGTGGGAGTGCTGTTCTAGAAAATTTTTTGCTGGGCCTTTTCAAGGCCGTGGTTAAAGTTTTCTGTAAAATAAAAGAACCGAAAAAATGAATCAAATAGAATAGCTGGAAGCAAGATAATAATCTAATTCTACTCTTTATCACTTTCAAGAATATAGTACACGAGAATATGTGCTTAAACACCGATAATATATTTTAAATATTTTTTTAATATTATTAGGTAATAACTTAAGAAAATATCCGGTTAAAAACTTTGTAGTCCAATGGTGCTTGATCTAAATTTCTGTATACACAGAAACAAATACATAATTAGTTTTTACTAATTTCCTCCTCTTTCGCCCTTTCCGCGTGTTTTTGCACAGATTTGGCAGTCAAACAGTCCTTGCTTTTCGCCATATTCTGATCACTACTGAAAAAACTACTAAACCATTTTCATATTCCTTCTACCGACTACACTAGAAAAGGGAACGAACAAGGAACGTTCCATACACATACGGAGTAAAAAAACAACTACCTTCCACCAGCATGCCAGGTTCGGCACTGCGGGAGGGACAGTGCTTTCTCTCCCTTGTAGCCTCGCATGCAGCTTCCTATATGCGCATGCACACAACAGCCAAACACCACGCCGCTGGAACTGTTAAGAGCACAGTTCTATACAAAGATATTTGTATCTTTTTCATAAACTTGGGGGATGGCTACATTAAGTTTAAGGGTTATATATTGCACAAGCATAAAGAAAGAATTAAAGAAAAAGGGACTCATTATATTAAATGTTACCGATAATATCAAGTAGAAATAGGGGTGCTGCAATTCCACAGTGCCTATACGCGAGCCGTCACTGATTAAATTGTAATTATTGCAAGCATTATATTAAAATAAACATTCCAAATACGATATTCACTAAATTAGTTTATAAGAGTAAATGAGAAAAACTTATACCGGGTGGTTTAATGGGGAAGATTAACTAGGGTTAATTATGAGGAATTTGCTGAATAATTAATTATGGACAAAAGAATTCGCTTCTTAAACAGGAAAAGTTTAAAGCGTTGTAAATAAAGAAATGATAAATCTTTGGGATCTGTTCTGTAGAGCAAGAGCGATTGTAAAAGTAGATACTTTCTGTGCAAGATAATAATATACGAGTATAATAATAACCTTATCAAATCTCATATAATAATCTTATCAAAACCTGATCCCTAAATTCAATATAATATCTTAATAATAAACGTGCTTTTAGAAACGTAATGTATTTGCTGAGCGGAATCAATGTGCAAATAAACAGCCATGTATGTCAACTCATTTGAACTCACTAACGTAACAACTATCCCAATATTTCTATAATCTAGTTTTTATGTGTTCAATCAACTTTGAATTATACAATTATCAAAATGTATACGAGGTGTGTCGATTAAAAAACGAGACTGGTACAATAACTCACCTTTATATATATTCTAATGCTTACTCCCTTCAATATAGTCACCATTCTCTCTTACACACCTATATAACTTGTTTTCCAATGATCGAAGGCTTGAAGCAGATCAGTTTCTATCAGCTGTTTTAACATATCTGCAGTTTTCTTCTTTACTGCATGAACCGACTCAAAACGTGTTCATTTAAGCCCAGATTTCACTTTAGGGAAAAGAAAATAATTATGTGATGCCAAATCTGGTGAATGTGAAGGTTGTTTCATTATAATATAAATTTGTCCAATAAGTGCTAAGTGTGCTATGAACAGAAAGGGCTACGTATGCAGATGCACTATTCTGATGAAGAATAAAACCATTTTTTTACAGTTTCAGTTGTTTTTTCTGTATCCTTCCTTCGGTTTTATAAAAAAAATTCCTTGCTGATTCACTATTGCACCTTCTGGAAACCATTATTAAAAAATTACGCCTTTAACATCAAAAACATAACGAGCATGGCTTTTAATTTGCTTTAACGAGTTTGTTAATTCTCGGTGATGACGTTTTTTCCAGTGTATTGACTGTCATTTCATCTCAGGATAATAATGGAAGATCCAAGCTTCATCACAAGAGTTAGATTTTTGGAAACGTTGGGGTCGGCTACAAGTATCTGCAGCATGTTAGCCCGAATCTCCTTGCAGCGTTCTTTCTACCATACGAAAAACTAGACACCTTCGCAAAATTTTTACATTTTAAGATCCTGGTAAAATTTTCAACGTGATATCTTTGTCAATGTTCATGGGTTCAGATGTCAATCGGACGCTAAGTCGGCGATCTTTTTAAACAACATGGCTAAATTTTTCAACAGTTTCTTCGTTTCTTTAAATGGAAGGTCGTCCAGGGTGTTCATCATGTTTCACATTTTGACGTCCTTCATTAAATCTTCTCTGTCACACAAATACACGGGAAAGAGACATGCATTCTATCCCATAAGTCAGTAAATATTTAAAAAATTCACTTGGTGATATTATGTTCAATTTTAATAAAATTTTCAAATTGACACGTTGCTCGACTTTTAAACTTAGCATTACCAAGGCACACAGCGGAAAACACAACTGTACTAAAAGACAGCTCACAATTAGTTGACCAGCCGAGAGTGTTGGTGTTTGTTTGCAGGTTCAGATACTTCAAAGTTTCTACCAAGGACCTCAACATCAGTTCTCACTACTTTATCTAAAAGATAAAAATACAGCCTCGTTATTTAATAGATACACTCGCACTTTTGGTTTCGGAATGACTCAAGGATCTTCACTTGGTCCTCTGTTTCATCAAACTTTGTACATCTTCATACCTTCTCATCATATCCTCTTTCACCATTTATACTCGTTATTTCTTAGGCTTTTCTTCATTTTTCTTTTTTATTAACTTCCAACCTAACAAACATAAGGAATTTCTTACAATTATTTTCTCATCTATTAAGTTTTGTCAAGAAGGATTTATATTCAATTCACTCTTTTTCAGTTTTTATCTTCAAACTACTGCAACTTACTTTCTCGACTTTCTGCCTTAATTTTTCCAAATTATTTTCTCTCCATCCTTGTTTGTAATATTCCATTTTTGTCTTTCTTTTCAATAAGTAATTAATAGTAAAGTAATCTTAAAACGTTTCAAACCTTTATCATAATGTAAATTTTAATTTCTTCTGTTTTTTTGTAATTATTAATTTTTTTTACTGTATTTCCAAAACTGGAATAAAGTTTATTTCATATAATACCTCGATACAATTTCTAAGAATTTAAAATTCTTCTGGAGCCTTCAGTAGAAAACATTAAGATTGGCAATCATAAATAATAGAACAGAAATATAACAGCAACCATATTGTAACGGTCAATATTGTAAATATAATAAAGTAAATTAGATTTAAAAAAATATTAGTAAAAAAAAAATAATATATTATAATATAAAATAAAATAATATATAATATATAAAATATTAGTAAAATTTTTTTCTATTGTAGTTTTTTTAAGGCTATAAAATTTATTTTTCTTGAATTATTTTTCCATTTGTCACAAAAAAGTTTTTGAAAATACAGTTAAAAAAGATACTTTTAAAAATTTTTATAAATTCAATCATATCAAGGTTGTTAAAAAAATAGTCATCCTCTGTATGTCTCGAAGGTTTTTTTTCATATAAGGTAACTAATAAACTGAAACTAAAAAACTTATTCAGCATTGTAAAGCTAGATGAAGAATTGGATTTACCTTATCTAATAAATGTCGTCTATAGAATAAAATTCGTACAATTATTTTCCTTATTTGTTGCAGTTATAATTTAAAAAAATAAATTAAAATTAAAATTAGCAATAAACAAACTTAAAAGAAAAATGAAATTACAAGCACTGACAGACTAATTTTATACCGTAGCATTGACTCGGATATAATGGCGGCGAATAATTGATGCAAAGAAAATAAAATAAATTAAAAAAAAAAACAATCAATAAAAATATATTAAATTGTTGCATACATTACATTAAATCACATACCATCATCACTTAATATAACGAATCAATTAATAAACTGATGTAATCATTTAAAATTCATTTCATTCAACAGAAGCATAATATAAACTAACAAACCACACTACGCACTCGAACAAAATGTTGATCTAGTATTTTCTTGTTCTGTAGTGTAAAAATTAGTATAAAATTATGGTATCGAAATCAGAACTGACTTATTTCAAAATAAGAAAATACTAGTTTTTTTTTGTTTAATTTATTTATATCAAAAGTAATTTCAAAATTGTTGAAATATATAAAAAATACTCACCAGACAACTGATTTTTATATCTGATTGTACGATAGAATAATAAATCATATCTTTAATTCAGAAGGTGTTTAGCTTGTGATGTAATATAACATGACAAGCTACCACCTCATGCGTCAAAAATGTGATACACGATTCTATATATATATATATATATATATATATATACACACATATACATATTTATTATACAACTCTATTTTTCTGTATTACCACTATTTATACGCCCACTTTTAAAACATCAATAAAAAAATTAAATAACCGCTATTTTGGTTACACTTATCTGTACGTATAAAGCAAGTTGTCCTGACTGACTGATTCATAAACGCCCAACAAAAACGACTGAAGATAAATTAATGAAAATAAGTATACATGTTTTTAAGAAAAGATTCTTTAAAATTTCGAATTAAAGGGTTAAAATGAAATAACAATGAAATTTACTATTCTTTAAATTTTTTAGTAACAAATGAAAATATCGTTTTGATTTTTAGTATGTGTAATCATAATGTGAATATTTAAACAAACTTTTTCTAATTTTTGAAATTCCGAGTTTATAAAGTGTTAAAGTGAATTTTGAATTATGTTTGAAACCCGGTTATTTATTTATTTTTTTAATTTCTCGTTAATTAATGAAGAAATAAACTTGATTTTTGGTATAAATTATAATGTAAATATCTAAAAACCAATTTCTAGATTTTTCGAAATTTGACTAGAAAGGAATAAAAAAAGGTAAAAGAAATTTGAAAAATGATTGTAGCAAATTCCCCACCACTCTTTCTAAGTATACTAAATGAAATTGACTAGATCGGGGTTTGCAAATTTTCATTAAATATTTAAAAACCATTTACGGGTTTTTCTGAATTCAGATTTTTAAGGGGTATGACGGTGTACAGCGCGGCGGCTCAGCCAACAGACACTATTACTGTTTATGCGACACAACTAGCTGCACTTTTTTTCTGTTTAGTCTCCGTGAATCACCGTCAGGTAATACTTCAGAGGATGATATGTAGGAGTTTAAGTGAAGTTTAGTCTTGTACAGTCTCAGGTCGACCATTCCTGAGATGTGTGGTTAATTGAAACCCAACAACCAAAGAACACCAGTATCCACGATCTGGTATTCAAATCCGTATAAAAGTAACTGCCTTTACTAGGATTTGAATGTTGGAACTCTGGACGTCGAAATCAGCTGATTTGCGAAGACGCGTTCATCACTAGACCAATCCGGTGGGTGACTAGCTGCACCTGCTTCCGATTGCTTGACTAAAAAACATAAAATAAAAGTGAAAGAGAAAGAGAAATGAAGTTGTCTGTCAATGATGTTTGTCGAGTAACGCTGAGAACTGGGCAAAATACATTTTTACCCGTACGGAGTACGAGTAACCAGTTATTACTAATATTTTTAAGATGGAGGCCGACTGTTTAGAAACCAACTTCTTAGATCACTCAAAGTTTCGGGTCCTGAATTGACCAACTGTTGCTCTAAACAAGTTACAATAGACTATACAGATTTTTTTTTATAAATTGTACAGGCTTTAATTTTTATTTATCATTATTATTCCCACAAGCATGAGTTTAATGAATCACAACGGATTTCAAGGAGTAGAACCCTCTGGCTAGACGGTAAGGTGAGCAAAGTGACCCTTGAACGGCTAAATATCCTCTGACCGCGACGGAAAATACAAGTAACCATATAGCGCGGGCGAAGCCGCGACGGGGATGCTAGTATATCTATATATGTAAAACAACATGAGTAATTCTTAATCAACGCTTGGCAAAACTGCTGAAGATAACTTGATGAAAATTTATATACACGTTCTGACGGTTTAAGAGCACACTAAGAAAGAATTTTTGAGATTCCGAGTTTAAAACATAACAATGAAATTTAATATTTTTTGAAGTTCCCGGTAACAAATGTAGATATCAACTTGATCTTTTGTTTGTGTAATCTTCTTGTGAATGTCTAAAAAAAAAGTTTCTAGATTTTTGAAAATTCGAGCGTAAAAGGTTTTTTTGAAACTGCTATTTTTTTACTTTATTGTACGAAGTAAAGTAAATATTGTGATAGCGAAAAATGTCGGTTCTGAGATTTCAACGGAAATATCCATTTTGACTAGTTTCGGCGTGATGTCTGTACGTACGTATATATCGCGCAAACTAAAAAACGATTAGCCGTAGGATGTTGAAATTTTGGATTTAGGACTGTTGTAACATCTAGTTGTCCACCTCCCCTTTTGATTGCAATCAACTTGACCAAAAGTGTCCAAAAAAAGCCCACATGCAAAAAAAATCTGTATTTTGGACTTTTTCTTAACTATATTAGCTTAACGATAAGCCTTTAAGAGCTGTTCAACGACATATCATAAGTGGTTCTTATTTTCATTGGTTCCAGAGTTATAGCCAAATAAAATTGTAATTAATGAAATATTTGGACCTTACAAGGGGAAGGAACATCCGTTCGAGTCCGACTTCATCTCTTGTATTCCCTTTTTTTAATTTAAATATATTGATTTATTAATAATTATTAACTTCTGATTGTAAGAAAATTTTTTCAGTAAATAATAATTCAATAATAACAATAAAAAAAAGAAAAAAATATCAGAAGTTATTAATGAAATAAAATTTTATGTACTTTTTATTTAAAAAAAAAAAAAAATTGTATATGTAATTTAATAGGCGTAAAAGGAAATCATGTAATGTCCACATCAGATTCTTTTTTTAATTTCTCTGTAAAAAATGAAGATATCAAATTGATGTTTGACGTGTATAATTTTCATGTGAATATCTAAAAATCAATTTCTAGATTTTTGAAATTCGATATTGAAAGGGATAAAGAAAGATTAAAAAAAATTTTAACAATGATTGCAAATTTTCTTTACTTCCGACCGTACTAAACGAGATATTCAGTAGATGTGGGCTTGTAAATACTCTTCAGATAAATATCAAAAAACAATTTTCTAGGTTTTTTTTAATGAATGCGACGGTGTATGGCGTGGTATCAACCAATATAGCCACTGATATTGTATGTGTGACACGGCTGGCTGCACCTGCTTCCGGTTACTCGACTAAAAAATATTTTTAAAAAAATTGACCGCGAAGGGTTATGCGGGTAACCATATACCGCGGGCGAACCCGCGACGAGGATGTTGGTATATGTATAGTTACTTTTATGTTTTTTTATTATTCTGCTAAGAAACTGTGTAACAGCTTTTTTGATTTTATTGAGCGGGTTAGAATTCAAAATCCATCATATGCGCTAGTTTAGAAAAAAATATTTGAAATATATAATTAAATCTTGATTAATATATAATAATTACAATGTAATTTTTTATCTACAGAAGAGTAATTAATGTCAGACAACTAAAAGTGTTGACGTGTAATTAATAATATGAGCTGCGTATGAATTTTGTAATGAGAGAAGTATAAATTTTATATTGGTTCATGTTTTTATTCTGTGTATATCGTTTGATACCTGCGCATTACCTTTTAACAACAAAGTATTTTATCTTTAAACCTTGAACTTCAAAACGTATCCCAGTCGACCTCATTTAGCTTTCTAGCAGTATAACAGTTTTTTTTTCTATTCATATACCCACGCGAATGTAATTCGTAAAAGCAGTTGCATACATACAAAAAAAAGTAATATAAAACTAAGAGAAAAAAATGAAATTTTAAACTGTTTTTATGAAAACTGGTTTTTATATATATTTTAGCTAACGACCTTTAGTAAGTGTTAAATTATTATTGATTAAATCATGAGAAAAACGAAATTTTTTTTAAAGAATATTATTTAAAAAAAAACCAATGCTCTTTCTTTAAGGTGATTTATATTTAATTTTACTTTTAATTAAACTGGTAGAGAACTACCTTGCTCATTTTGAAGTTTTAAAGTGACGTGAGCTCGCTCAATTTGTACTGAATCTAACGTATTTAGTTCTACAATGAATTCTAATTGAATGAAAATAAATTAAATCAAAAGAGCTGCATAATTTAACGGCTCGGCTTTGCTGATAATTTATTCTATTTTCCTTATACGAAACGGTATCATCGTAATACACGAATGAATGAAGGATAGTTGGAAAACGAGAGATTTAACCTTTAAATACTCTAGTTTATTAACTATGTGAATAACCCTGCATTTGAGTAACTAAAAATTTTAATTTAAAAAAGTATACGATTTAATAACGTAAAAGCGTAATTTAATAAAAGTTTTTTGTGTTCGCACCTCTTGATGGGGGTTTAAACAAGATTTTTCACCATTAGAAACTGTCGTAGCTACCTAACATATTTTTATTTGAAAAATTTATTTATTCTTTGGGTAAAATTTTGAGTTACGGAACTTATGATCTATTTCCGTACCCCTTGATCAATTGAGCTAAAGTAAATGGAATCAATGCTACATATAACGGAATAATAGTGCCTAATTCCATTTTAATCGACCTATTTAGTCAATCAAATCAAGCAAAAAATAGGCCAACCAGGCTTCCAGTACATATATTGTTCCAACAACTTTTTTTTTTTAGCTAGAGGGGGCATCATGAGACGTCAAGACCTGTAAAAACCCTGACATGCAACATTTGATCCGATTAGCATATTTTATCTTATACAGTATATTGTATAGATATACAGAATAACTATATACTGAGGGGGGGGGGGGACAAAATAATCGATCGTAATTGGTTATGGAGATTTCCAAACCAAATCTTACTTTTCTAGCAATATTGAAAGCTCAGTTTTTAGGGATACAAAACATCTCTGCCGAGTGACTTTCAAGGAAATCTTTATCGGAAAACTACAAACAAAATTTCTTCTTCTTTGGTTAAAAATCCTCATATTGGTTTGTGATAGTCCTCCATTCTGTTCTATTCTGCGCTCTCCGTTTCATCTCCTCATAAGAATTACATCCCACATCATGAACAATTTATTTCATATATTGAAGTCTTGCTTGGTCTTTCTCTTCCTCTTCCTCTTTTCCTTACAGTTATTGTCTTCAATGAGCTCTTTGACAAACAAAATATGGCCAGTAATATCACCCCTTTTCTTCACAATATTTTGCAAAAAACTTCGTTTTTCTCCTATTCTCTCCAAGATCTCTTCATTTCTGAGTTTATCGATTCATTTCACTATCAATAACCTATAAAACCATATCTCCAGAGCGTCCAGTCTTCTTCTCTCCTCTAATCCCATCGTCGACGTCTCATAACCATACTGATCCAAATGTAACACTTCAGAAATGTTTCTTGTTTTCAATGTTAAATCTTTCAAGGTTAACAGCTTCCATTTATTATTAAAAGCAATTTGTTTTGTTTTTGTTCTCTTGCTCCCCTGGTCCGGCTCAACAATCAAGTATTACTCAGTCCCGGGGTGTCCTTGCCACTCTAATGAGCCTCCCCGCCTACCGGTAGTACATCTGGCATGGCAGGTCGGCTCACCGGTTCCGGATCTTTTTCTTATTTTCACCTTGCCTCTGCCTATAACCGCTAACATCAGGGACACCGGGCCCGGCTATGCCGTTCTCGGGCCCTGTCCCAGCAGCCGGATCTCGGTCGTTATGTTTTTTTTTTGTCTTAAAGTAACTCCTCCCACTTCTTGTAATCCACTTCCTTTGCTCGTATAACCTCAGCCACGAATCTCTATATTGTCAGCCATTCCTCTTTGCCTCTCAGCATATACTTGTTGTAGTTTCCGGGGTAATCTCTTGTATTTGTATTTTGGTTTTAGGTCCTCCCAACGCGCACATTCAAAAAAGGTGTGGCAGGGAGTTCCCTGCCACACCTCTTGACCGCAGTACACACAATTTGGCAGCTCCCTTCTTTTAAACCTGTGTAAATATACATCAAATCCTCCCGTAACCGGAGAGGAATTATGAAAGGTAACTCTCCACGTCGCCGTGTTTGCTTCCCAGCCACGGTCCTATCTCAGGAATAAGCTTCTTTGTCCACGCCCCAGTTGTAGCAGCATTCCTCTTGCCATTCTTGTAGCAAGAGGTTAGGACCATCTTCCATGTCCACGCCCTCATAGATCCGTTTCATTTGGTAGCCTGTAACTGGATCGGCGGTACCCCGGCCAGTACTCCCGCCGATAACGTTCGGTACGCCGCCACGATCTTTAAATTCATTCGTCTCTGCAGTGATGTTATCATCTTCACATTCCTCTGGCTCTTTAGTGCCGAAAAGCAGGCAGACACTGCATACAGTAATGTACAAGTCGCTGCTATCATCGATAGCTTTCTTTTAGCTGCTCTGGATCCCCACTTGGCTGGCGCCCATCAATCTACTCAGAGCGTTGACGATCCGCTCCACTTTACTGCATACTTCATCGAGGTGTCGGTTGTATAGCCCTTTCCTTTCTTTTTCCTGTTTAGCCCCCGGTAACTACCGTTTAGATAATACTTCAGAGGATGAATGAGGATGATATGTATGAGTGTAAATGAAGTGTAGTCTTGTACATTCTCAGTTCGACCATCCCTGAGATGTGTGGTTAATTGAAACCCAACCACCAAAGAACACCGGTATCCACGATTTAGTATTCAAATCCGTGTAAAAATAACTGGCTTTACTAGGACTTGAACGCTGTAACTCTCGACTTCCAAATCAGCTGATTTGGGAAGACGGTTGTATAGCCCATTTTGGTCGAATCATACCCCCAGATATTTCATAAAAGGCATTGTTTCTAGTCATTAAAAGCCAGCCCAAACCTACACTTAACACGTTGCCGCCGTTCGTTACACTGGTATGCCGATGTATCGCCTAATGATTATAAAATCATCTATTATTTTGAAAATTTCTACCTTCGGACGTTTTGATTTTTTTATAAGTGGCATTCAAGTACAATTTTAATAACCCATATTGACATTATTTTATAGAATATTGTCGTAAAAAAAAAAAAAGAATGGCTAATAGTTTTCGGCGAGTGGGTTAACCGCTTCGTGTTTATTTCTCATTGTACTGCGTTTCACCGGTGGTCATTACTGGTAAACAGGTAAGGGACAAAACGCAGTGAAACCTGGTATGGAGCTAGTGATTGACAAAAGAATAATCCCTGAGAAGGGGTGGCTTATTTTCTATCAATATATTCCTGACAAGTCCCATAAATACAGAATAAAACTGTATAAATTTTGTTTACTATCATGTTGTACATACATTATTATTATTTATTGTGGTAAATCTGCAGATTCAAGTAAAGGTATGGAACATGTACACAAAATCGTAATTTTTATAATGGAAGGTTTGGTGGATGAAGTAAGTTTGTTATATGGAGATAATTTCTATACTAGTTTACCATTTGTTAAAAAAATATTGGAAAAAACATATTATTGCGGAACTCTTCGGGCAGATAGAAACGGCCACCCTGTAGATTTTATAAAAAAAACATAAAAAAAGAGAAGTTGACGCCCAAATATGAAATAAAAAAAATAAAGAGGAAGAACAAAGATAGATGCTTATGATGATATCTCACAATTTTTATATGTTTACAAGTTTTTTTAATATTTACTAATCTTGCTTGCAATTTTCCATTATTTTATTATTTAAAAAAAATAATAATCTTTTTAGTATATAAAACAGATTCAATATAATTAAATTATTAACTTTTATTTTAATTATAATTAAAATTTAACATAATTAAATTATTATTAACTATATAAAACAGATTTAATTTGAGCTATTTGTCTCGTTATTGTGTTGTATTAAAAAAGCGCCTTTTGAAGGATACAGAAGTCCAAAGGAGCGCCGGTACGGTTTACAGATGTACAAATATTTCCACTAGCCGAATATATTCAGCACATATGTTTTTAAACTGATTATAACAAAAGTATTGGAGTAGCTTTGTCATTCAGAACACCAGTACACCGCGACGACTACAAAAATCACAGGCAGCGGTACGTAGGTGTACCGAATCCGTCTGGTAGGAAACCCGATACTTCGGTACACCAGGGCACTGCAATGGCGGGAACATGTCATATCTCTCTTTTTCCAGCTTTTGTAATTTACTTCCTAAGTATGTATACTCTCTAATCTCTTATATCTTGTTTCTGTTAAACCTTACATGCATACTATACTCGTACCTTAATTGTATTCTCGTTACATTAATATAGGCTGGTTGCGCGCGCAGCATACAGCCCGCGCCGTAGGATCTCATTCATACACACATATGCTCTCTTGCACACAGGCTGTTTAAAACAGTATGGAATAATTTGCTCGTTGTGTAATTTCTGTACAGTTCATAGCGTACGTGTACATTGCACAACAAAGGCACGGCACTGTTTTCGCGGTAATTTGTACACGGTCACGCGGAGTAGGAGAGTTGGGTCTTTTTAGAGGTAGGAAATAAATTTTAAGAAAGATTTTTCTGTTAATATGCATTTATATGTTTAATAAATACGTTTAAGTACATTTTCCCCTAATCTAACACCCCCTTCAATAAAGATAAAATAAGAAAAAGAAAACTTTCCAAAAACTTTCCTGCAGTTTAGGTCCGGGGTCTATAATTTAAAAAAGAATATACACATTTGTTGATAGCTCTATATAAGAAATGTTAAGTTTCAAAAAAGTTTTAAAACAAAAGGAAATAGAGAAAAAGAACAAAAAACGGTACTTGGTTGCTAACCCACTGTAACTTTTTTTGATGCAACTTCTTTGTCAAAAAAGAATTTATTAAACGTATTATTACAATGTATTAAACAAAATTATGTCTGTTAGCGAGCGTAGGTTGTTTGGATTATGTTGAGTCCGTGTACTTGATGAATTGTACATATATCAACATAACCTAACAAAATATAACTTGCGTTCGCTAATCTCGTCTAATTAACGTTAAATATGAATATTTACACTATTTTTAACGTTAATCAGACGAGGTTAGCGAGTGAAGCGAGTGTGGTTTATGTTGATATTAAGTCGAGTTCTAAAGTTCAAATCCAAGGCAGTTACTTTTATGTGTATATGAATACTAGATCGTGGATACCGGTGTTCTTTGGTGGTTGGGTTTCAATTAACCACACATCTCAGAAATGGTCGACCTGAGACTGTACAAGACTAAACTTCACTTACATTCATGCATATCATCCTCGGAAGTAATACCTGACGCCCAGAGGCTAAACAGGAAAAAAAGGAGAGTTGTGTCATAGTGGGGGAACAAGGGAAGTAGATGCTACCAATAGACGGTGGGGAAAACCGCCAATCTTTACTAATGGTAAAGATTACCATCGTTACTGTTAAATAAGTATTTATTCTCAGATTATATTGTCTGCTCAGCATTTCCTCCGCTATGGGCGATGATAACGCGAGAAACCTTTTTCACCTCTTCAGAAAGAAGAAAAAACCTCCTCTACCATACATAACTGTTCCCTTAATTCTTTTTTGCTTTTAATAATCATGGCAATGGCATCCGTAAAACGTAACATTAGTTTTTGATAAACAGATTAGTTAATAAAAAACCACGGTAAGATTAAATGGCGTAGTAATAGATGAATGGTCTTAATGAAAACATTAATCCTAAAAATGAAATAAAACTCTGAAGGATCTAACGTTTAGTTTTATTGAAATTACACAGTATAGTTTTTTTTTTTATTTTGGTTGTTATTAACCAATTACAATAAGAAAAGGAAGTTCTCAATTCAACCTTAATGTATTAGGTAGATTTCATCAGAAAACTACTCTTGCAATGGGTACCATGATTCGACTTCCGGAAAAAATTTCGACATATCTTCGCGTTCCACATCCCCCAGACCCCAAAACCACCGTCAGTTCAAAAGTTTATATAAATATATATATTTCACTTTCTTGTGGAATCAATAACTGCCGTAATTTTGAGCCAATCACTTTCAAATTGATACATAAAATATAACGACCAAAACTCTCGGTCGAGTGAGTTAATGGGCGTAATCAGACCATGGGAGTGGAAATGGGAGGGTTTTTTCGAAAAAAAATATATCGCTATAACTCTCTTAATAACTAAAATATCGAATTCGTTTAACGTTCCTAATATTCTTTGGATAAGAGCCAAAAACTTATCAAGTAAAGGTTTTTGATATCATCAACCAATGGCCCAGGGGTGGAAAAAATTGAGTTTCGAAGACAAAAAGCATACCTCCCTTAATAGGCACAGTATCGAATCGGTTTAAAGTGGTCGTTAGTCCTTTAAACATCTTTTGTCTGGAAACAATTTTTATATGACCAATCCTTACGGCAAGGGATGACCAAAATGTTGCTGGAATTGTAAGAAGATGTAGCTTGTCCATACACTAAACAAGCGAAATTTTTTTCACATGCAACCATTGTCGTATTGATTAAATTTGAAGTTTTTCTTAACTTTATGATGGAAATCTTTTTTATCCCCTACTTAGCACCGGTGAATCTACCTCCACCTTCCGGCGGGCCCAATGGGATTTTTTTTTGTGTTCAAAGATTTAGTTATCGCCAAATTTGATTTATTAGATATTCGCTTTTTTTATAGTAATTTCGCCAGAAATTACTATAAAAAATATTTTAAAGAAATATATTATATTCAAAAGAAGCGTTAAATACTACTTTTTTTTGTTAACATTTTATTGCCTTTTTATTTTTTAAAGTAGGTTTAATATTTTTAAACGTTAATTTCACTTGTTAGAAAAAGTAAATTTTATAACTATTGTTAGGAGTAAAAGTTTATTTGAAGGTTTTTTAAAATTATATTTCTGCAAAATTCAATCCGATAAAAAATTTTAATATTAATTATTTTTATGAATATATATAGAATAATAGAATTAATGTTTATTATAATACATATTAAAATTTAAAGACGCTAATGAGTTTTAAAATAAATATTGTTGCTATATTTAATTATATGTATTTTATTTATTCATAAGAATATATTTACATAACATGAAACTCGAGTACAATAGAATTGGAAGTACATTAACTATGTTCCTTTTTGTTGCTGAACTTCCTGTAAAAGTTGTAAGAATAATATTAAAATCATTTAATTGAAATCTATTCTTCTTTTTGTTCTACCTATTTATTATTATTATTATTATTTTTAACTAACCATACTGTAAATAGCTTAATTTTTAAAACAAAAAAAGTTGTCCTATCCGTAGCTACTTATCTTGAATTTCCTTCAAAATTAGCATCGAATACTTTAATTATTTCAACATTGCTAAATACTATCATCGTATATGTAAACCACATACGTAGAGCGACATTTAAGTATTAATCTACTAGAAGTTAGATAATTAAAACGAGGTTTTATTTATTTGCATTTCATCCTTTCTTCAAAAACATAAAGAAATTAATCTTAAAATGCTTTAGATGTTGGGAAAGTATAAAGTTGTTAAATGAAATTGGATTTTAACAGGACGATTTTAATTTAAATAAAATAATATTTACCAGGAGAAATTGAATTTTTAAATTCGGACCCAAAAATTAAAATAAAGTAATATAAAAGTAACTTTATAATCCTTAATTCGGCGCGATTTAAAAATTAAACATTAAATGAATATTATTAATCTTTTTTTATAAATTTTTAGTTGTAGTCGCTCAACGATTAAAGTCATTAGCGACTTATCAGTGTAATGTAACTTTACCGGTAAATGTATAGTCTTGAACAAACTCAGGCTGACCATTTATAAACGTATGGAAAAGTAATCGTAACCGGTAAGAGTTCATCGCCACCATGTTCCGGAGCCCCAAGAGTTTTGATACCATTGCAGGGTTCGTGGCGAGGGTTCTTCAGGAGAAGGATCTGGGGGCTCGGAAATGAGGAACAGCCTTCTGCGGATTTGCCGATCGCACGTGCTTACACGAGTGGGCGGTAGATATGAGGCACGGGGACTCTCGCACTCCCGAGCGAAAAAGACCTAGTCCTGGCGGGGATGCCCCACTCGGGGTGTCCCCGTTAGAGGCATTGGAATAAAGACCGAGTCCCGGCTCCCGCAGTGGGGACCCAGGGACGGCTTTGCCGGGCCTAGTGGATCTACTCTGGGGGTTTGAGGCCGGCGCAAAGTGAGATCCGACCGGCGGGCCGAGACGTGGAAGCTTGTTAGAGTAAAGAACACTCCCCTGGGCTGTATAATACTTAACTGCAGGATCCAGCCCGGGAAGAAGAAAAGAAAAAAAAAATCGTTAAGGGGTAGAAAAAAAATCGTTTTTTAGAATCTCTTCCCAGTTTATTTTTATTTGTTTTATTTTAACTCGCAATGTTTTTCAATTTTCAATTTTTTTTTTCATGTTTGTACTCAAATCTTGCATCCTTAATTTAACATACTTCCTGACTTGCCGATTTATGAAATTTTGCGCAGTTACTAAGGTCGGGTGACAATATAATATTCAACCATTATTTTTGCAAACATTACCCGTACGGGGGTAAATTAAGGGTGCAGGTGTAAAAAATTGCAAAATCTGCAAAACGGCTATGCGGAGTTTTAAATCCAAATTAACCTACAAATTAAACTCATGCAGTGTATAATAATAATTTGATTAACGTATGACTAAAAATAGTATGGATACTTTTAAAAATTTTTGTAATATATTCAATATTTTCTGAGTCATTTGATTATTAACAAAAATAAATATTTATGATTTAAAAAAAAATTGCGTCACAGCTGTTTTGCAAACAACAACGCTCAAATTTACCAGTAAAAACTTTCTTACTCACAAAAAACTTCTCTACGAATGTCTCTCTCTGTTGTTCAAGTTATAAAACCAATATTTCAAAGTTTATCTAATGAAGATTTGTTGAAAAAATGTCTTAATAGACAGACGCAGAACTACAACGAGTCTTTCAATGACATAATTTGGAACCGGTTACTAAAAAAATATTTTTGTGAGAAAGGAAATATTTGCGTTTGGAGTACATGATGCAGTCAACATTTAACAATGAAAACGTTAGCGAGTGTGAAGTTCTGCAGCATCTTGGAATCTATTCCAGTAAAAATTAAAAAAAAAGACTGACGAGGTACGGGCAATCGTGGCGGAAAAAACAGTTTAAGAAATGCAAAAAAAAAGTCAAGATAGACAAGCAGAAATCAAAAGCTAAAGCTATAAGATCAGGAAGCTAACATTGATGACCCAAATTATGAAGTTGGGCAATTTTAAAACAGGTAACTTAAAAAAAATTGTTTATGTAATTTTTATAACCCGTTTTCCAAAAATCATATTTTTCTATATGTATAAACCATTATCTTAGGAACCACTGAAGATAACAACTTGAATTTTTTGTCATTATTCTATATGTATATATCTTCCAATACTGCTAAATTGTGAAGATATGTATACAATTATCCATTTAAAAAAAATAACAAATCCTAAAAAAATTATTATTATTAATTAATATTTCATTAGTAGAGTGGTTTATAGTTATAATTCTAGATGCATCTAATCTACTTAGAATATCAAATACCTAGAAAATATTTGAAGCCTGTAGCATTAATAGTTCCAGAGATAATGGGTCTTCAGTATACCAATTAACATGGCAAAGGAAAGGCGGTTACGAGTGCCCTTGTAACCCAACTACAAAGAACACCGGTATCCATGATCTAGTATTCAAATCCATACAAACACAACAACAGACTTTATTAGGATTTGAACCTGAGATCTCTCGACTTCGAAATCAGCTGATTTACGACAACAAATTATTATTAGTTTATGCATTTAGATCGTTTTTTGAAATCGGTTTCATTTTTATTCGTTAATAATTATTTTTAAAAAAAACGTAACCGACATGAAGACCATGTAATTTGATGCGCGTATATAGAATTATAAAATTCCCACTGTCCCTACCGATGCTGTATATTAAACGTATTGTACATTCGGTCTGAAAGGTTTAAGACTAGATATATCGATCTTTGGATCTTTGATAATTTCAGTAACAGTGCTACATATTTTGTGCAGAAACTCACATTACCTGCTCTAAAGAAGACCGTATAACATCATCTAACGTGACGTATATATATATATATATGTATATATACACGAGGGTTAATTTTTTTAAATAAAAACCCGCGTAAAAATCGGATGAACCTTTGCGCATATGTGTTGCACAGCGTCCCTAGTATGGCCTTCAATCACGCCGCGTCACTTCGTTTAGTTCTGAACACGTAGCTAGTACGTAAACATGTCTACAACAATAGCATCTCCCGCCAAGTGTGAATTGCATACGGTAATTCGATTTCTTCAGGCTGAGGGGTGTAATGCATCTGAAATTCATCGACGAATAAGTAATGTGTACGGCGAAACTTCAATGAGTGACAGCAAAGTGCGACAATGGTGCAGGAACTTTAAACAGGACGTGCAGATGTTCATGATACAGGTGGTCAGGGAAGAAAGCGAGTGTCAACCGATGATCTCGTTGAACGACTGGATGAGGCAATTCGAGAAAATCGTCGGTACAATTTCTGTATTGAGTGATTAGTTTCCTGAAATTTCAAGGTCTGCTCTCTACACCATTGTGAGTGATAGACGTCAGTACCGCAAACTGTGTGTGAGATGCTGTCCGACCATCACAAAACAATGAGAATGGACGCCTCCCTAACGTTTCTTCAGCGCTACCACAATGAAGGAGATTTTTTGAATAAAATTGTCACAGGGGACGTGACATGGGTCCATTTCGAAACTGAAGAAACAAAAGAACAATCCAAACAGTGGATGCATTCTCATTCTCCCAGTAAACCAAAGACGTTCAAGCGAACCTTCTCCAACAGAAAGTGTATGGCTACTCTGTTCTGGGACCAGAATAGAGTTCTCTTGGTGGAATTCATGGAACATGGCACGACCATCACTGCAGCCTCACACTGCGTGACTCTTCAACGTCTACGAAGGGCAATTCAGAATAAGCGAAGAGGTGATGTTGTCATCAGGCACTGTCTTTCTCCATGTCAATGCTGGGCCGCACACTGCAGCTGTAACAAAGAAGCTCCTGCAGCGTTTTTGTTGGGAAGTGTTTGATCATCACCATACAGCCCGGACTTGGCTCCATCCGATCTTTACCTCTTTACTCACATGAAACGCTGGCTAGGAGGACAACATTTTGGCATAGACATCGAGCTGCAGACCAGTGTAGAAACGCGGCTGAAAACACAGGCGGCTCCATTCTATGACGAGGGTATGGAAAGTTGGTACCACGCTACGGCAAATGTCTAAATCGGAGTGGCGACTACGTAGAGAAATAGCGTAACTACGTAAGTACTTGTTACAAATAACATTTTTTTTATTTTCACTGTGGTTTTAATTTCGTGACCGATCGGACCTTGAAAAAAAATAACCCTGGTATATAGAATATCAGGATTTCCTCTGTCCCTACCTTCCCGCCGGACGGCGAAAAACTTTTTTTTGTCAATTTTTAGTCGGTGTTTTGTGTCTAAAAAACTTTTCAACATCATAGTATCACCGCGAAAAACAGTTGCGTCGATTGCAACAAGATTTATTTCAATCGGATTAACAGAAAAATTGTTATGCACGAACAAACATAAAAAATATGTACGGGTTGAATACGTAACCTCCTATTTTGAAATCGGTCAAAAAATTAATTTTATTCTAAAATTAAAATAAAATTGTAAGATGTTAGATTACTCGTCGATACAAAAAACCTTCGGGAAAAATACGCGGAGAATATAATTAAAATATATATATTTATACACACACAAATTATAGAAGTTAATTAACTGCCACTGTTTATGAGAAGGCTATCTTGGTTGCGAAAATATGTATTATTTTTACCTTAATTTTCCCAATTAATTATTTTTAGGAAGTTTTATTTGGGAATATTTTTAATAAGAGTATGTATGTCAGAAGCTATATCCTTGATGATTTTAAGTAATCTGTTATGAGAAAAATCGTTATTTAAATCCTTGAATAAATAGAATCCCATGCCAAGTTTACTGTAGAAAATAATAAATGAAATGGTTACTCTTTGCCATTTTTACATAGCGTAATATAACATCCGATAAAAGCACGACAAATCCGATGAAATATAAGTTGTATTAAACTCTACGAGTGATGTACCTTCAGTTTATTCACCATAAGGACTAGGATGTATAATAAATATTACTCTGATCGAAAGCAATTCTGATTAGTTCCACATGTATATGATATGTTTTACAATCATGAGCATCATAAGAATAGATAGTTTAATGCCATAAATCTGCCTATCTCTGTGGCGGAGTAATAGCACCTCGACCTTTCATCCGGGGGTCCCGGATTCAAATCCCTGTCAGACATCGGAAATTTCATACGCTACAAAATTCCATTTTTATATTCCCACGTACAAGCTTATAAGCTTGTAAAGGGAAATAAGCTTTGCTTATAGCAAAGCTATAATCAAAATTTGTTACCTGGCTTTGCTTATAGCAAAGTTGAAGTGAATTAAGTTATAAAAAAAAAATTAATGTAGCTTTTTTAGAGGAAATAATTGATTTTATTTACTTTTTCGTGTATTCAGTAGATAAATAAAATCTGAATTTTATCATTCTGCAAACATTGATTAAATAAATCAAGAGAATTAAAGTAAAAAAAATAAAGTATCTTAGAATTATCTAAGAAAAAATGTAATCTTTTGTTAAATTTACTATTTAAATTATCCTTAAAAAAATTACAAGAGGATTATCACCAGAACTTCCTATGAAAATTAAAAAAATATTCTTCGAAATCTGAGCATCTGTTAATGAATAAGGCAAAGATAATAAAACAGTTTAAAAAAATGCTATATGAATTGTAAACCTTCTCCTTTGTTTTGAAATCGATTCAAAAAATTTCCCATTTGTAATTAATAAAATAACAAAGCTATTAATAATTTTTATCAAACTGTTTTGATTACATCAGTAGAGAAATTTTTTATAAATTTTCATTAAATTAAATTTTTTTTTCAAAATTTTCAGAAAATTAAGGTCGTTTACTTATGCCTGGAACAATTTAAAAAAGAATACGAGTGATATTAAAGTTTTATATGTCGACCACTAATATTAGTTATTCTTTAAAAAAAAAAATTCAGATATACAGGTCAAATTGATAACCTCTTATCTCAATTACGGAGGTGTATCTTATGACTTTTTGAATATGACATTTTGAATATTATTTTTTAATATTTGAATTACAGTGACGGAAAGAGCTTTTTTAATTAATTTTTTTTTTTTAATTTTATTAGAATTTTTGATATTAGTTTGCAGCTAAATTTTCTGATTTTTCTTTTACTTCACCGATCGAATCAAATTACTATTTTAATTGATCTTAAATCATTAATAAATTAATTAAATCAGTGCATTTCGTCTGCTTGTTTGTGATATAATTATGACCATTTTTAGATTTTTATATAATTTTGTAATAAGTTTCATCGTTATTTGGTAAAACAACCTATTTATAAAATATACGTTTCAAAATTATAACTGCTAATTTTACTTAAATAAGTAGTTTCCATCGCAAAGCCACCAACATGTGTTCTTTATTCCAGTTATGACGTCATTCAGTATTTCCAGTCTGTTTCTCAGGAGTACGCTTTACTCTTTTTATTTTAATCCATCTTTAAACCTAACGTTTTGCGTCAGACCGTTCCTCTACCACTAAACAGCATTATGCTCTTCTCAATAGCTTATTAAATAGACCTTCTCCTTAAATGGGACGCGCACATTAACAATATGTGCAAAAGAATTAAAACACTTAATCCTTAATTTCCACCAAATTAGTAAACTAAAAAATAACAGTATCGCTAGACACGCATATTTTGCGAATGCCCAATCAATATTGCAGAATGGATTACATTCACGGGGTGGAGCAAGAAACGTGTACTTAAATAAAGCGTATGTGCTTCAAAAACACTTAATAAAAGCAGCCTTAAATAGGCTCACCCTACAGCTGACCTATTCCGGGAATTTGACGTATTAACAATGAGATAGCTCTACGTTCCGAGCATTGTTTTATAATATATTAACAAAAATATATACTTCTTTAAAACTAGTGATTCATCATATCGATTTGGAAGTCGAGAGTTCCAGCGTTCGAGTCCTAGTAAAGTCAGTTATTTTACACGGATTTGAATACTAGATCGTGGATGCCGGTGTTCTTTGGTGGTTCTTTCTTTCTTTTTCCTGTTTAGCCCCGTTAACTACCGTTCAGGTAATACTTCAGAGGATGAATGAGGATGATATGTATGAATGTAGATGAAGTGTAGTCTTGTACATTCTCAGTTCGACCATTCCTGAGATGTGTGGTTAATTGAAACCCAACCACCAAAGAACACCGGTATTCACGATCTAGTATTCAAATCCGTGTAAAAATAACTGACATTAATGTTTTGATGAAACGTTTGCTGGTAAATGGATAGGACGTGGAGGGTCGGTTAATTGGCCACCGAGATCCCCAGACCTCACTCCGTTGGATTAATGTTTGTGGGGATGGTTGAAAAACGAGGTTTACAAGCAAAAAGTAGACACACGCGATGAACTGATCGCTCGCATTCTCAACGCTGCAGCTATAATTAAGGAACGCAAAGATACCGTTAGACTGGCAACACAAAATCTACTACAACGCGTTGAAATGTGCATTGAACACAACGGTGGCATTTTTGAAAGTTATTAAACCACATGAAATACTACTTAAGCAGCATTTTATCATTATCATAAAAAAAACAGGATTCTTTCTTCCTCCAGTTATTTCTTACTGTACAGAACGAAAAAGATTTTTAAATCTGTTTTGTTGTTAATAAAAGTCGATATGTATAAAATTTTATTTGTTTTCTGTTGACATTATTTACATCAATCTTCTTATAATTAAATTCTCTACAATTTATGTTTAAAAAATGTATGATTTATTGCCAATTTAACAACGTTATTGTACGTTAAACGTAAAAAATGTGTTTTTTGACCCTATTTTTGGCGTTTTACATGGGATATCTTAGAAACTAAGAGAGATACATTTCTGGGACCTATTTTATTCGATTTTCCAGCTCAAAAACCATAAGAAAAAATTGAATTTGCCTCTTAATTGACCTTCCCTGAATTTCAGAAAGCCTTAATTTACCCGGAGGAACTGAAACTCGGGCGAAATCTTTCAACCTGTATAACTCGCTAACGAAGCGTTTTCGGACCTATGTTTATATGAACTTTTTTCTTATTTTTAGCCTCTAGAATGAGTTGCCAGAGTATTGGCTTATCCTCCTGAATCACTCTGTATTTAAAAAAAAGTAGTTTTAATTTTTATACTCCTTTTAAAAATATTATACAAAGTGGTTCATACCTGCGCACAGGTTATTTTTTGCAGGTATTATGTTTCCTAATTATATATTGAAATTCTTTTTTGTCATATTTTGTAAAAGCGAAATTAAAGTTTATTCATTCATCCATTCAAATACCTAAAGTTAAAACGCTTTCGATAAGCTTAATTTTTGTAGTTTTCCTCTCGTACAAGTTATTTATAACAGATTGAAAAACAAAAATAACCAAAGATTGGGAGATACTGAAGGTACTTCATCGACAGTCATCAATAAATAATTTCTGGAGCTTCCTGGAAACAAGTAATACAGTGATAATACAGTTATCAGCTTGTCTTGATACGGCTTAAACCTTCAAAAATTACTTTCTATAACTCCGTTTTGTGCTTTACTATAGTTTTCACTTTATAAATTTAGGCCGACTAATGTTCACGAACTACTACTACTACTACTAATAATACATATATTTTTCTCAAATAACAATTATTACGTCTCGATATACTAACATATAATCAATCTATTATTTAAAGAAAGTAATAATACCGTAAATGAATGTAAATATTATAAATACAATCTCCATTTGGAGCAGTCCTTGAAAAAAAAATATCTAGCCACACTAATTTTAATCATTTAATAAAAAATTTTTAATCTGCAATTAATTAATATATTTCATATAGTTAAGAAAACTTTTTTTTTTGGGTTTTTGGGCTAATCGTTTTCCTTTCTCTTATCAAGGATATTTAGAAATATTAAAACCTTCTTAGTGACCTCTTAAAAAAAGTAAAAGGTAAAATATTCCTGTATAACAATAACTTACTAGTTATTATACCTGTTTATAACCTTAATAAAAAAAAAAAAAAGAATAATTTTATAGATTTTTTTTGCTTGACTATAATTTATATTTTGTTAGTATCTTTTTAATTCACATTTCTTTTACGTAAAAATTTAATTATAATCTCAAAAAAATGCAGAACTCAATGAATTCAAATCATTATGTTTTGTAGGATGATTAAAATATAATTTTTAATTTCCTAACGTAAAAGGTTCATAAATAATTTTAATTGTGTTTACGGAGAGATTTGATCACATATTGCTGGAAATTTCCATTCTTCTGGTGACGAGACAATTCAGACAACTGTTGTGGTTTTTTTTTTCTTGGTAGCCTCCGGGAATCACCGTCAGTATGACTTCAGAGGATGATATATATATAAGTGTAAGTGAAGTGTATGTAGTCTTGCGCAGTCTCAGGTCGACCGTTTCTGAGATATGTGGTTAATTGAAACCCAACCACCAAAGGACACCGGTATCCACGATTTAGTATTTAAATCCGTATAAAAGTACCTACATTTACTAGGATTTGAACGTTTCAACTCTCGACTTTGAAATCAGCTGATTTGCGAAGACGCGTTCACCACTAGACCAACCCGGTGGGTTACAACCATTGTTTTGTATACAAACGAATGCACGCATTAATTTCTTAGTTTCCGTTGTTAAGGAATATTAATCTACGTACTTTCTTTAAGAGGAATGATGTTCATTTTACAGCCTATCTCTGTGGGGAGTTTTGTTTGTTAATAAAATATGACGTTTGTAGATGAATATATATAGAACTTTTGGTGGGATACTGATATGTTACAGTACATTCAACACAATGAACAAATCGATGTTAAATCACTTTACTCTTAATTTCTTTTTATTTATTAATTTTTTTTTATCAACTTGACAGAATAGTTATTTCTGGTAATGACTATTATTGTTTTTCTTGAGTTTTATTGTATTTTCTTACAACCATAACGTACTTTACATATACAATGCGAGATAATCTTTTCAGCATGTCTGTCTAAGAGGTTTTGTGAGTATACAAGCATATTACCTCACCATCTCTCTTGATATATTATATAGTTATTCAACTATTTTTTTTTTTTAAGAAATATCTCAATTGCTTTAAAATCCTTCAATTTCTTTTATTTTTGAATAGCTCTTTAAGTCGTCAGAATTCAAATCACACAAAATTACAAAAACCAAATACTAACTGTAGAAAGATTTTTTACTCAAATATAAGTAAGGAGTATGTTTAAACTATATTAATAAATTTTTTTTTTTAATTTAAAATCTGCACAACCAAATGTTACAAAAAAAACGAAAACAATCTTTAGTTGAAACGTAACACCTTTTGGTTATGTTATCTTTAATAAAAAATTTAAGAAGGATAAATTCTTCTACACTTTTTAGTACTAAATTAGTTAAGTATTTTAAATTAAAATGAAGTTTTTAAACAAGGAATTAATTACTCCATCATTAAATTAAGACTATCTCTAAAAAATATCCCCGTCTGAAATATTATATTATTTCTCGGGGCTCTTATAAAAAGTTAGAACAGGTTTTTTAAAACGCAGGTCGGACCATCAAGCTGTTTGACGTCAGTAATGAATCACGTACTCTTTATTTAGTAAATTCAAAACTTTAACTTATCTATGATTTTATTTTATGAATTTAATTTAATTTATAATAATAAATATTTTATTTTTATTTCTGTAGAGAAAGAATCAATAAAGATATTGCGATGTAATTTTTCAGATTTCATCACTAAAGGGGGTTTTAGAGAATTGAATGACTAAGATAGGGATTTCAGTAAAAAGAAACGTTAGAATTCATTTTGTTATTTAATTTACAAGTACCGAAAATTCTATACGTTTATATAGCAACGGCTACGGAAAAGATACCGTATAAATTAATAAAATACCCGCAATTCGCAGTGATTTTTTTTATTATTTTAAATCTAATTTCCAATCAGTATTCATTCTTATTTCATAATTATTTATCTTACTCAAACCAAATATCATAAAAAGTATACTTTTTTCTAGGTTATGGTTTACTTCTATATCTTAGGCCTGTGTTTCATCATTCTCTCAAAAAAAAAAAAAAAAACTGAAAGATTTTCTCTAAATTTGAATGTGTTTTAATCATTGACCCGTAAATGCCTTCTAAATTTAAACTAACTTCTGTTTAAAGGGTCGACTATTTTTTTTTAAACCATTTTAGGAGTTAAAAATTTCAAAAACTTTCTTACCCAAACTTAAAAGAAACCGTTTCAAAAAAATTTATTCTCAGAAAATCAATTTGTTTTGGAGCAAAATACGATTGAGTTACGTATAGATATTTACATCAATAACGCCGTGGAAAATATTCTATCTTAATACAGTTTTCGTCGGGAATATTGGTAAAATTTAAATTATATTTTATTAAGATGATAAAATCTTCGGGGTGGAGCTTTAGCGATTTCACTTTTCATCTGTAAGTGTTTCAGGTTTGAATTCTAACCCACCAGGTTTGGACTACTGGTGAACGCATCTTCCCAAATCAGCTGATTTGGAAGTCGAGAGTTCCAGCGTTCAAGTCCTAATAAAGTCAGTTATTTTTACACGGATTTGAATACTAGATCGTGGATACCGGTGTTCTTTGGTGGTTGGGTTTCAATTAACTACATATCTCAGGAATGGTCGAACTTGAGACTGTACTGTACAAGACTACACTCATTACATATCATCCTCTGAAGTATTATCTGAACAGTAATTACCGGAGGCTAAGCAGAAAAAAGGTTTGAATTCTAGTCAAGCTTGGTATTTTTCACGCGCTTAGTACTTCCGTATTGAATTATTTCTAGTTACGATGGAAGTCTAGCCGTAAACATCTTTTTTGCTCCTCATATAAAACCAATGGGAAACGAATGTAAGGGAAAACCGTGTAAATTAGAAAGACTTAATTTTTATTTTATAGGTAACTAGCTAGTTATCCAGGTATTTATTTATCTCAATCTTCCATTAGACAGCAAAGGAATCAAATTTATCTATAGCGTAAAATCAAAGTAATTTCATTTATAGGATTTTAATAGTATAAGTTCAGTATATAAATTATAAAGTAAATTTCAGTAAAAAAATTCAGTATAGTATTAATACAAAACTTGGATTATAAACAACAATTGTTGGTTTCCCCTCTAAGGAGCAAGAATAAATAAATTTTTGGGTGAACCCATCCTTGAACAAACAAGGTAAAGCTGTTCGTGGGAGAAACATGGGGATCTAAAATTCATTTCGCAGTAATAAATAGACTGCTCCTGTGACTTGTTGATCGTAATCGAGAACACAAACTTTACTGGAAATTGCAATGTTTTAAAGTTAAACGGAAATCCGTCGGAATGATGGTATCCCTGGGATAAAAAATGTACAATCAACTAAAAAGAGCGAATGAAACTGTTACATTGACTGAAAGATGATAAAGTAAAAGACGTGTCGAGTTAACTTCCCTTAAATCCGACCACCTAAGATTTAGTTGGGTGCTGGAATTTTCTCGAACATCACGAGTCCAAGAAAAGGGCATAATGATTTCTAATAATTTCCAGAAGGTTCTACAGATTCGTTCTACTCGAGTAAACTTGGATTTAAATGTCATCGGGACTGTCACCAATCAGCTAACGATTCTAAAAACTTTGGATTCCACCCTAATATCGGTCGTTTACGATTATTTTTACTTATCACCCCTTCTATCCCGTAGAAATGCTAGCTTTTTTTTTTGTCTTCAGTCATTTGACTGGTTTGATGCAGCTCTCCAAGATTCCCTATCTAGTGCTAGTCGTTTCATTTCAGTATACCCTCTAGATCCTACATCCCCAAAAATTTGTTTTACATACTCCAAACGTGGCCTGCCTACACAATTTTTCCCTTCTACCTGTCCTTCCAATATTAAAGCGACTATTCCAGGATGCCTTAGTATGTGGCCTATAAGTCTGTCTCTTCTTTTAACTATATTTTTCCAAATGCTTCTTTCTTCATCTATTTGCCGCAATACCTCTTCATTTGTCACTTTATCCACCCATCTGATTTTTAACATTCTCCTATAGCACCACATTTCAAAAGATTCTAATCTTTTCTTCTCAGATACTCCGATCGTCCAAGTTTCACTTCCATATAAAGCGACACTCCAAACATATACTTTCAAAAATCTTTTCCTGAGATTTAAATTAATTTTTGATGTAAACAAATTATATTTCTTACTGAAGGCTCGTTTAGCTTGTGCTATTCGGCATTTTATATCGCTCCTGCTTCGTCCATCTTTAGTAATTTTACTTCCCAAATAACAAAATTCTTCTACCTCCATAATCTTTTCTCCTCCTATTTTCACATTCAGTGGTCCATCTTTGTTATTTCTACTACATTTCATTACTTTTGTTTTGTTCTTGTTTATTTTCATGCGATAGTTCTTGCGTAGGACTTCATCTATGCCGTTCATTGTTTCTTCTAAATCCTTTTTACTCTCGGCTAGAATTACTATATCATCAGCAAATCGTAGCATCTTTATCTTTTCACCTTGTACTGTTACTCCGAATCTAAATTGTTCTTTAACATCATTAACTGCTAAATGCTAGCAACCCAGTAATAATTTTTTCCAGATAATAAGTCATATGTTTACCAAATTTGTTTGAAATTGCTCCAGGCGTTCTAGAGTTATGCTGGAGCATACACAAACACACATACATCTTTTTATACACAGTATGAAGATTTATAAAAAATATTTTTATACAAAGGTATACGTACAGATATATATTTTTTTCCTCAGACTTTTTTTATTATTTTTTTCTTTCTAATTTATTGTGTTTTTATAAAACAAAAAAAACAAAATTTTCATATAAATTTCAATACTGTTTATGTTGTCTATAAAATTGGTTGGCGTATGTTTAAAGTAATCGATTCAGAAGTAGTTCGATATAACCATACGAAGACTTGAAAAATTCGTCTTGTTTCCTTTCAAGGGCATCTTCTCCTTATTGTCAACTTTTATTTAATGTATATGTCTTTAATTTTATCTTCAAATGAAAAAAAGATAAAACCCAAAAAACGGGTTTTCGTTCTTAAATATTCTTATACATCTATGTATGTATATGTTACAGGATTAATGGAACGCAAACTCCATTATTTTTCACTCTCAACTTAATAGGTTGAAAAAGAAATACAAGCTGAAACAAGGCTAGTTTTCCTAGGTAACTTTTTCTCTTCTATATTTAAATTGGATCGTTTTTATTATATTTTAAAAAAGATGTCTGAATTGAAAAAAAAAAAAAAACAATTTTAAGAACAAAAATTCTTTATTAAATTATTTCACGTTTTTTTCTGTTTATCTGAAACAAATCTTTTGTTATAAGAATGCAAATAGTCATTAGCTAAGTAATAATTTATATCTTTGCATAAAATAATATCTGATAATTTCAAATTCTTTTCTAACTATACATTAAGAAAAAGCACGTATTGATCTTGGAAGTAGTTACACCCCATATTTTGAAAGCAAGTTTTTCGGATATATCAGGTTCTAGATTCGAATCTCGATCAGCCTTTGAATTTTTTTATATGTTAAAAAATTATTTCTTTCTCATCTTTATCATATAAAAAAATGTTGCAACTCTTTACTTAAAAGAGTAATGTATTATGTTAGTTGTAAATATCATATTAAAGAAGATATTGCGTAGCGGTGTGATAACGATGTGGGAAGGAACTTATATTTTTCCTGCCAATCAGATTTCTTCCTTTTAAGTTCAACCTGTTACTCGATTGGCCAGCTAACTGGACAAGGGATATAAACAATTTGCTTATAAACAATAACAATTTGCGGTCAAATTTGCTTATAGCATAAATAACAATAAAAATACTCGTATAATAAAATTTATTTTTATATAATTATATAATATACTTTTACTGAGCTCAATAAAAGTATAAAAAAAAAGTATAAATAAAATATAAGTTTAACAATGTTAAATCAGAATAAAACTTAATATTTTAATATTTAATAAATTTGTGATTGAAATTAATTGATAATTAGCTCGGAACTTTAGACAATATAAAAGTAATCAACTGCAGTATCTTATATCAGTCACTAATATGTTAGAATTATTTAGAAACCATTGGTTGTATGAAATATTTTTTATAAAAAAAAAAATTAATAAAAAAATAATTATTATAAAAGATAAACCATCAATCGTTATTTATTTTTTGCGCCCGTACTTGCAAAAGAACGCAAGTGTTTTGGAAGATATTTTATTTTCCAACTTATTGTAGAACTTGGACATTTGTCTTTTTCTGTTGGGTCTATCTAATGTTAGATAACGGTTATAAATTAAGTTAATTTTGTTTTTGAAATGTATGGCGTTTGGAATTCCTTTACTGTATCATGAACTTTTAAAATTACTGGTGTTATTCCTGGGAAGAATCTGCAGTTATGCGTCCATCTCCCGGCGCGATTCCCGTTCAGTCCGCCTTTTGAAGGTCTTTTGGTGATAGTGCTTTTCGATCTTTTTTTTTCAGTTTAGCCTCCGGAACCATCGTAAGTTATTACTTCTGAGGATTAATGAGGATGATATGTATGAATGTAAATGAAGTATAGTCTTATACAGTCTGAGGTTAACCATTCCTAAGATGTGTGGTTAATTAAAATCCAACCACCAAAGAACACCGGTATCCACGACCTAGTATCCAAATCAACAAAAAAGTAACTGCCTTTACAAGGATATTTTAACCTTAGAACTCTCGACTTCGAAATCGGCTGATTTGCGATGACGAGTTCATCACTAGACCAACCTGGTGTGTTAGTGTCTTTCTGTCTAGCGGGATTGCGTCTAGTAGAGTCCTAGATTTGGGGCGGATGTTTAATGTACTAATTTCGCGAAGAGTTGTATACGGTAGCCGGAGTCATTTATCTATTTCTTAATTAGAGATAGGTGAAGGAAATGGAGTCTAGGTTTAGGCGATTCTTCTTCTTCCGTTGTTCTAGGGGTCGTAAGCTTTCTTCTGGATGGGGCATTTGATTTATGGCATTAAAATAACTGAAAAGTCCTAGTAAAGTCAGTTATTTTTACACGGATTTGAATACTAGATGGTGGATCCGGTGTTCTTTGGTATTTGGGTTTCAATTAATCACACATCTCAGGATTGGTTGAATTGAGACTGTACAAGACTACACTTCATTTACACTCATACATATCATCCTCATTCATCCTCCCAAGTATTATCTGAAAGGTAATTACCGGAGGCTAAACAGGAAAAAGAAAGGGGCATTTAACTTATACCGCGGTTCTCAATAAGTCAATCATCCTTTTTTTATCCATTCACAATTCTTTCTTTCTCATTTTCGATCATTTGGGGGTAAGTTTAACTAACCATTTCTTGGTTTATACTGAAGATTTCAGGACCTTTGGGGTCAGTAGTTTCTTATGGATCAGAGAAGCGAAGATATGTGTATGGTTCGAGCTGGGGTACTCGTATTCTTTGGGGGTTACAGAATAAATCTGTTGACTGAAGCGCTTATCGGGTAACGTCGAGTCTTCCTAAACTCTTCTGAAAATAAAAATTGTGTCTGTAATTGAGAACAGATTGAAAATTTCAATAAAGTTTTCGTTAAATAACAAAAATGTAGTTTTAAAGTTATTCTTACGTATGTATTATTTTTATTCTTCAGGGGACTAAGAAAAAAATTAAACTTCTGATATCAATGATGTAAAATAATTACCATTAAACTTACACTGGTAATTATCTGATTAATTTAGAAAAAGATTTCACTGATATGTAACTAATCGATCGACATTATCAGAATGAGTTGTAATGTGATTATAATAAACGATTAATGAAGGCCAAATCTAGTACAGGCAGATATAGAGATAAACCGCTAACCTTAAGATTAAATCGTTTCCTCAGAAATACAGTTAAAATATACTTTTAATCTTAAGATCATACTAAATTTTTTTAATTAGCTAATGAGATAACTAATAAAAAAATTCTAAAGTGATAGTTTTATTATTAAAAAATGTATAAAAAATTTAATACATATACAGTTTAAACATTTAGAAATTTATCCCCACTCTCTTTGATAAAAATTTAAAACGATAATTATTTCCACTCTGATACCGTCTCATTTAATAAAAAATAATGTAAAAGTTCAAGTTGATTGTTTATTAAGGTAAAATATTATCAGAATTCATCTTTTTAAAAATGTAATCTATTATCTCTCACCATTATATCTGAAAGCCCTTTATTATCAGTGTAATAAAATCTAATTAAAAAAATAATAATTTCTACATATTCAAATAGTAAAAAAAATTATAATCAAGTTTTAGAATAGGGTTGATTTAATTAACTCTTTAAAAAAGATTTTTGATTGAATTATTTCAAATAATATTTATATGTTAATTTTTTCATAAAAAATAAAAACTCCAAATGAATACCTATCCAGAATACTATGAAATTTACTTTCAGGATGGATTGGGTTTCATCATGAATTTAATTTCAGGTTAGGGCAGTTTGTACCATTCCAAATGTTTAGCATATGCTTATATACAGAACTTTGTGTTTTCAACTCGGAGACTTCAAAAATTTTAAAATAAACCCGTTTTGGTGATTTGATTGATAGCAATACCTTTTTTTTAACCAGGGAAGACCCACATTAGAATTCTATTCAGATTTGGCGTATTTAATTGGTTAACAAATAATTAAACCGTTTTACAAGGCATACGATTTTAATTTATATGGAAACTTATATGCATAAAGAGTAAGAGGGTTTTTGTTTGTTCAGGATATACAAAAAAACTACTCGATCAATCCCAAACAAATTTTTATCTTGACATAACTGAGAAGGTTTTTAGATTTATTTTATCTCAAAAAAATATAGTAGTGGAGATTCCCCGGTTGAAGCACAAACTTTAATGAATTAAATTAATGAACTGTGAACCTCTATCACTGTGTGAGTTGGATTTGAACTGAATGAATGAGTTTGATTCGAATCAATCGAATGAATAATATTACAAAAATAACAGAATTAAATTTACTTTAAATATATTAATATTAATAAATTTAAAAGAGTTCCGTTTAACAATAATGGGCTTCCTGTGGGGACTGCGTGTGAGGCTGGAGTGAGAAGCTATGCTAGCTTCGTGGGAGGCTAGACCGATCACCACCATCAACCGGTAACAAACGGCATGCCCCTAGAATGGTGTTTTGGGAGGTGCTATGGGGTGCTCTTGTATCTCTGCAAACAATCGTCTGATTTTCAAAATTCAAACGGGGTATTTTTTAGTTGGTTGAAGGCTAACTTTTGCATTCATCAGGTACACTCTCGATCTAACTTATCACGATTATTCGGAAATGTATAAAAACGTACAGTGCTGGAGTCCAGGGGGTAAAGTCTCTGGGTAGTTGGGAATGGTGACCGAAGCAAGCTTTGCATATATTCATGGCGCCGGTTCCCCTGGCAAATTGGGAAAAGCGAGCTCTGTGGCCATGGGATAGGCCCCTCGGCCTCGGGAAGCCCCGAGGATTCGCCTGGGCTGACCTAAGCCTCTCGGGGCTTAGGTTCTGGCTAGACGAGTCGGATAGTTAAGTATAAAAAAGTAAAATATTATTTTTTAATATAATTAACTGTTTATTCTCTATTCCTTAATGTGTTCATTATAATCTGTTCAACTTTAATAATAAGCAACCCTTTAGCTTAATGAGATGAGGGTGATATGTAAATGAAGTGTAGTCTTGTATAGCCTTATATCATTCCTGAGATGTGTGGTTAATTGAACCCCAACCACCAAAGTACATCGGTATCCACTGACTAGTATCCGTATAAAGGTAACTTATCTTTATCAGGATTTGAACCTCAGAACATTCGACTTCGATTAACGACATCGATTTTACCACTACACAAACCGGATGTATATTCGTAAAAATTATATCTGAGAAGAAGAGTTTGGTTGTTTATTATAAAATCAATTTTAAAACTTTTAAAAACATTAGCATTGCCTAGTCTTATTTATGAGAGTGAAACCTGGGCGATGACAAAGAAAGAAAAACAACATGTTCAGCTGGAATGAAATTTTTAAGGAGAATGAAAGGAGTGACTAGGTTGGACAGATACAGGAATGATAGAATTAGGGAAAAATTCCGAGTGTTGGCGGCCAGTGAAATAATTAAAAAGCACAGAGATAATTGGATGTCAATAAAATGGAAGAAATTAGGTTACCTAAACATTGCATTGAACTAAATTCCAAGAGGAAAACGAAAGATTGGAAGACCGAGGTTAAGATGGACGGAATATAACTTAATCCTTGGAAGCACGATGACGATGACGATATGACCTTTACATAAAAAGAATAATAGTCATTCAGATATTTTCACGTTTGTAATAAATTAATTTCATTCATAATTTATCTGGTATCAGTGCTGTTTAGTTACTCTATTGTTAAACTGTTACTTTTTAATAAAATATAGACTAATAGCGTAACACCATATCGTAATTTTTATAATCTTGTATTAGTTTTTATAAAAAAGAAAAAAAAATTGTAATATGTAGTTTATATTTTAATAAACCAAAAAGGTCAAGTGTAACAAAAGAAATAACAGATGTACTCATATATTATATAATAATATTATACAGTTGTTATTGTTTTTGGTGTAATCGGTTATATTTTTAAAAATTTATCTATCATTTATTTAGTAATAAAATAAGGACATTGACCTTTTTATTTTTCCGGTGCGTTTCAAAATAATAGTTACAAATATTTATTATTATTTATCTAATTATTTTATTAATTTTACTTAATTATTACATTTAATTTCATAATAAAGAACTTCTTTTTTTTATCTATTTATTAATGTATAAACAAAACAAATAAACGGATGCACGGTAAACTAATTTGTAAAAGAATGTTGTGATAAAAAATCTGACATAAATAAAATATAATTTATACTCTCATAATAATTTATAGCTTTTTTAAATGTTGTATATCCAAATAAAGATAAAAAATCGATATTAGTGCCTTTTAACTACATTATAATTTGAAGTTAATCAGTTATTTTAAATAAATTGTCATTTATTTCAAGTTTACTTCTAGATTTACCGGTATAAGTTGCGAAAACATGATGACAGTCAATGTTCTTAGTCGATCTACATACCACACCCAGTGTGAGCTAAATTATATTCTCGTATGTTCGCGGTTAATGCTTAAAAGACAGTTAGATTATAAAAATCATAATAGTCCAATTTATTAAAAATGTTATAATGACCGGTAATATTAATACCTAACATTGCATTAACAACAGGATAACACTAAAAAGTCTAAAATTTTACAATTCAATTTCAGCAATTATTACTTTTACTGTGTACAATAGAACTAACCTACACTTTATGAATGAATATACTGGTAATACTATACTTTCACTACTGTTTACCAATAATTCACCGAACAACTTCCTGCATTCACCCACTCACCACAATGGAATGCTCGTGACGTACCCGTCACTCGTTGTTACCACACGCTAACTGATATCGCCGTCAACCGCAACCGCGTCGAACTCGGGCTTGCAAAACTATTCTTTCCTTTTTCCTGTTTAGCCTCCGGGAATTACCGTTCACGTATTGCTTCAGAGGATGAGTGAGGATGATATGTATGAGTGTAAATGAAGTGAAATCTTGTACAGTCTCAACTCGATCATTCCTGAGATGTGTGATTAATTGAAACCCAACCACCAAAGTACACCGGTATTCACGATCTGTTATTCAAATCTGTAAAAAAGTAACCGCCTTTACTAGGACTTGAACGCTGGAACTCTTTACTTCGAAATAAGATGATTTGGGAAGATGCGTTCACACTAGACCAACCCGATGGGTTGCAGAACTACTCTGTCATCGCTTGTTATCACGACTACGCCGAACACGGCCTCGCAAAACTACTGACTCTTTCCGCTGGTTCCTGGCAGTATTTATACCCCTGGCCTGTAGAACCAGTACCCGTCTCTTTCCTTAACTGGTGAAACGTTATAATTTTCATCGCCCGTGCGCTTACGTTTTCCCATAAATTTTTATTCCGGTCTGGTAACCCTCCAGGTCAAACAACAGCTTTTGGAAGTGCCATTGTCTGTATTAAAAACAGGATATGGCTAAACATACCTGCTACAATAGAAAAAGGATCTCTTTTAGTTCCTACTGGATTTTACTATTCATTATTTTCTCATTACTCTAAATTGGAAGAAATCCGTTACCCTGGTCTTGTTGCAATATTAACTATTTATGCCAGCTGATTTGTCTTACTACTATAATTCCTGATTGTACGATAATAAATTTCGAATGAAAAATATTTAGTTCTTGAATTGCAAACGATAATATTTACGTTAGGGATAACAATTGACCTAAAAAATATCAACTTCGGGATACTGAGATGTATAGTATTATATGTTAATTATTTAGGCCTATATACATTTTTGAATTTGTAATCTTACTTATTCATATTTAAGAAACCGCGTGATTATTATGAAGTTTTAAATAATATAATATTTTCCTAAATAAATGATTTAAAATAAAATCGGCAATGGAGATATAGAATATATGATTAAAAAAATTGCGAGAATGTCTTTTCTGAAGAAGAGATGTTGGAGACTCAGAGAACACTTAATCGAATAAATCTCTTGTACAAAATATGACCTAAAAAAGAATTACAATATATAATTAAGGAAACATAATACCTGCAAAGGATAACCTTTCCTTTTTACTGTTTAGCCTCCGGGAATTACCGTTCAAATATTACTTCAGAAAATGAATGAGGATGATACGTATGAGTGTAAATGAAGTATAGTCTTGTACAGTCACAGTTCGACCATTCCTGAAATGTGTGGTTAATTTGAAACCCAACCACCAAAGAACACCGGTATTCAAGATCTGTTATTCAAACCCGTATAAAAATAACTGACTTTACTAAGACTTGAACGCCGGAACGATTGACTTAAAAATCAGCTAATTTGGGAAAATGCGTTCACCACTAGACCAAGCCGGTGGGTTGCATAGAATAACCTGTGCCCAGGTATGAACCACTTTATATAATAGGGAATATAAAAATTAAAACTATTTTTAAAATAAGTAGTAGTAACTAAAATTTCGCATGTAAATAAATAAAAGTTCTTACAATCAAAAAATTAATTGTTAAAGATATCAATTAAAATTTAAACTTATTATTTTAGAAAAACGACGAAAGAATAAAAAGAAATTGAGAATAATAATACTATAACAAATGGACATCCGCAACCACGCATTAAAATTCAACATTCTAGATTTAGTAGTACCAAGAAGGTATAAGAATATGAAGATCACGTAAATAATATTAATATAGTTTATGTTTTTGTGCTTAGTATATTGTATCAATTGGAGTAAATGAATATTTTTATATATTGTATGTTTTTAACATAATTTTGTAACAATATAAAATAATCATACTAAACCTCTTTAATAACAGTGATTCATCATAGGAGTATAATCTGAGCCCATCTAGTATCACCTTTATAATACCCCGAAATAACCTAAAATCTTATTCCTGCTAAATTTATGTATAGCAGAGTGAACAATAAACTTAAAGAAATATATGAGTGGATAATGACAAATGATGTGTACGAATCGCTATTCTAAACAAGTTTTTGTCATCCTGTCTAAATGATACATAATTAGTTAATTTTTTTAATCCTATCGTAATAACGTTTTGGTTTTTTAAATAAAATCCTATAACTGTAGTAATCCAAACTAAGGACGGTAAACTTAGGGTAATTTATAATTTGTAGCCATATTTTTGTTAATATATAAAACAATGATTTTGACGTAGAGCTGTCTCTTTTTTAACACGTTAAATTCCCGTAATAAGTCAGCTGTAGGGCATTTGTATAGGGTACATATTTTATAAATGGACTTAAAAATCTGTTTTTTTTCTCCTTATTAATAGTTGTGAAGTTTTAAAATGCTATTTTAAAATAAACCAGGTTTTAAAACGATATTTTATGACTAATTAATCTAAACCTAACAGTTTTAAAGGAAGGCTTCATCTTTCGTTGAACGATGTATTATATTGTATGCTGTAGTAATATTGTATTCTATTGAAGTTGGTTATATTACTTTGAGAAACGAAGAAATAGGTTAAAAATAATAAAAGTAGTTGTGTTTTAGCTGTTAAAACAATTTGGATTCATTGAAATAAAATAAATTTATCTTAAAATGATTTAAATGGAGTTACTCAATATTCTACAGAGTAATATTTTCTCCACGAGTAGTGTAATCGGATTAATACTACATCATAATGTAGGCGTTAGGCGGTTGCTGAATATGTATTACCATTTATGTCATGTGGTCCATCTTATTTATCTATTTATTTCTTCCATGTTTCGAAATAATTTGACGTATTTATTTAAATCGAGTAAGTTCAGTTTTTAGGTAAATTTCATAATAAGGTTCTTCCGGACCTCAAAACCACTGTCAGTTCAAAACTTTATGAATATATTTATATATACTCGTATATATTTCACTTTTTTTGTGGACACGATAACTGCCGTAATTTTGAGCCAATCATTTTCAAATTGATACATAAAATATAACGACCCAAAATCTCGGTCGATTTTGTAAATGGACAAAATCGGACCATGGAGGTGGAAATGGAGGGGCTTTTTCGAAAAAAACAAAATATCGCTATAATTTTCCTATTAAGTAAAATATCGAATTCATTTAAGTTCCTACTACTCTTTGAATAAGGGCCTAAAATTTACCTAAGTAAAGTTTTTCGATATCACCAACCGTTGGTCCAGGGGGTGGAAAAAATGGGGTTTCGAAGATAAAAAAAAATCATACTTCCTTTAATAGGCAAAGTATCGAATCGGTTTAAAGTGGTCGTTAGTCCTCAAAATATTTCTTTAAAACTTTTGTCTGAAACAATTTTTGATATGATCAACCCTTACGGCAAGGGATGACCAAAATGTTGTAGGAATTGGAAGAAGACATTTTTTCACATGAACCTATTGTCATATTGTATAAGTATGAAGTTTTTTCGTAACTTTAAGGTGGAAATCTACTTTATCCCCTACTTAGCACCGGTGAAATCTACCGGTGAAATATGTTGCGAACATTCCGCACGCCAGAAGGCGTGCGGAAAGGGACTTTTTTTTAATTCTTGCGTTTCCTAAAACGTAAATGTTTTTACCGACAGGTTATTGATTTTTTTATTTTTTTAAGTATAATTATTATTATTGGAGATGATTTTTTATATAAAAATGTATGTTAGATGAAATATTACATATAATGTTTATATGCTACATAAAATGTATGTAAAAGATAATCAGTTGCTAGAAGGTATTTTTTTTAGTATTGAAGGTAGCATCCGATATAAAATACAAGGGTATTAATGATATTGGTAAAATTATTGTTAATGGTCTCTGTTTAAAACATTATTATTTTATGTAATTGCATTCATACATCTGATGCCCGCACGAATTGGAGTCATGTTTTACATAATGGCGTTGATACCCGATACCGTTTTGTTATATTTGAAAATAGCCGGGTCTTTCAATGTACCGCTCTCGTCCCCGTTACAGCAGACATCCTCCAGGCATCAACAACGCAACCAGTTATCAAACAGGAGCAAAGTGGTTGCGTTGAGTGTGTTGTCCCGAGAAACTAGTTACCAACCAGATGAGGATAGCTCTACTACGATGCAAGTTCTTTACATTAAACACGAATCTCCGGCAGACTCCGAGACTGTTTACACAATGTTGAAGACAAATGTCATCGTAACTCTAAAATAATTTACTTTGGCAATTCTACCTGTAACAAAACTATCCTTTTTTTAGAGCTCGAAGCCCCGGGGTGCAGTTTACTTTCAATGACTGTAAACTACACTCAGCAGTCCTTGGAGTTAAGAAATTACAAACATTTATACCAGTTCGAGATGCATGCAGTCTACATACAACTAACTCTGTTTTAAAACACTGATATAAATGATTTTTTTTTGTTAATACTAGAAAAATGGAAATTTTTTATTATACGAATAGTAGAATTTATAAAAATAAACTAATTGGCTGAACTGAAAAGAAATGGCGATAGCTTCAATTTAAATTATTGAAAAAAAGAAAAACAACAAATAACGAGGTTAATACAATTAGCTGTATCAGTTTTAATTTTCATAGAAATTATAGCATGGATTTATCTTAAAAATAATTATTGTTTGATATGAAAATTTTTTGATATTTATTGTTTTGTTTGTATTTCATCAAAAAAAAAACCCTGCATTATTTTATCGGCAGTTGTTATGAATAAATAATTACGTTTATAAATCATTATTAATTATAAAACCGTTACGTATTAATTGAATCAAAACGCCATATAGTCGTATAATGACAACGTACGTAACAGAAGATTGAGTGAGATAAAGTAATCTTTTAACCGTGTTGATAAAACATTTTGTAAACTAAAAAATAAATACAGGGATATCAACAGATGAAATATGATTTAAGTTTGTTTTCTCTAACCGGTTTTCCAGCTATTAACGGATCTGGGATTGTGTGTGTGTGTGTGTGTGTGAGCACGCACGCATGTGTGTAAGCAAATTGAAATTACCTCTACCGACTTGCCAGGCCTGACGTAGTTGCAGACGTAGTGTACATGTACCAAACAAAAATTGTACGGCCCGGTCTTCCTGTAGGAGCAACTGTAAATGGTATTGTTTATCTGAATATACTTTAGAATTTTCTAATTCCTCAGTTACACGGTGAGCTTGTTGATTTTGAATCGAAAAAACACATTTGTTAAGTAATTTTTAGTGATGAGTTAGTGTTTCAGATCAGCGGCAAGATGAACACCCATAACTGCCGAATATGGGATAACGAAAAACCTTATGAAACTTTGTAGCAGATTCGTGGTAGCCCTAAGGTCAATGGTTTTGTGCCCTACTCAAACAAAGACTGTACGGTCCGTTCTTCTTCTAGGAGCAACCGTAAATGGTATTGTTTATCCCCTGGAAACGCTTCAAAATTTTCTAATTTCTCAGTTAGACGACAATGACCAAGATGAACGCCATGACATCAGTAACATGAAGCACCAGCTCACTACCGCCTAGAAATCCGCGATTTTCTTGATATTTGATTTCCAGATCGGTGGATCGGGCGTGAAAATCCAATTGCACGGCCATCTCGCTCCCTAGATTTGATTCCACTAGATTTTTTCTTGTGAGGTTTCATAAAATGTATGATTTATGTATCGCTTTTGCCTGCTGTTGAGCTAACATTTTGAATTAACGTCGCAGCTGCACAGGTAACGCCCGACATGCTGGCTAGTATGGAATAAAATTGATTTTCGGTGGGATGTACGTCGCATTACATATGGAAGCCGTATCGAACCAAAGTGAAAGTCAAGCGACAAACTTAATGTGTTTTTCTATGATTTGAGATCTCAACCGAATGTGTAAGTTATCTGAATAAATTTTTAAGTCTTTTTTGAATTACCCGATATTATTTTGTAATAAAAAATTTAATCTTTATTAATTTTTATTTTTTTGTTGGTTTGAAATTTAAGTAAATAACAAAGTTTTAACCTCTATACTTCATATTACCTACAAATCTTTAAAAGTTAGGAAAAAGCGTATTAATTTATAAGGTATTTTATTTTAATGTTATAATTTCATATACAGGCTGATTCAAAGAAACGGGAAATTTTGAAAGTTGTGTTGGTAGCCGTGGGCGATTGGTACCACTTTGTTTGTCTCGTTTCTTTGAATCATTCTGTATATATTACAACAGCCCAAAAACGTTTTGGGCTGTTATAAAATGTAACTTATGCGTTTGTGTTTTATTTTTATTATAAGAGTAAATTTTTAATTTTATATTAACATTATGTCTTCTTAAGAACTTAAAAGATTTGGCTACAAAACAGTTTTGTAATCGTGTTAGTAAGTTTTTTTTATTGTTTTATAAAAATATGAAATTATTTTATTACAAAAGTAAAAGTTTGACCCTTAATATTTAAATTTTTTTGGTGTAGAAAAGCTGTGCAAAGTATCGTATGACTTGATCGACGCAGCCGGGAAGCTTTTTTAATACCCTTTAATTAATAAATAAATGTACTTAATATATGTTTGTTTTTTTAAAAGTTTTAATAAATCTCATTTTAAGTTGAATAGGTCTGTGTTGTTGGTTGTACGTTATCATTTTTATAATTAATTTATAATGATAAAACTGTACCGAGCTTCGTGGTGAAGCGTTATTTGTCTTTCATTAAATTCAGAAGGTTCTAAGTTGGAATTTCAGTCAGATAGACAGTTTTGATACGCTACAAATATTTAAATTTATATATTCTTATGCTCAAATCGTTAGTTTATTAGGTGATTTAATCATCTAATAAAAAAAAAAACAAAATCACAAAAGCTTAATATTATGGTAATAAATAAAAAATAAAAAAAATACCTGGCTCTCTTTGACTGAAGGTCAATCCTTAAAATAAAAGTTATAATTTATATTTTCATAAAGCAAAAAAGATTAACCATCAGTTAAATTATATTTTCCAGTTTAACAGTTTATTAATTCAATTTATTAATAATAATAGTTATGAAACTATTTTATATGAAATTTTCAATGTTTTAAGGATATAATGGAATTTGTTGAAAAAAAGGGAAAAAGTTTTGTTTGAATGTGTTGATTTTTTCCAATTAATCTTTTTTTCTTTAATTTAAGAAAAACTTGTATTTTCTTGGCAAAAGAACAGTATATTCTGTACGACCTTGACAACATACGTCTCGCTAAATTGTTTTTATTTTTATTTTACATTATGTTAATTTTTTTTTTTTATTCACTATAGTATTTTCTAAAAATTTCTATAAAATACATTTTTTTTTTTTAGTATTTTATTTTGTGATTTTTATTTTAAAGCCGTTATGTGATATAAAATAAGTAAACTTAAGTAATGAAATTTAAAATTTTTAATGTAAGTATATTTTTCCTTCTCCTCTCTACTACAAGAATTAGGCCTGTAACCCTTTTGCAGCTTCAAATTTCATCCAATCATTTCTTCCTTAGTTTGCCCACATTTCGGGTACCACGTGATGCTTATGACAGGATCCTCTTAGTAATATGATCATTATCTACCCTTTTTACTTACTCGAACCAACTCCGTCGATGCTCTTCAATTCTTGCATTCAAACTGTAGACCCCAAATCTGTAATATCTTTATTCCTTATAAATGCCCATCTAGGTTGTATGAGGGTTTGCTATTGATTCGAGTAGATGATGGACTGACCTTAAATAATATACTTCGTTGTGTGTCTCAACCTCGAATTTTTTGCACAGAATTAAAATCTAGCTTCCAGTTAGCCAGTCATGTTCTCGTGTTTGGCATCCCACAACGCTATTGAATTTCTACTACAGAGTTCTTACAGGTTAGGTTTCTATTTTTCTGATTGTGGTAAAAATTAATCCCAGTATTTCATGTTCTGCCGTTTTCCTTCTGAGTCGTAATTACGCGCCCAAGTTCGTCTCCGTCAAAATATTGAAAAGCAAGTCAATTCCCCCGTCACGATAACGTTTCAAAAGCTGTTTACAATATTCCTTTCGTTTTGTATTATTTTCTAGAGTTTTTGGCACCCTCTGCGAACAGATTTTACACTATATACTATATATATTTAGGACCGAGACTCGGTCCTTTGTGCTTCGCCTCTAACACCCCCGAAGGAGCGGTCCCGCTGGGATTCAGTCTTTTAGCTCAGGGGCACGAGAATTCCCGCACTTCATCACCACCGCCCACCCGTGTGCAAGGACGGGCGAACGGCAGCTCTGTACGGAGCTGTCTTTCAACTCCTCGCTTCCCGATCTTTCATTTGAAGTATTCCCGACACAAAATCCGCCACAGTGTCAAAATCCACCGGACTGAGTAACATCGTTCCAACGATGGTCCCTACCTCGAGATATCCAGTTACGATATCACAGTCGCAGCGTTCCCCGTCCCACCACGGACACTGGAATATCACGTGCTCCGGCGTATCTAAGCCTCGACAGTAGGGGCAGAAGGAATCTTCACTTTTCTTCGTCCACACAGGTATGAACGAAAGACCCCAGGGCCGGTCAGGAATTGTGTCAACCAGAATCCCAGTTCGCCAAACTCCCTCCCCGCCCACGGCTCAATGTACGTGAACAAACAATGCGTCCATCTCCCTTTTGCGGATGCATTCTACCTAACTTGCCAACCTCTGTAGACAGTTGCGTTGGCATCGTCCTTAGGTACCCTGATAAACTTGCGCACGAGCCGCCACCAGCTGTTGAAGTGGTGGCATCCCAGTCACCACCAGTACCGCCTCAGTCGAAACCGAGGCGTATTTTCATAATTTAAAAAGCCCATACTTCTTCTAAAATTTAAATGGATGACCCGGTTCATCTTAATTTGTAATATAACACATTGTTTATGAACGCTCATTAAAATTAAAAGAATTATCTTTCTCTTTAAGTGATTGAGTTATCTAAAATAATTTTTTCTTATAACCAGATATTCAAGAAATAAATAAGGTGTATGGGTTGCCTTTGGCCAAGTTAAAATTATTAGTCTGGTTCTTTTTAAAATTTAAATCCCATAAATGAAGTTTATTAAGTTTTTTATTTCAATTTGATTTCCCAATACAGGTCTCAAGCAAGTTATCACGAAATTTGTGACAAAAACTTAAAAAAAATACTTCTAAATTCAGCGTACTGTTATAGATAAAAAAAGGGAGAAAATTCGTTATATATGAAATAGATGACCGATTTCTGGCCACTTATCTATAGACGGAAGTTCCGGAACGAATAAAATTTTTTTGATAAGAGTTTTTCTCTTAGAGTTATGAAATTATTAGTAACATTTCTTAATATATATTTATATATATGGGTTGCCTTTGGCCAAGTTAAAATTATTAGTCTGGTTCTTTTTAAAATTTAAATCCCATAAATGAAGTTTATTAAGTTTTTTATTTCAATTTGATTTCCCAATACAGGTCTCAAGCAAGTTATCACGAAATTTGTGACAAAAACTTAAAAAAAATACTTCTAAATTCAGCGTACTGTTATAGATAAAAAAAGGGAGAAAATTCGTTATATATGAAATAGATGACCGATTTCTGGCCACTTATCTATAGACGGAAGTTCCGGAACGAATAAAATTTTTTTGATAAGAGTTTTTCTCTTAGAGTTATGAAATTATTAGTAACATTTCTTAATATATATTTATATATATGGGTTGCCTTTGGCCAAGTTAAAATTATTAGTCTGGTTCTTTTTAAAATTTAAATCCCATAAATGAAGTTTATTAAGTTTTTTATTTCAATTTGATTTCCCAATACAGGTCTCAAGCAAGTTATCACGAAATTTGTGACAAAAACTTAAAAAAAATACTTCTAAATTCAGCGTACTGTTATAGATAAAAAAAGGGAGAAAATTCGTTATATATGAAATAGATGACCGATTTCTGGCCACTTATCTATAGACGGAAGTTCCGGAACGAATAAAATTTTTTTGATAAGAGTTTTTCTCTTAGAGTTATGAAATTATTAGTAACATTTCTTAATATATATTTATATATATGGGTTGCCTTTGGCCAAGTTAAAATTATTAGTCTGGTTCTTTTTAAAATTTAAATCCCATAAATGAAGTTTATTAAGTTTTTTATTTCAATTTGATTTCCCAATACAGGTCTCAAGCAAGTTATCACGAAATTTGTGACAAAAACTTAAAAAAAATACTTCTAAATTCAGCGTACTGTTATAAATACATATATATATATATATATATATATATATATATATATATATATATATATATATATATATATATGTATTTCAATGTTAAATATTAAACTGTCAAATTTTAGATTGTTGGAATAGTCTATTTTTTTACGTTTTTAAAATCTGTTTCAGTTATTTTGTTTTTTCTTTATTTAATTATCTACTTATATACATTTTTTCAATTATTTTTAAGTATATGGATTTAAGTAAACGATTTAATTTTATTTTTATTATTTCAAAAGAAAGGTATTATTATTTTTTCTAAATAGATGTAAACATAACAGAAAGTTACGTAAAAAAATTCAACTATTACAGTTTTATCCGTTGAAGATATAAAAATTGCATAAATTGAAAATTCTAAATAAATTTTTGTTGTAACAATTATACCTTAACAATATTGAGAAAGGTTTAAAGTCATTGCACAAAATTAGTATCGATCTATCAACAAACATTTTCCTAATTCTTTCTCTTTCTGTACGCGCAAGCGCTAGCTCACACACACACACACACACACACACACACACACACACACACACACACACACACACACACACACACACACACACACACACACACACACACACACACACACACACACACACACACACACACACACATATTATACAAGGGATGTTAACAAAGTATGGCAACCATTAAATAACTTTTCAATTTTAAAAACATAAAAGAGAAATGAACGTTAGCAAAGCTTTTTTTCTACCTCGAAACGATCTATCTTTTCGGTACCCGAGAATTCATGGGGTCTCCGCAGAGGCAACTCAAACATTTTAAATGAAAAGCTTAATTCAAAAGGTCACTGAAAAACAAAAAAATTTTGACTTAAAAAACTTCAGGCAACGACAAATCTAACAAAATGATGGCCATTCTGCATGTTTTTCATAGCTATTCTCAAAAGTACTAAAAAAAAACATCCAAAATAGTGATATACCGAAAAATACATCATTACACGATAGGAGAGGATTTGCTAAATATTGTTCTGTTAATGTTTCATTGTTGACCAATTATTAATATTGAATTCATTCTTAAAATGCTGCATTTATTAATGTTTCGCTTTTGAACTTTTAAATAAAAGGTATTTTCGACCACATTTAAGATTAGGAAAAACATTAAATGGGCACCATTTTGGTTAGAATTGTCACTGTTCGAAGTTTTTAACGTCAAACATTTTTGTAATGACCTTTAAAATAATGTTTCACAACCCTGCTATTTCCATTTAAATTATTTGCTCCGCATGGAAGCTCCCTGGATACATGGATGCGGTGAACTTGTTCCGAAAATTTATTTCCAAGTAGAAGCGTATAAACCCACTGGGTTGGTCTAGTGGTGAATGCGTCTTCCCAAATCAGCTGATTTGGAAGTCGAGAGTTCCAGCGTTCAAGTCCTAGTAAAGTCAGTTATTTTTACTCGGATTTGAATACTAGATCGTGGATACCGGTGTTCTTTGGTGGTTGGGTTTCAATTAACCACACATCTCAGGAATGGTCGAACTGAGAACGTCAAAGACTACACATCATTTACACTTATACATATCATCCTAATTCATCCTTTGAGGTATTATCTGAACGCTAGTACCGGAAGCTAAACAGGAAAAGAAAGAAGTAGAAGCGTATAATAAATCTTATTTCATAAATACATTCGTCATTAGTACTGTTAAAGCGAGTGTAATGAAACAACACAAAATTTATATATTAAAACTCACATAATTGATTTATCGACTGCAAATATACAAAATAATCCTTTTATGTGAAAGATAAACAATATAAGGTACCGTTTTTTGTTTTCCTTTCAATATATCCGTAAATATTTGACTTGTCCTAAGATAACATATCAGTAGAAAGGAAACTGAACAGTACAACTTTCGTCTAAACAAAGTTTTATTTAATTTACAGTGTATCAAGAGAACACGAGTAATTGTTAAGATTATTTTCTGTGACTAGAACTCACAAGTTAATTAAATAACATTACGATTTTCTTCTTCTTGGATTCTTGCTTTTTTTTTTGATAGTTCTTTCTATTTTTAATAAATACATTTATTTTTAGTAGTTATTACTGAATTTTCGAAGAAATGTACGGTATTAATTTTGGACGCATGGTGGGATTGATGAGGGTGAAAATGGATTTTCTTTACTTTTTAGGTTATGAGGAGTACAAAAATACCATTAATTTAAGATGAGGTTTACATACATATATATATATATATGTATAAGATTTTGTGGCTCAAAAATCTACAAAACTACTGAATCAATTTCATTGAAATTTAGATATGCTGTAGTAGTGTATCTAAAGTTGTGCATGTGGAAATTTGATGAAGATTTGTTGATTATTTCATGAGTTATTTGTAAAATTTCACATTACAATGAGTTGATACATTTTCAAAAGGAAACAAATAACAAAAAGCCGGTCTTATTGCGCAGAACACCGTAATATATATATTTTTTTTATTTATTACTTCTCTCCTCTATCTGTGCTAAAACGGGAATTTTAAACATTAAGATTTTGTGTAACCCAACTGGTAGAAAAAAAATATATCTTGAGATTTTTCTTTTAGGTATTCGCCTAAAAAATGTTTCCTAAAGTTTTAATTTAGAAAAATCTATCCTATTTTATTTCTTAGAAAGTTAAAATTTCATTTACAAACGTAAACTTTTATCATAAAATCAAATAAGTTCATATATTTAATATAAAATATATGGGTATTTGAAAAAAAAACGGGGATTTTTGAAGAATGATAAAAGTAATGTTAAATTAAAAAAAAAAAAAATCTCTTTTTAATTGGTTTGACTGCATCCTTTACAGATAACTGATAGAAAAATTTTAAAAATTTGCAAGGATTTCCTCCTCATTCTTTTCAATGAAATTGATAATCTTTAATAGGTACAAAAAGAAAAGAGACGAGAGTTTCAAGTAGAAACCCACTTGGCATTCGTGGATTTGGATAAGACCTTTGACTGTCAACAGAACAAAATTATATTACGTATTGAAGGAAATAGTAATATCTCAGCATCTTATCTTCATTATTCAGAGTTTGTATAGGGGAAGATTGTTGATGGAAGAAGATATATTAATGCGAATAGAAATGTTAGACAAGGCTGCATTTTGTCACCGATGTTTTTTAATCTGTATATTAACTCTTTAATTGTAAAATGGAAAGACAAGCACATTTGCGTGTGCAAGTTAATAATAATTTTTTTTTGTAAATTCTCTTTTGTTTGCCGGTGATTTGGTTATGTTAGGTGAATCAGATGAACTCCAGTTATTTGTTTACAGATTTACTAAGATAGTTGGAAAATAAAACAATAAAGTTTCCACCATGAAAACCAAAGTAATGGTTTGCTTTTGGCGACGAATGTGTTCGATCTAAAATAATTGTAAATGGTCAGATTTTGGAACAAGTGGCACATTTTACTTACCAAGTATGTGTCAGTTGTTATTTAAAAAGTAATGATATGGATAATAAAATTCGTAGATTTCAACAAGTTTGTGGAGTTAATGAGAAATTAAAAAAATAAATCTCGCGTTAATACTATTAGGAAGTATTAACGTTTTATGAAGTATTAGCATTGCCTACTCTGCTTTATGAGAGTCAAAAAAATAAAAACATGTTCAAACAGTTGGAATGTGATTTTTAAGAAGATTGAAGGGAGTGACTAGATTGAATAGATACAGGAATTTCGTCAGAATTAGGGAAAAACTCAAGGTGATGGCTGTCAATGAAACAATTAAACAGTACAGAGATAACTGGATGGTTCATGTCCAGAGAATGGAAGATAGTAGATTACCCAAACATGTATTGCACTTTACTCCAAGCAGAAGGCAAAAGATTGGAAGACCGAGGTTAAGATGGGCAGATCAGGTTTAGAACCTAATACATCGCGGCAGAGGATGATGATCTTTAATAGGTTATGAAATTTTGAATAGAATATTTTTTAAAAATCTAGATCATTCTGGTCTCTAAATCAAGCAATTATACATAAATATTTAATGTTTTTTCCAAGAAGACGATAAATTTAATTTTCTTTTTTTAGCTATATTTTGCTTTAGAAGAGAAATTAATGGGAATTTTTGCATCTACATTTTCTACATTAATAGGCGTTCAAAGTACTATAAAAAGTTTTTCCCATCCCATCTCCAATGGTCTATGGTAACAAAAACGTTTTTAATTTTGAAAAAAAATTAATTTATTTTAAATTTATGTTCGTCTCGCGAGTTGTACATCGAATTTAAAATGTAAAATTATTGATTTTTTGATAACTCTTACCCTTTAATATTTCTTGAAAAAAAAAAATTACTCAAAAATGTTCGCTCCCTTCCTAGAAACTTACAAATTTCGTATTTAGAATTATTACTGTATATTTGTACTTTTTAAACAATTTAAAAAATTTATTTTTACTTCCTTGTACGAAGTAAAGGAAGTATTGTGATCGCGAAAAATGTCGGTTTCCAGATTTCAACAAAAATATCCATTTTGACTAGTTTCGGCGTGACGTCTGCACGTACGTACGTATGTATCTGGCTTAACTCAAAAACGATTAGCAGTAGGATGTTGAAATTTTGGATTTAGGACTGTTTTAATTTCTAGTTGTGCACCTCCCTTTTTGATTGCAATCGACTGAACCAAAAGTGTCCAAAAATCCAAAAACTTTGAATTTTGGACTATTTCTTACTGCAGCAATAAATAAGCTCTCATTGAGAGCTTTTCAGCGATATTGGTAAGTGGTACTTATTTTTATTGGCTTCAGAGTTATCGCCAAATGAAATTTTAATTAATGAAATATTTGGATCTTAGAAGGGGAAGGCATATCGGTTGGAATCAGACTTAATCTCTTTTTTTTAACTTTTTTTTAATTTAAATATATTGATTTTTTAATAATTATTAACCTCTAACTGTAAAAAAAAATTACGATAAATAATAAATCAATAATAATAACAACAAAAAAACATCAGAAGTTATTAATGAAATAAAATTTTATGTGCTTTTCATTTAAAAAAATGTGTATATGTAATTTAATAGGCGTATAAGGAAGTCACGTGGTGCTCACATCAGTTTTTTAAATTTATTATCACCACTTAGGTACTATTTTCTTAAATATTAATTTTACCCGAATGTTCCCCCTTTGATTATGGAAGCCACAAAATCAAACAAAAATTTCGCAATTTAAAATTTTTAAAGCTCAAAATTTTTTGTTAATAAAATAACTTGATATCGCTTCCCAAACAGGAAGCACACAAATTTGAAAAACATGGAACAAACACTTTTTATTTCGATTTTAATTTATTTACAGTCAGTTTCATGAAAATTTTAATAAATGAAAAATTAATTCCATAATTTGGCCGACCTAGCTGGGAAAGTTATGCAGTTGCATAATAATGCATGTAAGTTGCCGGCTTATTTTATTTACTTTTTAAACGTTCTTTTTTATTTTTCTACAAGTTTATTTTTTCATAACTTTATATTTTAAGTGTTATTTTATTTTTATTTTCTGTTACACTGTCTCATATCATAAGATTAAGCCCAATTAAATTAATTAGTTCATCTTTTGAAATAAAATAATAACTTTCAATTAAGTTAATTAGTTCATCTGATGAAATAAAATATTGAATTTTTATAATGTTGGATAATTATCATCAACTTAAAGGTAATTAAATTTTAACGACATTAATATTTTTTTATTTAAATTAGAGAAACATAAATAAACAATAATTGTTCTTCCCGTCAATTATTCTACAACTTTAATATGTTTTTAAATCGTAAATTAAAATCATTTTACAAATTTTTATGGTCAGTCTAGTGACTGATTTAAAAAAATTTAATTCTCTTGTGTTCTAACTTAATTTTTTGAAATCAATAGATTTATTTTTTTGCTAATATGTATATTGTAAACTGTTTAACTAGTAAACAATAAGCAACTCAATGAAATGAGGATGACATGTGGCATGAAATGAAATGTAGTCTTGTGCAGACTCAGGCTGACCATTCCTTTAGCTTTCTTTTTCCTGTTTAGCCTCCGGTAATTACCGTTCAGATAATACTTAAGAGGATGATATGTATGAGTGTAGTCTTGTACAGTCTCAGTTCGACCAATCTTGAAATGTGTGGTTAATTGAAACCCAACCACCAAAGAACACCGGTATCTACTTAGTAATCAAATCCGTGTAAAAATAACTGGCTTTACTAGGACTTGAACGCTGGAACTCTCGACTTCCAAATCAGCTGATTTGGGAAGTAGCGTTCACCACTAGAAAAACCCGGTGGGTTAAGGCCGACCATTCCTGAGCCTGAACGTCAAAGTACATCTGTATCTATTTTATAATATTCAGATCTGTTAAAGTAACAAACGTTTACTAGGATTTGATCTTGAGAACCTTTGACTTAAAAATCAACTTTAAACAGGTGATTTGTAAAGATGAATTTTACTACTAGATCAGCCCGGTGGGCAGATTTATTTAATAGTAAATAATCTATTATATGTTTCATTTATTATATATTTTTATGCTACTGTTTTAATCCTGCATCACCAAATTAACCCTTTATATTTGCTTACAGAACTATATTTTTTCTTTATAATTTTTACGATTTTTGCCAAATATAAAAATTTCTCCATTTTGGACTAAAATAAATTTAAAAATAACCTTGATTCGGGTTTTTTCTACCTGTGAATTAAGCATGTAGCTTTCATTTTTTTTTAATTTCCGGGTCCAGGTGTTCGTGGGATATGATAGTAAGCGGGTCATTAATGTGGGTTTTGAATTTTGTGTTCGTTTATAATTGTTAAAATGTAATAAATTGGGACGAGGTAACTCAGTTTTTAAATGGTAAACTCAGTGATGTTTGAAGTTAAAAAAATAAAAGTTAGCATTAGAATAATTAGTTAAAAACGAATAAATAGTAAATAAAAATAATATTTATTACTGATCATGTTATCTACGATATTAATTTGACAGTATTAATCGTTAATTTCTATTTTGTCATTGATTTATTTGGTACAGTAAACAATTATTTCTATCTGTAATATATTTTTTTCATCCCAATGCTTTTAGTCGTAATGTTATATTAGCATTACTTAGTAAATTTTAACTATTTAATGTAAAGGTTGTTCAGACTACTTATAAATTTGAGTTACTGAATTTTTATAATTTAGAATCAACTTGAAATTTTATAATACATGAGAGAGATATATTGTAAATTATTGAAAAATATAAATATTTTATTTTTTTCCTAAAACTTCATTGTTTTACTTTCCAGCCAAATATGGGTAAAATTAAAGGACCGGCTTCCGTGGCGCGAATGGTAGCGTCTCGGCCTTTCATCCGGAAGTCCCGGGTTCGAATCCTGATCAGACATGGAAGTTTTACACGCTACAAAAATTGTCATTCATCAAGTAATAATGGTGCCGGAGGTAAAAAAAAGCAGCTACATTAAAGGGGAAAATATGATGATCATATTAAAATAAAGTACCGGAATTTTTGGAAATCTTTACGATTAGGATCCAATTAGTTTATCTAGACAAAAACTCTAATGTAAGTACGTCTGTTGCACTACTTTTGGCCATATATCTTTGGATTGACCCCCGATTACTTTCAAATTTGACTCAAATATTTCTATATATTTATTGTTTGTATAGTATATATTATTAATATATGGTATACTATAGGATAGTATATACTGAACAGTTTTTAGTATTTATAGTCATTTACTATATAGTTATATTAGTTATTGATCATATTAATTTTTTTTTCAAAATTCGTTATGTTGGTGGGAGGTTACCGCAAAAAATTTCAGTTTCCATCAGAGATATTTTAGAGAAAACTTTATTTAAAGCCGATCTGTTACAATTCATATATAAATAATCCAAAAACTGTATTTCAAAAAATCAATCCCCCCTTTTTTTTTGTCTTCAGTCATTTGATGCAGCTCTCCAAGATTCCCTATCTAGTGCTAGTCGTTTCATTTCAGTATACCCTCTACATCCTACATCCCTAACAATTTGTTTTACATATTCCAAACGTGGCCTGCCTACACAATTTTTCCCTTCTACCTGTCCTTCCAATATTAAAGCGACTATTCCAGGATGCCTTAGTATGTGGCCTATAAGTCTGTCTCTTCTTTTAACTATATTTTTCCAAATGCTTCTTTCTTCATCTATTTGCCGCAATACCTCTTCATTTGTCACTTTATCCACCCATCTGATTTTTAACATTCTCCTATAGCACCGCATTTCAAAAATTCTAATCTTTTCTTCTCAGATACTCCGATTGTCCAAGTTTCACTTCCATATAAAGCGACACTCCAAACATACACTTTCAAAAATCTTTTCGTGACATTTAAATTAATTTTTGATGTAAACAAATTATATTTCTTACTGAAGGCTCGTTTAGCTTGTGCTATTCGGCATTTTATATCGCTCCTGCTTCGTCCATCTTTAGTAATTCTACTTCCCAAATAACAAAATTCTTCTACCTCCATAATCTTTTCTCCTAATCTTATCTCATAATCAATCCCCAACACTTTAAATTGAATTATATTTTTTTATGTTCATTAGTAATTCTACTTCCCAAATAACAAAATTCTTCTACCTCCATAATCTTTTCTCCTAATCTTATCTCATAATCAATCCCCAACACTTTAAATTGAATTATATTTTTTTATGTTCAATTGCTCTAACTTCTTTCGGTTTAAATATTTTTATTTATAAATTGAACTTGTGATAGCAACGTTAGCAGGTAACACAGAAAAAATTAATTCAGCAAAAAAAAAAAAAGAATTACGAAAAACGTAAAAAAGATGTAAATAACAAAAGTGACTTACCATTGTGATAAAGGTAGACAAAATCTATCAGCCAACCGATCACAATAAATTCTCATAAGAGACTAACAGTGTAGTAGTAATGAAAAACTAAATGTAATGTTACACAACAATGAAGTAAGTTTCGTTTTTGAAATTTTAATTTAATTCAGTTGCATTTAATTTTATTATTTGAAACTAAATTTAGTAATTTTCAAAATCTAAATTTTATTACGCCGCTCTTTTTTGTACAGAAATTGCACCAACTTTTTATTTATACCAATTTTTTTTTGTCTTACAGAGACCTTTAAAGTGATATATTAGACAAAGGATGTTACCATTTAAAAAATATGTGTTACAAAACCTGGGCCACCCCCAAAACGGAATTGAAATTCTATTCTAGTCAGAAGGTAGTTGATCAATACCGTATCTTGAAAGTAAAAATATTCTATCTGGTACGGTTTTAAAGTTGTTGAAGGTTTCCATACTTTTTACTCACTCCGGTATAAATTCTTTTTGTGTTTTTTGATTCTATCTTAAATTTTATTATTAAAAAAAAAATTGTTTTTTATCATTTAAAGGGCTATTAAAATTAAAGTATCTTGGCACCTTATTATATTCTGGACCCAAAATGAGAAGCAATATTTTTCATTACTTCCATAAAAGTTACGCTTTAATTTTTCAATATTTTTAAACAATTTTCTTTTAAATTAATTTATCTTTGTTAGGGATTACTTCTTTATAAATAAATTTTCTATACAGAATAACAAAGTCCCTAAAATAAAAAAATAAAAAACTTTTATTTGAAATTTGGGATCTGATACTTAAATCTATTTTGGTAATCATGACTTGACCGGCGTAGTCGGGAAAGTCAAACCTTTTGCTTTTTTAAGTTTTATTTTTTCTTGTTAATTGATTTGTTTTCACCAATGTCATTAAAACATAAACATTTTTAATTCCAATAATAAAAAAACCTCATGAGGTAATCTTTTTTAAATGCCCATTCTATGCGGGTATTAAAATAGGAAAACGATTACTTGTATTTAATATTTTATTGCATAGTTTTATTTGAAAACCCCCTTCAACTTGGTCTTTAAATATGCTGTTAATTATATTTCTTTAAGTATTAAGTTAATTCTTGTTACTTCATTGTATGAAGTAAGGGAAGTATTGTGATCGCAAAAAATTTTGGTTTTCAAATTTTTAACGGAAATATCTATTTTGACCATCCCTGACTCCATTTTGGCTGTTTTCGACGTGACGTTTGTATGCACGTACGTATCTCGCATAAATCAAAAACGATTAGCCGTCGGATGTTGAAACTTTGGATTTAGACTGTTGTAACATCTAGTTATTCACCTCTCCTTTTGATTGTAATAGACTAAGTAAAAGTGCCCAAAAAAGCCCAAAATCTAAAAAAATAGATTTTGGACTTTTCCTTAACTGCAGCAGTAAGCCCTCATTGAGACCTTTTCAACGATATATGAAAGTAGTGGTACTTACTTTCATTTTTTTTTAATATGAAAAAAAAATGTTTTATTAATATTATTAATGTAATACATTATAATTAGTACCGTTTAAAAATTATTTCATCGACTTCAGGTTATTTGTATGATTGAATTTATGCAGTTTTACAATTAGCATTATCATTAAATGTTATATTAATCATTAGAATAATTACTCCTAGTTATTTATATTTTTTAAACTTAATTAAGTCTACTTCTGAATAATAAATGCAATTTTAAGTTTCCGTTGGAAATAAAAATAATGCTATGCAGTCGTTTGAAAGAAGAAAATATATTTGTTAATTGTTAAGTACCTATTATAATTTAACACCTATTGTTTAAAAGTCCCTGAAAATAACCATCAATGAAGAAAATTAACAGTAAAAATCCTTTTTTTTATATGTTCAGGAAATGTAACTTATAATAAATTTTCCCAGCTTCTTCCTTTAACATTGATTCTTCTTCATTCCTTTTTATTTTTTCCATGTTTTCCTGTATCTATTTAATTCTGACAGGAAGATAGTAGTCAAGTTCTTTGATTAGGAGGTTAAAAAATTCTATTCCTGAGGATTGGTATAAGAAAAACATTATCCAGTTTCGATCTTTAACTTTTATATACAGCGGTTCAACTGTGTTCTCAACCCTTGCAACCGTAATTAAACCCATTCCCCGACGTCTTGCAGTAGTACACAGCGATGTAAGTCGCTGAAAGTGATTTAAGTGATGTAAGTGATTTTACACAGCGATGTAAGTCGGGTGATTAAACAATATTCCATTGTTAATTTATATATTTAATAAATGCAGAATGTATCACGAAGTCCTCTCGGAACTTTCATAAACTATTCTACTCGTGAAAATAATGGAAAACGGTTCATATAAACATATGACCTGAAATGCTTTGTTTGAAAATTAATTGCTTTGGTGAAAGATTTCGTCGGATTTCAGCTGTCCCGATTAAATGAGATCGTACTGAAATTTTTAGGATGTTAATTAAGGTCAAAAATTAGTGATTTCCTATGGTTTTTAACTTGAAAAATATAATAAAATAGATCCCAGAGCCGTATCTGCAGTAGTTTTTGAGAATTCTGGAGTGAAAACTAATGATTTGGGGTAAAAAAAAAAACATGTTTTTTATGTTTGACGTACAGTAACTTTATCAAATGGGTAATAAACACATACAAATTTTAAATAAAACTTGTAGAGAATTTAATTATAAACAAAATTGTTTAAGGTAAGTTGAATAAAACAAAGAAAAGTTAGAAAAATTGGAATTATATTTAGAAACTGTGAATTTCTACATTTGTCAGAAAAGTACTTATTTAATGGAAAAAAACAAAGTTCTTTTTTGGTGATATGAAAAATTTGTACTGTTAAAGATTGCAGTTAAAAAAAAAAAAAAAAAATGGAAATTACACAATTCTAAAATAAAAATTACTTAGATAATAATTTTTTTATTAATGATAAAAATACAATAAATTATTAGAAAAATTATTATTTCAAAGTTGGCAATAAAATAACAAACAACAGCTGATCAACAATGCGCAATACTGTATTAGTGTTTAAATCATTCTTTAAGGTACATTAAGTATATCACGTACTATTATGAACTGCGCTATCATTAGCGAAGGTTTTCTGTGAATTTTATTTTGAACGTGATCGGTTTGGCATTGAAGTAATGTCGTACTTATTTACAACAGAGAAATACGCTGATAGGGTATTTATTTTGGCTGTGTGTAATAGTAATTCTACAGCTGCTGCAGTAGAATATGAAATACGTTTTCCGTATTATAAAAATACGGAAAAGTCGCAATCTAAATACGTTTTCGATTGTGACTTTTCGCGATCTTCGGTAAACAGGTTCACTACCTAGTATTCGCACCAGCCTACGAACGATCTGTTCAACAGGACGCTGTTATTGATGAAATTATTATCGATGTAGTTTAGTGCAGACTTCAGTACACAACATCTATCTAAGCGGATTGGAGTTTTGCATTCAATGATTCGGAGAACATTTAAATAAAACCATTTTTATCCTTTTCATAAACAGCCAATACAACATCTACACCAAGGAGACGGTCCACTTCCTTGGAGTTTTGCAATTGCTGGATACAGATCGACAACTGTACAAGTATGCTTTGTTTACCGACAAGGCAAATTTAACTCGAGATGGCGTCAACAACTTAGGAATGAGCGCATAGATAGGCAGAAGTTAATCCTTTTGAAACGATGGAAGGCAATTTTCTACACCGATTTAGCGACAATGTATGTTACGACCTTCATCACAATCAACTGTTTGGACCGTTCATATTCTCTGGCCGCTTAAATGCTGAGGTTTACTTGCACTTTCTTAAAAAAAAAATTGCCGCAGCTACTTGAAGATATTCCTGTAGCGATGAGACGTAAAGTATACTTCCACCACGATGGTGCACCTCCCCACTTCTCTTGTGCCATTTCCACTCAGTTAAATCAACATTTCCCTGAGAAATGGATCGGTCAAGGAGGTTCGCATTCCTGGCTACCAAGATCGCGCGATATAACACCTTTAGATTTTTGCGTCTGGGGATGGATGATAAAGATTGATTTTTGTTTTGAATCAATATTTATCATCCATAATGATTAATTGTCTGCATTATGGATACTGATGAGAAACTTAAGGATAGCCCTGAAGAACTCTGAATAGTTACTCAGAAGTACTGAGTACTCTGTACTCTGAAGAGTTTGAATGGATAGCCCTGAAGAGCAACAAAAGCAGTTCAGAAGCGTGTCAAGAAATCTGTTGAAAATGACGGGCTCATTTTTTAACATTTACTATAAACTGGTACGTACGAATGTAATGCACTTTAGTCTAGTGTACTGTTTCTGAATAAAATTCGTATTTTTCTAACTTATCTTCGTTAATTTATCCTACATCATTTATTTTGTTCAAAATTAAATTCTCTATAAGTTTTGTTTAAAAGCTTTTTGTGTTTATTACCCATTTAACAATGTTACTGTACGTCAAACCTAAAAAACATGGGTTTTTTACCCCAATTTATTAGTTTCCACCCCAAATATCTAAAAAAAAAAATACTGCAGTTACGGTTCTGGAATCTATTTAATTCGATTTTTCAAGTCAAAAACTATAAATCACTAATTCTGCACCTTAATTAGCCGGGATAGCTGAAATCCAAGCGAAATATTTCATTAGCCGTCTATCTATTTAGAATGAGAGATCAGCTGGCTGTTGATGTGGACTTTAATATAATTAATGTAAATTTACCTTCCAAAATTATTTACGCTAATCGTCTGATTTAATTATAAATAACACTAATTTATAACATTAGAAAACGATTCTCCAGGTTATAATATAGAATAAAACTGCATATAAATATTTTTTTGTTTGCTAAATAATTAAAAAACTAAAAGTAAAAGATTACTTTTCAGATTAAGTACTGATATAATCTATAAAAAAAAATTGTAAAAAAATTTAAAAGTAGAATTAAAAAAAAATATATAAACATGGTTTTTTTAAAAAAAATTAAAATAAACAAAAACAAAGAAAACAAAGCAATTCGTACTAAATAAATAAGTAGAAAAATAAATGTTTCAAGAAAATTACTTTTAATAAAATTTTCAATTAATGGATGACTAAAAAAAAGCGTTGAGAGCGTTCAAATTATTAAGTCGTTCTATACAAAAGCGCGCCTCACGGTTTTCTTTGTAGTCGTACATAAATTGAAAATTTCTTTAAAAGTAATTTTCTAGAACACAAAAATTTCTCTTTTTTTTACTTTTTTACTTTTTTTTAGTACGAATTGTTTTATTTTTAAGAAAAGCATGTTTTTAAAATTACTTTTTTCTCACTTATAATAAATCCTTGAGAATCTCTTAACGAGTGCTTATTACTGCAGTTAAGAAAAACTCTAAAATCCAAATTTATTCAGAAGTCTGACTGTATACACATTTTTGGCCCAGTCGATTGCAATCAAAAGGGGAGTTGCAAAACTAGATGTTACAACAGTCTTAAATCCAGAATTTCAACATTCTACGGCTAATCGTTTTTGAGTTATGCGAGATACAAATATACGTACGTCACGCTGAGAACTGGTCAAAATGGAATCAGGGATGTCAAAATGGATATTTCCGTTGAAATCTGGAAAAAGTTTCGCGATTACAGTACTTCCTTTACTTCATACAAGAAAGTATAAAGTTGAATTCAGTATGACGGATTCAAGATAACCGACAATAATTTCAAACACAAGTGAGTAGTTTCTTTTATACAGTAATCGAATAAATTTATTCTGGTAGCGCAGTCATACTAAGTTTTCTACAATTAAGCCGTTTCCAGACTTTCCGGACAGCTGTATATTAGATTGTGTATGTATTTATATAACGTTTTTTTATACCCGGATTTTGAAATAAAAAATAATATTTTTAAGTAATAGTTTGGTCGATAAAAAGATATAAAATAAGATTAAATGTTGATTAATCATTTATAATTTGTTGATTAAGTTATTATTGAAGTAGGTCCAGATTAGTTTGAATCCAATTATATAGAAAAAAAAAAATAAATAAATAAAAATATATATATGTGTGTGCATAAAATAATAAATTACATGAAGTAAATTAAGACTTTCACATGTAAAATAGAAAGAAAATTTAGTTTTTCTCTTGGGAATACGGAATTCAGATTGGTAAATGTCGAGAACAAAAAAATTAAGGTGTTGGAATTAACTGTACGAGTAGTGGAAGAGTAAAACGAATTCGGATAGTAAAAAAAACGAGGCTATAAATCGTTTACAGTTCGATCTTCTCTACAAATAAATTTTAAGTTAAAAACAGCATGATATAGAAAAGAGTTTTTCTTTGTACACCAATAAATCTTTTTAACCAATAAATATTTAATATACGATACTTAATAATTGATTTAAATGTAACATAACTAAGATGATTTGTGATTTTCTTTTTGCAGAATAATAATTTTAAGAAATTATTTTCATTTATATATATATTTTACAGATGACAAAACTGTCAATATAGATTAAGCTAAAAAATGATCTATTTTCTAAACACACGTGTCATTTCTTCTATAATAGTTTAAGGTTGACTTAGATAATCGATTGACGTTTAAATATGATTCTTAAAAAAACAATACTAACGTAATTAATTTAATATTTTTCATAAAATTTTAATCTTATTTTAATTTTATTTTGATCTTCCGTAAATAAGAAAGAGTTATTCACCTATATATTCCCACCCTCTTCCCCAATTTTCTCTTCCATTGAACATAACTGATGTATGCATACAATATTTCATTAAGACAGTTTCAACCGTCGACGGTTGTGGTACAGTATATCACTGGAATTACACCCTAACTTTATTAGGCGTATATTATTATTGGACTGTCATAATATAATGGTATAACAATTCTAGTGTAAAATTCCACATGAGTTTATATGGCTATATATTATTACCTATTTACCTATGGTGACATTTGGATTTTATGTCGGTACAAACGGGCTGATCTGGAAAATAATTATTGGTGAGCAAATACCACTTTTTACTTGCTTTATTTTAGCTCACAATGTTTTTTTCAATTCTCAATTTTTTTTTCATGTCCTAAAATCTTGCATCCTTAATTTAACATACTTCCTGACATTGTCGATTGATGAAATTTTGCACAGTTACTAAGGTCGGGTGGCAATACAATATTCCACCGTTACTTTTGCAAACATCCTCCTGTACGGGGATAAATTAAGGGTGTGGGTGTAAAAAAATTGCAAAATCTGCAAAACGGCTATGCGGGGTTTTGAAAATCCAAATTAACTTACTAATTAAACTCATGCAATGTATGATGATAATTTGATTAAAGTATGAATAAAATGTACAAAGCAAGATTTAAAAAAAAATTGTAATATTATTTTCTAATACGTAGAATTTGTAATTTTTAAAAAAATAATATTTTAAGGGGAATTTCCGTCAGACTTCAAAAAAAGTGTTATAGTCATGATACCAAAGAAAGCAGGGGCAGATAAATGTTAAGAATACAGAACAATTAGTTTAACTAGTCATGCATCAAAAATCATAACTAGAATTCTATACAGAAGAATTGAGAGGAGAGTGGAAGAAGTGTTAGGAGAAGACCAATTTGGTTTCAGGAAAAGTATAGGGACAAGGGAAGCAATTTTAGGCCTCAGATTAATAGTAAAAGGAAGATTAAAGAAAAACAAACCAACATACTTGGCGTTTATAGACCTAGAAAAGGCATTCGATAACGTAGACTGGAAAAACATATTCAGCATTTTAAAAAATGCTGAACATTTTATGTTCAGCATAAAATGTTGAGATGGATAACCCATCTGATTATCCACCCATCTGATTATGGGTGGATAAAGTGACAAATGAAGACGTATTGGGCAAATAGATGAAGAAAGAAGCATTTGAAAAAATATAGTTAAAAGAAGAGACAGACTTATAGGCCACATACTAAGGCATCCTGGAGTAGTCGCTTTAATATTGGAAGGACAGGTAGAAGGGAAAAATTGTGTAGGCAGGCCACGTTTGGAATATGTAAAACAAATTGTTAGGGATGTAGGATGTAGAGGGTATACTGAAATGAAACGACTAGCACTAGATAGGGAATCTTGGAGAGCTGCATCAAACCAGTCAAATGACTGAAGACAAAAAAAAAATATATTTTAAAATATTTTTTTCGATTACTTGTAATTTAGAGATACTAAATCCGTATTTAAATTAAATATTTTAGAACAAATAATTCTTATATTCAAAAAAAAACCTTCGAGGATTCCAGATTTCTATGGCAGCGCTGATTCAAAATATTAAATTTATATTCCATGACAATATCCCAATAGATACAACAAAGAGAATCAATATAAAATTTATTTAAATATTTCTCGCACTGTATTTTCTAAGTAATCTTAACTGTAAAACTAGTTTTACCATATTATAGTAATCAATAAAAACTAATCCAATTCATATGATTGGAATATGTTTTTACATTGTTCTTTTTCCTAAATATATTTTCAAATAAGCTGCTGGTATACTCAACAATTCTAAAACCTATCTGAACCTATGCCACTGAAATATGGGGCACGGCGAGCAGAAGAAATGTCGATATCTTAGCGGTTTCAGAATAAGCTAGCGAGGTGTATAACAGAGACACCTTGGTTAAAAGGAGCTATGAGGTCCAGGATTATTTAGGATTACGGTCCGTGCGGGAGGAGATATAACGTTTCAGTTTCTAAGTACGAACTTCGGCTTAACTACCACACAAATCACTTCTCTGTAACCCTACAACACAATGAGGATGACATTAGAAGGTTGAACCGACTGGACGTTTTAAATCTAAGTATCTCCTATAGTGTCTTAATGTGCTTGTAGTTAACTCGGATGCGAGTATTGTGCCTTATCTATTACTCTTAATTTTAAGTTTGTTACATATACTTTTCTTTTTTTTTATATTGGTTCATCATTTTTTTTATTTCTATTTATCATGATATATTGTTTTGCTTTCAGTTATTCCAGCGTTATTGAGAGTCTTTCATAATTGTTAATTGTATGTGCTTGGCATAAAGGTTTTTAATATTCTAATATGTAATTTTTGAGGAGTTTTTCTGAGGAATCCTAATCACGTGAATTGGGATGCGATTTAATTTACTAAAGGTTTATGTAAATGTAACCGATTGTAAATAAGAAATGAAAAAAAAAGGTGACAATATAGTTGTAGGACTTTCCCAGAACGCGGCACACATTTACACACACAAAACATAATTTGAAATATTTATAATTTTATTTAAATATAATATTTTTTAATTTATTGCGCGCGCTTACCGTATCTAATTCGCACGGGTATGGCGGTATTAGCGGTAACGGTCGGCAGATCGGTGTAGCCACGAGACTTAACGCATCAGGTTCCGAATCAACCGGCCGATCGAGTTCGAAACCCAGCCAGATCAAGTTACTTTTTTTCTCTTTAAACATTATTCATTTTTTTTAATTCTACCGCTTACCCGTGACGTCACAAAATAGACGACTACAGCAGTATTTTTTGGGGTGGGGGTGGGATTTTGCAAAAGGTTTTCTGTTCAGATATTGTTATTTTTTAATTGTTAACAAATATACCTAAGAAAAATGTAACTTTACTTAGATGAAATCTCGAGATATTGAGGGTAACCTTGTTCTACAGCCTCACCCCTTTGACCTTATAAGTTGAATATTTAATGGCATCTATACCCCATATATACAAGTAATCTGACCAAGTTTGGTCTAAATCGGTTCCGTAGTTCTGGAGATATAAGGTGATTTAGAGGTCAACATCGAACACACATACATACATACGAACTTTAACATCCGGAAAACTTTCTCCGGGTTTTTGGATTTTTGGTTCCTTAGTCATCAAAACGTCAAGATTCGGTTTTCAGCGGATCTTGAAGTATTTACCGCGCGTGCGCGTGTGTGTGTCTTTTCTTTCTCTTCTTTTATAGCAAAAATTTTCGATATTACATACTTATTCCCTTATCTACTTATCCTTACCATTTATCTCCTTATCATTTACTTGCCTCCTTCCCGAGGCTAGTTGTTTGGCTTATACATATAATTTTATATATTATTCTGTTATTGAATGTGAAAACAGTATTTAATTTTTATATTTTTGTTAAATATAACTTGTACCATTATTTTTACTATGAGATTAATGTATATATATGATTTCCAATTAACGGTATGCAAAACTTAGAATATATGATCACTTTAAGTAAATAAAGAATAACACAGTATGGTATATACATTTTTTACATGGATTTGAATACTAGATCGTGGATACCGGTGTTCTTTGGTGGTTGGGTTTCAATTAACCACACATCTCAGGAATGGTCGAACTGAGAATGTACAAGACTAACACTTCATTTACACTCATACATATCATTCTCATTCATCCTCTGAAGAATTATCTAAACGGTAGTTACCGGAGGCTAAACAGGAAAAAGAAGAAGTATGGTATATAAATAATATATTTTAGATTAAAAATAAACGTATTAAAAAAATTTAATAGCATACAGTGTGTGTAGACATTGGTTATAGGACATAGGATATGTATTATAAGTTTAGAAATAAGATTTGGGATGAATAAGAAATTGGAATAAATTTTTGTCTTCTGAGTAAGAGCATATTTGTGATAAAAAAGGTTTTGGAAACTGTAAGGCGTGTTTTTTTTATTGATTTATTTTGTATCTTTTTTCTTATATATATATATATAATTTTTTTTATGATTAATTCACCATATACTCTTGAAGCTTGTGCATGGGAATATGAAATAGAATATGAATAGAAATTTTGTAGCATATGTAAAATGCCATGCTAGACCGGGATTCGAACCCGAGACCCCCGGATGAAAGACCGAGACGCTACAACTCTCCCACGGAGATCGGCAAATTTATTTATAATTATTAATTTATTATAATTATTATTAATAATAATACTATTACAATTCATTTTATGAATTCTATTATTATTTAAATTATAGAAATTTTAATACTGTATTTAGATTAAATTTAATGCTAACCTTATTTCTCGGTATTTATTAATAAATCAGGGAACTGTATGGCATTGAGATTTTTATTCTGTATTTTTATAATTACAATAGGCCTTTACTAGATAAAAAGAAAATTATTAAATTGATTTATTAAGAAAAGAACAGTTGAATAAAATAAATTATGATAATTTTCTAAGTCGCAATATAATGCATGAAGAAGTGATTGTGTGTGTGTGTGCGCGCGCGTGCGCGTTTCCTTTTTTTCTCAAACTGCAGATAATTATCTGCAGTTTAGAAAGTAGCATAATTAGCACCATGAGAGTAATTTTTCATCAGTATTCATAAAGCGTTACAAGATCTTAGATATAAGTGCAGTTATGCACACGTCTAACGTAACCTGTACATATAAAAATGTTATAATTACCTCCGATTATTCATATTTTATAAATTCACATTTATTCATTGGTTCGTGATGGTGTTAAGAATCTTTAGTGCCAATAGCAATATAAAAAATTGATGACTCTTTTTAACGTATAAGGAAAACAAGTGACCGAGATATACAGAGTGATTCCAAACTGCATGGCAATCTCTCGGAGATGATTCTAAAGCCGAAAATAAGAAATAACGTTTAGCCCTACTTTCTACTTCCTCTGTGAAATTAAACCGTACTAAAATTCTTGGGGTAAAAATCGAGAGGTAAATTTGGTGCTTCTTAACGTTTTTATTTAAGAAATTGAATAAAAGTAATCCCAAATTTCTATCTCACTAAGGTTTTAAGAAAAAGGGATAAAATACGAAAAGGTTTTATCGATAAATACACTTTTAAGATCTGGAATAAAATAACTTTATTGATTTATCAATAAACAAATAAAAATTTGTGGTTAACTTTACAAAGAATTTAATTCTAACAAAATTTATGCAAATAACTTCTATTAAAATTAAACACAAATTTGAGAAGTCCAACTTTAATTAGAAACAAGACACACAAAGTGGATCGGAAAAGTGATACGATTTTAAACAGAACAACTTACATACATATGCTAAAAATTAAAAAAATAAATTTTAAAGATGTCATTCTAAAACATATTAATTTTTCATTGGTTGGCAATAACAGCTGATTAACAATTAAGTTTAGCATCTAACATTTGAATATTGATTTGAGCGGTGGTTGTGTTGTTCTTGTTCGGTCAGTCATTCATAGTATGTAATACTACAAATTTGTTTTCATTTGGAGAGTTGACGGATATGTTAATTTATGGTAGAGTAAATAGAAATGGATGGCTGATGTGCGTGAATACCGGAAAAATTATTCAGATAGAAGAGCACCGGAACTTAATAGTACAGGCAATTTGTCATCAAAATAGGCTTGAAAATCCTTACCTACCGATTGATCTTTTGTTCATGCGTTAGGAGTGATGAGGGACGCTTAGCTCGAGATTTGTAACATCCCCTCCCATAGATTTTTTAAAAACTCAAAAAGTTTTTGAAATGCTTTTTTCTTTGAATCTATGCATTTTAGAGGAAAGTTTTTCAAACAAAAATTGTAGAGGACATTCTCCTCTACAATTAATGTCTTGAAGTTATGCCGTATAATTTGAAATTGAAATACTAGGTGGCACTGAAGTTGTAAAAAACGTGTTTTTTCGGTTTTTTCACAGGAAAAAATTGTTTTTCGTCTGTATTTCATTTGGAAACGTTGTTAATCTCAAAAACCAGACCACTTTTATTCAAACAATTTTCTTGTACGACTTAGCATTCCAGAGTTATAGCGGTACAATGGCAACGCAGCGGTCCTATTGTTACTGTAGCCGGGGAGATCGGCATTGTTCAGAGACTAGACCGGTTTTGAACACGTGCCCAATTCACAACATCTTCACACTTTCACAAGCTACAGCTTCAATACGGTAAGTCGTACAAGAAAATTGTTTAAATAAAAATTGTCTGTTTTTTTTGAGATTAACAACTTTTCCAAATGCAATACAGATGAAAAACAATTTTTTCCGGTAAAAAAACCGAAAAAACACGTTTTTTACAACTTCAGTGCCACCTAGTATTTCAATTTCAAATTATACGGCATAACTTCAAAGACATTAATTGTAGAGGAGAATACATTTTTTACATGAAAAAAAATACATTTTTTGTTTGAAAAACTTTTCTCTAAAATGCATAGATTCAGAGAAAAACGCATTTCAAAAACCTTTTGAGTTTTTCAAAATTCTATGGGAGGGGGATGTTAAAAGAATTAGGGTCAATTCTGTATGAACGGTGAATATATAATCATGTAATTTAATATTTAGTCGTCGGTCTCCATGGAACGAGTGGTAGCGTTTCTGCCTTTCATCTGCAGGTCCCGAGTTCGAATCTCGGGACCTCCTGGCATGTTATTTTCACACGCTACATTGTCATCTACCTCATCCTGTGAAGCAATACCTAACGGTGGTCCAGGAGGTTATAAAAAAAAAAAATTATATATTTAAGTGTATCATATAAATAAGGAAATTCATTTTTTCATGAAAATCGGACGAGTAAGAGACGGGAATAGTTTCCCATTAATTCATAATGGAGTTAAATATAACCGAGAAAGTTTGCCTTGTTTTTCGAAATATTTAATTCTATATTTTATTTATCGTGAAATAACCTTTCATTTTTACTTATTATACTCGTAATTATTAAATATTCATGGGCGTATTTCAGTGGAAGAAAAAATCTACGTTGTATCATACATTTAAATTAGGTTAGATTTCAGATAAGATTCCCGAATAGATTACAGTATTATGTATTATACGATTTTACTTCCACAATGATTGAGTCATAAAAATACATATTAAAAAACCATAAATTATTGTGTTCGTATTAAAATGTCAAGTTTTACTATTTACGGTATATATTTTACCAGGGGCATTGAATTTTATCTAACATACAATAAAATATTTTACTTGTAGACTACTAGATAAGTATAAGTTATGTAAGGATACAGAAAGTGGTATCGACGAATAACTTCAATTTGTTTGTAATTATTTAGCTTTATATGTATTATATGAAGGTATATAAAAGTAATATAACCTTGTACGGAGGACAAACAAGTTTGAACGACATTCAAGTTGAACTCGCCTTGGACTTGAGAAATGTAAATACTGTTACATTCATTCGTATAACTACAGTAGAAAAAAGTCAACAATGTGTGACATTATTTTTGATTGGTAGTAATTTTCCTGTTTACTTAATTAGCTGGTTATAATTAAAAAAAAAAAAACAAAACCATATCGATTGTGATGATTCAGTTATTGGTGAATGTAAATTAATTGTATATTTTACCTCAACACAGTTTTTGTTCTAATTAAAATAATTTACGTTTCTTTATAACTGTTTGGTATAGCTCTCTTTTTAGCACGACTACCCAAAAAGGAGAATAATGTATTTAGGATGTATGTTTGTTCCACCGTAATAGCTCAACGTCTGAACCGATTTAGATGTATGACACCGCGTTGGAATCTTTACGTAATCGGGAGTGTCATAGGCTATATAGATATGTATATTTATATATGTAATTATGTAGTAATTGAGATTTGTCATTTGAAGCATAAACTTTACTAAATTGAATTAATGAACGGTGAACTGTCAGCCTTTATCACTGTGTGAGCTGGGTTTGAACTGAACGATTCGAATCAATCGAATGAATAATATTACAAAAATAATAGAATTAAATTTACGTTGAATAGAATATTAAATAAATTTCTGTTTAATAATATTGGACTTCCCGTGGAGACTGCGTGTAAGGCTAGAATGTTAAGGTGATGCAAGAACTTCGTGAGAGGTTACACCAATCACCACTACCAACAAGGAACAAACGGGCTCCCCGTTTTTATATATACATATTTTAAATAGATTTAAAAAATATATATATGTTATAAATAGATTTAAAAAATTGAAAAAAAGACTATACTATATACAAAAATTGTCATCCGCACGCTCTTTAATTATCCTATATTAAAGGGCAATGTTTGTCAGCAGTTTTTTTTTTGGCAGTAGTGTTATTATATTTTTAATATTTATCTCTTATTTACATAATGTGTTAAATTTTTACAAAAATGAGTAATGTTGTATGTTATACAAACGTATAACGTGTTTTTTTATTTTATGTTTTTTAGTCAAGTAACCGGAGACGGGTACAGGCAATCGCGTCACACTTATATTAACAATGGCATTGGCTGTGTCGAATGAGCCGTCGCGCCATACACCGTCGCTTGCCTTAAAAAAATTTTAATTTAAAAAAAACCGAATATGGTTTTTAAATATTTATGTGAAGAGTATTTGCAAGCCCTTTCTCGTTTAGTATAGTCGGAAATGAGGAAAATTTAGAATCATTGTTCAACATTTTTTTATGTTTCTTCATCCCGTTCAAGGTCGAATTTCGTAAATCTAGTCTTGATTTTTAGATATTCTCATGCAAATTACACAACAAAAATCAAGTTAATATTTACATTTTTTACAGAGAGGTTAAAATAATAATAACAGTTTTATTGTTACTAAATTTAAACCCTTAAATTTTGAATTTCAAAAAAAAATTCTTTTTTAGTGTGTACTTACACCGTAAGAAGAAAGTGTGTACAAATTTTCATCGATTTATCTTCAGTATTTTTATTGGGTGTTGATAATGAATTACTCATAATCTCACGAGTTGTTTTATATATATATATATATATATATATATATATATATATATATATATATTTTTTTTTTTGTTATATATATATATATAGATACACTCCTTCAAAAATGTTAGGACGCAGTTCCACAAGAATTATCCAAAATCCAACTGTGGACCAGAGAAAGGGGCTTTCTTTCATTATTTATTTATGATTTTCCTATTTTCAGATGATACTACTGTATCTGTATGGAAAGATAATTACTTTAAAGAATTGAAAAAATTCTAAGTTGGTAATAAAAAAAAATTAACTGGCTGGATTATAACGATAAATTAAAAATATTGATAAAACAGTTAAATTACTAATATACTTTATTAACATTATTTATGAAGTGGATATTTCCACTGATAATATTTCTGCTGACCATAATATAAAATGTCTGGGCGTCTTTTTCGATAATAAATTATTGTTGGACTGTAAAATAGGTTTAATTTGCAAAAAATAATTAAACCATATGGTTTTGCTTTGAAGCGTCTTTAGCTGCTAAAATTATGTTCATAATTAGATATTTATCACGGAGTTCGTTAGAACTTCGCCGGTAAAAGTCCGCAGACGGCGAAGTTAACGAACTACATTTACAATTCTAAACATGACCTAACCTAAAAGTGAAATGAAAATGGAGAAAAAAATAAAAAATAACCATGAAAACATTATATTTCAGTTCAGTTAGATTTGTAATAAAGTATACTTTCAAAAAATACCTCGAATCTTGTTATACATTTTTTTCCATTTGATGAACCGCGGAACTCGAATATGTTATTTTTGTCATTTTTTTAAGGTGACTTTACGAATGGCGCCGCTAGGTAGCGTACATAAATTTGATAATGTACTTGAAATAATAAAATTTAAACGAAAATATACTACAGCTTGTTTTAATAGTAAATTTTCTTATGTAAATGAAGTACTGAATATGAAACAATTTTTTTAATTCCCATCACTTAAAAAAATAAAATAAAAAGTATTAGTTTACTAGAGATTATACTAGTTTTATTAAAAAGGAATAAATAAAACAGAAATAAATTCGATTGGTAAAATCGAGTTAACGATAAAAATGGAGGGTTACACTTACAAAGTAATAAACGCAATATTACATCACGGATCTTCGATTCGTGAAGGTCATTATTCTACTTTTATTAAAAAAAATAGTATACCATTGTGATACTAGTATATGATAACGAGTATACTAATGATATGATTATCAACAAAAAAAATTGGCCGTGAAATTCAAAAAATGTACGACTATATTTGTTTGTTCTAAAAAGCCAATAAATTTTAATAATAAATCCATAAGATTACAATCAGTAATTCATAAAAATAAAATAAAATAAAACGCAGTGATATCCAAAAAAATTACAATGAAATTGTAAACCGTACGCTGAAGGCCGACTCGGCGAACCAAATTGTTCGGAGATGGATGGAGACGAAAGGACTAGAGATATTGTATAAAAAAAAACCAAAGTTATTTGTATAGCAGGTAGGCGGTCAGTGCCTCCCTTGCAAATCAAGGTGAACGAGCACGTCATACCACAGCTACAGTTGACTAAATACTTAGGAATACAGCTCGACCAGAGACGGTCCTTTGCCACGCATGTGCGAGAGACGTCAGTGAAGGCTAGACAAATGTTAATAGGCAATGTAGTAGGTCCCAAGGCTTCTAAGAGGAAGTTGTATGCAACTGTAATTAAACTCTGTACTATTGTATGGTGTGGTTATCTGGGAGAAGGCACTAAAAGTTAAGGCTTATAGAAGGATAATTGAGAGCGTGCAACGTATAATTGCGCTTACTGTGCGTAGAATTGCGTACTGTGTCAGCCTACTTGTCGGTATCGACGGAGGCCGTTTTGGTAATTGTCAAATAGGTCCCCGCCTATTTGACAACTGGCGAGAATGAGAAGTAGAGTTGCAAGGGGTGACGACAGAGAGGTGTCAGAAAGAATACCCTTTCAGAAATGGCAAGAGAGATGGGACCTGGTGTCAAGTGGTTGCTGAACCCATAGATTAATCAAACAAGTAGAACGGTGGATAAACCGTTCTCATGGAGAACACAACTTCTGGTCAGTACAATTTTTAACTGGGCATGGTCTGTTTCGTGAATAGGAAAAGGGAATCATCAGAGAAGTAGGAATAACCAAAGGGGGAGGGCATCAAATGCTTAAATGTGGGTCCGGCGTAGGGGTGTAAGGGAAAAAAGATATCATTTCTCCCGCTCAAAAAACAAAACTTTCTGTAATATAAATAAAACTGCTTTCAACAAAATGATACTGATATAAAAAAAGGTAAGATACTACATTTCTATTATCAAAATCTGTTATTAATTTAGAATTTTGTTTAAAAAAAATACATGTTAAATATATGTAAGACAATAGATATACAATAACAGATAATGAACAATGTTTAAGCGTTCCATATAATAAGCAAAAAATAAATAAAAATTTGTTACAAAACTCTTACCGGCCCGATTTCGTTTATATGTGAAATTCATATCACATTTATAGAAATACAATTCTTATGATTATTCGTTAACATTATTGTTTTTTAAAGAAAATTCTAAATTAATAACAGATTTTGATAATAGAAATGTAGTTTCTTGTCTTACCTTTTTTGATATCAGTATCATTTTGTTGAAAGCAGTTTTATTTATATTACAGAAATTTTTGTTTTTTGAGCGGAAGAAATATCTGCGAGACTCTTACCGTACGGTTTACAATTTCATTGTCATTTTTTTGGCTTATACTTACATATACTTAAAAAAATTAATATTTTCTCTTAGGTTCTTACAAAAAAATTACAATGAGTTTTCAAGATACAAAAAAGGGGGTTATCATTTCATTGTTTGCCGTTTATAAATATTAACTATATAGATATTTAATAAATTAAAAAAAAAAATTACTTATCTATGAACGAACGTACTGCTTTTCAAAAATTTGTTAAATAAAAACCTTTTTTCGGATAACTCAGCGAAAAGATTCCATCATATGGAAAGCGGCGATATTATGACTTTATTTCAATTTTAAATTATCATCCAATTTAAAAGCCATTCACACCAATACATTTAAAATAGATTTAAAATTAGTGCCGACCTCCGTGGCTGAGTAGGTAGCGTCTTGGCATCTCGTACGGAGATCCCGGGTTCGAATCTCGGTCAGGCATATGACAGCTTTTCATACGCTACCACCTTTCACAAGATTAATGATCTTAGCTGTGTTGATGCCCGCTCTTTCGAATAAAAAAAAATAATTAAAAGATTTTTTTTTTAATTTAAAAAACCTTAAATTTTCGCATCCCGTTAAACGTGTACATAAATAACGTTCATTAAAGTCTTCCGAGTTGTTATTATTATTTGTTTTATTAATTTGAAATATTTATACATTTAGTTTACTATTAGTTCATATATTTATTATATTTAAGTATTAATATGCATTTCAACACTATAATTCACTTGCACGTATAGTAATTATAGAAACATACAACTAATTAGTTTTCATTTTTAGTCTCATTTTGTTCTGATCAAGGTTTTCCTATGGTTTCCCTTGATCCGTCAAGGAAAATGCTACAATTATTTATTTTTTTACCTAAAAATTACTGCAGTGATTTATTGAATTATGTAAAGAGCATAATTAAATAAATATTAATTTATTTATTACCTACAAACACGTACAACTGAGATGGCTTAATGGAAAAATTATAATATAGGTTATTAGGCTAATTTTTACATTAATTATAATGATTTGATTCATCTTCTTATCTACCAGCAAATTATTAAAAAAATTCGTAACTCTATTTTTTTAAATTGGGTCTATATATTTAATTTTTAAATAAAGATATTATTAAATTATTTAAATAAACATTATTTCGTTATTAAATAATAATAATACTACACACAAGTCCGCACGCTCACGCGCGCAGACTTGTGTGTATTATTTTTAAACTTTGTGTATGTGTATATATATAAACACATACAGCGTGTCCTACGGAAAGGTATTGTGATATAGTATCATTCGCCCATTCCCCTCACCGACTTCATTGCAACTTTACAAACCTTTTAACGAAGGATGTAAAAAGTGTTCTGTGAAAATTTCAACCTTCTAGAATTTAAAGAAACAAAATTACGGCTTTCAAATAAAAACACCAATTTCAGATAAACCACATTTTTACTTCATTTCGGTTTTCAGATTTCAACGGAAATATCCATTCTGACCATCCCTGAATCCAATTTGACTAGTTTCGGCGTGACATCTGTACGTACGTGTATATCTCGCATAACTCAAAAACAGTTAACCGTAGGATGTTGAAATTTTGGATTTAGGACTGTTGTAACATCTAGTTGTGCACCTCCCTTTTTGATTGCAATCGAATGCACTAAAAGTATCCAAAAAGCCCAAAATCCAAAAAAGAAAATTTGGATTTTGGCACTTAAGAAAAGTGCCCTCCGCTTCCCTGCGGAGATCAGCATGGTAAAAGTTTAGGGTCAATATCCCTAGTGGTGGGGTAAATAATTTCTTTGGGGTCAATTTTCTCAAAAATTTGACATACCTTCTTTATATTAACATGCATGCATGCTTATCTAAAATGTTTTTTTTTTAATTTTTCATGAAATTTTCCACTTCCGTAATAATCGAAAAAACTATATTTTTATTTATTGTATATTTTTAATCGATTTTTACCGTACAAGGAAGTATTGTGATCGCGAAAAATTTCGGTTTTCAGATTTCAACGGAAATATCCATTTTGATCATCCCTGAATCCATTTTGACTAGTTTCGTCGTGATGTCTGTACGGACATATGTATCTCGCATAACTCAAAAATGATTCGGCGTAGGATGTTGAAATTTTGGATTTAGGACTGTTGTAACATCTAGTTATGAACCTCCCCTCTGATTGCAATCGACTGAACCAAAATTGCCCAAAATCCAAAAAGATCTGGATTTTGGACTTTTTCTTGACTGCAGTAATAAGCCCACATTGATAGCTTTTCAACGATATATGAAAAAAAGAGAAACTTATTTTCATTGGTTCCAGAGTTATAGCTAAATAAAATTGTAATTAATGAAATATTTTGATCTTACAAGGGAAGGCACATTAGTTCAAATCCGACTTCATCTCTTCTTTTTTTTTAATTTAAATATATTGATTTATTAATAATTATTAATCTCTGATTGTAAGTTTTTTCAGATAAATAATAATTCAATAATAACAATAAAAAAATAATGCGATATGAAAAAATATCAGAAGTTATTCTGATATTTTTATCTGTGTTTAATTTTTTTTTATTGCTAAACACCTATCTATATTAAATAAACTTGACAAGGATTTAAAATTACTGGAAAAGAAAGGAAAACAAGATGAACCTTGTAGCTTTTTCGATAAACAAAGCTTGCTGTAAAACAACATTTTATAATGTCTCTTTACGATAAGCATAAAATAACAGAGAAGTTTAAAAAATCCAAATACTGACCTCCATTCACATAATTAGATGAAATGATATTCTATGACGTCGATAAAATTTACAATCACTGCAGATCTATGTCATTGCTATATCTGATGAACGTAAATAGATCACAGATAATTAATTAGAAATAAATTAACGCGCATGATATTGTGCGTCTTCTGCATCAATACCTTATCGGGATTGTTTGAATCGCTAAATGTTCTCATTTAAATTGAATGGATGGACTGTTTTTAATTTAAACATGTAATATCATTCTCCAACTGAACGTAGATTGATCGCTTTTGAAAATGCTATCAAGGTCAAAAATCAAATACAATTCGTTACGGTATTTACCCCGTGTTATGGGATCTGAATTGTTATAGACCGGGAATAAATCTGTGTAGACAACTTTTTCACTACTTTTGTGGTCTAGGAATTAATTCGGGTCCAATGATACGGGTGGAAGTAAATGTTTTTGATAACCGAGTTATTTTACCCAGAATCTTCATTGAAGAAATCACATTTGTCTTCCCGAAGGAAATTATGAGTAACACAAGCAGTGATATTGATTATCTCAGAATATTCAGGATTCACTCAAAGACTCATCTAGAATATTCTAAACTTTTGGTCAAGTTCGCAAAAGAATTTACTTACATGGGAAGAACTCTTGATAATTTATTATCGAATATTTTCTGATCTTTTTTTTTGTGAAGATCTTCCCTGATATGTTTTCAACTTGAATGTGGGAAAGCCTCATCTTATTATAATAAAAAATAATGAAAACAAGGTACGTGTTAGCGGCTTAGTGGCTGAAACAGAGGTGTACGTAGCGCTTTATATTGTATCAATGGACTTAATTTTAATATCCAAAAAGTAGCTCCGTAACTCGATTTTTCCTTATCTACCAACGTAGGACAAAAATAAATAATAAATTTGCGTTTATTAAAACCATTAATATAATAAAAAACCCTAAACTTATTAAACATAGTATAGGATTATTATTTTTCTTTGAATTTAAAAGGCTTTTCTTTTCTTTCACAAACAGAGATATAAAATTAAAGCAGTGATTACGTTTTCCTTTACTTGATAAATAATCGCAAATAAAAAGCTACGTGAAGAAACAGGACAGTGTAAGGTTCATCTCCTATATATAAATTAATTCGGTCCCAGGCATTACAGTAGAGTTCGGTACACGAAAACTATCCTATAAGTAAATTGAAATGATCGGTACAGTACGATACAGTAGTAAGTAGGAAAATTCACTGTAAAATTTGCTGATTTTTACTTCCTTATAATAATTAAAAATTATTGTGATCGCGAAAAATTTCGTTTTTAGGTTTCAACGGAAATATCCATTTAACATCCCTGAATCCAGTTTGACTAGTTTCGGCGCGACGTCTGTACATACGTATGTAAATATGTACGTACATATCTCGCAAAACTCAAAAATGCGAGATACATATGTACGTATAGACTTCACGCCGAAACTAGTCAGAATGGATATTTCCGTTGAAATCTGAAAACCGAAATTTTTCACGATCACAATACTTCCTTTACTACGTACAAGGAAATAAAAAACTAATTTCTCTGTAATTGAAAATCTTCAATTTTCAATTACACATTCCAAATACACAGTTCTGTTTAATTTAAAATAACTTTTATATAAGAAATGAAGAAAAAAAAATCAATAAAGTTTCTTTTCATAGATGAGACTGATTTACTTAACTTTAATTGTAAAGCGGTGTTTTTAAATAAAATCAATAACTGTGATAACTGGAGCGAAAAAAAGCTTTTATACAAAGTTTCCCTTGCAAAATTATTTAATCAACAGTCATCTCGAATTATCCGATTTGAATGATTTTTGGGACATAAATATTATGAACTGAGGCGATTCTGTTTTGATAAAGATTGGCTATAGAGATTAACCGCTGAAGCTAAAATCTGAGTTTATAAATTAAATAATATATTTATTATAATCTTATTATAAATTTTTAATTGGATATTCAATAAATACATAAAATACCTTTTCGAAAAAAATATCAATTTATTTATGCATTATCTACATTAATAAGAATAAAAGTTTGTTTCTATCTGTTAGTAATTCACGTCTGTTCCGCACAATCAAATTTGATGAAACTTATAATATAGTTTAATTTTAATCCCGATTGGGTTTTAAGCCCCAAAAAAGGAGGAAAATTAAAATTCGAAAACTATAGTTTCTAATTTCTGGTAAACGATTAAGTACGACCTTAATTTTTGATTACTACATTTCTAATCTATCAAACCCTTTTGGCCATAAAATTGGAAGTTGTTATTTTCAAATTACAAAAATACAGTTCGATCACGATCAGATATTTTAAATAAAATATGGTAACTAAATTTACTGTAATTATGATGTAAAAAGTTTTCTATTTGAGGTTAATCACAATTTTTCATTTTTTGCAGGAGTAAATTGCATATTACTCGCGTATAAAAAAAAAGCTGACAACACAGTTGTAGGACATTCCCGGAACTCAGCTTAGCCGCGTTCCTAGAGTCCTAAAACTGTGAAAAAACCGGAAAGGCTACTGCTGCGGGTTGTTTCTGATGCACGACTTAAATACACAGCTTAATTTAAAATATTTATCATTTTATATAAATATAATATTTTTTTCGTTTATTTAATTCAATGATTCTAACTAAAGCGCGCGCGCTTACTGTATTTAATTCGCGCGAGTGTGGCGGTACTAGCGGCGACAGTCGGTACTAAGGAAACTAATGTAATTTCACAACATATCACACATAAATCAAATTTCGTTTGTACGGTCGCTGACTAGTGTAGCCGGGAAGCTTAACGCACCAGGTATCACGACAACCGGGCAATTGAGTTCGAAACCCAGCCAGACCGAGTTACTTTTTTACTCTTTAAATATTATTCATTTACTTAATTCTGCCGCTCACCAGTGACGTGAAAACATTGAGAACGACTACTACAGCTGTACGTCAATGCTACCACCATTTGAATATTAACTAAATTAAATGAAATAATTAATATTTAAAGTGTAAAAAATAATTTGCTTGGCAATCTTGTGGAATTTCAAATTTCCCGGTCCAAGAGGACGAAGAAAAAGGAAATTTCCTACAAAGAAAAAGGGAAATTACAAGATGGCGGAATGCGAAATTAGCGCTCCTTGTGGTGAGAGGGGATACTATTGACGCAGTATGCCTCCTAACCACTAGTTTAGAATATTTTTTGGGGTGGGGATGCGATTTTGCTAATATTGTTTCTTTTTAATTGTTAAAAAAATGTGCCTAAGCAAAATATGACCTTAATTAGGCGAAATCTTGAGATACTAAGGGTACCTTGCTCTACAGCCTTATCTGTTTGACCTTTCATCAATTATTCATATGTAGAAGAACCTGACCAAGTTTGGGCAAAATCAGTCCAGTAGTTCTGGAGATATAAGGTGATTTAGAGGCCAACACCGAACACACACATACGTACATACGAACCTTAACATTCGAAAATTTTCATCCGGTTTTTGGGGTTCCTTAGGTATCAAAACGTCAAGATGCGGTGAAAACCGCATATACCCAAATTGGACCGATTACAATATTTATCTTCTAGAGCTATAGCTCTGGTGTAGCGCTATCTAGATGGGAAAGTAAAATTGAGGCATTTTAAAATAAATCCGAAATAGCGGATATAAATTGATCAACTAGATGCATTTTTTTACGCCAGTTATTTGTATATTAAAGAAAACACTTAATATTTTCTCAATTATAAACTTCCAATAAACAAACTTACACAATTCAAATTCTTTATACAAGAGTGATGTTAACCGTTATTTGAATTTTTCACTGTGAAAGCAGATCCAAATTTTTTATAATTTGATTGACTATGTGTAGTAATATGATATTGTTATTTATAATTCTAAGTGAGATTATTATGATAGGCATTCTCTTTAGCCTAGTTTAACAAGAAAATCCTTATGAATTCATAACAATAAGATATGGTAGACGTTTTGAAGTCGAGGCTTCTAAGGTTAAAATCCTACTTTTATACGGATTTTAATACTAGATCATGATATTCGTGTTCTTTGGTAATTGGGTTTCAATTAATCACACATCTCAAGAATGGTTGACCCGAGATTGTACAAGACTACACTTCATTTACTTTCATACATATCATCCTCATTCATCCTCTAAAGTAATACCTTACGGTGATTCCGGAGGCTAAACAGAAAAAGAAGAGAAAAAAACACATAAGTGATAACCGCGATAAAGTACTTGGTTAGTATTTTATATTTTTCAGAATAATTGTAGTGAAAATTAGTTAATTTTATTAAACGGAAGTATACATTAATAATAGAATTATTTACATTTAGTTAAACCTATAAAAACGCATTTATTAGGTTTAATTATTAGAAAATATCCGTTTTTTAAAATTAAAATTAGTAAAGAAATCAATTGATGTAACAAACATCTCGAGTTCAAATATTGGCATAGGTTTGAAATCTTGATTTATAACTTAAGTTCTGCATATGAAATATGGTATAATTGTAAGTTATTAAAAAAAAGTTTTTTTAAAAATAAATTTACTAAAAAGCTTTCCAGGAACATAATAATAATAAAAGTAGGACCTATAATGAAACCTAATCCTGCGGGAGGAAGAACTCTTAAAAAAATATTATTTTTATAAAATGTAAAATAAAATCTTACTTATTCAGTATTATGTTTTGTTATAGAATAACGACTATAACATCAGGCGTCAAATTAGACATAACTTAGTAGATTTAAAGAAAGACAGTCTATTTATAAATTCTTAAAAAGCCTATGTCTCTAATTATAGTAATACTGTATATATAGACTGTTTATATTATATTGTACGTTTCTAAAAAAAGATCTCATAGTGGTGATTCTCCGTTAGTCCAGTCCTGTTTAACTCCCCTTGTTTCACCTAAGATCCCAGTCCTGGATACATCTAGGTGAATAGTATACCACACAGAGACACTAAAGTTTAAAAATTCACCAAATTTATTCAAAAAGCCGCAAATTTCTGTCTAATTACATTGGAATTCTTTTTGTTTTTATTGATAAAGTTTCCAATTTAACCTACATGTTTTTTCTTTGTATTTTCACGTCTTGCTCTTCATGGAAAGGACCAATTCTGATAATCTTTTTTTATTTTGTAAAAATTGTCGCTCTAATAGTCCCGAGGTAATTTCTATCCAGATATTACAAATGGAACATTTTTTAATGAAAATTATACTGCCTAAATATACGATTTGTGTATATCTATATATACGAGTATATACTCTGTATGTATATATACACACAGAGTGTTTATAGAAATCGTTTCAAGAATTCAGGGGATGATCCCTCACATCAAAATAAAGAAAACTTTGTATCAAAATATGTCCAAAAACGCTTAGTTTACCGAGTACACCATTTTGTATTTTTAATATAAAAATTACTTTCTCAGAAATGGTTATCGAGCTGAAATTTCGTATACTACTAGGGTATTTAGAGATTTACTTGAAGAAAAAATAATGAGCTTTATCTCTGAATCCATTTCAAAATGGCGGTTATTCATTGGTAAAGAAAATATTCAACAAATTCGGATTAGTAGATCTTCAGATAAGCTATTGACATAGCCGAAAACGGTGAGTATAATTTCTAGGTAAAATAGTTTGCACTCGCTGATAGTGCTCGGCAATAACTTAATGCTTACGCAAACTTTTGCATTATTAACATTGAACCCTAAGACCAGCACTTTAGTATTTACATATAATTAATAAGATTATTCCAGTTAAGATCCTTTCGAGTTATTTCATTTTATTTGGAACGAAATGAAGATTGTTTTTTTTAACCTAGTGATTCGCTTCATGAATTTTTGCCATACCATTTTTATTTATGAATGGATTAGAATAGATAAGATGTCATTTTCTTTGTCATTAAACGCTTAAAATTTTTTTGTGTAACATAACATTTAATTAAACCAGCGGTTGCAAAGTTATTAGCTTTGCAACATGTTATTAACTTTTACTATGTTATACAGATAATTTGGCAGGTCATTCTACATGTAAAAATAAAGAAAAAAGTACATATAAACATAGGTCCGGAAACGCTTCGTTAACAAGTTACGGCTGGCAAAAAAATTCGCCCAGATTTCACCTCCTGTAGTGAAATGAAGCCAAACAGAAATTCTTGGGGACGCAAAAATGTAAGCTAATTTGTTGGTATCATAAGAAATTCAATCTGATAAATTGAGGAAAAATGAGTCCGAAAACTGTAACCCCTGTGGTTTTTTAGAAAACCGGCGAAAAACGCAAAAAACGGCAATTTTTACTTTTGACTTGTAATATCTTTGTTAAATTGCCAGGATAAATATAATTTTAAAAAAAAGCTGACACTAAGTTGTAATATTTTCATGGCATACATTATTTATTTTTACATAGTTGAAAAAAAATTATACATGAAAAAAGTTACTAAAAATGTATTTTTTGAGATGGAGTAATTTATGATGAATTTTTATTGCAAAATTATAATTTATGTTTAAATAAATTCAAAAAGGATTTAAAGATTTTTTTTCTGCTCCCCCCACCCCCCGCAACTTGTAGGAAATTCTAAACAGAATATAAAAGTAAACAGAAAGCAAATAACAGTTAAATAAAATGGACTTCTATTTAGAGCAATACTAAGCAAAATTTAACTGAAAAATGATTTTTATTGAAAACCGATTTATTTTTCAAAATTGGAGAAAAATGACAAAAAATAGTAATTTCTGGGGTTTAAAATATATAATATAAGTTTAAAAATAAATTATTTCGTACGGGATAGTACCGAATCAACGATCGTAACGGTGAATTTAAGTTCTGTTAAAAAAACTCTGATTTTTTTTTAACAAAATTAAAATAACGAATAATTTTTTTTTGAGAAATCTTTATTTCATTAGTTAACAATACAATAACAACTGTCCAACAATTAAGTTTTTCTGAATTGTAATTGTATTGTTTTGTAAGCTTACAGTCGAGTTTCAGATCATTATTACAATTTTCCTGTTAGTACAAGCAGACAGCTGTACTGCATAACCATTTTTAATCTGGTTGGTTTAAGCGTAGAGTGTACTATCTCATACTTCACCATTAAGAACTTAATACTTTTAGCACCCAAATAATATCAATTTATATAGGGTGATTCAAAGAAACGGGAAATTTAAAAAATTAAATAACGTTAATAAAAAATTTTTTTTAGAAAATGAATTTTATTTCATGTAATTGTACAAATGTTGCCATTTTAGGGTACATACATTTTAGTTTATTTTTTTAAAGATGACATTTTGCAGGTGACCTCCTCTTCTACGTAAACACTCACGAAGTCTCTTCGTTAAATTGTTCATGGTGTGACGTAACATCTCAGCTGGAATTTCCGCAATTGCTTCTCGGATCTTTGCCTTCAGTTCTTCCGTTGTAGCAGGTCTACTGTGGAACAATTTGCTTTTAAGGTGACTCCGCAAAAAGTAATAGCAAGCTGAGAGATCAGGCGATCTGGGAGGCCATCTAATGTCACCATTTCGTGAAATGAACGTTGTCCAAACAATCGGCGTACAGCTGCCATCGATATTCGTGCGGTATGTGACGTTGCTCCGTCTTGTTGAAACCAGGCTGTGTTAAGAATCGGTGGAAATCTCTTTTGTTGTTCCACAATAAAGGTTTCAAGCACGGCTACGTAACGAGCCGACGTCACTGTAATCGCAAGACCGTTGTCATCCTCAAAAAAATAAGGGCCTATAACACCGTAAGATGACATAGCACACCACGCGGTCACTTTCTGGCTGTGCAACGGATGCTGGTGTAACTGCGTAGGATTTTCTTGTGCCCAGTATCTGAAATTTTGCTCGTTGACAAATCCACTGAGATGGAAATGCGCTTCGTCTGACATCCACAGTTCGTGAACAAACTCTTCGTTATCATTTATCTTCTGAAGCATTACATTACAGAATTGTGCTCGCACAACTGCATCATTCGGTTTCAGTTCCTGGACGATCTGCAACTTGTACGGATGGTATTGTAAGTCCTTCACTAACATTCTTCGAACACTTGAACTATGCAATTGTAAAGATCCTGAGAGACGACGGATTGACCGATGTGGACTTCGTGTGACAGCATCGTGTAAAGCTTGAACATTCTGTGGTGTACGGACGGTTCGATCACGGCCTGGAGGTTTCTTTTTCATTGCCGAACCGGTTTCCTCAAAATTAGATATCCATGTTTTAATTGCATGTGCAATTAAAACATGACAATGATGGAACACGGTCGTGCCGTCCCACATTAAAATGGCGGCGAAATTCTCTACGCGCTCCCTCCACACTGTCATTGTTTTTGTAAAACGCTTTGTTAGCAAATGCACGTTGCGCACCACTCCAAGGATCCATGACAACTAAATGGCAGGTTAGGTTAGAGAGGCTGGCGCCACTTATCAAGTGGTACCAATCGCCCACGGCTACCAACACAACTTTCAAAATTTCCCGTTTCTTTGAATCACTCGGTATAAAAGTAATAAAATAAATAGTTTTCAAATTAAACGAGATTCAAAAAATTATTATAACAATTTTTAAGGATTTGATTTTTAAAAAAAATTTAATTAAAAGAAAACTTGTTCTACAGGTATCATTTTTAGTTTCCCGTATAGCACTAGTGCAGAGCTATATATTTAGAAGGTAAAGTATTGTAATTTGGATACATGCAATTTTCACCGGATCTTTATATTTTGTCACCTAAGAAACTCAAAAAACCCAAAACTCGGATGGAAATTTTCTGGATGTTCCTTAAGACACGTACTTAATATAATACCGTAATACTATATTCAGTATTGTCTTCTAAATCACCTTATATCTTCATAACTACTGGGCCGATTTTGACAAAACTTGGTCAGATTACTTCTTAATATGGGGCACTGATACCATTAAATTTTCAACTTAAAAGGTCGAGAGGGTGAGGCTTTAGAGGAAGCCTTTCCAAAGGATCTAGAAATTTCGCCTAATACGATCTAACTTTTCTTAGGCAAATTTGTTAACGATTAAAATATAATGTCTCCAAAACCGTTTTTGCAAAATCGCACCTCCATTCCAAAAATTTTCTAAATAAACTAGTGGCTCAGTGGGTTATTAATACCCTCTCTCACCACAACACCACAAGGAGCGCTAGAGTAGTATTGACGTACAGCTGCTGTAGTCGTCTGATAAGTTGTGTCGTCAAACGTTAGAGCTGGAATTAAATAAATGAATAATATTTAAAGTGTAAAAACGTATTTAAAGTGCCCGCTAGTACCACCACACCTGCGCGTATGAAATACGGTATGCGCACGCACTTTAGTTAGAATCATTGAATTCAATAAACAAAAAATATTATATTTAAATAAAATTATAACTATTTTAAATTAAGTTTTGTATATATGTGTGTAAGCCGTGCATCAGAAAAAATCCGTGGACGGGAGGTCCTTCAACAGTGTTTTCAGTTTTTTTGATAAGCTTAAAAAAGACACTCGAAATAATTTTCTTTTGTTAATCAATTTACTTTTAAACATAGCGTCCCTATAAATAAGTAACCTTTCTACGTTTATGATTTATTTTTATTAGTATTAATATATAAATTATCAAACAAAATTTCATCTTTCTAATTATTTCTTAGGTAAAAAGAAAGAAAACATACGAGTAAATAAATCGAGATTTTTTTTTTCAACTTATTAACTTTTGGAATGATAAAGAACTAAAAAAATATAATAATCCAAAATAAGGTTAATTTATTGACATATTATTTTGTTTTAATATCACATAAGCGGCTTATTGTAAGATCCACTAAATCTGTTATAAAAACAATTTTAATGGGCCGTTATCAGAGAAAAAGAATTAATAACGAAATGTGAAAAATAATACCGCAGAAGTGTTAATAAAATATATATTTAGGTTTAGTTTTGATTTTTAATTCAGTTTTTTTTTCAAAAGTACAAATTTTTTTAAGAACAAATGTTCTTAAAAAAAAAAAAATAATAATAATATTACGTAATTTATATATAGTATAGTAAGTATTATTATTGACATCTTTTTTCAATGAATTCTGTATAGTGAATTAAATTTATTAAAATGTTATTGACCTAGCACTGAATATAATACTATTCACACCAATAAATTAATACAGAGTGAAATATTCATTTTTAATATGCTGATTTAATAACCCCGATTAACGAGGTAAACTGGACGGATATTGTAATACGACCTCGATTTATTATAGAAATAATAAAAAATTAACTTACTTTTATTATAAGGAAAAGTATGCAGCTATTTTTCTCTTACCTAAAAAAAAACAAAACATCATTATATAATAAGTAATCTAATTAATTCTATGTTTAATTAATTCTATCATAGTTTATTCTATTTCAAATAATTAATCGTGTTTTTTTTCTTAATCTTGTATAATTGCTAATTTATTTTTTACTTATCATTTATAAAAACGTTACAAAATAATTCTGTTTATAATCTATAAAAAAAAAATTATTCTTAGGATAAAAAAAAAAATATGAAAGTCAAAATTTTACATATTCAATTTACATTTTAATGACATCGAAGTATCACCCCATAAGTTTACAAGTCAAGGTTACTCCAGGTATACAATTCGATACTGATTAATAATAATTACATAATATAATAAAAAAATAAATATTAGGAGAAAATAATAGTAATAAATAGTAACTATAACTTTAAAAATTAAAAGAATCTATACTAGTCACTTTATATCTTTGCCGATAAGTTTGAAATATAAGAATTTGCTTCATGGTAATAATAAATGGTCTGATTTTTATGTCATCCTTCAATCACTTTTGTGATAACCTTGGAATTTATATTATATTAATTCAAACTTTATTAAAAAGAAAAATAACATTTTTTCCACTTTTTAACTTAACTCGAATTGACATCTGCAAGAAAAGGACAAATATAATTAAAAAAAAAAAAAAAGCTGACATTAAGTTGTAATATTTTACTGGCATAAATTATTTATTTTTACGTAGTTGAAAAATAATTATACATGAAAAATGTTACTTAAAGTTTTCTTTTGAGATGGGGTAATTTATGATGAAGTTTTATTATAAAATTATAATTTATATGTTTAAATAAATTCAATAAGGATTTAAAGATTTTTTTTCTGTTCCCCCCAGAAAAATCACCTTCCAAGAAAGTTTTTTGATTCTTCAATCCTTAATATGTTAAATGGAAGAAACTAAAAAATATTCCACTAAAAAATGTACAACCAATAAAAAGTAAACTAAGATTTTTTTGTGATTGGTGGGGGGTGAATTATGATGAAATTTTATTATAATATTATTACTAAAAGTTTATTATTTTAACTTTATATATTATTAAAAGTTTAAATAAAACAAAATAAAACTTTTGAAAAATTCAATTGACATCGATATTTTTAAACATTGATCTGTTCTCCCCTCTCAATATTGCCCCCCAAAGTATTGTTTTTTAGGTCGTTTGCACTGCTACTATGGCCAAAAAAGATTTTAAAAAAATTCGGTTAAAAAATATATAAAATGATAGCTTTTTTCGATTTTTGGGAAAGGGGTAATTTTGGGGTAAATTATTTTTAAAATGGTAAGATAACTATGCACGTACTGAACTTAATATAAAGCGGCGTTGAATTTGAAAAATTAAAAAAAAAAATTGAGCCCCTACTGGAAATATAAACCCCAAAATTTTACTAACAAATTGCCCCATATACACTAGTCAGTACAAAGTTTTATCAAAATTTATTTATCCAGTCAAATGTTATTAAGCTTCTGTACGTACGTACGTACATTACTTCCCGTCCTTTTTTTGTTCTTTTTTTTTTGGGAGGGTTTCTGGGTCATGAAACGTCGAGAAATGCAAAAACAAACCATAATCCATATTTAACTGATTAGTATGGTAAGTAGTTATTTACTTCTTGCAGCATATTTCTGTAGCTATAATGTCAGGAAAGTAAAATATATGTTATATTATTATTTGCCTACAAATCAACAAGTTTTGATTGTCGTATGTTCAATGTTAATTGAATAAGAAAATATGATTTTATAAATTAAAAAGAAAAAATGGTTTAAAATAATTTTTCATTAATTGATGCAGATAGGAAAGTACAGTAATAATTAATAATATATACTTTGTAGCCGATTTTGTGGAATGCTGCTTAAAGGAGTAAGTGCCTATTAATCATTTTTTTACAAAATTTACTCTATATCTATGGTACTGGCGCGAAATATTTATTTATTTTTTTATTTGCAATTATCACTTCACCTATATCGTAAAAATGTTAAAAGTTTTTAGAATTTTTTCTCGGATTATCAGTATGAACATACCAGATTTGTTTTTAATTTTCGAAAAATAATCGTTCTGAATTACACAGCCTATAACTTGAAAAGTTAGGCAATTACTGGGAAAAATATTTCGTCAAAAAACGACCCAGTTAATTGAAAATAATAATAAAAAAACTCTTGCGCACTTCTGCACAAGATGACAGACTTTTCTTTTCTCAGTCAGAAACGCACCGATTTTCAGAGTATAAAAAAATGTATACGTTTGATTGACGAGTAGACCCTACACATAAGCATCAAGTTACACTCACCACTGTGACGGCGCGTACAAAATACATTACTACACAGTCAACATAACCTCAATATAAGGTTTTGAGGCTATGTTGTTTGTTGCAGACAATAAATTATGCGTAACTCAAGAATGACTCGCCAATCTTCATCAAATTTTCACTTGCACAACTTCAGATACACTACTTCAGCCGGCCTCCGTGGCGCGAGGGGTAGCGTCTCGGCCTTTCATCCGGATGCCCCGGGTTCAGATCCCAATTGGGCATTTTCACACACGCTACAAATCATTCATCTCATCCTCTGAAGCAATACCTAACGGTGGTCCCGGAGGTTAAACATAAAAAAAATATATACTACAGCTTTTCAGAAAATAATAGCTGTATGCATTAATATCCGAATCGTGAAGTGAATGTTGGGGGTAAATAAAAATCTAATTATGCTAATACGTTTTAACGGAATAGCTCTTTCACACAGTTAGTTTGATCGTTGGGTTAATTAACTACAAAGAATAAAAAAAATACATTATTCATAAAAACAAAAGAAACGACCTGATGCAGGGAAAAACACCGGAAATGAATTTTAAGTATAGGTTATGTATACCGTAAGTAGCAGGAAAGGAAATAAAATACGGGGAAAAAGCAAGGAAGCGAGGAAAAAGACATTAGAATTATAGTAACTGACAGAAGAACGGAATGGTTTAAGAGAGGAGGATAAAGATGTAGAAAATGTTAGTAATGAAATAAAATTGAAAATTTCAGGAGAGAAAACAATAAAAAATAAAAATAAGATCACTTGATTATTTTTACCCAAAATTAAAGTAAGTTATTAAGTTTAAATCACATCGGCAAGGATATTACGGGAATATGATGATGATTTTAATAACGAAAACTAAATTTGTAACACACATATGGGTCTATAGATAAATTCAGTAAGAATGAAAGTCCAATTAAAAGAATGCTAAAAAACTGAAAGAAAATAGTTGTTGTTAAGGAGTACAATAAATTTTGACAATGGAGTGGTTCCGAAACGCGTCAAATAAAAGAATGAAGCTATGAAAGGTAAGCAGTACTAAACATAGAAACGAGAGAAAATAATTGGGGAAAACTTGCACTTACTGTTTCCAGGGTATAATATAGTATTTAAACTGTAGAGTGTATTTTAAAATATTCCTTTTTGATTGTTTTTATCGTTCGGTATTTATTGCATTTTAAGAATAATAATCAATTGTCTAAAGTTTACTGTTAATAAAGTTTATTAATTAAATACTGCAATAAAAATAAAGAATCATTCAACACGAATCAATTTACGATATTTAAAAATGTTAATGTACTGTATAACTGTAACGCGGATTTGTATCTTCTTTAATAGAAAATTAAGTGGAAAAAATAAACCTTTACGTCAAAAACATGATTGTAAAACTAATAAATTTTCATCATTAAAAATTTAATTTATTAGCATATTTTTACTATTTTCTAATATACGCTAATACTTTAATCCCGAAATTTTTGCGATATATCTTACATTCTAATTTTGGGTTTTACATTCTCCATCTGTTTAATTTTCTTCTTCTTTTAACTTCTACACTTGTTTCTTCAACCGATTGAAATATGAGTGGTCTAGTATTATAGTCTACAAGCATTTTCTGAGGGAAATTTATAAATCGCGTAAGGACCTTAAAGAGGTGAGAGCAGAGGAAAATATTTCGTTTTTGTATGGTGATTAAGGGCGAAGGCTTGTGTATGTCTTTTATGAATTATTTATGATCATTATCGTTAAGCGTATTACAAAACTCCACTTGTACAGTGTTCGGAAAGTCGCTGTGCAGTATGCTTTAGAATTACTTGGTATATTATGTTTTTTCGGAGTTAGGCTAGTTGGCCTGTGGATTCGTTGGGCGTTGCTTAGTAATAAACCAAGACGTCAGTTGATGAATTGTGATAGACCAGGGGTCGGCAACCTGCGGCTCGCGAGCCACATGCGGCTCTTTAGTTTCATACGCAAATATTATTTATTTTATAAAAAAAAAACCATTTAAAAATCGTTCTGAATCGATTAACGAGAATTAGGCACCGATTCTATCTCTTTGCCACTTGTATTCGCTTTTCACCGCACCCCTCGCCCGTGACACGCGTCGTCACTGTCGTCAGTGCGTCAGAAGCTCTCGAATGACGCCGTCGTCCGATGTTTCTATGTAGGTTTTAATTCGCTTTCGACGCAAGACAATTTGGCGTCTTCACCAGTGCTTTGGCTGTGACATATAGTTTGTTGTTTCAAGTAAAAGAGTTAGAAGCGAATTATATTCTTAAAGTTATGTATGTACATATATATAATAATAATAATAATAATAAAACCGAAGTAAAGATAGGTAACATAATAAGTATTATATTTTTAAAATACATATTATACATATTTTTTCCAAATAAGATACCTAACTCCTTTTTTGAAGTCAATAAGAATTGTCAAAAAAGAAACAAAGTACTATTGTTGGATATTACCGCGAAAGTGTTTTTATTAAAATATATATTTAATAAATTATCTATTTTATTATTTATCTATTTTATAGCTTTTATTATTTAAAAATTAGAGTTAAAATAATAATTATAAGTGTAAGTACCTATAAATTGTTATTTAATAAACCTATTTTCGAAAAAAATTTTGTGGCTCTTTAAAAATTTTGAAATTTTGTAAATTGTAATTTTTGACTCTTCCGACTCAAAAGGTTGCCGACCCCTGTGATAGACCATGCTTGATTTCGTTTCGTGTTGTTTCGTTTGTCGGAATCAATAGTGGCGAGAAACATAACAGTTCTTTCGGTAGAGGAACTCATTTTTGTCGTTGAGTAAGTCTTTCGTGAAGGTGACAAGTACACAGATTTAGTGAAGCACAAGTTTTCTGAAAAGCTTTCGAATACTCCTGTTCCTCAACGGGATGCAGTTTGAACTCTATTTGAAAAGTTTCGGGCAACAGGTTCTGTTGAAAAAGCTGATCGAAGTGGTGGAAAACCACCTAAACTAAACGAACAGCAGCTGATTGATATTTCGGATGTGTAAGTTAGCGCAGCAGCAAGATATCGGACTTGCTACCGTACATAAAGCTGTAAAAACTGAAACTTTTCCACTGCAAAATAATGTGTGTTCAAGAACTGAAACTGTCAGATCATGCCTAAATACTAAACCATTGTCTATGATTTAAACGTTTTTATTGACCAAAATTCCGTAGGTATCCCAAACATTACGTTTTTTTACGTATGAAGCGTGTTTTCATCCCCCATGAATTCACGGGGGTTAACTAACCACCATGAATTATACGAAGCGAAAATATAGTTAATAGTGATCGTTATTGTGCTGTTTTAGCAAACTTCATTGATCAGCTAACAGAAGTGGAACTGAATCACAGCTGGTTCCTCCAAAATGGCCCTACAGCTCACATAACTAACAGGTCAATGATTTTTTTACGACGTATCTTCAGTGAACGAATCATTTCAAGAGTTTTTGACCTCCACGATCACCCGTACTGACTCCCCCAAATTACTTTCTATGGGGGGCAGCAAAACAAGCAGTGTATGACAATAGACTACGCACACTTGAAGGACTAAAAACCGCAATAACGGCATACGTACGAGACATTCCAATGCATTTGGTTGAAAACAAATTGAAACGTGCGCAGTTTTTTATTGATGTTGGATGAGGTCGTTTTCAATACCTTTTATCAACTATTCTAGTTATTGTAACATCAACAACTAGTTGTTCTAGTTATTATAATATTACAATAAAAATAAATTCTTTCAAGAAAATAATGAAATAAAAATAAAATATAAAATAAAATCATATATAATATAAAATACAAAAAAAAAAACATACAAAAATGATAAGAGAATAATAATAAAAACAACATAAAATAATTAAATAAAAATTAATAAAAACAATAAAGTAATCATTAAGAGAGTTACGTCATTACAGTTCCGTAATTCCAGTGCACAGTAACTTTCCGAACGTTCTGTGTAACAGATAATGTTTGGGTGAATATGTTATATAAGAATTATAGAATCGATAATTGACTTCTGAGAATTCTTCTGGTATAACTAGTAATTTGGACTTTCCTTCGGCTGTTACTTAATTATAGCTAAAACACATAAAAAATTTAATTAATTGCGTATATAGTACTATTTAACTTCATCGAAAGAAAATATTTTCGTAATCAGAAAATGATATCTGTGTTATACGTTTTCTAATGTAAAACCTAGAAAACGTTTTTTATAATAAATTATGATTCTGTAACAAGTGATTCATTTAAGTTTTGTTTTTCAAACAAAAAATGTAGGGGACATTCTGCTTTACAATTGATTAATGTCTTTGAAGTTATGCCGTATAATTTGAAATTGAAATACTAGGTGGCGCTGAAGTTGTAAAAAAGTGTTTTTTCGGGTTTTGCATCGGAAAAAATTGTTTTTCGTCTGTATTGCATTTAGAAAAGTTGTTAATCTCAAAAAAACAGACAACTTTTATTTAAACAATTTTCTTGTACGAATTACCGTTTTGGAGCTGTAGATTGTGAAAGTGTAAAAATGTTGTGAATTGGGCACGTGTTCGAAACCGGTCTTCTCGTTTACATCTTCGTTTACAACGTTTTTTACAACTTCAGCGCCACCTAGTATTTCAATTTCAAATTATACGGCATAACTTCAAAGACTATTAATTGTAGAGGAGAATGTCCTCTACATTTTTTGTTTGAAAAACCTTTTCTCTAAAATGCATAGATTCAGAGAAAAACGCATTTCAAAACGTTTTTGAGTATTCGATTTTTTCAAAAATCCTATTGGAGGGGGATGTTAAAAATCTGGACTTAAGCTTCGCTCATCATCCCTAACGCATGGTCAAAAGATCAATCGGTAGGTAAGGATTTTCAAATACAGCCTATTTTGATGACAAATTGCCTGTACTATAAATAAAAATCAATTAAATAAAGTAAAAGAAAAAAGCAGGTTCTTTCATTCAATTACTAAACACATGAACGCAGTCCATAAAAAGTAATATTTATGTTTATTTTATTTTCACACAGAATCATACAAAGAAGCTTGTATGTATGGAATATGACATTTTTTAGCGTATGAAAAATGCCATGCCTGACCAGGATTCGAACCCAGTACCTCCGGATAAAGGACCGAGTCGCTGCTACTCCGCCTAATTAATTGAACATCACACGATATTTCAGATAGCCACCGATAAAGGGTCACGATCTACAATTCAATCCACCGGGTTGATCTAGTGATGAACTCGTCATCGCAAATCACCTGATTTCGAAGAGTTCTAAGGTTCAAATCCAATTAAAGGTAATTACTTTTATATACGGATTTGAATACTAGATCGTGGATACCGGTGATCTTTGGTAGTTGGATTTCAATTAACCACACATCTGGGGAATGGTCGACCTGAGACTGTACAAGACTACACTTTATTTACATTTATACATATCATCCTCTGAAGTAATACCTTACGGTAGTTCCGGAGACTAAACAGGAAAAGAGAGGGCCAATAATCCTAATTTTAATTGTAAAACGTTAATAAATTTAAGAGAATTTGCGTGAAATGATTTCAGAAATATAAAGTGATTGGAAATTATTGCACTTTATCATTATACTTCCATGTAGAGTGATAAATACTTTGCATGTAATAATACATGGAAAGTTATATCGGTGTCAAAGAACAATTTAAACCATACTGAGTACTTGAAATACCATATTGAAATACTTCGATTTAGCTTTCGATTGTAGGTCTTATACAAATACGATTAGGACTTGTACAAACCTACCTACTTCAGTCTGAAATATAATTTGTTTACATCAAAAATTAATTTAAACGTCAGGAAAAGATTTTTGAAAGTATATGTTTGGAGGGTAGGTTTATACGGAAGTGAAACTTGGACGATAGGAGTAGCTGAGAAGAAAAGATAGAAGCTTTTGAAATGTGGTGTACAGGAGAATGTTAAAAATCAGATGGGTGGATAAAGTGAGAAATGAAGAGGTTACGGCAAATCGATGAAGAAAGAAGCATTTGCAAAAATATAGTTAAAAGAAGAGACAGACTTATAGGCCACATATTAAGGCATCCTGGAATAGTCAATTTAATATTGGAGGGACAGGTAGAAGGAAAAAATTGTGCAGGCAGGCAACGTTTGGAATATGTAAATCAAATTGTTAGGGATGTAGGATGTAGGGGGTATACTGAAATGAAACGACTAGAACTAGATAGGGAATCTTGAGAGCTGCATCAAACCGGTCAAATAACTGAAGACAAAAAATAAAAATAAAAAACAAACCTACCGTTGATTCGACATAGAAGGAATCTTGTTCACCAAATCTCGGCAAGAAAAAAAAAATCATAATTATCAGGTTTATTCGGGTTGACAACCCTGGAGGACTTGCTAAGTTAATGAAGGTTAATGGAAATATCAAGTTTATGTATTAAATTTGAACTAAATCACGCTATTAATTTAAAGAATTTACTTCTAAAGAAAATAACTTTTCTCATTTATTATTTTATTTAAGTGATTTCATTAGTGAAGTTATATTGTTTTATGATTTTTTTTCGTTAATTTATGAAATAAAAAATCTATGTTCGGTGCCAAGTCTTAAACTTAATGTAATGAAATAAAGTGAACATGATGTGTGGAAATATATGTGTGCGTGAGCGTGTCTATATGTGACAGAAACGTGTTCGTTTATTTTTCATTTAATAATTATATGCGTACATATAACATCAAGTTAAGTTTAAGAAAAAAATCAAACAAAATTATATTAACAATATATTATGAAATATTTTCCTTCTTTTTTGGATTGTATCTAATACAGATAAGTGAATTTTATTGTTATATACTGGAAAAATAACCTCTGTGATATTCTGGTATTGATAAAATCTGTCTTGTCTTATAAGCTTGACAATTACAATTTACTTTTATTTTTACACATTTATAACAATAAGTAAATGAACCAACCATTTAATTTATACTAACGTTATTTAATCAATTATTTGTCGAAAAAATATTTTTTTTTAGATTAAAGTTATCAGAATCATTTTCTTTTTAAGTATAAATTAGTAAGGATACTGGAATTTGAAGTCTCTTTTAACAAAATAAATAAGGTAGATAACGTTTGGATATTTTTTATTCTTTTAGAAATGAATGACATTAATGAATATGTGTGTATTTTATGTCCTGACTTAACATCGTGTTCGCACGCTTTGTAAAATATAGGTATTAATAAATGTATCTTGATTAAAAAAGTTTGCACTGGTTTTACTGGAATTTTTACATAAATTTCTAAGGTTATTTTCAATTGACTGGTATCCAATTCCTTACTTAAATTTTATGAATTGTTAGATTCACACTAATCTATCAACAGTTGTGAATAGCAGACGAATTTATCGTTGGGACATAGAATTTTATTTGTTAATATTAATTTATTCATATTAACTACGAGATGAAGAGATTACTAAATAGTTTTTGATGAATACTAATGTATTTTTTCCTCTGAGATGTTAATTGCAGCAACATCTTTATGCATAAAAATGTATGAAATGTTAAAAAGAATTCCGATTTATTTTTGTTTACACATATTAGATCTTTATCTTAAAGATGGTATTTTATTGTAATTTCTTAACCGTGACTTTAAAAACAACCCGAAGCATTATTAAATTGCATTCAAACTTTTAATCATTTACCAAGTATAATGTTGAAAGTAGGGTTAATGATGTCATTTACGTTCACAATTCATTAGCCCCAATAGTTTTTGACTACTATGTTTTAGGAGTTGTTTTTTTGGTGTCATGTGTCTTGTACGATGTAAATTTTAGAGTTAATATTTATCGTTATTATGACTAAAATGAGTAAGATTTTTATGAATAGATTTTATTGACACCTGAGTGTGAAAATTGTACACCATTTTATTTGGGTGTATCATTAATGTTGATAATAATCCAATCAATGGGGAGGAAGATCGATTTTTGAAAAAATTAGTAGAGTTTAGGGAAGTACATTGGGGTTGTACTACCTCTCCCCCCCCCCCATGAAATAGATTAAGGTAAGAATAACTTGTTTATATGCGACTGGACAAAATTTTCGTTAACTGGACAAAATGGCAACCGCTCAAAGACGGTGAAAATCGGTGTTTCGATTTTGTAAGCCAAGTTAAAAATTAACTAGGCAAAAGATTTCTTCTGATTATAAGTTGCGGAAATTTGCAGTACCTATATTTTAATTCCTTAAACGTTGAATTTCGTTAATTAATTACTGGAAAAACCCCGAAAAACCCGCTAAAAATGGCCGGGTTTTTGCACAGCCAATATTTATTGCAAAAATAACTTTTTTACAAATTTTACTGTTTTAAAGGTTAGCTCTTGCAATCCCAGATTCAGTAAGTGGTTACACAAGAAAATTGGTTTATTTGTTTCTGAGATATTGTAATTTGTTGGAGTTTGGCCTTAGGAGTAATCTCAAAACAGAAATGGTGTTATATCTTCTTTCTGATGTTTACGTACAATATTTTAAATTCCGGCAATAGAACATCAAGGTTATTTTTAGATATCAGCAAAACGTTTGATAAAGTCTAACATAATATTTTGATAGACAAGCTCAAAAGATTAGATCCGTAGAATACAATTGTTATAACTTAAATCTTATTTATTAAATAGAAGTCAGGATGGGTAATGTTAAAAGTAGATTCTCGGAAGTAAATTATGGGGTACCACAGGGATATGTTTCATGCCCAATTTTGCTTTTAGTGTTAGTTTCTATTTTGGTGATTTATACAGATGTATAATAAACTTTTGCTGATGACAGCTCTTTCTGGTAACAAATATGTTTTGTACGACACAAGGTGATCTGGATAAAATTTCCTTATATTTTCACTGTAATAAGCTAAAGTTGAATCTCATTTTTTCTTTCTTTCCGACTGATTTCCGTCTAAAAAACAGAAATCATAAGGGAAGTGTTTGTTTTAAGCAGACATATTTTTCTAAATCCATTATCTTCTCTGATAAGTTGCACCATTTCATTACTTAATTTTCTTTCGGAATTATCAAAAGATCTCCTGAATGAGAAAGACGATTGTCTTATGTTCTTATACTTTACTAAAGCATGCATTTTGCGGACTGGAATTATGTTTAGAAATCTTCTTTAAAAACTTACAGTCGATTTCATATTAAGAATACACGTTCAAAATATAAATTAATTTAAAAAAAAAAAAATGGAATTTATTCATTAAAATTTTATATAATAAAAGAATGATGAGGTCCTGAAATATTATGTAGCCTTACTTAAGGGGGAAGACTTAACAAAAATAAAAATACGGAATTTTATCTTTACGTAATTAGTTTGACTTCCTTATGACTAGATTCAGTAATAATCATTTCCTTATCATCCATTTATCTTATTACCTTTTCTTTTCATACTTTATTACTTTTTTTTTTAATAAAAAGACATCAAAATTAAAAGATTTAATTTAATAAATTTATCATTCTGTATTTTATGTTAAAAGGAAATTAGTTACTAAAATATGTTCCTCTGTTTTAATCTTAGCGTACATATGTATCTTACGTTACTTAAATGACCTTGGAGAATACTATGTTTTATTATACTCTTGAATATTGTTCATGAAATTAAACCATGATATATCTCTGTCTCAAAAGACGTATTGCCAGTTGGGTAAATTGTACTCTTTCGTGTAATAAATCAGTGCAACATTTATCTTTTTACTGCTTATGATAATAATTTTATTGTTTATTCTTTTAAAAATAAATTCCGTAAAATTAAAAAAAAAAAATCAATAAAACCTACCATTTTGAATTTACTTAACAACAGTGAGATGTTACGAGGCTGAAAAGACTCCATGTGCTTGATCTGGTTGATGTCTTGATCTGGACCGTTATGTGATCCGGTTTTTTGGAGATACCACTTCTTATAATTATTTTTGTTTTATTTTCGGTTAGTCAAATTTACGGATGTTTATGATTATTATTTATCTATGGTTGTTTTCAAGTTAATGTTTCATTTATTAAACAAGTTATGTTTTATTTATTTTGTTCTATTTGCGTATCTGATTTGATTAATGGTGTGAAAACATTTAACTATATTCAAAGGCACTATCAATTATTATTTTACTTCATAGTTAGTAGTATTTATCTTGAATTTATTCATATAGATTGCTTTTGTTCTCGAGGATAATCACTGGATGATCCTATTCCAAGTGATAGTTTATCAAATGACTTACTTATAGCTTCAGTATAAAAGCTAATTGTAAATAAACGAATTCAGCAAAAAAAAAAAAAATTAATTATGTTACTAAGATTGTTCTTATCTTTTACGGAATATAGAAGGAATTTTATGGAGATTTGAAAAAAATATATAAAATTCATCTTCTGAACATATTAGAAAAAAAACAAAACAACATAAGTGATAAAAAACATAGCCCATTATTCTGTCATCTAAAATAATTTATTCAACAAATAGTTATCTTTATTACCATATCACGCAAGTAATTAAATTAAAAAAAAAAAAGATTAGTTGCTTTAAAATAACGAAAAAAGTTTATAGTAATCTATTTTTCAATTACTATTCTATTAATTCATTCAATTTTATTTTGTAACTGATATTTATTTTATCACAAAAAAAACAAAAATTCAATTTATTGATTAATTTTTTTTTAACCTAGTACGAACTTAAGTCCGTGTAAAATTTGAGCAAAAATTCAAAACAAATTTACAGATTTTAGCTTATTTTATTTTTTACATTTTTTAATTTAATTCAACCTAATTTAAGTACAGACACCACGCACGTAACGAGCTGAGGGCCAAGGGGGCTATAGTCCCCCTCGCCCGACAATTAATAATAATTAATCCTGACAATTATTAGACAATCATTCAGGGGTTAAATTTAGTAAGTTGGGACCAAAAAATCCATTTTTACCATTTTACATTTTCGTAATGTATAACATTTGAAAAATATTTTTACAAAATTCGGGAATAAATCGGTACATAATCATCTCCCTAGTCATTAATCCCCTCCCATATACCTTAACCCGCCGTTACTCGACCCTGAAAGACTAACGCCGTTACTTGAGGTGTGAGCGCCGCGCTCAGTCTGACGCAATACTAATAAAAATAATTGATTACTGGGGAATTCCCGCAGGTTAGAAATGCAACGCTTGCTTATCGCATTCCAAACACGTGCGTAGGCAGCTAGACGGCGTTCCAAGAATCTTCAAAAAGTTTTCAATTTCTTTTATCAGGTTCAACTAGTACTGGAAAAGTGGATAAACTAAAAATCTTAGCGGTGTATTATGATAATAATTGTTCTGAGTCTGTCCTCCAAGCGGAGTATCTTATTTAGTGTGAGGAGATAAAGTCATTAAATTTAAAATGCGATCTAGAAGTGACTGAAGTATTGGATCACTACAATAAAGAATATTTGCCGAATATCTATTATCTCTTGCAAGTTTTAACGATTCTTCCGGTAACAACATGAACGCTCGTTTTTCACAATGAATTTCAAAACAACTGAGTGTAACAAGTCGGGGTTGGAAGATTAAGTTCGTTAGTTTCTTTGTCAATGCGTAGAGATATTACTGTTAAGCCTGATAAAGTTTTAGATGTTATGGCGAGAAAGAAAAGTCGACGACTAACTTTCTGATAATTCATAACTTTTATTGTAATGTAAATGTATGAGTGTGAAGTATAAATGTGGATTATGAAAAATATTATTTGTGTATAATATTATGATCCATACTAACATTATGATCCATACTTGCGTAGTAAATAGTATTAAATCTCAACGTATGTTTTGTATTTTTCAAATGCAGTAAAGTATAAAAAAGCGATTCAATATAAAATGATTATCATTATTATTATTATTATTTTAACATCATCAGCTCCCTTAGTCCGCCCCCGAAAAAATATCCTTACTACGTGCCTGTATACAGATCATTGCTTGGAAGATTTCCAATAAATTGAAAAAGTGTTGATCGAAAAACATTCAAAAAATGCTTATTTTTAGAATTTTTTCACTTGTAATGTTAATATTTTCAAAAAAGTATAATTCTTTCGTTTCCCTCCATTATTTTTTGAACAAAATTTTAAATAATAAAATTAAAACGTTTAAGTTTTATAGAATATTTATTCATAAATAAAATAACTCGTGATTTGTTTTTTAATCTTTATCTTAATTGAAAAAATGAACAATATTAAGGCAAAATTTACACGAAGTTGAGTTTGAAACGATGAGGAAGAAATAGAATCTCACCAAAGAGAAATGCTCGGAAGAGAGAAAGACAAAGCAAGCGGAAAAAATTATCGAAGAAAGAAAAAGAAGCTAGAAGAAATTATGTATGCATGATCCACAGTTGGTGCAAGCGTAAAAAAAAGATGTATTATTTCGTCGAACGATCCCGAATAGCAACAAAACAAATAAAGATATTGTAAAGAAATAGAAAAAAGAAAGGGCCTACAAGTATCTTTTGTAAAATACAATAATATCTAACTTTTTTAAAAACTAGGTATGGAAAAATAGACAAGTTAAAGATTTGTTAAGAATTACAAAACACAATTGCCAAAAAAAAAAAAAAAAAACAACTAAAAACACAAGATATCCGGCCAGTGTAAATAAATGTCCCATTATCTATACCTTGGAAATTATATTACATTGTTTATTTCGTTCGATGTATTGATTTTGCTCTTTGATAACTGATTGCAAGATTGTTTCGTTAAAATATATATATATAAGCAGTAGTAGAGATTTGCTGGTTGAAGCATAAACTTTAATGAATTGAATTAAAGATCACAGTTATTCGGAAACGTATATATATATATATATATATATATATATATATATATATATATATAACAAGACATATTTTACTTAAAAATATTATCTTTATTAATCTCTGGGGTTAACCAATCAACTACACAAACCTATAAATTAAATTCACTACGTTTCACTTAGAATTCTCTAATAACCTTTCTCAGGTGACAATACAATTTAATTTATAATTTTTTATAGTTGAATGGTTAACCCATGAAAATATTAATAAGGATAATATTTTTAAGTAAAATATGTCTTGTTATTATATTTAAGTTTATCCAATCAAATTAAATAATTACATTTAAATTATATATATTTATATATAAAATTTGTTTGCTTGTTTGTTACCACATCACGCGAGAGCCAACTGACCGATTACTTTCAAATTTACAGGATATATTAGTGTTATCCCAAGGAAGATTTTAAGCCATCGACCAAGGCCCTCGCTTCCTTGAAGGTTAAGATATAATTATCTTCGCCTCGAAGGAGGGTGATTGTGAATTAAGATATATTCATTAAAGAAAAACAAATTAATTCTTTTCATCGTTATTATATTTCTACCACCATGTCAAAGAAATAAGTTATGAATTTTTCCTCGTCAAAGGTGTGAGTATTTTAGTTACCATAGTTACTATTATTCTATCTTTTGTAATTTAGTTTCTTTTTCAGGTTTCTATAAAATCTGAATACTATAATTATTATTTATCGGTATTACTCTTACAAACATGAGGATAATGTACAATACGATGGTCGAGGGGGTGGAACCCTCTGTGTAGATGGGAATGTTGACCGAAGCAAGCTCTGCGGGCGTGTAGGACGCCGGTCCCTATGGCAAATTGGGAATGACAAGCGAAGTGACCTGTGCGGCCATATAGTAGGCCCCTTGGCCCCAGGGAACCTCTTGAGTTGGCCCCGGGATTCACCCGGGCTGACCTGAGCCCCGAGGATCCAAATTTTAGCTAGAAGAGCCGGCTAGTGATACGTATTTATAAAATAATTAAATTCCAAAAAGATGAGATTTACGTGAAATTTTACGATAATTTTATATATATATTGATAATTTCTTACGTGTTGATATTTGTAACAATTCTGTCATGTATCCGGCTTGACCTTACACCAATATAAAAGAGATTTCACTATCATTCAATATATGTAAATATTTAATTAAAAATATTTAACAGTATTACGTAATTATAAAGTAATGTACATTTTTTAAAAATGGTCTATAAATTAAAAAAAAAAAAAAAACAAATAATTATAATAATGACTGTAAATACTAGGTAAACTTGCTGAGGAACGATTGCTAGGTAAACCGGATTATTAAAAAATGTATGGAATTATTACAAAATATGTACGTATTAGGTCAAAATTGCAGATATAATTTATTGTTATAATATGAGACTCATATAATGCTTACATGGAGTATAAATTAACTAATTAAATAAAAAAGGAAAGGTCAATGATAAATTTCTTATTTAAGAAGAAAAAAGCTGGGTCTTTATATTTTACATTGTAGCATTGGTGTGGGTGATTGACATTGTAGTATGCAATTTTATATTTACGTAATACATAAATAAATTACTTTTCATTTATAATAAAAGCGGTTTTTCTGGTTTATGAAGGATTTAACCCTGAAAATAATTCTGTACCTTATTTTATATAATAAGATGGTATGGAAATCACATGGTAAACTATTCTTGTTGATTTTATATATGATTATTATTACTATTCTACAAATTTTTTCCCCTATCAATTTCCTGAGCTTGTTAGGTGAGCAACATAAAACCGAACCCATAACGAAACCGCTGCAGAATCGTTAGGTTATGTTGAAATGAAATTTTATGAATGGCACGTATAAATTACGTAAGAAAAACCTAAATCGTAATTTAAATGGGGCATTTATTTATTTTATTGTTACAAAAGGTGTTTAAAATGACCACCCTGGACATCGATGCACTTTTGTGCACGACTTATCATATTAAGAGTCATCGACGTTAAAGGTTGTTGTCAATTGCGTAGATTTCTCGTTGAATGTTCATCTTCAGTTCATAAATATTGTGGGAATTAGATACATAAACTCTTTCCTTTAAGTAGCTCCAAGGGAAAAAAACTCAAGTAGACAACTCTGGGGAACGTAGAGGACGGTGGCCTCCACTTTTATTTGTGGAAGCTACAAGAATGCGATTCAGTGAAACGTTTGATGTGCGACATGTTGATCTGTCTTGTTGGAAGAAGCTGTATTCTTTTTCATTATTAGTTAATTGCGCGTAGAATTCTTTGAAAATGGCATCTTCTGGACTGGCAGCAATTCACCTTTCAATATCGGCAATGGCCGTAAAGTCCTAACGGAAGGTTGCCTATTTCGTTTTACATTTGAAACCGAACTTGTACGCCATTTTTTTTAACTAAATCTTGTATACTACTCTTTGTTGGGATACAGGCACTCGGAAATTTTTCAACGAATACTTGACGTGATTCTTCAAACGATCCAGAACGAATACAGGACTCAACTATATCTATTCTCTCCTGAACTGATTAAGGCTTTTTTTTATTTTTTAACCTCCAGGACTACCGTTAGATATTGCTTCAGAGGATGAGATGAATGATTTGTAGCGTGTATGATAATGCCATGCCTGACCGGGATTCGAACCCGGGACCTCCGGATGAAAGGCCGAGACGCTACCACTCGTACCACGGAGGCCGGTGGATAAGGCATTTTACACAAACATAACTTCTTCTTTCTTTTTCCTGTTTAGCCTACGGTAATTCTGTTCAAATAATACTTCAAAGAATGAGCGAGGATATGTATGAGTGTAAATGAAGCGTAGTTTTGTACAGTCTCAGTTAGACCATTCCTGAGATGTGTGGTTAATTGAAACCCAACCACCAAAAGAACACCGGTATCCACGATCTAGTATTCAAATCCGTGTAAAAATAACTGACTACTAGGACTTGATCGCTGGAACTTTCGGCTTCCAAATCAGCTGATTTGGGAAGATGCGTTCACCACTAGACTAACCCGGTGGGTATTTTTTTTTTTATCAACCTTGTTAAACACCCCCAACATCCCCGGCCACCGCCGTTAGGCTATGCGCAGGAATGTCGGTGTGTCGTGGCAGTCGACTGCCCTCCCTGTCTTGCCTTTCCTGTGGCATCCCATCGGGGTCCTCCCAGTTTCATCAAAATGCAGTAGCCTTCCCTTCTGGACGACCACTACATCTCTCCACTGAGAGGCTACCCTTTCCGTCCCTAAACCGGTGGGTCTACACAAGCATAACTGCACTGCAACATAACGTATACTGCACTGACACGTAACCACCTCACAAACAGTCGCGCTAGTTGTGCGAGAGTCTTTTTCACAGTGTTGGATAGCGGTTTCAATAAGGGTTCGATTTTACGTTGCTACTTTGTATGATTCCATTTCACCATTAAATGGAAAATTACACTAAAAAATAATAATAAAAAATGATGAAAAAAAATGTTAATAATTCATTTAATTAAATATTAATATTAATTCACCTTCAAAATCTTGATTATTTATTTAAAATTCATTTGTTGCACAATATTTATTATTAAAATGAAAATGTTATTAATTTCTTAATCTCTTTTGTCGTTTATTAAACTTTTATTGATGGAAATAATTTTAATATACTTTAAAAAGTAGAACGGTGCAAAAATTGGAGATAACGGAAACGAATAATATTTAAAATGCAATTAATTATTCTTTAATATTATTTTATCAATAATAGATACTTAATTTTAATTATTTACTTTGGATTTACTGTTTATTCACATTAAAGTTAATTGTAAGCAGGCCATTGATTTTATATTATGTTTAATAATAAGTATTATTATTTATGGGTAATTATTTTTGTGTTAAGTTTTGTTTTTTTAATTAAATTATAAGAACTAAATACTATAAATATTTGTACTAAATACGTTGAAATTTTTCATGCAATATTTAGTGTATATCTGCAGTTTAACTATATTAGTTCGTTCCTTTCATCCTTAATACATTATATTACTTTTTTATTAATAAAAATAAACAATTAAAATCAGTTTTATAAAACTTATTTTAAAAAAGTATTAAATTTTTATTTAAAATTCGAATTTTTTTTAAGCAGCATGAAATTAGAAATATACTATTATTAACGATTTTTTTTTTTGTAGTTCATGAAAAAATATCACAGCTGACCGGGTCTCGAACCCATTACCTCCGAATGAAAAACAGAGATCCTACTACTTTGACAAGGAGATTGATGAAATATTGTTAATAATTCTGTTTAGCCTCCAGAACCACCGTAAGGTATTACTTCAGATGATATGTATGACCATTCCTGAGAAGTGTGGTTAATTGAAACTCAACCACCAAATAATACCGGCATCCACGATCAAGTATTCAAATTCTTATAAAAATTTACTAGGATTTAACTAAGCGTTTACTAGGATTTGAACCTTAGAACTCTCGACTTGAAATTAATTAATTTTCGATGACGAGTTCACCACTAGACCAATCCGGTGGGTTAGTCTTGTCGACCTGAGACTGTACAAGACTACACTTTATATACGTTTATACATTAATAGACAAAACCTTAATTTTAGATTGGATCAGGTGTGTATGGCAAAAGCGATCAGGAAATTTACTTAATAAAAAAAATACCGGTATGTTAGTAATGGATAGTTATCGGGGGCATACGGCTGATAAAGTGAAAGACATTTTAAAAAAGGGTATGACAGACCAACCAATAATTCCAGGCGGATTGACATCTCTATTGCAACCACTAGATGTCTGAATTAATAAACCGTTAAAATCTGCATTAAACAACTGCACAGTAAATGGATGGCTGATGAAAATTTCTTTCTCACGCCTACAGGAAGAATCAAACTCCCAGATTTTAACCGGATTTGTGTTTTGATAAAAGATGCATGGGAAGGTATTTTCACAGAATTACTAAGGAAAATTTTAAAAAAATGCGGAATATTTAATGATCTTGATGGTAGTGAAGACGATCACCTTTGGCAGAGCGACGAGGAGACTATCGGTAACTCTTCATCATATATTGGACAGTGACAGTGATTAATTAAAAATAAAATCTCATATTAAAAAGTGTATTGAAATGATCCTTTTCAACATGATACTATCTTTTCGTTTTACTGCCCTACTGATTCTGAACTAAACTAGTACTTAGGTAATTAATTAGTAGTGTAATATTAATATTGTAATCTAAACAAACAAATTAAATGCTTTACTTTTTGAATATTTTTGTATTTACGTATTTTTTTATCATATCTGTTGCACTTTAAAATAACGGTATATACTCGATTTTTTTCGATTTTCGGTCCGGAAAATCTAGGTTTTTTTTTTGGTTGTTTGTGGGCGAAAAACGCAAAAACGCTTGGGCATTATCATCGCCCGGTATGTATTGAAAATCTAGGTGCTGGGCTTATTCGGTGGCGGGCGTGGGATACTCGAATAAATACGGTATATTGTTACCGTAGTAACCTGCGAGGGTGTTAAATGATAACTGTAATCTGAGATAAGAAAGAGGACAAGTCTTGTCCATTGGTGTAAATTTTATTGGCTTTTCTATTCAGATTATACTGCTACCGTAGTAACCGGCGAGGGCGTTAAATTATAACTTAATCTGAGTGGATACCGGTGTACTTTGCTGGTTGGGATAAAATTAACTAAACATCTCAGGAATGGTCGGCCTTAGTGTATAAAAGGGCATAATTTACATGACATATATCTCATCCTCATCTTATTGGGCCTTGGGTTGCTTATTCTAAGTTGAATAGATTACAGCAAAATGCACAATCGGAACAGGGAAAAAGATTTGCCAACTATAAAAAGTAAAATACTAAACAAAGAATTTTATAGAGTATTATTTTTTAAATTTTAATTAATTTAAAAAATTTTGTTTTTTTTCTTTAAAAAGTTAATTTTATTTTAAACAGAAGCAGAAGCAGAAGGTGATAAAATTCCGTCTTAATAAAAAATAATAATAAAATGACTGCAGGGAAACAATGTTTTATTGAGCGTAAGATAAAGCTGTCTGGAATGCAGAAGGAATATATTATAATAATTTTTTACCTTAAAATTTTTAATTATATTCTTAAAATTGGGAGTGAAAATACTTTGAATATTTTTAGATTATCAAAACTATTTCAATATTATATAATTATTTTTAATAATCCAATTCTAATCTTAATGACATGAAAAGTAAATAAATATCTTTGATTCATCTGTTTGACCTTATTATTCGTATAAAAAGTAAGATTGTACAAATCATCAGAGGATGTTTGTTTACAAAGTGTAAAAAAAAAATCGCCTGAATCTTTTTTCTTTCAATGGAATGGAAATTATCTTTATTTAAAACGGGTTAAATATATAAATTAAATTGTTTTATTGTATTTTTACATTAAGTTATTGATTGATGGTTATTATTTATCGTTAAAAATTTATATTTAAGAAGCAATCTAAAAAAAAAACTTTTATTCACGGTTCCAGATTAATTGAAATACCTTATAATTTTTCTCAACCGTAGAAATTTTTTCATATTTATAGAAAATAAAAATACTCCCTAGAATGTAAATTGGCTCATGTCACTAAAATTTAACACGTTACTTGCTTATGTCTATAACTAGCTATTACTACTCGTATAAAGCTCGATCAAGTTAATATTAATAGAGAAAAAATATGAATTAAATATTTTTAAACCGCCATTTTATTAAATAGTCATACGCTTAAAAGTCAGACGATTTTCCAACTTTTTTTAATGCTATTTATGTAGTCTAAATTAAATTATTTATTTTTATTGTTGTTTATATTTAGTACGCATATTAATATTTAATTTCTAACTGTTTATTTTTGGAATTTTCAGTTGTTTTTAAATTTAGTTTACTAGTTGTTATTTTTCAAATGGTCTTCTAAGTATTTAAATGAAATGGATACCAGTTCCCATTGTCTAGTATCTTTCAACATAAATTCTATCACATTTTCTGTTGTCAAGCTGGTTACTTCAGGCGAGACCCTAAAAGTATTCCATCTGTCACAAACAAAGAACACATGTTCCGGAGTATCTTCCGTTCTACAATATATACAATCAGGCTTTCCCAGGAGCCTCAAAAATATATTCATAACGAAACAAACAATATATTCATAACGAAAGCAGAAATGCAGTTAGCAATTTTATTAAATATTTTGATGAAGAGAAATAATTCTTATGCAGTTCTGCGCATAAGTAGACCGTTTTTTGGTCTTACTTTCCCGTATAGCGCTACAGCAGAGTTACAAATCCAGAAGGGAAAGTATTTTAATCGGTTCAATTTGGGCATATACGGTTTTCACCGGATATTAACGTTTTGACACCTAAGGAACCCAAAAAACGGATGGAAATTTTTTCGAATGTTTGTTCATATGTATGCGTATATGTTTGATAATGGCCTCTAAATCACCTTATATCTCCAAAACTAAGGACCGATTTTGGCCAAACTTGGTCAGATTACTTTTATATATGGGGCATTGATGCATTACATTTTCAACTTGAAATGTAAAGGGAGTGAGGCTGTAGGGCAAGGTCACCCTAAATATATCTCGAGATTTCACCTAATTAAGATCATATTTTACTTAAGCACATTTGTTAACAATTAAAAAATAAATAAAAATATTTGCAAAAAAAGTTTGTAAAATCGCATCCCCACCCCATAAAATGCTGTTGTAGTCGTCTGCTATGTTTGGGACGTCACAGGTGAGCGGTAGAATTAAATGCATGAATAATATTTAGAGTGCAAAAAAGTAACTATTGGTGTCTCGAACTCGATCGCCCGGTTGACTCGATACCTAGTGCGTTAAGCCTCGCGGCTACACCAGATGCCAATCGTACAAGCAAAATTTGTTCTATGTAAGTTTTGAAATTACATTAGTTTAGTTAGTACCGACTGTCAACGCTAGTACCGCCACACACGCGAATTAAATACGGTATGCCCGCAGTTTTTAGTTAGAATCATTGAATTAAATAAATGAAAAAAATATTATAATTAAATAAAATGATAAATATTTTTAATTAAATTGTGTGTGTAAGCTGTGCATCAGAAACAACTGTGTTGTAAGATTTTTTTATTTTGTTTTAAAAGGTTATCAAGTCATTGTAATCTAAAAATTTTTAAAAATGAAAAAACTAAGTGGTATATATATATAATTTTTTTTTTCTAATATTAAAATATATTTTCCGTTTATAAGAAAATTAGATTATTATAACCATGATTTAATAAAATAATTTAAAAATAAATTATTTTATTTTCTTATATAAAATAAACACGGTGTTTGAAATGATTTATTATCTATGGTAAAAATTTTTAATTTTAGTAAATTAAACAATCTTGTGCTACTACCTATTGATAAATACTCAAAATATTTATAAAAATAAACGTCTACGTTCAAACTTTCAGCGTCATAACGAACCACACGCTTCTATGCTCCGCTTAAATTTTTTGACCTTATATTGAGCGAAGTCAAGAACGACTTGACTAATCTTCAATATATAAGAAAACTCCAATTTAAGTTAATGGTATTTTTGTAATCCTCGTTCATCAAAACACAAAGAAAAATTCATTTTTATCTCCAAATGCCACCATGGGACCGAAGGTAATACCGTATTTTTCTTCGATAAGGCGGTAAAAACAGGTAAATTTCTTCAGGTGTAAGCTGTTAGTTCACATTTTTCCCGCATATTAAGTTCGTTAGGCTATAGATTGATCACACCGCTATGCCGATCTAGTCCACATGCAACGTGAATTTGATTATGCAATAATTTTTGGTGGTTTTCTATTATTATTAAATAATTGTAATCTACACTAGCTACTTTAAATATCATTAAAGGGGAAGAAAATTGAAAACCTTATTTTATGTTCTGAGCGGTCTAAATTTTGAAAAACATGAATCCACAATATAAAAATTATTTATAAATGAGGAGGGGAGGTTTTAGAAATCTTTAGAATTAAAAACAAGTAATTTGTGTTAATATAATCAAAAGTTCATCAGCTCTGAGGCAGGTCCCTTGCACTATTTCCTCCTACATTTTCTTTTAATTCCAACAAAACTACTTAACTGCCGTGTTTGTTTTTAGATCGTTTATAATTTTTATTCTTCCCGTTATTACATTTTGCTGATCCTTATACTACTGTTTTAATTTTTCCTTCATCTGTAATGATAGTTTCTATCCAGTTAGCTTTTTCCTTTTCTGAACTCTATATTCATTGATCTCACTACTTTTCCATTTTTAACTCTATCTATTTCATTTTCATCATCATTTCCACCTCATGCTCATATTTAAATATGCTTCCAAACCTTTATTTTCCACTCATCCACGGTGTACATTCATACAGATATACAGAGTGATTCAAAACTATACGGCAATCTCTCGGGAGCCGATTGTATAGCTAAAGATAGGAAAAAAAGTTCATACAAACATAGGCCCGAAGACTATTCGTTAGTGAGTTACGGGTAGTGAAAGATTTCGCCACGATTTTTATTTACATGAATCTTTTCAGAATTAAATTTTCTACATTTCTAATTAAAAAAAAAAAACAACATAATTAACCATTTAACAGAGTTTTCTTACGTTAAACCAAAAAAAAAACGTGTTATTTTTATATCCCCGAATTTTTGTGTTTTACGTCAGATATTTTTAAAACTAATGTAGGCACAGTTCTGGAAACCATTTTTCTAATCTTTTCAGTTTCAGGTCAAAGACCATAAGAAATCAATAAATTCGCCCCTTAATTTACCTTCTCAGAATTTCAGTTGGACTTCATTAAAGCAAAGGAGCAGAAATCCGGGCGAAATCTTTCACTAACCGTAACTCGCCAACGAAGCGTTTTTGGGCCTATGTTTATATGTACTTTTTTTCCTATTTTTAGGTGTAGAATCAGCTCCCAAGAGAGTTGCCCCATAGTTTTGAATCACTCTGTCCTTTTCAAACATAAAATTTCACAACACAATTCCTTAAGTCTAACTTCATCTAATTAGCCGACACAATTTCAGTCTATTAAATTCTACATTAGTCATCAATATAAACTTTTGAGTTTTAATAGCTCCGTTTCCTTTTACTTCCTCTTTACCTTTTATTCTTTTCTGACCTCTTTTTTACATTTTCTACTCATTATTCTAGCACTGTTTTAATCAGCCTTTTATTGTACCTCTGACGACATTTCTCACGTGTTCTTATTAAGCTTATATTATCATTAATTTTTTTTTTCAAGTTGTCGTTTTTCATTATGTCTGTCCATTTATTTTCTTCCAATTTCCTCCTTTACCATATTTTTCATGTCTCAGTTTCTTCTTCGGTTTATTAGTAACCGTATTAAATTCTTGCTCTCTCTTTTTTGCATCATTTTACTGATCCTTGCAACACTATTCTAATCATTCCTACTCTTCTCATGATATATCCGAGCAAATTAGATTTTCTACTCTCAATTGCTATAATTATAATTCTTATTCTCGTTCTCTGTTTTCATTATTTATTCATTTTTCATTTTATCTGCCCATTTAATATAATCAAATTTCTTACATTTTCATGTTTTTAATGTACCTCCAGTCTTTCTTTTACTCATTTTCTTATTTCGTATGATTCTTGTCATTGACTCCACACATAACACTTCATAAGACGCTTCCTCAACTTTCAACTCCATTTAATTTCTTAATTAATATTACTTCTTTATATTAAAATATTTTATTAACCGTTATTTTTTTCTTTCTAGTAAATTTATGTATGCTGTTGATTTTCTCTTCTTGTAAAAGCTTTTTAGTTCACTTTATTTTTGTGTTTTAATCTTAATTTCTTTAAAAAAGTTACACTTGTTTGATTTTCTTTATTGGTACGAATATTGTTACTGTTTAACGTATTATTATTATTATTAATTATGTTATTTGATTAAGTGATGAGTAATTACTTTGGAAATAATATATTTTTTTAACATTTTACATTTTTTCTCATATGCGCGTGTGCATATGTGCATACTCAATTTATTGACATATCAAATGTTCCCCCGTGTCCGTGGAAACGTGTTACACGGGTGGGCGGCGGCGATGAAGGTCGGGGACTCTCGAGCCCCTGAGCTATTAAGACCGAGACCCGGCAAAGGTTCCCCTCGGGATTATCCCTGTTAAAGGAAGGCACGAAAGACCAAGACCCGGTTGCGGCGGTGGGGTGGCTAGGAACGGTATAGCCGGGCCTGGCTGCCCGCTCTCGTGGTTAGAAGAGAAGGCACTTCCCGGAGCTGTGTGATGCTTCAATATGCATCCCGCTCCGGAAAGCAGGAAAAAAACAAATTTTAGACGAATAATCACAGTACCGTAAATTTTTTTGGCTGTTCATTTTTTCTATAATTTATATGAAAAAAGGAGAAAATTTAATTGTCGTTCTGAAAAAAATCCTATCACGCAATTTCTGTTTTAACTGTATTTTCTTTACACGGGTTATTATAGGAAAAGAAGTTTTATTTAAAAGATAATAAATTCATTAATACGATGTGTTTTTATACCTCTGGGACCACCTTAAGTATTGCTTTAGAGGATGAGATGAACGACAGTTTTTGTAGCTTGTGAAAATGACAAGTCTGACCGGGATTCGAACCAGGTTCTTTCGGATGAAAGGCCGAGACGCTACCACTCGCGCCACGGAAACCGGCTCGTTAATACAAATCTAGATTAAATTAAATTTCGGTATACACATTAAATATCGTTAATTTTCAATGTAAAAAAATCGATAGCGTTAAGTAATGAGTAATTAATAAACAATTTATCGATTTACTGGAAAAAAGCCATCAGTTTATTGAATCATCCTAGAAAAGACAATTACTTTTATGTAGATTTGAGTACTAGATCGTGTTCTTTGGTGGTTGGATTTCAATTAACCACAGATCTCAGGAATGGACTACACTTCATTTACACTCATACTCTGAAGTAATACCTCTGATATTTGGTTGTTCCGTAAGCTAAACAGAAAAGAAAAAGTTTATTGAATTTTAAGATAGAACGCGTTGTAATTGTACTAGTATGTCATTTAATTGTTCTACTTTTATAAAATTGTAAATTTATTATATTTTAATACAATTTCGTTATTTTTAATTTATTTGGTTGTGAATATAAATTTATGTTATACAAGAAAAAATTCAACTTCAGCGTTGATATAAAACTATTTGAAAGAGAGAGAGAGCAAGCATTTTTAAACAAGTTATCGGGTTAATGAAAGACTTGTAATATTACACATGTCTGCACTCTATTGAACATATTTTTTAATACCGTACAAGTACGGGTGTAATATATTAGATCGTGGTCAGTTGTCCTTAAAGAACATAGAAAAGGTCGATTCGTATACACTTTCTAATGTTGCTGGCAGAACCCTTAGAAATTTCTACTCGAACAACAGATCGATCGGCCAGATATATTGTTCTATATTTATTTGCCGTTGTATATTTACTGATGTTGAATTTCCTGTTACCTTGGATTTTTTTTTGTATTTAATAAATCATTAAATCTTTAGAACGATGTACTCCGATTCACCGAATTCAATAAAAAAAGGATATTTAATTGCTTAATATACGGATAAAATTTAAATATCAAGACTAAATTAAATGAACTATTTACATAATTAGCAGTAGTAATTATTTAAAAGTCTTATTAAATAGTGTAATTTGTTATTGTTAGAATACATAAATAAATATATAAATTAATCAGAATATATAATTTAATTTAAAAAAGGATATAACTTATTTGTTTTCGACACCGGGGAATTTTCTGGGCGTGTTAAAATTTCCTAATTGGCAAATAAACGAACTCCTTTCACCGAAGCAAGATTGAAGGGAAATGACGTCAATAAAAAAAAGAAAAAATTTTTTAATTATTCATTGGAATCATTATAAATACTAATATTAATTTGTGGATTTTTTCAAGATATTTTAGTTTCATTTAAAATAGTTATGTATATAAAACTATTTTTAATGCATTGATTAATAAATCTAATTATTTTCATTATTAATTTTTTACTTCCTTGTACTAAGTAAAGAAATTTCAGATTTCAACAGAAATATCCAGTTTGACTATCCCTGAATCAATATTGTCATTTTGTCTAGTTTCGGCGTGATGTCTGTACGTACGTATGTACGTATCTCGCATAACTCAAAAATGATTAGTCATAGGATGTTGAAATTTTAGATTTAGGACTGTTGAAACATCTAGTTGTGAACCTCCCATTTTGATTGCAATCGACATTACCAAAAATGTTCAAAAAAGTCGAAAATCAAAAAACAAATTACATTTTTGACTTTTTCTTAACTGCACTAATAAGCCCTAATTGAGAGCTTTTCAACGATATATCATAAATGACACTTATACACTTATTTTCATTGGTTCCAGAGTTATAGCCAAACAAAATTTTAATTAATGAAGTATCTGGATCTTACAACGGAAAGGCACATCGGTTCGAATCCGCCTTCATTACCTTTTTTTTTTTTTTTTAATTTTAATTGTTTTTTTCTTTTTCTGTTTAGCCTCCGGGAATTACCGTTCAGGTATTACTTCAGAGGATGAATGAGGATAATATGTACATGTAAATGAAATGTAGTCTTCTTCTACGGTCTCAGTTTGACCATTCCTGAGATGTGTGGTTAATTGAAACCCAACCACCAAAGGGTGGGACTTGCTATGGGGGGGGGGGGGCAGCCCTCAGTGGAGCCGTCGTCTGTCCGTGCTTGCGCGGGTGGGCGGCGGTGGTGAAGCTGTGGGACTCCTGGGCCTCCCTGTTTTGGCACCCCCCGAGTTGTGCTATACTTAATTGCAAACCCAACCCCGGGTAGAGAGGGACGGTGAAATAGGAGTTTTAGTCGGTAGGGTGCGGGCACACATAGGCTCTTAATAACATCTAGCCGAACCCGTGCGACTCCGACACTCCCCCACTTGTGGGGATTACGTAAATGGTATTTCTCCGCAACACCGATAAAAAAAAGAAAAAACCACAAAAGAACAACGGTATCCACGATTTAGTTTTCAAATTCATATAAAAGTAACTATCTCTACTAGGACTTGAACTCTGGAGTACCGAATTAGCTGATCTGGGAAGACACGTTCACCACTAGACCAACCCGGTGGGTTAATTTTAATATATTTATTTATTAATTATTAATCCTCTGATTGTAAACAAATTTGTTTAACCTTTTTAACTAATTTTTTTTTAAATTTAAATTTATTGATTTATTAATAATTATTAACCTCTGATTGTAAAAAAAAAATTGTATATGTAAATTAATAGGTGTACAAGGAAGTCATGTGGCGTCTACAACAGATTTTGTTTTAGGAATAAGACAGATCCCGTGATAGTTTTAGAGAATTACAATTAAAAAGTTTTTTCTGACAAATTTTCGTTATTAATTATTAATAAATATTTCGATCAGAAGTGAAAATTACCTAGGTATGACTAGAAATAGATTAATTGAATTAGTTCAGGACATTTTCCAAAATATTATATTCCCAAACAAGTTTTTTTCTAAAAGAAAAAAGTCGATTATATTTTATCGAAGTCCATTCTTATGAAATTATTTTTTCGTATTGTAAAATTATCATTGCTTAGCAACAAACACGTGAACTTATGCAATTGATATTTTATAAAAAAAAACATCGGAACGTTTTGAAATTAACTAAATTTTTATACTTTATACAACCGTTTTATTACTTTACGGCGAATATATCTGGAATGAAGGAAAAATATCGTGATTATGTCAAAAATCAGGTATCGGGTTTTTGAAAATATTTACGTTTTATGGTCCAGTTAGTTCATCTAGTCCAAAAAAGTATATGTATTTACGTACGTATGTACGTATTGTGTCGAACTGCTTTTGGCTTTATATCTCTGGGCTATTAAACAAATTTTTTTTAAAATCTGACTCAAATACTTCTATAAATCGGGCAATGATCATTTCATTTTTTTCAAAATACATTGCGCCGAGTTGGGGTATGTGATTTTCTTCAGAGGCATTACAGAGAAAACTTTATTAAAGGAAATTTATTACCTATAATATATAAGTAATCAAAAAAGTTTTTTTTCAAAAAAACCCCATCCTCTTAAAATTGAAATAGAAGTTTTTTGTTCTTTCACTCCCTTCGGTTTAAATATTTTTCAACTTTGTTTTAAGTTTATACTTCATATATAAAACTATCAAGAAATGTCTAAAATCGTTTTAAATTATTGACCTCTGACCAAAAATGTAGGAAAGTTTTCTTATTTTACCCTTTACCGAAGGAGTGTTATACGAATTTAGAGAAATCTTTACTTAAGCAAATTTATTAAACATATATATATATATATATATATATGAATATTTTTTAGAAAAGTTTTTTTAAAATTTGGTCCCAACCTCTAAAAATTTTTTTTTTTTTTTTAACTATTTTAATTTATATTACTCAATTTACTAAATTTTTGGGGTACGAGTAATTTATGATGAAGTTTTATCATAAAATTATCATTAGCTCGTTAAATAAAGCACAAAAAGTTTATAAATAAAAAAAATCGGTATTTTTTTCTGCGCCTAAATCTCCAACTTTACCTTAAATATTTTTTTTTTTATTTTTCCATGTTTAACATGTTAAATGGTAGAAACTAAAACAAATTCACTGAAAATGTATAACCAATAGAAACTTACCTAAGATTTTTTTTCTTTTGAGAGTGGATGATGGATTATGATAACAATTTATTGTAAATTACAATATTAGACTTTTAAACCAAAATACGTTTTAAAAAATTTTTTAAAAATCGATATTTTTAAACTTTTATCGCCTCCCCCACCATAAATATTGCACGGAAGTATTATTTTTGGGTCACTTGTATTAATACTATTACTATGTCTAGAAAGGCATAAAAAGATTCGGTTAAAAATACGCAATAAATAATAAGATTTTTCGGTTTTGAAGAAGAGGGAATTTTGGGGCAAAGTTTTTTTTAAATGATACTATAAGCATGCACGCATGTTCTGAGCTTATATAAAGTTGCAAAATTTTGAGGAAATTAACGCCCAAAAATATCTATCCCCACCCCTGAAGATATTGACCCCAAACTTTTCATCAACAAATTGTCCCTTACACACGAGTACAAAATTACATAAAAATCGGTTTATTCAGTCAAAAGTTAATAAACAACAAATACGTGGCAATACTCGTACGTTCGAACATTACGGCACACTATTTTTTTTTTGTTTTTTGGGGGTCCCTTGGTCATGAAACGTCGAAAAAAACCCTTACTATATTTTTCTGATTACTATACTTTCCTTCTTTAGACTATCAAGAAATGTCTAAAATCTTTTTAAATTATTGACCTTTATTTCATATTTATTGAAATAAAGGTCATATTTCATATTTTGTAAAATAAATCTTATTACTACTTTAAAAAAAAAGTTAATATTTTCTTTGAGAAGAGTAATTATGTATGATAATATATTCTCAGATTAATTTTTGACGAAAATATTTATTCGGAAAAATATCCGAAAATTATATCTATAATTTCCGGATATTTTTAATAATATATTTAAATTTTTAATATATTTTTAATTATATATTTATAAATTATTAAATAATTTATAAGTATATTATTAACAAAAACTATTTAATTTTTTAATTCTTTGAGTTATTTTTAAAAATACTATTATTTTTCCGTGATGGATAAGTCCAAGAAATTTTTGTAGTAAAAAAACAGCTTACAGATATTTAACAAGAATAATTGACGATACCTTGAGAGAATAATTTTAAAAATAAAAACCATGAATAAAAGATAAAACGATAGTAGTTAAAGAATCATATACGTAATAAACTGGTTTCCGTGGCTCAATGAAGTTAATTAAATCTGGGTGCAGTTTCACTATGATGTCGGCATTTATAATGAATAATAAGCGTAGCAAACGAAGCCACTTAAAATAAAAGGAAAGAAAAATTAATATTTTTTACTACGTTCTTTTCTTGTATAGACGAATACAAATGATGTAAATTTAAATTAAATCATATTTTATTACAAATAAAAGATTTTTAAGTTAAATTATTCAAATGAGTGGGAATTTTGTTAATATTTTAATGTTAGTTTTTCCCACATTATATGCAGCACTTAACTGTTCATTATTAAATAAATTTAATGTGTTTATGGTTACTTGATAAATTAATTTTTTTCACGTGTAATGGTTACGGAAAATTTTCATAAAATGATAATAAATATTTTTTTAATATAAGCCAGTTTATACATAACCAGTTATAAAATATTTACTTGAAAGCAGATGGAAGATGGAAGAGACAGGCATAATAAGACTTTTAAAATTTTGTTTTCATTAATAAATTATATTCCCGGCGAATATGGCTAGAATTGCTATATTAAAAGGGAAAGTATGATGATTATGTTAAAAATGGGATTGTGGGTTTTTTAGAACTCTTTACGTTTTAGTATCTAACTCATCTAAACTAACTAGGGAACTAATTCATCTAAAAAAAAATCTATATGCGAACCTGTACGTATGGACGAACGGCGTAGTAATGCGACTAATATCTTACGATAGATCGATTCGATTTCCTTCAAATTTGGCTCGAATATTATGAGGCATTGATCGTATTATATATTTTTTTGTTTATTTGTGCAGGGGGTGGAAAAAACAAATATCTCAATTTTCTTCAGAGGCATTGTAGAGAAAATTTGTTACCGGCAATGTACATCAAAATAATCCAAAAACGTTTTGTTAAAATATCAACCTATTAAAATTGGAAGATGTGTTTTTTGTTCTTTTGCTTTATCTCCATGTCGGTTTAAATATTTTTCAAAAATTCTTTGAAGGTTATATTTTATATTTAAAGCTATCAAGAAATGTCTACAGTTTTTTTTTTTTAATTATAGACCCCGGACCTTTTTTTTTAACCTCCGGGACCACCCCATAACCCCAACTGTAAATTAAATAACAACCACTTAGAAAAGGATTTCCTGCCCTAGTGAATAGATGTAGCTACCCCTAACTTCAAATTGTTAGGTATTGATTCAGAGGATGAGATGGATTATTTGTAGCGTGTGAAAATACCATGCCTGACCAAAATAGATCCCGGACCTAAATTGTAGAAAAGTTTTTTGAAAACTTTTCTTTTTCTTATTCTAGTCTCTATTGAAGGGGATGTTAGATTTAGAGAAAACTTTACTTAAGCAAATGTATTAAATTCTTAATCTGAATACGTAATTGAAACTCAACGACCAAAGAACGACCAAAGGACTTTGAAATCAGCTGATTTGCGAAGATGCGTTCACCGCTAGACCAACCTGGTGGTACTAGATTTGTGTCTGTACGACTTGAGTTATACCATTATTTTGACATGTCTGATACTTATTCGGCTGATATTAGTGCACAATTATTGATATCCCCTCCAAAAAAATAAGGCCGCGATAAAAGCCCTTATGTCGTGCGAAAAACACATCATTTTAAATGCTTATGAAAGTGAATTACAGAGTAATCCAACGGAGTTGATTTCGGATGTCGTTAATAAAGTGCTAACATTGGTGAAAGTTGTGCTGCTTCAGTGTACAAATGATTCTCGAGTTTGAATCTGTTAATGAATTACGGTTTTCTAAAAAAAAACCAAACCCCGCAAGGCAATTGAAGAAAGGTTGACGATTTTGATAAAATTGCGATTCGTAATACAGTACCCGAATTTGATTTACTGAGAAATGGTTTAGCGATGGATTACCTCCTCTGGAAGATAATTCGGTTATTGTTTTAGGCAGCGCCTCTCATCATTCATGTAAAAAAGAAAAACTTTCACCCGTGTCTTGGAAAAATAATGATATTAAAATGATTTTGTTCAAAAAGAATGACTTTTGAAGAGGATGAACTTAAGGTCCAATTATGGCAAAGGGTTTCGCGTATTAAAAGTAATTTTATTGTGTATAAAGCTGATGAGTTAGCAAGATCCAGTGGCAAAATCGTGCTTCTATTACCTCCCTATTATTGTGTACTCAACCCAACTAAGATCCAGTGGCAAAATTGTGCTTCTATTACCTCCCTATTATTGTGTACTCAACCCAACTGAGTTTATTTGGAGAATAATCAAAAGTTACGTACCATCAGAAAATATTGCTTTTAAAAGAGCTGATGTTAAAAATTTATGCTTAGAAGCACGGACCAGCAGGAATGGAAAAACTGTATAAAATATGTAACGGATACTATTGAACCAAATTATTGCGAATTGGATAACATAATAGAAAACAAGGTTGAGCCTCCCGTTATATCTCTTAGTACTGGCATTAAGGATTTCTCACAATCAGATGACGAAAACTGAATTGAATTTATTGTACGTTTATTATCAAAGAAATTTAATCTAAAATTAGTGATATTTTACTGTTTGTGGACAGTTGACTATTTCATTACTCGTAAAAAACTCAAATAAAATGTCCTAACTTATTTAAATGTAAAATATATAAATAGTTTTTGTAAAATATAATAGCGCGTGGTTACTGAATATTAGTTTCTTTTATATCCATCAGGAGATACAGAATGCTTGCAAATAGTCCACCTGAACACCCGTACGCATAGTCTGTTTTTTTTCGTTTAACCTCCGAGTCCACAGTTAAGCATTAGTTCAGAGGATGAGATGAATGATTTGTAGCGTGTGTGAAAATGCCATGCCTGACCGGGATTCGAATCCGGGACCTCTGGGTGAAAGGCCGAGACGCTACCACTCGCGCCACATAGGCCGGCCGTACGCACAGTCTGTTTACTTGAATCCTAACTAAATAAGATATACGTTAATTATGATGATAATATATTTGAAGCTTATTATAATTCTGATTATGTGTTGTTTATTTTCTGGACTTTACAGTTATTTATGTATTTATTAATATTCGATTATGTATTATGGACTTCTGCATTTAACAATTATTTGTTTTTCAAATCAAATTATTAGGGTTAATTATGTATTGTTTTTTTATTTTGTTTTGGAGGAGTATCACTGGAAGCTCCTTTTTCACGAAATATTTGACATAAAATTTACTTATGGCTTTCTATTAGACAACTGATAGTAAATAATGAATTACAAAAAAATAACAATTTAAAAAAACAAATTACGAATGGGGAATAAGCATTTTTTCTTTTTTTCGTCAGTTATTGTTTAGATCGATATATTCAGATTGAATAACCAATTCTTACGAAATTTTGTAAGATGACTTCTGAATGTGGGTCACTGATGTCGTTTAATTGTGAATACAATTGGTCGAGAAAGCGGGGAGATACGGTACCTCAACCTACCGGGTTGGTCTAGTGGTTAACGCGTCTTCCCAAATCAGCTGATTTGGAAGTCGAGAGTTACAGCGTTCAAGACCTAGTAAAGCCAGTTATTTTTACACGGATTTGAATACTAGATCGTGGATACCGGTGTTCTTTGCTGGTTGGGTTTCAATTAACCACACATATCAGGAATGGTCGAACTGAGAATGTACAAGACTACACTTCATTTACACTCATACATATCATCCTCATTCATCCTCTGAAGAATTATCTAAACGGTAGTTACCGGTGGCTAAACAGGAAAAAGAAAAGGGTCCTGTACCTCAAATTTTACTCAGAGTATATCTTTTTTTATTTGCATTCTTACATAATTTAATGTTCGACTTAATTTTCCTCCTAAGGAGCGTTCTGTTAAGGGTGAGCCCTCAGTAGCTACCGAAACTGGAAAAGTTATGCCACTCTTTTCCGAATTTTTTATTTATTGTAAGATATTACGTAACAAATAACGTTAAAAATATTCGTTGAGTTTAGAATTAACTTTTTAAGAATCGTTTTGAGAAAAAAACAAACAATCTATTAATAAATGACGTTGTCCTGAACCTTGAATTAATACGCTCTAAATGTTTTATACATAAAATTTATCAAACTTATCTTAAGTATTTCCTTGCTTTATGTAAGGTAAAATAAACAATTTTATATTATTTTAAAATAATTTGCGATATTTAGTAATACATTTTAAAATAAAACGGCGACTTTAATATTTTTATTTTGTTTAAATCTTATAAATATAGAAAACACAATTTTTATTTCACACTTAAATTTTAGAAGTTTGGATATAAGGTAAGAAATTTTCTTTGAAAAAAAATGGGAGGAATAAAAAAATTGCTTAAACCAAAAATTCTCTAACATATTTTACAATGAAGCATTATATGTGTTGACGTCAAAACTAGGTGTTACAAACAGAATATTTACATCTTAAACGCATCATAAATTAATTAATGAATCGTGTTATGTACTTACTTCTACTTATTGAAAGTACTTATATTTTAACATTTTTTAACTTTAAACATTTTTATAAATGAAATCAAATCAACGTATTCAGATGCAGATAATTTTTTATCTATTTATTTTGTTAAAAATAAATTCTGTCATTCAAACAGCTAGTGTAGGCTGCTGTATTTAAATAGTTTGAATAATGCAGTATTTAACCCTACTTCAACTTTATGTTACGTTATAAATTATAGAATATTTGTACAGCTGTACACAGTCTAGTTGGTGGTTAAGATATTGCGCACCTCATTATTAATGTAACGTATACGTCTCAGTTAACGGATGTTAAAAAAAAAAAAAATTATTTACTATTTTTTTTCTACTATTATGACGTTGAAACGTTGGTAAAACTGTTACCACATTGTTCATCATTAGTTTACCGTTCTCGTTAAAGCAACATCAATAACTGCGTCTTTACTTATCTGGTTACTGTTAAAAAAAATTAAACAAAATATTAAAAACTGATTGTTCATTACTATAACCTAACAATAACATCTGAAACTACATTAAACATTTATTTATTTATTATATATTGATTGCGCTGGAAAGTACCATTTATTGTGATACTATTTCTTTTTAAATGGTTATTCATTTAAGAAATGAGAGATTTTTGTATAAAGTAAAATACATGTGCAATATATATATAATTAAATTATATTTGCCATTTTTGTTTATTGTCTACAATCAGTTTCATATAAATTTAGGTCTGAGTATTTTACGTTACAATAAATCTAATAAATACTTGATAAATAATTTTTTGGAGTTATATTTAATTACTAGCCGGCCCGTCTAGCCAAAATCTGGACCCTTAGGGCCCAGGTCGGTCCAGGCGAACCGCGGAGCCAACGCAGGGGCTCCTCGGGGCTACGGGGCCTACCTCCGGGCCGCAGAGAGCTCGCTGCGCTCGTCATTCCCGTGTTTCAGGGGAACGGCGCCTTGGACACCCGCAGAGCTCGCTTCGGTCGCCATTTCCGTCTACCCAGAGGACTCCGCCCCCTGAACCTCCGCACAGTTCGTTATCCTTATGATTGTTAGATTAATACTGATAAATAACAATTATAGTATTCAGGTTTTATAGAAACCTGAAAAAGAAACTAAATTACGAAAGAGAATAATATTAGCAACAGTAACTAAAGTATACACACCTTTGACGATAACAAATTTGTAACTTATTTCTTTGATATGAGTGATCGTGTCAAAAATGGAATTTCGAATTTTTTTGCAAGTCTTAACGTTTTTGGGTTCAACTAGACCAAGGGTTCCCAACCTTTTTTTAATTTTTGGACCCCTGAGTCCTAACTTTACGTATGTGGACCACCATATACGAATATGTAATATTTCTAAATGAAATATTTATTTATAAGTTAGTAAAAACTATAATTAAACATTTCCAATATAATATAAAAAATGTAAATTATAATTGATAAAACTGAGAATTATTTTTACTTGTAATGACTGAAGTAGAAAAAATTAAAATACTATCTCAAACAACACATAAATTTATTCATAAGGCTTTTAAATAGTATCCCATTAAATAGATCCTAGATTAATGAGATCCTAACGGCTGATGTTTCGATATTAGCATTTTAACATCTGGCTCAAATTTTGTGACTCAGACGAAGATTACTTCTTTTTACTATAACAAATCGATAACGATTTTTTGTTAACAACGTATTACAAGACAAGCCAGATTCCACAAGTTAAGATGATAGGAAAACAATGATATGCATCTTAGCTTTTCCACATAAAAACGGATATTAACAGACAATATCATTATTCTATTATTCGCACACCGTCCTTTCCATTTTTAAATATACTTCGAACTGTCTCATCAGACCGGAATTCAACAAGTGTCTCTTGTAAATCAATTTCAACATCAGCAAAATTTACCTCAAACGGAATCAGAATCCAAACTGGGACGTTCAGTTCTAATAAGTTCTTGAACCGAACTTGCATGTCTTCATAAATTTTTATTTAAATTATCAACAAGCACAACACAATCATCATATTTTAAATCGCTGCTAACTGAAGCAAAGTTTGGAAAACGGTCAAACGCATGGCGTGAGAAATATCTCACGCCATGCGTTTGATATATACAGTCATATACATGCGTTTGACTGTATATATCAAACGCATATATTATACAGACTGTATATATTATACAGTCTTAATAAAGACTGTATAATTTGAGTTTTTCTAGGAATGTATTAATCGCTTCTTTGCCAGATATTAAATAATAATTATATCCTTGCCGCAGCTTATTAAATGAAGTGCAGAAAAAATTGTGTATATGTAATTTAATAGATAGTAATGTGGTGTCCACAACAGATTTTTTTTTATACTCAGGAATGTCAAATCATTTTAAAACAAAAATCTGGGAGTGATCATTGTTTATTATTACAGCTAAGAAAATAGTAGTATTTCTACTATTTTATTGTACCGTACTCTTGTATTTAATCCTTTTCTTCAATATTGAACGAAGAAGTTTTGATTAAAGTAATAACAAATGCCAATATTCAATTGATTAAATCATCGTTTTCTTTTTTTAATTTTATTGGTTATTATACAAGACATGTGACTTCTTCAATTACGCCTGTTCATTCGCTATTGCCTGAAGATCCCTATTCCTTTTTTTTCTTGATGCACCAATTACAACAGTTTCGTGATTAATAGTTCCGCCCACCATTTTTAAATTAAATCTGATAATAATTGTAAATCCTTTATTATCTTCGTGTGATTAGACATTTCAATTAGTAAAAGTTTTATTTTTATAAGGATATCTGTGTATTTTTATTTACATTATATAAGTTATTATTGCTTAAATGTAATAATAATTTTATTTTTATTATTAAATATTATTTCGTTTAAAAAATCGTTTATAAATATTACAGTGAGAATTGGAGCATTTAAAATTATTTTTAGTCCATATTATTTCAATTAATATTTTATTTACTACATTCTGTGTATTTTATTAATGTTAACACGGTACATTTAAAAATGATACGGTATGTATCCGTTGTTGTAAAAAAACAAATCAAATTATAAATGAACAAGATTTTTTTATCATAATTATTATTAATACTTTTTCCTTTCAGTTATTGTACTATATTTTATTATTAGTGCGTAACTAAATATTTGTAGCGTGCAGCCCAAATTCATAGCCATATATATAAGTTTTTTTTTTTTTGAAGATGTAAGAATTAACACGTGTGTATGTATTTAATTGATCAAATATAGGCTAAATATTTAATTTAAAAATAATAATTCAGTATGTCATTTGTAATCTTTTTAGGACAATTTCTGAACCAAAAGGTTTTTATTAATAATAATATAATCTATAGTAAATTAAAAGTATTATGTATAAAATGTATACGTACAGTGGTATGAAATGAATATTTTAATACAAAATAATATTAAAGTATTTTAAAGACCTCATTATTTTTAATATTTTTCTATAAAACTTGTAAAAGTTAAATTTAGCGTATTTAGAATAAATTATTTATACCATGCAGTCCTTCACATATATTTTATTTATTTGTTTTTTTTTTTTTTTTAATTTTGTTATCTTTTTATTATATGAATTAAGTGACCTAAACAATGGAATTAATTAATTATTAATTAGGACGCAAACACTAAAAATTGTAAACAATGAAAGTAAAAAATTAGGCAATAAATAAATAAGCATATCAATTTTTAATCTGTTACAGAAATTTGAATAAAAGAAGGATTTAGGTTAAAATCGTTTTATATTACATTAAAAATGTAATTATAAGTAAAAATTATTGAAGTAAATCAAATCCAGTGGGTAACAACAATAAATATAATGAAATAAAATATAAACAGACTTCAAAAAATAATAGTACTAAAAACTTACAAATAATAATATCTTTATTTATTATCTAAAGTAAAAGTATTTAAAATAAATAATTATTTTAGCCAATCAAAATTAAACATAAATTATGTAACGTTAGTACCTCAAACGACCGCTAGGCAGCTAAACGGGATTCCCACATGTAAGTTGGGTCTCAACACGATCTTATCTCATCTTGAGTTCGATAAGGCATATATACTTGGTAATAATACATGTACCTAAGCATCTATAAAGTATTATTATATCATATTTTTGTACGTCGCAATTTATTGGATATTTTTGTAGATCTCATTTTATTGTAGTAAAACATCTATTACCAATTTAATATTTTTTGAAGTAGGATTTGTATTAAATAGATCATAGGTTTTATTTGTTTAACTCGGTTTTTTTTTTGGGGGGGGGGGTTTCGATTAACCACACGTCTCAGGAATAGTCGACCTGTGTCTGTACAAGACTACACTTCATTTATATTCATACATATCATCCTAATTCATTCTCTGAAGTAATACCTTTCGGAGGCTAAACAGAAAAAAGATACAGGTCCTAGACTTGATAACTTGATATCATTTCTTTCTGGATTTTTTTCTCTTGTTAAATAAGTTTCTTATTTTTTAGCACGGATTCTGTTTTTGTTCATCTATCCATTTTCCTTCTAATGCTCTTTTTTCTGCCACAGGAACTTTTATATTGCATATTAATTCTTTGGAAGTTATCTCTACCGCAGCGTTCTCTTTCAAGCCTATCCTTAGGAGATCCTCTTAAATTTAGGAAATTTAATCTGCTTTTCATGTTTCACAACTTGTCAAAGATTTCTTTATTTAATTTGTTAAATTCTATCTCCGATCATACATGCCCCAAGAAAATTAACCTGCTTTTTCTAATCACTGTTTTTTATGTCTTTTTGATTTTGATAAATTTCCGTGTTAGGAGATCTAAACTACCTTAGCTTTATTAGTTATTTTTTGAAACATAATATAATATAAAATGAACGTGGTAAAGTATAATGATAATAATAAAGGATAATGATTAACTAGAGACGAATGCAAAAATTGACGATACCATTATAAAAAGAGATTTTAATGGTTTATTTCTACAGTAGCCGAACGTGGCAGGAGTGATAGCGTCTCCGCCTTTCATCTAGAAAATTTTTGATTAGAGTCCCGATTAGGCATGACATATTTTAACACACTACCAAAAATTAACTCCATTATCATCCATCGGCAGCTGTAGCAGGCTGCCAGCCAGAATAAAACGGAATATAAAGCAATTAATTGCTGTTGGACACTCTCTCCTTCAAATCAGTTATAAATATTTAACTTATCTATTCCAAATTCCGAGAGAAAAGACAGTAAATATTTAACTTAAAAACAAATTATTTACGGTGGATAGCATGTATACTATGGACTGTAATGAAGGAGCTACAGTCTCGAACCCTTTAAGAGATTTCTTATGCCTGTAAGAACCTAATAAAAAAAACTATTCTGAAATACAGTCCCATCTATAATATTTTATTTTGAGCAGTACATACAAGTTTCGAAAAACAAAATTAGGTGTTGAATTATGGCTAAATGACTTTTTCCTAAGACCCGGCGTCCAAGTCTGCTTCGCTTCGCTTGTTTCACCTTAAACAAACTCTGAAACCACTAGTCTAAAAGAAAGGGTTAGAAACAAATTTTTATTTAAAGTAAGATTGCTTTATGATCCAATGGTAGTATCCTCCGTTTTATTTTCTGTTTAATTATGATGATATTGCAGGTTTTTTATGAACACGATTTAAGTTTGAAGTCTGAACGTGAGAATATATACATTTTGTAGTATAAAGAAATGTTTGCCTGACCAGGATTCAAAGCCGGGACCTTTCAAATGAAATAATTAAAACGCTTTTTCTTTGCCCTGTAGGTTGATAAATAGCTGACAACAATTTTATGCATTCACTGTTTTTTAATATTGAGCGGAAGTATTGCATATAAAAAAGATAAATAACGCCAGTCTTCATCTTGTTCATTGCCTACACCCTTTTTTTAAATCTTCAATTAATGAAAACTCTTTTTTATCTTTCCTGCATCATTCTTAAAATATTAAAAATCCTCATTAAATGCTTTTTCTGTATTTCTGCTCATACTGTAAAAGAATTTTAAAATATCAATCGGTTGTACTTCTTTTGCGCTTCATATTTCGTTTTATTTTCAGAAACTACTCGATTTTATTTTCAATTCTACTATAAAGTATAGCTCAGCTATTATATTCGATGTATTTTTAAAGGTTTTCAACAAATCTTTAACTGATATTTCCAACTTCTACCAGATTATACTATTACTACTTATTCGAATCGTTATTTCTTTACAAGGTTTTTCAACTCATTAAAATGAGTTTACCTATCGTATTTTAAGGTTTCGAGATATTTCAGTTAAAAAGATCTTTTTTATAAAGTAATTTAGTTAAGCTCGTTTCTCACTATTCTCCTCTGTGATTATATTAAGCCCTCTATTATTATATTTATCCCTTGTGAATTTTTTTTATGATCACTTAATTACATATTTTGTGTTATTAATTATCATTATTTTAATAAAATGTTATTGTTTAGCCAATGAAAAAATTATGAGTTTTCCTATTTACATCACGTATTTTGTTTGTATGTTTTTCTTCAGTAGTAGAACAATAAAAAAAACTCTTGTGGAAGAAGAACGATTTTTCTTATCTGATTCTCTATCTCTCTTATCTATTCTGGTAAATAAACTTATTCACAACTGTGACTAGGGAGTCACAGTGCTTATGAAGGAGCATAAGCGAATATGAAAAATACACCAGTAAACGTCAAAATAACCTCATGTTGCCTGTTGCCGACTTTAAATTGAGCGTGACTGAAGGAAAATATATATTAAGTAAATTATATTTTCGTACCTCTACTACCTCAAAACGTAAAGAAAAATCATTTTTACCCCCTAATCCCGCCTTGCGAGCGAAATAATATCATATTTCTTCGAAAGTCAGTAAAATAAATATAATTTCAATATGATAATTTCTTATGTTATATATATATATATATATATATATATATATAAGTAAAAAATATATATTTTTATATATTTTTTTTTACTTCGATAGGAAACAGAGCAGCTGCATTTCAGGCTAAGATTCGTTGGTTTCTTTAAATTTGTTATATACATATTTATCTGTTCCGTCAAAACTATTATTTTTAATACAATTCTGGTGTAATTTTCAATAAATTATTAATTTTAAATATAAACCTATTTAGATCTTATAATTTTTTCCACCATCTTGGATCCAATACATTAAACTTACAAGCAAGAGAAAAATAATCATTTCAAAATGTAATTACACTGAAAATAGTATTATATTTTACACGTTAAAATAATCCTGAAAAGTTTAGTTTTACGTTCTTTTTATTCAAATCCTTTAAAATCGGTAAAATTATTGTACCTATATGTCACATATATTTCAGATTACGTAACGCGTGTATTATATAATAAATTCTTTCATAATGCATTTAAAAATCACTTAACCAACCTATTTGAATACTAACTTTGCTTAGAACCCGTAGTACACAATATAATTTCTCCCTCTCGCTGTATATATATATATATTTATTTATTTACATATATATTCAGGTCAGGTATTTTAAAAATTTTTAATTTAATAGTAGTTTAATCCAAACCATTCCGTTTATTCAATTTTTCTTGATAATACTTGTTTCTAAAACTGGTGGTTCTAAATTAAAGAATTGAAATTATTAGTGAAATAAATTTAATTTCTTGTTTCATTATGTATATTATTGTTAAGGTTACATTATTAAGATTAAATGAAGTAATCTTTTACCAGTATTAATGTAACGATTTAAAAAAAAAAAAAAAATTCTATCGATAAATTAGGAAGAATTATTTAAAACAAGTAATTTAAATAATATCTTAATTAAATATCAAGGTTCGATGCACATACACTCTAATATTTAGATAAGTTTAAAATATCTTTCTCTTTTTTCTAAATCGCAAATATTATGGTAAAATAATTTAATTTTTATTATTCTTTATAATTATTTTGAAAAATGGATATAATAATAATGGGTGTTCCAAAAATAGCTGTAGAATTTTAAATGACTGTAATTGTAAAATGTTTTCTTTATTTCAAGAAAACTTTTATATAATCACCAAGTTGAGTAGTGTACAGATTTAACTATGTTTCCGCCGCTTTTACAAGAACAGCGTATTGAAATCATAAAAACTTATGAAAATGATCAGTTCGTAAAATACATGCATCGTAAAATTCGTAATTTTTTCGGAGCTTTCGATCGTCCATCTGAACAAAGAATAAGAAGTTTAGTGAAAAAAAATGAAAATACTGGATCTGTTCATAATAAACCTCACTCAGGGAGGCTAAACACTGCATGTTCTGCTGAAAACATTGCTCTTGAACAAGAAAGAGTGTCCCAAATGACCCATCAACATCAATTTCATTGCGATCTCAAGAATTACGTTTTCCTCGGACAAGTTTATAGAATTTTATGCAAGGACTTGCATTTCTACTCATAAAAAATTCAGCTGACCCAAGAGATGAAGGTGACGGACCATCAGTTTGTTAACTGGATGTTAAAGAAAAAAGCAACAGATCGAAACCCACTTTCTGCACATAAAAAACATCTTTAACAATGAAGCTTATTTTCGTTAAACGGTAGTTAATAAACAACTTTGCGGGGAGTAAAACCCTTGAATGATTTACAAAGAAACACCTTATACGCAAAAATATACGGTTTGGGGTGGTTTATGGTTCTAAGGAATCATCGACCCATTTTTCTTTGAAGTCTATTTTGTTACGTGGATTGCAGAACATTAAAATGAGATGCTAACAAACTTTGTATTTCCTCAATTAAATTGAATCGGCTTTAAAGATCCTGTTTTAAACAAGATGGCGGTACATGCCACATAACAGGAGAAATCATCGCGTTATTACTCACGAGATTCTCTAGACGTTTTTCGCATGGAATGGTGATGTGTATTGGCCGATAAGATCTTACTACCTGACCCCTTTAAACTTCTGTTTTTGGATTATTTAAAAAGTAAATTTTATATTAATAATACAGCAAACATTTCAGCCCTAAAAGATAACATCCAGGCCACCATAAAGAAGATTGAAATTCCCGCGCTCGAAAATATCCTACGAAATATCAATATTCCTAACAATACCTGCCAACGTAGCCGTAGTGGACTTAAATGATATTACCTTTCATGTTTAATTGCAGTCAATAGTTTATAAATTTTAAATAGACAAAACCCGAAATACTTCGTACAGTTTGATTTTTATAGACAAACAAAATCCTATAAACACTTTTGGACCATCTTATGTTAGAGATAAAAAAAAAAATTAGATAAAATTATAATCTTATCTATTTACTCGTATTTTTTTTAGATAAAATTAGTCGTGGCTATTATAATATTTTTGTAATCGGAAGTTTTTTTTTTATCTTTTATAAATATTATTTTTTCTATAAATATTTTGTACAGAGTATCCTTATTTAGTCTTTATTTTCTTCAGAATGTTTACCTATTTTAAATAGAAATGATTCGGGGTCATACATAATTTTTCGATGGTAAAATACGACAAATAAACGACTCTGCCAAAATATAAATTAATTCCTTTTTTCAAAATTTGGCTTGGGATCTTACTCACAGCTAACAAAATATAATTCTTTGTCAGAAACTGCTGTTTCTTAAATAATAATCTGAGAGAAGGTCTGAATATGATTAAAAAAATAATAATAACATTTGACGACTGATACTAAATTATACGACCAAAATTTTCGATACGTTTCATTTGAATTGAATATTCAATTTAAAACTTTTTCCATAAATTTATTACGATAACTTAAATTCTTAATTTGATTAATACGCAGAAATTAAATTAAATCTGATCTCTCAGTCTGTTTGATATTCTATTATAGCTTAAATCATTTACCTCGTAAGATTTGAAGCGGTATTTTCACTGCGTTTACCAATCGTAAGATAGTGACAAAACTTTGAAAAAAAAACGTAATATTTGCGTGTAACTATTAAACGTTGAGTAATCTGTAATATTTATAAAACATACAGGAAAAAAAAGGATTGTCATATCATGATCTAATTATACCGGGCCATTCAAAAAGAACTTCACAACTTTAAAAAGCATATAAAACTTTATTTAGATAACTTACAGATTCGGTTAAGGTCCCATTTTATAGTAAAATACATCAACTTTTGACTCTCGTAGTTCCTTAGCAGCTAATTTTACCACCAGCGTTGTTAAAAATGAATACATTTACTGGTGCGGAACGTGCTCGCTGTGTCTATTGGTTTCACGATTTGAATCGACAACTGCAATTCAACGTAATCTTCGTAAAGTACTCTAGGAAGGCTCCTAGTAGGCATACAATTTACTCTTGGCACTAAACCTTCGATGGGACAGGTTGTTTGTTAAACGCACAAAATTACCAGAATACCCACGCGTCCCTGAAGCTACTATGGAACAACTCAGAGAAAGCTTTGCATGTAGTTCGAAGAAATCGACTCGACCTGCGTCATTGGAGACTGACATAGACAAATGCACTTGAAGCCATACAAATTAACCGTGGTTTAACTCATTACAGATGACGAAAATGTTACTCGGCTGAAATTTTGTGTGGAAATGATGCACAGACGATACATTTTTAGACAATGTAATTTTTAGTGACGACTCAACGATTTAAATCAGCGGCAAGGTGAACAACCGTAACTACTGAACATGGGGTAGTGAAAACCCTCATGAACTTTGCGATACTTTTATGACGGCCCTAAGATCAATGCTTTTGTGCTATAATCAAATAAAGATTGTACGGCCGTTCTTCATCCAGGAGGTAACCGTAAATTGTATCGTTTATCTGGACATAATTCAACATTTTCTAATTCCTCAGTTAGACGATGATGACCAAGATGGACGCCATTACTATCAAGACGGGCACTACCTCACTACCGCCTAGAAGTCCAAGATTTTCTTGATACTCCATTCCCAGGTCGGTGGATCGGTCAAGAAGGTCCAATTGTACGGCCACCTCCCTCCCCAGATTTAACCTTGCTAGATTTTTTCTTGTGGGGTTTCATTAAAGATCGAGTTTATGTACCGCCTTTGCCTACTAATCTTGTTGAGCTAAGACTGCGCATTAACGCTGCAGCTGCAGAGGCAGACGTAACGCTCGACTTGCCGGCTATAGTACTCAAATGAAATCGACTTCAGATGGGTTGTGTGGAAGCTATATCGAATCAAAAATGAATGTTTGGCGACAAACTTGATGTGTTTTTCTTTGAAATGAGACCTCCATCGAATGTGTTAGATATTTCAAGAAATTTTTACATTTTTTTAAAATTGTGAAATCCTTTTTGAATCACCCGGTATAATATACAAAAGGAAATATATAATACGCATTTTTATATTTATTTTTGAAAATGGTAATCCTACGTCTTTATAATGGTTTCAATATATTATTACAATTTTTGAAGTGAAAACTTCTTTAGGCGCGTTGCGTCAGAATTTTTTGTACATACGAATTACATGGGAACATGGAAAAAAAATCGCCGACTCGTAATCAAAATCTGTAACGTAACGCAAGACGCTAAGCATACATACATACATATATATATATATATATATATAAAAGACATAGAGCGAGAATATACGAGTGTATAGTATAATATGTAGTAGCAGAGAACGGGAGGTGGGAGAAAAAATTGCCGGTGATTCATAATAATTCTCCATCTCTATCGCTCATAATAATAAAAAAAGTAATTGTTTAAAATCAATGGAAGTGTAACATATTATAGTATTGTTTTATTGAGTTTGGATAACGTGTGTGAAGATTTTCAATACCTAATTTATATGCATTAAACCTTGAAAATATTATTGTTATTAATATCATTAACCTTGAAAATATTGTCGGTAAAGATTGCTGTTTATTGTTAAAAAATTACTTTAGAAATATTTTGGTCCTGCAATTCTGCGGGGGCGAATTTCGTTCGCGCTAGTATCTCGAGAACGGTGGCCGCTAGACGCATGGGACTAGGACCTATCGTTCCGGGTGATCGCAAAGCACCCCTTTCGGTTTAAGCCTTTCAAAATCGCGTTAAAAATGTCCTAGGATGCACCTAGATACGCCCTTATTTTATTTAACAATAGATATGTCTGAGAAATCCCGTTTCTTATGTAAAATATAAATAAAATAACATCAGCTGTCAATAATTAGCTATGACAACTATAAAAATTTAAAAATCCACAACACCCGCTTTCGCTGAAAGTAATGGTGACTGATGCAGAACATCATTATAAATTTACAGCGTTAACTGAGTAGCTGTTAGATTATAAAAACCAACAATAATTTTGAAGTTTGAATCGTAAATAATTATCACTACATATATTAAATAATGATCAATGAAATGTACACATATCGCTGAAAGTAATGATGACCTACATTGTCATCATAAATTTAATATTCCTCATGCTGTTTGTAGTTAAAACATATGTTTTACTATGAATTTTTCATTAAATCAACTGTTTCAACATGTGAACACACATTCATCATTGAAAGTAACCGTTCTTTAATGTATTCGAATAAACCCGTGAAAAGAGACGTGGAGTTTCAATAGCCAACTTCTTTGTTGTAATTTTTGGGGCATTTCAAACCCCGTGTTTTAGTACGTATTTTGCAGTAAACCCGCTCTTTCAGCGTGAAAATTTAACTACAAACAGGGGATAATCGTGGTAAACACGCGTTCAAATTGTGCGTCAAATTGGTTCTAGGGATCAAAGGTTAAAGTGGCTATTGAATATAAACATTATATGGTACTTGTAATATATATTAATTCGAAACAATTGCGATCCCATACAAATTTTCACTTCGGCCGTGCGGTCTTAAGCACACATATTTTTATTTTTATTTAATTACTTTTGAATGGAAAACATATTTAAAATACGTTTAATAAAAGTTTTATGTTTTTGATACGACAATTGTATAAATATGTAATTGATATGACTCATACAAATAATTAGCTGTCACAACTATAAAAAATTAAAAATCCACAACACCCGCTTTCGCTGAAAGTAATGGAGACTAATTGAACTGGACATTTTTTTTCCGGTATAGAAGCGAAACATCGGTGTTGCCGTTTTTCTTAAATACATATCGCTGTAGCTCCATCAATATGTGTCTAAATTAAGGATACCTGTTTACTCCGTACGAAGCATTAAGTTGCATCATTACTTTGTGAAAACAAAGGGTAATAGTTTGTCCCATTCATTCATTTCTTGAAGAGGATCATACTATTATTACCTTATCAATATGTCCTCTTTCATATAGAAATCATCTTTTAAAAAATTCTTTCACCTCTTCCTTCTTTTGCTTATTCTTTTCCTTTTCTTATTTTTATAATAGTTACTTCTTTTTCGGATATACTATATCATTGTAATTTTCATTCTTTATCGATCTCCATGGCGGAGTGATAGCGACTCCCCATTTCATCCGGAGGTCACGGGTCCGTATCCCGAACAAGCATGACATTTTTCACACGCTAAAAGTCATCTAGTAATTGTATGTAAATAAGTGAATAAAAAAACGTTCTTTGTAGTTCCATCATTTTATCAGTATTCTTTTTTTTTCTTGATATTACAGAACTTTGTTAATTTGCGGGTAAATATATGGGGATAACTTAAATTTATTTTTTCCCTCATTAAGCTTACTCTTATTCTAGTGGTTTTTCCTGATAGAGGAAACATTAGAGCAGTATACTACTGATTGAGTAATGAAGATTATGAATAAATTACTTGGTTCATTCATAGATTAAACGTTGAGTAAGATAAATAATACAACATAGTAATTAGTAATTGATAATAATAGTCTGTTTGGCAACGGTGTACATTTGTCCTTACATTTAATTAAAGAAGAGTTAAATCTTAAAGTTATTTCATTATTAATTTTTTTTTCAATTTAATTTCACTACGTATTTCTTGTTTGAAGTTTTATTATATATATATATATTCAATTTCCAAGGACGTTTGAACGTAAAACGTAAAACACGTGTATGATTGTATGCATATTAACCTATTTAACAATATTTATTAAGTAGTTAGAATTGTATAACAAATGCCGGCCGGCTATTTAATATTACACTTATTCAATATAAATAATAATTGCATCAGAAAAAAGTAGTTTTTACTGCGTAATATATAACTGTAACTGATCCTTGTCATTTTTCATGATATTTGTTCTTTATAAATACATATTTAATGATTATTAAAAAATTTAATGGTAAAAATAATTTGAAATAATAATTGTATATAATTTATTTACAAAAAAATTATATTTTAAAATATAAGTAGCCTAAAAAAAAGAAAATATAATTATCACTTTTTTTGTTGATTATTTACTGTACAGTGAAACTGATTCTAGATTAATTATATGAAATTGTCACATTGTACCGAGATATTATGTAAAATACATAATTAATTTTCTTTCGTGAATTTATTCACAGATAAAAATTTGAAGAGTTTGCATATGTAAATTTTTATTAGGTTAGATATGAAATTAATTATGTAATTCATATTAAGTTGGTTATTTTAGTTAGAAAATATTCAATCCGATTGTTTTTCATAAGAATATTGGTGAATTTTTATTCGATGTCGAATAGTAAATTGTTTTCGATTTGATCAATAAATTTTTATGTTAATTTCCCGGACATAACTTTTCAGTAAGTGCATCAATTTGGGTGAGCTTTTTTTTAATTATACAGGGATCCTAGAACGTCTCATATCATTATTGATTGATACTGGACCATTAAAAAAATGTATATTTACTGAGCGAAAGACTCCGATATATATAGTTAGTATTACCTGAGCCTCTGGTAAGAAGACGTCTAAATAACAAAAACTGTATGTATTATAATAAGAAACAATATTTTTAGTATAAATACTTAATAATAAAATATAAGTGTAGTACGACATACATATTACTTTTTATATAAAAGTAATGACTAAGATTAAACGCGTAAAATTGAAATGAATCTGTAATTTGTATATAAATTTTTACTTGTTCCGTATACGGGTGTTCCAAAATTTGTAGGCGTATTCCTTGATTAAAACAATGGAAATATTTATATAAACATAGGTTTAGAAATGCTTTATTTTCAAATTACGGATAGCAAAAGATTTCGCCGTGATTTCTTTTTCCCAATGATAAACTGAGACTTACTAAAATCTTGATAAACAAATAATGGAGCAAAATTGGTGATTTAATATGTTTTTTAATAAAGCAAGATACACACACACACACACACTCACAGAGTTATCTTTGTATAGATGTATCATTGTGATTATATCGCATCCTTTCCCTCGAATCTTAAGTCGTTTTGAACAAGTCTGTATTGTTTTAAGAGAACGTTTTTTTTCTCTTACGAGCAGTCTTTTTTGTAGGCTTGCCCATATTTCCGCTTTGTTCAAGTTATAAAACTGAAAAAGATAAACATATTTTTGAAAAAAAAATTGTATAAAAAGGCAGTTATTTGTAAAATTTAACGATTTGTTTGATATCTTTTTCATGTAAATCTGGTGTAACTTTTCAGAAGATGGAAATCATAAAATGATAAAAGCCCAAATAATAAAATACTCTTCTGGAACAGTTACATAAAAAAAAAACAAACAAAAACAACAAAAAAGTTTTACATTCAATAACCTAATGTTAAACAGGTGATTTAGAATTTTTGGATTCTTAAATAATGAAAGTAAACGTTCATGAAAAATTTTCTGAATTTAATTAAAAAAATAAATCCATCCCATGATAATACGAAAATGTTCACGATTATATAAAAACGTAATGTTTAAAAATAAAAAAAAAAATCCTTGGTTAAGTATGACAAAAAAATTTCACTTCTATGTTAAACTATTTTGCGGTTGATTACAGTTCAAAGAACTTATTGCAGGGAAACTATATTATGTATATTATCGAATACATTTCAATCAAATGTTAATCTTATCGAATGACAATGTACTCTGCGTTAAACAAGGAAAATTAAAAAGAATCTTTGGCTCCTAAAAAAATAATGGATGTAAAATTTGCTAGAAAAATGTCACATCTTAGAAGAAAAGGAGATTGTTATTCAAAAGTACTAATAAAATTTTCCAGCTATTTTAATTTTTATACGTCTTTTCAATTCTATGAACTCATAAAATTATTTTAACCTCTACAGACGATTTTATAGCTACTAATTATATTATTTCTTACAAAAAAGAAAACAAGTATTTTAAAATCTTTCATCAGTTAGATAATGTGGGTCACTAACAAAAATATAATTTTGGAATATATATATATATACCATTCACAAAGGGCAATATATGATTATTTGTCTTTTAAATGTAGAAAAACATTTTCCCAGCTGAAATTCATCATCGAAAACTAGTTGAAAGTATATGGAAAAGTTGTAATGAACGAGGAAAATGTATAGAAATGGTATCATTTAAAATAAAGAAATATTCAATTACGCTCTATTTTAAAACGAAAAAATAAGGAAAAGCTGTAGTGAACGAGGAAAATGAATAGAAATGGTATCAATTAAAATAAAGAAATATTCAATTACGCTCTATTTAAAAAAATTAAAATCAGGGCTAAATATCCTAAATTTAGTTTAATAATGAATTTGACATTGTATTTAATAACAAAAAACCTTTATAAATTAAAATTATCCTTATTTCATCTTGTATGGATGGCATTCGGTAGACCTTATTCGGTCTAAGTTAGTTGTTATATGATACTGATCAAGTGGATAATTGTTAAGAACCAATTACATATTTAATTAATTAAGCCTACATTAAAACAGTTTTTTTTTCTTTTTTTTAGCAGAAGGTTACTACAAAAATTTTTTTTTTTGTTATAGACCCGTACAATATAAAGTTATTTATTATAAGGATAATAAATCTATGTTTTGATGATATTTTAAAACTACTCACGATTGATTATAAACATACGTAACTTTTAATAAATTCTTATCACAATAGGTTAAAACAGATGCAAAACATATGGTAAATATTTCTCGTTAAGTGTGTCATACTGCACAATGAAGAGATTATATTTATATTATTTTAAAATGTATCTTTTTTTTTTTATAAAAGGATATTTTATTTTATCATAGTCATAAATTATCAGATTTATTCATTTATAAATGTTTTTCCGTTGGCAAATTAATCATTCATTTTTCCTAAATTATTTTATGCAGGTAAAAATATAAAATATTTTATGTAGGTAAATAATTTTATGAATTATATATAGAGAAATTACCTCAGTATTCACCTAAACGGATCAAGGGAAACCATTGTAGAATTAAGACACAAAATTCAGAGTTTATTTATATTATAAAAAAAAGAAGAGAAAACCCATTTGATTAAAGTTCATATTTATATATAAAATTAATAAATTTATGAATTGTCAAGAAATATATATATATGAAGATTTAAAATAAATAATAATTTAGAAGATTTTATTAGAAATTAGTTTATTATTTAATAATACGATCTTTTAGCTTGATCAGCAATTTACTAATAATTGCAACGGAAGCATAACAAAATCCTTTCTCGCAGTCTATGTGAAAATATGCTGTTATGTAAAAATAGTATTGGTCTGGTTTGGTAGAAATTCTTGTTGTTATTTCTGTAGTAATAAATGAGTAAATAATGCCACTCATGAATAATGAAAGTAAAAGTTACTTTGGAAACCAAATTAATGTAAATAAGAACCATAATAATTTGGTTTGCCCACTCAGATGCAGTAAAACAAGTTAAAATTAATTAGATAAAAAATAATAATTTATACTAAACATACTTTTAAAATAATAAATTAAATAATCTACCGGGTTGATCAAGTAGTAAAACTCGTCATCGTAAATCAGCTTCGAAGTCGAAAGTTCTAAGGTTCCAATCCTAATATTATTTACTTATAACTATTTATTTAGTTATTTTTATTCGGATTTAAATACTAGATCGTGAATACCGGTGTTTATTGGTGGTAGGGTTCTATTTTTCTGTTTAGCCTTCACAACCACCGTAAGATATTACTTCACAGGATTATATGTATAAATGTAAACGAAGTGTAGTCTTGTACAGTCTCAGGTCGACCATTCCTGAGATGTGTGGTTAACTGAAACCCAACCACCAAAAAATACCGGTATCCACGATTTAGTATTCAAATCCGTAACTGCCTTTACTAGGATTTGAATCTTAGAACTTTCAATTTCGAAACAGCTGATTTACGATGACGAGTTTTACTACTTGAGATTACTGAGATTAGCATGCGTTTGAGTGGTAATATGTTAATTTTGCCGCCGATATATAAATAGTTTATAATTTTTTCCCCATAAAACGTTTCTCAAAATTACTACCACATTAAAGAAAATTAACGATTTTACCGGGAATTTTCAACTTCTTCCAAATTTGGTGTTTTCTGGTAAAATTTAGTACATTAACATATATTTATAAATATTGTTACCGTTAGATTTTGATTTTAGATCTCAAAATAGTAAACAACAGTTTAATCTACAAATCAGTTTCTTTTATATTTCGAAGCTTAGTTGTCCAAAATTCCTAATAATCCCATTGTGAATTTTGGAATAAATAATACTTTCCTACCGTTTTCAAATAATATTTAATTAAAAATTTAACTTTTTGATTTCACTGATATTCATACAGCAACAAATTAAAAATTGTAAATTACATATTTTAATGGTTTTCAATGAAAATCATCACTCAAATGATCAAACGTATCTTAATCTGTTAATATTTATTACTGTTATTATATTATTTATAAATATATTATTCATAATATAGTACGATTTTTTAAAAACAATCAGTCAGAATAATTGGAACAAAGGTGAAATATGTTTATATAAACGAAAAAACATATGCAAGCAAAAGTTTAGGAACGCCGTAGCTGGTTTGTGTAGTGTGTGTGTGTGCGCGCGCGCACACACACACACATACACACGTATCTACGTTGATATACAGCTGTTAATGATTTTAAGAGTTGTATAAAATACGAATCATATAAAATGTTTAATAAATTAGAATTTAAAAGGATTAAAAATATAGAAAAAGATTTTAATTTTTGGCTGTCCGTTAAATAAGTTTAGATATATTTTGTTTATTTTTATAAGAATTTCGTTAAAAAAAAACACACTTTTACTTTAAAATGTATTTTACTTAATTTTCTAATAACAAGTACGCAATCTTTTTCACAAATAACAGGTGATAGATATAATTGTAATTATGCAAATATATTTTTTATTAGAACAAAAAATAAAATATTAAAAATTAAAAAAAAAAACACTGACAAACACTGCTCTTAAATATAGGATAATTACTAATATATGATAATTAAAGAACGTACGAGTGACAATTTGTATATAATAGTTTTTTTTTAAAATTATACTTTAATTACTTAAAAGTTTTAATTCAAACTTTATAAATTTATTTAAAGAAAAAACATATATACAGTATATAAAAATAATACATATACATATATAAGACACTGCCAGGGAAATAAATTAATAAAATTTACTCTACCGTAATTCTTTCATTCAATATCGTACCAGATCTTAAAATACAACTATTTTCGAAACCAATAAATCGAAACTGAAATTACTACGGTTATCGATTTAGAATCCTATGTGTGACTTTGTGGCGTTTAAGTTGCAAGTAAACAAACATATATACATATTTATATAGCCCATGATACTCCCGGTAACCTAAGGATTCTAACGTGGGGTCATACATTTAAATCGGTACAGCCGTTGAACTCCCACGGTGGAACAAACATGTAAATATACCCTAAATACATTACACTCCTTTTTTGAGGTAGTCATGTAATAAAATAATATTTTTTTATATAATATTTAATACAATATAATATAATATAATAATTTAACATAATATAATATAATTTCGAACAGTTGCCCATCTCCCGCCGGCGGAGGAGACTTTACATCCTCGCGATGGAAGCATGACAGCAAGAATGGTACGCCACGACTAAGGGAAGATCCTTGTATAAGTTTATACAGGATTTGGGGGGGTGGTGGTATGCCTTAGAAGGGGGGACCAGAACTCAGGCCACCCTGGAACTTAGAGGTCAAGGGGAAAATTGGCCACTCACAAGCGGCGAGTCAATGTGGCGAGAGCAGCATTGTCAGACCGTATGTAAGTTCCTTGATGCGATTGTTTCGTTCAACCGACATCAGCAGTTTGCCTAAGGGAAAAGACTCCTACCGCGCTGCTGTAACAGCTAACCGAGAGATACGGCTGGCTACCAGCCAGATTAAGGCTCCAAGCGCTTTAATGGTGGACAGATACTTGCTGGCATTCAGCGGCCTAGGCGTGGCAGCGAATTGCTGTCTTTGACAAGATACATTTAATTATTGATAGTCATGTATGTTTTAGTAGTTGACGGGGTGCGCCTATCTATTTTAGTGATATATGACAAGCGGGCGGTGGGACACGCAAGCGAGTGGTGTATGGTACCACGCTTATTCCGCTCACGCATTTAGGTTAGCTCTAGGATCTAGTTAGAACACTGGTCGCTAAACTGTTTCGAGGCTCAGTAGCCGTTTGTGGCACAGACATTCGGTCTTATGCTTTAGGGTGACCGAATGGGGTGGTGGCGGGAGAAATGCCAAACAAACCAATAAGATTTAATAAGGTTATTTGTAACAGATTTAAACTAATTTCGGATTTTTTTGTTTGTTCTAAATCGGTACTTAATCTTAGATTACTTTTTAGGGATAAGAAATAAATCATCGATTAAAAATGTGTTATGACAATTTTTAAAGAAAAATAAAACGATCGTAAAAATAATTTAATTCCATATTCCAGCTTTCATATTCCATATTCCAGTTTTAGAAAAAAAATTTATTTTAAAAATAAGGAAAAATCTTTGTAAATTTAAATTTTTTTCTTTTACGTTTTAAAAATGTAATATTAATATGTTTATTAAGTATTAGTTAAGACGACTTAATAGTTTTATAATTTTTCTTTTATTATTAAATAGCAATAAAATACATACTTATTTACATTTCGTGCTAAGTAATAAAGTTTTACTTCAGTGAGAGATATTGCGCGTTACTTATTTCCAACACTGATTATTCGCACCGTAAAACGTAAAATGTTTGTATTATCACGTTTTCTATAAAATAATAAATATTAAATTATGTACTCGCATAGAATAGTATATAGCGATAGTCAATTACTTATATTATAAATAATGATAATATTTTAAGTTTTATATTTTGCTTTATTAAGTAAAAGATAATTTAATTTTATATTGTATCTATTTCTGTATGGAATGATCCATATTTAAAAACAAAAAAAAAGTAAAAATCGAATTTTGTTGTAATAGTTTATCATTTCCTTTCTTTTTTATTTTAACGCATTCACAGTACTTTCTTATCTTTAAATAATTTATTTTCTTTAGTAACAAAGAATACAAAATAAAATTAATTAAATCAATTTAAAAAATTACTTATTAATTGCATATAAAACTTAAAATAAGAGGCGTTGAGCATAGTTTTTTCAAAATTCTTTGATATCGTGAAAAAACCAATTTCGATTTTCATCAGAGGTATTTCAGAAAAAAGTTTACTATAGCAAATTTCTGAACTAAAATGGATATATAAATAATAATAAAAAAATTCTAAAAATCAGCCTTCACCTCTTAAAATTTAATTATTTTTATTTTTTGTTTTTCGTTCTCTTCCTTCGTTTAATTATTTGAAAGTTTTATACATCATATATAGAACTATAGCCCACCGGGTTAGTCTAGAGGTTAACTCGTCATCGCAAATCAGTTATTTAACAGTTTATTTTCGAAGTCGAAGGTTCTGAGGTTAAAAACCTTATTCTTTTTTTTAACTTCCGGGACCACCGTTAGATATTGCTTCAGAGGATCAGAGGAATGAAATTTTTGTAGCGCGTGAAAATGCCATGCCTGGCCGGGATTCGAACCCGGGACTTCCGGATGGAGGTTAAAAATCTAGTCAGAGTAAGTTAATTTCATACGTATTTGAATAGACAGTGGATAAGATGTACTTTAATGGTTGGGGTTCAATTAATCACACTTCTCAGGAATGGTCAGTCTGAATCTGTACAAGACTACACCTCATTTACATGTCATACATATCATCCTCATCTCGTTGGGTCCTGGGGACGGTTGCTTATTATTCACAGATTGCAACGTACACATTATGATTAATGCTATATAGAGAGCTATCAAAAAATGTCTACAATTTTTTAAAATTATAAATCCCGGACATAAAATGCAGAAAAGGTTTCTTAATTTTTTTTTCTTATTTTAGCTTCAACTGAAGGAGATATTAGATTTAGAGAAACATTTACTTAAGCAAATTTGTTAAGCTGAGTATTTTTAGAAAACTCTTAAAATCTATTCTTAACCTCTAAAAAATAAATATTCTGTCTCTTTGCTTTGGCTCTAACTTTTTTAATTTTTATTATTAAACTGGGTAGTCATGTCATACTTTGTCAGCGTTTTAGGTAGATTTCATAAGAAAGCTACCTATTGTAATTGGTTTCATGATTCGACTTGCGGAAAATTTCGACATATCTTCGCGTTTCACATCCTCCAGACCCCAAAACCACCGTCAGTTCAAAAATTTGTATATATATATATTTCACTTTCTTGTGGACAAAATAACTGCCGTAATTTCTGCCGTAATCAATTTGAAATTGATACATAAAATATAACGATCCAAAATCTCGGTCGAGTTCGTTAATGGGCAAAATCGGACCATCGGGAGTAGAAATGAGGTGTGCTTTTTCGAAAAAACAGAATATCGCTGTAACTTTCTTATTAAGTAAAATATCGAATTCTTTGGATAAGGGCCTAAAACTTATCTGGGTAAAGTTTTTTGATATCACCAACCACTGGCCCAGGGGGTAGAAAAAATTGGGTTTCTAAGACAAAAAAAAAATCCTACCTCCCTTAATAGGCACAGTATCGAATCGGTTTAACGTGGTCGTTAGTCCTCTAAATATTTCTTAAAATCTTTGTCCGAAACAGTTTTTGATATGACCAGCCCTTACGGTAAGGGATGATCAAAATGTTGCTGGAATTGTAAGAAGGTGGGATTTGTCGTATGCTAAACATGTGTATTTTTTTCACATGTAACCATTGTAGTATTGAGTAAATTTGAAGCTCTTCTTAACTTTAAGGTGGAAATCTTTTTTATGCCCTTCTTAGCACCGGTGAAATCTACCTGCCGGCGTGCCGAAAGAGATTTTTTTAAATTATAAACAAAATTAATTAAATCTCTATAAGTTGTGGCACCAATCGGGTTTTATTGATTTAAATCTTTATTGATTTATGTTATAGTTCTACAACAGTTTTACCCAAAACTGTGTGTGTGCGCGCGTATAATTTTTTCATGAATTCTTTATTTATTTCATCAAATATTTTAAGAGGACTTCCGTTACCGCAAATGAAACACAGTAGTAAACAGCGTAACAGTTGCATTATTTGAGAATAATATTGTTTAAATTTTATTCAGCTATGCAAAGAGGAGGTCTGTTTTTATCCCTCGAATTCCACTTATCTCATCTGACTACGAAATTCCTTTTAAGAAATTATAGTTTCGTCTTAAGTAGTGCTTTGTTATGATTAACAACAAGCCTCAGAAACAATCATTGAAGTTTGCGGGCATTGACTTGAGAGAGGACACCTTGCAATCTTTCTTTCTTTTTCCTGTTTAGCCTCCGGTAATTACCATTCAGATAATATTTCAGAGGATGATATGTATGAGTGTAATCTTGTACACTCTCAGTTCGACCATTCATGAGATGTGTGGTTAATTGAAACCCAACCACCAAAGAACACCGGTATCCACGATCTAGTATTTAAATCCGTGTAAAAATATCTGCCTTTACTAGGACGAACGCTGGAACTCTCGACTTCCAAATCAACTGATTTGGGAAGACACGTTCACCACTAGATCAAGCTGGTTGGTTGACACCTTGCAATCTAATACTATTAGCACCTGACAGTAAAACCACAAATGAAATTTACAAAGAAGTTTTAAAATAGAATCTAACTAAAATCCGGGAAAATTTAACAAATCTGAATATTTTATTATCTATTTAAGAATAAGGCTTTGAAAATAAGTTAGACTGATTTACTATTTTTATCTCCATTAAACAGAATTATAATATTTTCTTATATAACTGTTTTAGTTTACTATGTGTACCTGTTAAAGTTCTAACAATAAATTTGTAAGTTCTTTATGCATGACTTCCAATCACTAGTAAAATATTAACGTCATGAATGCCAACGGCACTGCAAAGTATTTTAATATTTTGTTTATAATTATTATTGTAATAAGCTTAGATTAGCACATTTATCGCACTTCTGTAGGTTTTGGTTATTTATTTTAGCTGTCGATGTTGGATTATCAAAAGTTAAAAGAAATTCCTTCAAGAAAAAGGATTAACCTTCCTTATTATTCAAAGTCTACTAAAAGAATGAGAGTATCTCAGTCCTCTGAATCAGCTGAAGTGCGAGATTCTCGTTTAGCTGCTTACCGAGAGTGCTACGCCCAAAATCGATCTGTAGCTCGTCTAGAGCAGGAGCGTATTAGAGCTTCTAGAAGAAGAAGGAGGAGGGAAACGCTGGAGGAAAGAAAATTTTTCGGGCTTTAATTGTTATTTATCAGTATCATAACCATGAGGAGATCGAAACAGTGGGGTCCAATGGGCGGAGTTCCCACAACTAATTCTATTTATATTTTTTACATTTAAAAAAAATTTATTTTAATTACATTTTTATTTATTATTACTAAGATATATATTTCTAGAGGTAATCAAAACAAAATAATTTCTTTCTTAACACTGTTTTAATATGAGTTAGGTCTTTTAAATATTGGGGAAAAATTATTCCAATAATTTTGAAATGATTATAGACAAAGTGGTATTAATCTCATGTTGGGTGCCAAATATATTCGTTATTCTTAATTACCGGAACGCGTGAATCAAGCCGTGACTAGCTTAAAATTGTTTTTTACGGAAAAAAAGTTGGAAGTATAATACAATATGAAATGTTATGAGTTCTTGTGTGGTATTATGTTAATAATGAAATCAACTTTTATTTTATTATAACGAAAGAACAAAAATTGTGCAGCTTTAGCCATTACACAATTGGAGTGGATCAGAATCTTTGTGTATTTCATCACGTAACCATTATAATAACGCACTATTATATTACCGTTGTGTACATTACTTCTGGGAGTCCAGGACTATGTTGAACACGTAAAGTTTATCCGCCAGAAATTTTTAGCGGATATTTTTACTTCCTTGTACGAAGTAAAGGAAGTCTCGCATAACTCAAAAACGATTAGCGGGCTGTTGAAATTTTGGATTTAGGACTGTTGTAACATCTAGTTGTCCACCTTCCCTTTTGATTACAATCGACTAGACCAAAAGTATCCAAAAATCCAAAACATTTGGATTTTGGAATTTTCTGAACTGCATTTTTCAACAATATATCATAAGTGGTATTTATTTTCATTGGTTCAAGAGCTATCGCCAAATAAAAGTTTAATTAATGAAATAGTCTGATCTTACAAGGGGAAAGCACATCGGTTCAAATTAGACTTTTTTCCCTTTTTTAACTTTATTTTTTTAATTTATGTATATTGATTTATTAATAATTATTAACCTGATTGTAAACAAAAATCATTTATCTACCAAAAGATTTTCATTATTTAATCCAAAACCAAGCTGAATAGGACTGGTGATAGCTCATCACTTTTTCAACCCTGATGTAACCAGAAAAGTTTCCCTTATTTCTATCATAAATTTAACTTTAGAAATTGTGTTTTTGATAAGATTTTAATGAATTCAAAGTTTTCTGATCAATCTCGTATTCTCTCAAAGTTTAAAAAACAATCTCTCATTTTAAAATTTTTCAATCCACAGAATCAGAAACTTATTCAATTAGCTTTTTCAATCATATGCAATTTCAAATTTTTTATTGTTTCCTGGAAATAATCGTCCCTTTCGAAAGCCTCGTCTATAAAAACGATTTCATCGTATGGAAATACGTACGTAGCATCCTACACATTTTTAAAAACTTTATTTCGTTCCAGTGGTATTCTATTATTGAAAATGATTTATCTTAAAAGAACAGCAACTGCTTTACTTTTACATTTGGGTTTCTTTCGGATTACAATTCAGTAACATATGTGAACTGTAATCATTTATAACATTTTGAAGTTTAAATAGTGATAGTTCTAAATAGTCTTCTTAACTGGATAATATTAACTAAATTTTGAAATTATTAAACTAATCCTCGAAAAATATAACGATAAAAATAAACCCTTTCCTAGTGAGGAAATAATTTAAAATAAATTTCAGTTTTTTATATTTTCATTAAAAGTATCATATATTAATTAATATATTTTACGTTATATATAATTTAACTCCCAGATTAACTAAAAAATAAAAAATTACTCATTATATTATAGCAAAATGATCAAAAATAGTAATAATAAATATGGAAAATGTATTGATATTCTTTTCTTTTTTTTAATACGAATAAAATATTATTTTAATAATTGTATGAATTTAAATATATAATGAAAAAATATAAGTATGCAGTATTTCGGCCGTGATATTGAAAAATTACAAATAAAAATTTTTTAAAAAATCATTTTTTAATAGTGAAAATTAAAAAATTTATTAAAAATAGAAAATGTTTAAAACGTTACAGTGTAAATTTTTAATAAACGTCTGTAAAAGTAACTTTCATCAACAATTAGCTTCATTTTTGTAGCCACATTATGATTTCAATTTAAGAAATTATACTATATTAATACATAAGTAATAAATAATTTAAATTAAATTAATTTTTTAAACTCTTTTTTTTACATTTATCTTTCTATTTAAAAAAAAATCTAATGCAATAATTACAAATGGAAAATCTTATAATACAATACTTAACAATTGTGCGCTACACTAGAGCCCAGTTAAACTACAAACGAGCATAAACAAACAAGTTTTTTTTTCTTTGGCTATGACATTTTCAAATGTCATGGCCAAATCAAATAAATCAGATGTCAATCAAGTAGATGAATTATTATACTGATATGTTCTGAACTCTACATCAATGGTTTTTTTATAATTATTTACATTAGCAGTAAAATATTATAACCTTCTAAATTTTCTATTTAACAATAGATAATTTTTATGCAGCCATTATTATGTAACATAGGTTTCGCGAAAGACGGTTTACTAGTAAAGGTGGTCAAAGGTACTACATTACATTACTACATTAAATACGAGGACGGTTCTAAAAGTAACCTCCGTTTGGCTATAAATAAAAACAAAAACCTGCATAGATAAAAATAATTTATTATGTACAAATTAAAACTACAGCTTTTAACTATTTTTCAACATAGTCGCCATTTGAATTCAAGAATTTGTCATAGCATTTCACTAATTTAAAAATACCTTCTTCATAAAATTCAGCCGCTTAGGTACGTAGCCAACCTTTCATGGCATTTTGAAGTTCGTCGTCATCGTAATTGAAATGCTGCGACGCAAGCCATTTTTTCATGCGAGTGAAGAAATGAAAATCACACGGCGCTAAGTCCGGGCTTTAAGGAGGATGATAAAAAATGTCCCATTGGAAATGATTCAGAAGTTCTTGAGTTCTTCGAGCACTGAGGACGAGCGTTTTCATGAAAAAGAAACAATACTGGACGGCAGCATACCGCGATGTTTGTTCTGAATGGCTCGCCTAAGTTTCTTCAAAGCTTCAAAGTAGACTGCTGAAGTAATTGTCGTACCACGTTCCATAAACTCGACTAGAACTACCTTGACATCCCAAAAATCCGTAGCCATAACCTTCCTCGCTGACAAAGTTTGGCGGGCTTTCTTAGGCTTGCACGGAGAACTGGTATGACCCCAGGCCATCGACTGTTGTTTCGTTTCAGCGTTTACGTAGGCCACCTGAGTTTCATTCCCGGTCACAATTATCTTCAAAAGACTTTCTCCTTCCGCACTGAAGCGTAAAAGGAAGTTTAAGGTAGAGCCCATTCGTTTAATTTTTATGGATTTTTGTGAGCATTTTTGGAATCTACTGAGCACAGAACTTCCGGTAGCCTAATTTCTCGATTACAATCTCGTACAAAACCGTACGAGAAATTTGCGGGAATCGTTCGGAAAGTTCAGAGATGGTGAATCTTCGATTTTCACGCATTTTTTCGTCAATTTACTGACAAGATCAGCACTCACAACAGAAGGTCTACCACTCTTTTCTTCATGGAAGTTTATCCTATTTTTTAAAAATCGGACCGCACTACACCGTTACTCATTGGTTTGCTTGGCATTTCTCCCGCCACCACCCCATTCGGTCGCCCTAAAGCGTAAGACCGAATGTCTGTGCCACAAACGGCTACTGAGCCTCAAAACAGTTTAGCACCAATGTCGTAAATACCTCCTAGAGTTTACCTAAGAGCGTGAGCGGATTAAGCATGGTACCATACACCACCGGCTTATGTGTCCCAACCGCTCACTTGTCATATATTTATTAAAACAGGTAAGCGCACCCCGTCAACTACTAAAAATATATATGACATCCATAAATTGAAATTTACTTCGTCTTTAACAGCAACACTGTTACTCATAACGTTTGGGCATACACAGTACACAACTGACGATGGATGTCATCTGCTGAAACATTTCTTGCCAAAAGAAATCGTATAACAGCACGAATCTCACATTTCACGGGATTTTCTATTGCAGCGCTCATGCTTTTAGGTTATAATAAACGAACGGGCTAAAGTACGCAGCTCAGACTGACACAGCTGGAAGCGCACTGATTCAGAAAGTACGCCGATGTGTCAATGGCAGCGTCATTAATTCTAGCGCTATGCTACAACGGAGGTTACTTTCCAAACCGTCCTCGCATGAATCTAACTGTAATACTCAATGATTTTTTAAATTTGTTTTTCCTCGAAGCGGTCTACTATGGATCACGCTAATCTTTTTGCCTTTTTTCTTCTTTTCCATATTTCCTACATTTAAACGAAGTGCACACGTTTTTTCTTCTTCTGTCGATTTTCTTCTGGTATTTGTTTTCCTTCATCCACAAGAACGTTTACATTATTAATAATTTTTGTAAACTTCATTCTATCCCAGGCGTGGCCAACAGTTTTTGCCTCCGAGCCAAATTGGAAAGAAAAGTTTTTTCACGAGCCGAACGAAATATTAAAATTAAAAAATGTTAAATACAAAACCGATGTTTATGAATAAATGTAAGTAATTTATTACAACAGATTAACAAAAAAAAAAAACTAATGTGACGTGTTAAGTTTTTTAAATATTCGTATTTTCCATTATTCAATTCCTTATAGAAAAAAAAGCTAATATTGAAAGATTTTTCGCGGGCCGTATGTTGGCCATGCCTGTTCTATCCAAATACGCCTATATTAGCAATCCTGTTTTAGCTTTTTAGTTTCCAAAGTTTTTCGAAAATTTGTTTATTTAATTTTTTTTTTTGGATTCAATAGGATCATATGTCCAAAGGGTCACGTGTTTATTATCGCCATTTCATAACTGCGCCTTTTCAAATCTTCTTGGGTTTTATAAATTTCATTCATTATTTAATTTTAGTTATTATCCTTCTTCTATTTTTCCAGGATAGTAGATATTCCTTAGGAATTTCCTATCGATTTTCATGGGGTTTTCTTAGGTCAGCCATATTTGTTGTTTTAGTTTTGTGTAAGATCACCGGTCTGATTAATATTGTAAGCCTAAATTTTGCATTTAATTAAATATTTTTTATGTTGTAAATTTCTTTTTTAGGAAATTTAATTTTTCTTATCTGGATTTCTGAATTTTAAAAGCTTTATCCAATTTTTACTGATTATCTCTCAAATGGGTTGTGACATTTAATTTATTTTTCCATACTTACTTTCTCTCTCTAAGTTAATTTTTTTTTTTTTGGATAGTCTTCGTAGTTTATGATTTCTGTTTTTACTTTTTTTTGATCAGATTTTTTAGATCTCGTTGCATTCCTTTCTTCTTTTTCTTGTTGTTTCCAGTACGTTTTGATTCTTATGCTTATTTTGCCCTTTTGTAAGTTTTCTGGAACTGTTCTTCAGATTTCCTTTTCATCTAGTTTGAAATTCTCAATTGTTTTTCAAAACTTTATTCCGTTTATTAATATTTTTTCCCAATTTTCATTTAGTTTTTCTAAATTTTGGTTTACTTCTCAGTAACACCCTATAATTGGTTTTCTATCTTTGTAAAAGTTAAATGATTATTTTGTACGTTTATTGTCGCTCATTCTGTAAATACGGCCAGAAAGCCTCATTCTTCTTTTCCACACTTCCGTTACTAATTTTTTTGTTTTTTGATAAATTTCTTTGTTAGATTTTAGCCTATAAGCTTCCTTTATTCTTTTTTGGGGCCCCAAAACCTTCCTTAAGATTCTTCTTTATTTTTTAAAACATTTTTTACATTAAACTTTCTTTCATTAAAGATTTACATTTTAACAAGTGAAAAAAGATTACGTTAAGATCTAAGTTGATTTTAGGAATAATTAGACAAAATCATTTTAAGTAAAACAATTTGTGTATAAGCATCGTGTTTTTAAACAAGAATTTTGTTTAGTTATCTATCATTTTTTTCATACAGACTGTAGATTATATAAATAAAAATTTCATTTTTTAATGATTTAAGTCACGTGATTAATAACATTTCATTTATCAATTATTTTAAAAACGCATGTATGTTAAATTTATTAGCAATTATTAAATTACTTTAAATGTAAATTAATTTTATTATCGTGTCTTGTGAACACGATTTTAATATATTGCAACAGCAAATGATTATCATACAAATGTGCATTAGTTAAAGGTGTATTAATTATAATAATTGTTATTATTCATAAGTGACCATTGCTATCGTAATTACAGATTTGTTAAGGCTGACTTTAATTTCTGATTTATTGAATGAAATAATTTTTTATCGTGTTAATACAAAAAATTTAATTCATTACATATAAGACTGTTATCAATTTGTTAAAACTGAATTTATTTTATTATCAGTTATTAGAGGTGTAATTATTTATTTAAAGAACTCCGTATTTTGTTCATTGCATTTAACACGTTTTCTCTTATTAAATGGATACATTATTTCAAATTTAAAGTATTTATCCATTTTAAACTTAAAATATTAGTATTTTAGTTTTTTTATATTTATTTATGGAATTTGGACACCTTGAAGAAATCGTCCCGATTTGAGGTGCTATCATCTCTTTGTTACGGATACATTCATATCTGACAGATATAAAAAAATTAAAATTTAATAAATTAAAATTAAAATTTAATTTAGATATAATTATTAAAATTCAATAACGTAAATGAGGAAAAGAAGAATGAGGCTTTTTGGCCGTATTTATAGAATGAGCGACAATAGACGTATAAAATAATCATTTACCTTTATCAAGATAGGATGTTACTGGTAAGTAAACCAAAATTTAGAAAAACTAAATGAAAATTGGGAAAAATTATTAATAAACGGATTAAAGTTTTGAAAATCCATTGAGAATTTCAAACTAGATGAAAAGGAAAAACCGAAGAACAGCTCCAGAAAATTTACAAAAGGGCAAAATAAGCACAGGAATCAAAAATTGATAGGAATCAAAAAGTACTGGAAACAACAAGGAAAAGAAGAAAGGAATGCAACGAGATCTAAAAAAATCTGATCAAAAAAAAGAAAAAACAGAAATCATAAACTACGAAGACTATCCAAAAAAAAAAAATTAACTTAGAGAGAGAAAGTAAGTATGGAAAAATAAATTAAATGTCACAACCCATTTGAGAGATAATCAATAAAAACTGGATAAAGCTTTTAAAATTCAGAAATCCAGATAAGAAAAATTAAATTTCCTAACAAAAGAAATTTACAATATAAAAAATGTTTAATTAAATGCAAAATTTAGGCTTACAATACTAATCAGACCGGCGATCTTCACGAAATTAAAACAGCAAATCTGGCATATATATATATATATTTAAAAAAAAAAAATATATACAAACACACCCACTCAGGTGTTCTGGGAGTTGTTAGTTTCCATTTAACTTAAGAGACTGATTTAGGGCATCTAAATCAATAAAAATATTCATGTAGACACATGTCATATCTGTCTTCATGGGGCCTCTATCCGCTATTTTCTGTTTATTTAATAAAAATTTAATATATTTTAAGAACTGATCGAGATATTTTAATGAAATTAACAGATCTTCTATAGAAGAACCCAACAATATCTGCTATAGTATAAATAAGTTTAAAGATTTTACCTTTGAAAATTCTAAAAAAGCAAGATTTCAATTTTTTTAAACATTAATAGCTTTGTAAATATTAGTTTTATGAAATTATCTTTTATTAAATAAAATAATAAGGCATTTTTATGACAAGAACCATCATTTAAATGCCTTACAAATGTGAATTCGGGTGTCTGTGATTTTTAGTCGATCATCTCGGAATCCACTTTCGAACACGTTTTCCAGCAATTCAGCTTATGGGTAATGTATTGTATAGGACCGTTACACTAAAAAAATAAAACATTTTTCCAAATTTTTATGCGTTTGTTTTGCGAATAAGTTCATTAATGCGATTTCACAAAGCGCCAGTCGAAACTGCCACCGATCTTCCGCTGCGATGAAAATCGACGACACTTGTTCTGCCCAATTTAAATTGTTCCATTAACTTATAATTATTTACACGGTTAATACACTTTTTACCTTTCTGTTTTAATATTGGGGAGAGAATTTCGGCCCGTTTTACACCTTCAGAAAATATACAGTTTATCACAGCACACTGTTCTTCCACCGTAGACATTTTAAGAGGAGCTGATATTTAGAAATTAACAAAAGAAGTTATAATAATGGAAATTCTTTTCAAAAAGCTGAAATTTACTATGTCTCAGGTACCGACTTGAACGTCAGAGAGCTTCAGATTATTTATCAGATGGTTTTTACTGAAGTAATATTTTAAACATTCTTCGGTGTATCAGTATTTACCAACGAAAGGGTTATTTCCAACGTGTTCGTTTTCTGTTGATCGCAAAGTAGTTAATGAACGTCGTGTGATTCAGCATATTCAGTGTAAACCAAAGCACTAGTGCACGACTAATTTCTTGTCGCACTTGTTTACCAAAACAAAGTGTGGTGCATCCTACGGAAAGAAAATTTTTATCTTTTCCGCCTGCAGAAGGTTCAAAATTTGTGGCCAATAGACTACCCTCAACAGTTAAACTTGCGTCATTGGCCTTTAGACAACACTGATAAGGTAAATTCAATTTTATTTACTGATGAACAGATTCTTCAATTCTAAAAATAGTCATTTCTGGAACGAAGACAATCGACGTGGTACTGTGGAAACTAATTTCCAGCAAAGATTTCACATTAATGTTCTGTGTAGTATTATTTAGGACAAAATTTTGGGACTGTTTGTTTTCAATGAAAACGTTGCGGGAGATGCATACGATCATTTCTTTAAAAATAATTTGCCGGCTTTTTTTGGAGAATGTATCTTTACCAATTAGATTGCAAATCATTTTCCAGCACGATGGTGCAACGCCACATTTTTCTTTAGTAGCTAGAAACCATTTGAATGCTAGAATCCATTTCTTAAACTGGATTGGACGTGGTGGTCCAATCGATTGGCCACCACGATCACCTGACAACTCCACTAGATTAATTCATTTGGGACCATTTGAAAACGATAGTAAACCGACAAAAAGTTAATATTAAAGATTTACTCATTGAAATACGAAATGATATTGAATTTATATGAAACGATCCTAAGATGATACGGAAAGCCATTGGAAATATTTTACGTCGGGCAGAGTGCTGTGTACATGCGAAGGAAGGAATTTCGAATAATTACTGAAACTGAGGTTTATTATTTTGTTACCATTTATCATTTTATGTATTTTATTTTTTTTTGTTTTGTTATATTAATAATAATGATTATTAGGTACAGAAAAAACAATACGATTTTCTGTCTGTTTTGCTTCAATAAAAAACCGATTTTTAAACATTTTTATTTACTTTTTATTGGCTGTACTCGTATTTACGTTAATTTTCTCAAAAGTAAATTCTCTACAAGTTTTGTTACTAAATCTTCCACATTTATTAGTTAGTTAAATGTTCCATTTTATTACTTATCTTCCACATTTAACAAAGTTATTGTACTAAAAACCTAAAAACACTTGCTTTTCGACACCGAATTTTGTTTTACGTTGGATATCTTAAAAACTACTGGAGTTACAGTTCTGGGACCTCTTTTATCCTATTTCGCATCTCAAATTACATAAAAAACCACCAGCTTTACTCCTTAATTTGGGTCCCAGACATTACAGTAGGGTTTCTTTTTATTAGAAGAGCAGAAATCCAGGCGAAATGTTTCGCTAACCGTAACTTGAAAACGAAGCGTTTCCAGACCTATATTATTTCTGTCATATGTTTATACTGTTAAAGAATGCAGTAGCGGCGAGCTACTATCGGGTGTATGAGAGAGACAGACGTTACATATGTGTTTGCGATAGAGACATTCACAACCGGGACTGCTACTTCTCTCTGCATGCCTTACACCGCAACTCTATTCTCGTGTTGTCTAAACAGTATGAACTTTTTTTCATTATTTTAACCAGTAGAATGTATCCTAAATGTTTCTCCGTTTCGTCGTGGGACACTTTGTATATCTCCAAGGTCGTTCTTTCAACGACTCTCTTACTTCCCCGGATACGTTACAAAGAATTAGTGTTAATTGGATGTATCTATTCGTAATACAGGTAGAAATTTTTTTTTATTTCATTTACTTATTTTTAAATAAACTGTTTTAGTAAAAACGGAAAATTGTATTTATAGTCTTTTTAACCAAGATTACATTTTTAAAATTTTGTTAAAATTCGCACAGTTTTTAAAAATATTAAAAAAAACAACGATAAGTATTATTTATATACAAAAAAAAATTTTGTATTTTAAGAAGATTATTTCATATTTTTTTTAAAGTAACTTAAACGTTTAAAAATATGGAATTTTATATAAAAATTAATATAATTTATAATGTTCTTGTTTTGTTTAAAAATACGTTTTCTTTAAATTTTTGATTTAAGTAAGTTTCAAATATTTCGTATTTTCTTAATACTATTATATCTTTCAGAACACTGAAATAAAAAAAAATAAAAAAATAATAAATGTAATATTAAATATGGTCTTTAAAAAATCCCCCATTATGGATCAAAGAAATTTACTTATGGATCAAAGAATTAAATTTGACTTACGAAGATTTACTTAATAAATCCGAAAAATTAAAATTTGTTATTAAAGATCCGAATACCAACTTTAAGGTAAGAACTTTTAATTATAAAAAAAGGGTTTATTCAGAAGAGGATCGTAAAGCGAGATCATTAAGAATGACTAAATATTGGGAGAAAGTAAAAGCTAAGAACTTAAAAGCCAAAAGATCGGCAAAAAAGACTTGAATTATTCTGACTAAAGTGGTCCTTTGCGGCCTTAAAAGTAAAAAAAAAGTTTTAAAAATTCAAAACATCATTTTTTATTGTTTTCCGCTAACCTACACGCCAAAATTTCCTTTCAAGAATTTTTTTTTGATTTTTCAATCTTTTACTATATTAAATAGAAGAATCTAAAAACAAAATCCATTGAAAAACGTACAACCAATAAAAACATATCTAAAATTTATTTTTGGCGGTGGGAGGTGAATTAGGGTTAAATTTTATTATAAGGTTTGTTTCTTTATTAATTAATCAACTAATTAATGCTTAGCTTTACAATGTTAAAATATATTTTTTATTGGTTAGTTGTGTAATTTTGATAAATATTTATCGATTTTGCAATATTACGTAGTAAAAACAAATTCTTGACAGTTTATACGTTTTTATTTGTATATGAATGTCAAAGAAAGAAATAAAGAATGAAAGATTAAGTAATTAAGAAAATAACGACACTTATTTCTTAAATTAACTGTAATTTATAAACTCCTACTTTATACTTTGATGAAGCCGGTATGGCAAATTGATGATACTACTCTGTAATTTTGTAAAGAATATTTATTAGAAAAATATCTAGCCGCAGGAAACTATTCGATTTTATCAGAAATTTTCTTTAAAAAAAGAAAGAAGATACGATACCTTATTATTAATTAAATAAATTGTTTTTTATTAATAAGAAAGAAAAAAAAAGTCAAATAAAAGTTTATTAGCCGATTTATGTTGAATAATAATATATCAGGAAATTATTTATATCTGTTTATCTCACCTATTGAACTGAAGCGCAGTGTACTCTATCTTTGCAACAAAATGGAGTAGTGTAATTACTTGACGTATTACTTGACGCTCTGTCTCAGTTTTTATTATGGCTATAACTAAAGCATCTAAAGCACAAGAGTCAGATTGATTTCTCTGAAAGTAATAATGTTCACCATACACCCAGTCCCTACGGTGAATAGAGCGAAAGTGCAGGATGTCCCAAATATGTAACAGATGTAACACCTGTTAGACTAGAAGCATTAGATTCAAATTTTTTATATAAAGGAAAAATTTTCCTGTCGATCAGAACAGGTGAAAAAGGTTCGTAAGCATGCCTCAATAACATACTGTAAGTCGAAAGTCTCGCTACCAATCCAACATTTGTTTATAAACAAAATAAAATTTAGGAACCATGTTTTCTTTCACTATTTTGGCTGTAGGTCGTTAAATATTGATTTTACAGAAAAAAATCATTCTTATCAAAAATGTAGAGCGGAAAATTCTACACAAAAAAGTTTATGGACAATTTCCGATCAGATTATAAATAAATGACGTAGTGTAATAAACAGTAGCACTCTATAAACTGCCTATGCGGAGAGATATCTGATAGCCGACGGCACAGTTTCGACCCACGCGCGCAATGATCAAATACCTATAACTTTTGATCTACCATAGATAATGCAAAAAATAAAAATGTCATCGATAGATGATACCAAAAGAATAACTTTTGGCAAATTTAAAAGAATTTTTTACATTTAGGAATAACATATTATATTATAATGTTGTCAGGTCGAAGTATTGTCAAATTTGTTTATCCAAGACCTGCATATGGAAATAAAAATTCAAATAATCGAAAAAAAAACTACGGGAATATATTCTTAAGGTGATTATGTATGAGTTTAATAAGTTTCGTAGTAAAATATGTTTTTTTTTTTTTTTTTTTATATACATTAGTAATTCAAAAATCATTATACTTCAAAGTGACTTTTACTAGGTACAAAAAACCAATCATAACTTACTAAAATATTAAAAATAGCAATAGATAGGGAAAAATACTTTTACATTGTAATATCAGTTTTACGTAAATTTTAATTTTTGACTGAGTTTTTTGAGCGTAATATTTGTAAAATGTGCCACTGCGCACAAAACAGTGAAAATAGCAATATAAATAAATGTTTGTAAAAAGTTAACAAAAACGAATTTTTAGGTTAAATTTTAGAAATATATACTTTATTGAGAGTTAACCTTCGATTTCATTATTTTTAAATTTTCAAAAAAATTAAGATAGAAAAACGAGATTTTTTTTGTTTTTGATGTAAATAAGAGATTATTCTCACGTTTACTTATGAAAATTTTACTACACGTTTTTTTGGGTAAAATTTCCCGTTCTACAACTTTTGTTTGATACATTTTTCGATAAATTCAATAATATTTAACTAGTTAAAACTGAAAAACGGGACTACGACACGTTTACATCGATATAGATTTTACTAGAACCACCCCGGATATCTCAAAATGTTTTTGATAGTGAGACTCTCGACGTTTAGTATGTTAATTGAGGCACGCCTAGAGACCTTTTCCACCTGGTCTGATCGACAGCTTTTGCCTTTACATTCATGTTTCGAATCTAATGCTTCTTTCTACTCTAATGTATTTTTGTAGGCGTTGGCATACTGATAATCATTAATAAACAGCTTGGTGGAATTCAACAAGAAACCACTTTCCTCCTCATTTTTTCCTAAAACATTTGGGATGGTATGCTTCTTATTCGAGAAAATGGCTCTGTCATTTTCGGTAGTAAATTTTGACAATCATAACACTCAGTTCGCCTACAATCAGTATGGATATGACACTTAAAATATCTGTTGATAGGTCGTTTGTGATACACAACTTAAAATGACAATTCTAATATACTAGACTCTTTCATAAATACGGTAATAGATGGATTTATTTTATCCTCTATCAATGTTTTATTAATACATGTAGTTGCATTACATTACTGAAAATTTTCCTTCATAAAAATAAACGACGCTCTTATAAACTCTTTTCTTTTTTTTTATATGATACGATTTTACGCTCAGGTAAAATGTGTAAATGACTTTAAATAAAGCTGATAACTGTATGGTTATTTCTGTACACGGCTTACACATACAACTTAATTGAAAATATTTATCATTTTATTTAAATATAATATTTTTTCGTTTATTTAATTCAATGATTCTAACTAAATACGCGCGGGTGTGGCGCGGTCTGCACTTACTAATGTATTTTCAATAGTTATATAGAACAAATTTCGCTTGTTCGGTCGGTAGACTGGTGTAGCCGCGAGAGTTAACGCACCAGATACCGTGTCGACCGGGCGATCGAGTTTTTAACCCAGCCAGAAGGAGTACTTTTTCATACATTAAATATTATCCATTTATTTAATTCTATCACTCACCTGTGAAGTCACAACACGGCAATAATTTAGAACATTTTTTGGGTGGGAGTGCGATTTTGAAAATTTTTTTGCAAATATTGTTATTTTTTAATTGTTAACAAATGTGCCTAAGAAAAATACGACCTTAATTAGGAGAAATTTCGAGATACTGAGGGTGACCTTGCTTTGCAGCCTCATCCAAGAGGGTGAGCTATCTCTATATTGCTGTACACCCTCACCCCTTTAACCTTTTAAGTTGAAAATTTAATAGCATCAATGCCACAAATATAGAAGTAATTTGACCAAGTTTGGTCAAAGCAATATCTATATAAGATGAAAAGCAATACTATTTCAGAAACTCTTACTAGTTTCTGAAATAGAGCATATCTTTCATTTTCTACTCTTGCCACTATAAGTGGATTCTTGTACTTGTTTTAAATAACTCTTCTGTTCCTAAATTCAAGTCAAATATTTCTTTAAAATTTTTCAAATATTTAATTCAATTCTACAAAAAAAAAACCATTTCCAGATTAATAAATATTATTTAGTTTGCTTTATTCTTTGCCTTCTAAAATTAATTTGAGGATCTGAAAGTCCTCTGTCTTTCTCTTATACCCATTTTATTTTTGAAACCAAACTGTTCTTTTTTTTAAATATATCATTTTATACTCTGTTTGCCAGTAAAATATCCTATTATACATTTAGGCTGTATGAAATGTTAAACTACACAGTTCATCAGTTTTTACATTTACCTAATTCTGTTTTCTTTGTTTAGTAACGATTATAATTTCTTTAAAATTTGGGGATATTTCATCAATCTCATAAATATTGCATAAAGCTTCAGTCCTACTTCTGTCATACAGAATATCAATGAGTAAAATTTTGTTATTCTTGTTTAAATCTTTTAGAGCTGTACCCAATTCAGATCATGTGGTACAAAGCTCCATCATTGTTGTTGTTTTCCTCTTATAACACTTAAAACAATTCAGAATCATTTTCCTAAATATTTTCTCATACTATCAATAATTTTTCTATATGTATTTTAAAATATTTTTCCTATATGCTTTACAGTAATAATATTTTTCTCAATTTCAATAGATCTTTATTTCTTTATATTTCCAATTAATTTCATTGCTTATAATGTTAAAATAATTTTCTGCTTTCATAATCAATTGTGTTTTTATAATTTCTGTGTTTATCCATAAGTTTTAATATATATTTCTCATTATCCTTGTTATTCTAACTACTGTCAATCATCTGCCTAATATCTTCTGTCTAAACCAATCAGTTTCAACTGAATTTCCATCGCACTAACTTCTTGATCATAACCTATGAACTGTTCAGATTTTTATTTTAGATAATCTTTTTTGCCTGCCTACATCCCATTTCTTTCTTTATAATTTTCATTAATTTCTTGAATTTCATCTGCATTTCATTATTACTATGATTAAATTATGGTAAAAATTGATATCTCCACCTGGGTACGATTTGCAATAATTTATTTTCAAAATTTATTCCTAACCTTTATATAATTTACCTAATATCTTTCTGCATATCAATTTTATGTACTTTTCTTTTTTTATGATTTTTAAAGATAGTGATTGTAATTACTAGTTCATACTTAAAAAAAATGTTTTAAATGCCTAGTTCCTCTTTAATTTTTTTTACCTACCCCTTAGGTTTTTTTATCCTTTAATTTAGTTACTTTACTTTCTCCTTTAATTTATTCTCAGACATTCTAGTTTATACTAGTAAGTAGAAAGACTATATTCCATATTATGTATAACAATCTAATAATAAATTATAATCCTCTTTTTACTTCCTTATACAAATAAAGGAAGTATTGTGATCATGAAAAATTTTAGTTTTCAGATTGCAACGGAAATATCCATTTTGCTATCCCTGAATCCAATTTGACTAGTTTCCGCATGACGTCTGCATGTATCTAACATAACTCAAAAACGATTAGGCATAGGATGTTGAAATTTTAGATTTAGGACTGTTGTAACATCTAGTTGTGCATCTCCCCTTTTGATTGCAATCAATTTGTGACCAAAAGTGTCCAAAAAAGCCCAAAATACAAAAAAATGTGGATTTTTTTACTTTTTCTTAACTGCAGTAATAACCCTTATTAAGAGATTTAAACGATATATTGTAAGTGATACTTATTTTCATCGATTCCAGAGTTATAGCCAAATAAATTTTAATTAATGTACATATATTTTTTTAACTTTTTTTTTTAATTTTAATATATTGATTTATATTGTTCAATTAATCTCTTGAATGTAAAAAAATACAATAAAAATACGATAAATAATAACTCGATAATAACAAAAAAAAAAATAATAATATGAAAAAATATCAGAAGTTATTAGTGAAATAGAATTTTATATACTTTTCATTTAAAAAAAAGTGTGTATGTAATTTAATAGGCGTACAAGGAAGTTATGTGGTGCTCACATCTGATTTTTTCTGGTTTTTTTTATTAGATCATCAGTTTTTTGGTATATATTTCCTACCTTCCTTATCTTCTGCTGAAGAGGCTGGCAAATAAATCTACATTATATTGGACTTTAAATTGATATCTATCTTTCTGCATTGCTTATAACATACTCTTTGCCCTAATTTCTTTCTTTTTTATTACTTTTACTTAATTAATTATATTCCATTTTACATTTCTAGAAAATTTAGCTAGAATAGCTGTATTAGAGTATATTATATTGATCACGTCAAAGATGGGATATCGGGTTTATTGGAAATCTACATTTTAGAGTGCCAACTAGTTCACCTAAACCAAAAAAATATTTATATCTAAGTCGCAGTTCTTTTGGTCTTATATAACAGAATTGATTAAATCGATTTACTTAAAATTTCATTCAAATATTTCTGTATATGAAAACATAAAAAAAAAATTAATATTATCATATTAATTTTTTTCAAATTTTGTAAAGAGAGTGGGGCGATAGTGCAAAAAAAACAGTCTTTTCAGAGAAATTTTATTAAAGCAAATTTGTTACTGACAATGCATATATAAATCCGATTATTGTTTTAAATCAACCTCAACCTCTAAAAATTGAAATATATGTTTTTGGGTACTTGTTTATCACCGCACCACTACTTTTTTTCACTTATTTTGATACAACTTCTTCAGATTTCATGAGAAAATGAATAATAAGGTTTATTTAAGTGAAAAATTTACATTTTTTATTGAAAAATGAAAATTACAAAACACTTTAGATTATGTTGACTCGTGTATTGATGAATTGTACGTATATCAAAATAACCTAACCAAACATAACCTATTCTCGCTTCACTCGCTAACCGCGTCTAATTAACGTTAAAAGTAATGTAAATATGCATATTTAACGTAAATTAGACGAGATTAGCGAGCGTAGGTTATATTTGGTTAGGTTACGTTTATATACGTACGATTCGTTAGTACACGGAGTTAACATAATCTAAACTACCTACGCTCGCTTCGCTCGCTAATAGATATATATTTTATTTAATACATTGATTTAATAATATGTTGTTTTTTGACAAAGAAGTTTCATCAAAAAGTGAAAAAATTGGCGGTGCGATGGCAAACAAGTACCGTTTTTTTTTTGTGTATCATCCTTCGGGGTAAATATTTATCAAAACCTTTTTTAAAAGTTAATACTTCATATATACAGTTATCAACAAATGTCTATATTCTTTTTTAAATTATAGATCCCGGACCTAAACTGCAGGAAAGTTTTTGAAAATTATTTTTTTCTTTATTGAAGGAAGTGTTAGATTTAGAGAAAACTTTACGTAAACGAAATTATTTATCTTATGAATGAATATTAATAGAAAAATCTTTCTTAAAATTTATTTCCCAACTCTAAAAAATATACATACTTTTTTTAATTTTTATTAAAAAATAATTTTGTGTTTTTCTTCATCAGTTAAAAAATTATTAAAATTAAAGTAGCTTTGCCACCTATATTATATTCCATACCTCGATTTAAATTTTTGCTTCCGAGAACGAGATGAATGATTTGTAGCGTGTTTGAAAATGCCATGCTTGACCGAGATTCGAATCCGAGACCTCCTGGTGAAAGGCCGGGATGCTACCACTTGTGCCACGGAGGCAGGCAGACTTTAACTTAACTTGAACAGTGAAGACGGGAAATTTATGCGATCTTTTGTCAGCTGTTTTAAAATTATTTCTAATTTTATAATTTTTTTTTCAATTTTCCGAAATAATTGTTTTGTTTATTATATAACAATTTAAATAATTTACGCTATAAATATTTTAGGGTACTGATATAACAATTAATCTTACACAAATTCCACTTACGATATCATTCTTCATCCTGAACTTTTACGCGTCTCGTTAAAATTTCTTTAATATCAGTAATGAAATCTACTTATTGCACTTCACTTAATGTGAAAACAATTACCAAACAAAAAAAAAAATTAATATATATTACAGATTAAAAAGCAACTAAAGAAAAACAAAATGAAAAAAAAAACTATTATTTGAATTTGTTAATTAAAAGAATAAATATCGTTAATTTAATCAAATAATTTCCTTCTCATTTAAAACATTAAAATAACAAATTTCTGTTGATGTGTGACTACGTTTCATTTAGCTAATAGTTTTATGTGTTTCATAAACAAACCTTAAGTATAATTTTGTATTTCTGGATTTAGAAAAGTTTTAGCCTGATTAAATGCAATATTATATTTACCAAGGAACATATGAAGAACAAACCTTTACTCGTACGCCCTGATACATAAAATAAGCCAGACGTAATAATTCCGAATTTAATACATGGATACGTAACATAATACTTAAACGGCTATTTTTTTTTTTATAGGGATTTCGAGATAAAGTTGTTACGTATTTATTATTATAATACAGTCTGTTACTGGTAAAACAGTTCTTAAATATAAAAAATTTAATGCGGGTCCCTAGAATTAAATGCAGTCCAAGTTGGGACTCAGGATAAATTATTTTCCAGGAGAACGATAACATTTCAATAGTTTGTTAATAGCATTTTCTTTTATTAATTTAGATTTTAACTACAATTTATTCTCATTATCCATTTATCCAATTATGTACGTTGATTAAATTGACCTTTAAGGATGTCGATTTATATAAAAGTTATTTTGGTTTTTCTTTATTAACATAGATTTTTTTTAATATTGTTTAGCATTTTTTTCTTCTGATTTAAAAAAAAAATCTTTTTAACAACTCTGTTAATTAGTACCTCAATCGTTCTTAAGCATTACGACAGAAAGGTAGTATTGTCAACATAATCTGAACCACTCCCAGCGGACAGCAACTGCATTAATCAAACTGTTTAACTGTATTTTAGAGCATCAACTGCATATAAAATTAATCTACAGTTAAAACATATATTAATTTTTACATTCCTGACTGTTATTGAATATTTAAGGTAACAGTTAAAAATATATTTCTCCAAATTTGTATGTTTCTTGATCACCGTTTGACGTCTCTTAATTCAAAATTAATAACATTTTTATTTAAAAAATTATACATACATACATACATACATATATATATACACACGAGTATATGTACAAAATTAATGTTTTTATATCTCAAAAACTTTCTTAAAAAACCTATAAAATTTAATATGGTAGCTTATGGTAGCTTTTTTATTTTTTAAGTTTATTAAAGTTTAATAAACTTTTTAAATGGAGGTACTTAAATGATGAGATGTTTTATTACAAAAGAATTGAATTGAGAAATTTGTAGAACTTTATTTGAAATATTAAAAAAAACTTGTTTTACTTTTGCATTAAAATACAAAGAGACCTTTCCTTTCCCTCAACTATATTTATTTTTCAACAGATGTACAGACATCTATTGAAAAATAAATATAAAAGTAAAGCAAGGTTCCACGGTTGACTCAACGCAAATGAGGAGGCAAGGCTCCCCGATAATTACATTCGGACCGTCCAGCAGACCAGCGAAAACCTCAAGAAGTGAGGTGAAGGATACCGGACTGGAGAGCGAAGGGAGGACAGACAGCCCTCTGCAGAGCTGGCGCTCGTTCGTGCTTGCATGGGTGGGCGACAATTATAACGCACGGAGACTGAACACACTTAGCTCGAAGACAACTCCTAGGGCTGACTAATGCTTAAATGCAGTTTCCGGCCTTGGGAGGGGGGCTGGTGAGGTGGAGGTTTAGTCGGTAGAGCGCAGGCTATATACGCCACCCAGCGGGCTGGTCTAGTAGTGAACGCGTGTTCCCAAATCAGCTGATTTGGAAGTCGAGAGTTCCAGCGTTCAAGTCCTAATAAAGTCAGTTATTTTTACACGGATTTGAATACTAGATCTTGGATACCTGTGTTCTTTGGTGGTTGAGTTTCAATTAACCACACATCTCAGGAACGGTCGAACTGAGACTGTACAAGACTACACTTCATTTACACTCATACATATCATCCTCGTTCATCCTCTGAAGTATTATCTGAAATGTAATTACCGGAGGCTAAAAGAAAAAAGAAGAGAGTACATACGCCGTAACATCTGCGGAACCTGTTAGCGAGCCGGACACTTTGTCCGTAATTGGGATTACTCCCCTAACCAGAGGAAAAAAAAAGATATACAAACATAATTGTTTTCAGTATATAACTGACAAGCTATACTTGTAAGTATTTTTATTTTTCTATTTATTTTTTTCATGTTTAGCCTCCGGGAATCACCTTCAGGTATTATTTCAAAGGATGATATGTATGAGTGTAAGTGAACTGCAGTCTTGCACAGTCTCAGGTCGACCATTTCTGAGATGTGTGGTTAATTGAAACCTAACCAGCAAAGAACACAGGTATCCGCGATCTAGTATTCAAATCCATATAAAAGTAACTGCCTTTATTAGGATTTGAACGTTGGAACTCTCGATTTCGAAATCAGCTGATTTGCGAAGACACGTTCACCACTAGACCAACCCGGTGGATCAAGTATTTTTATTAACTTAATTAATTTAACTGAAGTTTTATTTTAATATTTTCTCGACAAAAAAACCATCTCTTAAATATTCCCTTTGTTAGCATAAAATTAAAAGTTTCAGAAGTTTTCTTGTGGCAAAAGATAGTTATGAATCAATAAAAATAGTTAAACATTGTAATTAAGTCATTATATCCGTAGTAAGAATAATTTTTATTATCAACTAAGTAGAGACAGAAATGAGAATAATCTCGAACAAAGGAATTCTCTTACAAATATAGTAAAACTCTAAATAATATGAATTGTTCGTTACAAGTTTAGAAAAATTATTAATAAAAGATGCTTTATCATTGTTAAATAAATAAATCGCCGTTCTGCGAGGCGTAGAATTCGTGGTCTCGGTTTCAGCCGGGAGATCCCGGGTTTGGATCCCCGTCAGGGATGACATTGTTTATACGCTAAAAAATTCCATTCTCGATATTTATATATACAAGCTTCAAAAGCATCAGTGGTGAATTAATGAAGTAATTTATCATAATACAAATTTTATATATATGTTTACACAGGTACTTCACGAAGAAAATAAGAAACCGTAAAAAAATTCAGAATATGTTTTACAAGTGAAAATAAAGGAAAACATTCGTATAAATGTCGGTCTGGAAATACTTCATTTTTGAGTTATAGCTTGCGAAAAATTTCGTTCTGTTTTTACTCCAAGGGTAAAAAGAGATTATACCGTGTTAACTTTGATGGTTTCAAATATTTTTTGACTATAAAAACTGAATAATAAGTCCCAGAATCTGTAGTAATCTTTTTGAGAAAATTATAAAATAGAAAAACTTGGTGTTTAAAAAATAAATCTTCACTACACCACTTTGTACAAAAATACTTAATTTTAAACCTAAGAAACAATAATTTCAATACTGTAAAATATCTAAACAAAAAAACCAGTTATTAAAAATAAATAAAGTATTGTAAACTTACTAATAATTGTTCAAAATGTCCTTTTACACTGTTTACATAATATTTTGCTCGATTTAAAATTCCTTCCATGGTTTTTTTAATGTATAATAATATTCTTCATGTTTCGATCGATATTGTTTTTATTAATAGCCAAATTTCTTAAACTTTTCTTCATGTTCAGTTGAACGTCATTTGCACAATATTCGAAAAATTTAATTCTCTACAAATTTTATTGTATAATTTTATTTCTTTACTGGCAGTTTAACAAACCTTTTATAGGTTAAACTTAACAAAGTTTGTTTTACGACATACTCGTACATTTTGTTGTGTTTTACAACAACTTTCTAAAAACTACTGTTCTGAGACTTGTTTTATTCAATTTTTTAGTTAAAAAACATTATGAAACAATCAAATCTATCCCTTAATATATATCTGAATTTCAGTAAGACGTCATTTTACCACTGGAGCAAAAAGTCAGGGGAAACATTTTCGTAAGACATAACGCTAAAACGGATCGTTTCCGAACCCATGATTACACATGCGATCGCGCCGACACACACACACACACACACACACACACACACACACACACACACACACACACACACAGAGAGAGAGAGAGAGAGAGAGAGAGAGAGAGAGAGAGAGAGAGACAGACAGACAGACAGACAGACAGACAGAGAGAGAGAGAGAGCGAGAGTGAGAGAGAGTGAAATTCCCATAATCATATTTTTTATAATAACAAATAATGCATGTGACGGTTTTTTAATCCAATTTTGAAAATATTAATTTTTAAAGAATTTGACATTTTTGAACGACAGAGTTTTGGATTATTTAGGTTAATTTTATTTTAAAGGGCTCGTCCACATGATAGGGTTTGCTAACGCGCTGTTGCTAACGCGCGTTAGTGAGGTACACAGAATTGCATGGAAGAGTACCCAAGCTAACGTGTACCAACCCAACGCGTACTCTTCCATGCAATTCTGTGTACCTCACTAACGCGCGTTTGCAAACGCTATCATGTAAACGAGCTCTAAATTGCGTCTTCATACTTTAAATTATATATATTTTAATATTTACGAATTTAATTTTGTGAAAATTACCTGTACATATAAATAAAAGAACAAAGTATTAAACATTAGGCATTATTATTAGTTATAAAGTAGTAAACAATGAGCAGTTAACAGTTTTTGAGATATTCAAATGTAAAATTTAAGTTACACGAATTGTTAAAAATAAATTAATTAAAAGAAAGCTGAAAACAAAGGTGTAATATTTTATTGGCACTGGTTATTCATTCTTATATTGACGAAAAATAATGATACATGAAATTAAATCAAAAGTTTAAAAAAATTAAAAAATCCATACTTTAAACATTACCATTCCTCTCCCCCTTAAACCATTATATTTCCTCGAAATTACTTTTTTGGGTCAGGTGCACTACTACAACTATGTCATTAAAAAAAGCCATTAAAAAAAATTTGTTAAAAATATGCAATAAATAAAAAGGTAGCTTTTTTATTTTAAGGAAAGGGGATGCATTTTGGGGCAAAACGTTTTAAAAATGGTAAGATAAGCTTGAACGCGAGTACCGAGTTTAATATAAAGAGGAGTATTAGCAAAATTATGAGAAAATTTACCTACCACAACCCCCGGAGATATTGATCCCAAAACTTTACCAACAAATTACCCGTATTCACTAGTCAAAATTTCATCAAAATCGGTTTATCCAGTCAAAGATTATTAAGCTTCAAACACTCCAAATACGTGTATGTACGAACATTACCCCTCCCATCTTTTTTGTTTTTTTTGGAGCCCCTGGGTCATGAAATCTCGAGAAATTAAAAAAAAAATAACCTATTTATTGATCGATTACCATACCTTTTTTTTGCAGTATAGTTTTAGATATGTCAGAAAAGTAAACGATTTCTTTAATAATTAAACATATATTCATTCAATAACTATTGAAAATATGTGAAAAACTATATATTACTTTACATTAAAAAATATATATATATATATTTAATTTTTATCAAAATCGTTTTTGAAAAAGGAAATTTTGAAATTCCGTTTCTAAAGTAATTGCGTAAATTCGTATTGCGCTGTGCTGAAGTGTTAGCTAACATTCACTTCTCCAAGTAAGAGAGAAAAATACCTTTCTGCAAGAGAAGATTGGAATCTCCACTATTTTTTTAATTACTCGTATTATATCTACAACATTACAATCTCTAATCAATAGACTTGTAATACAATATAACGCAACAAATGAAACCAGACTCACAATGATGTATAATTTAAGATGAATAGTAAATAAAATAATAGTAATCATAATCATTATGAGTGATGAAAGCACATGAAATTACAATATGATAACAATAACAGTAATGGAGATGGAGTTGAAAAATAAATGTTATGGGTAAAGATCAGAAATTATATTGGTTTTATATCTATTTTCATTACATTTTTTTAATGGAATAAAACCCTAATTTTTTTTTTTCATTAACCGGTAGAGGAGGGTGAAATAATTACAATAAGATAACCAGCTACTTTATAAATAAATTCCAGTATAACCAAAAACAACCTGTAAATAACATATTAAATTTTGGATTAAATTTTACACGGTTAGAAAAAATAACCAAAATTATTAAAAAAAAAAAAAAAAATATGTGTATATATACATATATAGGGTAAAATTGAGCTTGTGTTTTATTTAGAATAAAGCTCTAACGAATTCTATATAATGTGTATTTTTTTAAAAAGTAATTTGATTTACGAACAACACATTTTTGTTTTGAAGACAATTAATACCACGTGGAATTGAATCGCGGGTGTTTTATTCGAAAAAAATAATTAGTAATTTTTTTTAAAAATATAATAGATTATAGATAAAATTAGTAAATCAAACAATAATTTTACTAAATTTTATTTTGTAGTTTTAACTTAATTGAAAAAAAAACAAAGAGAATATAAATAATGATTTATAATACATAAATAAATAAACACATTTTATTAGGCTAATTTAAGATTATTTGTATTATTTAAATAAATTAATACAATTAAAAAAAGTAAATAAACCTCTTAATTTAAATGAGTAATAGTTATGTAAACGATACGCTTTTTTTTTTAAATGTTACAATGGTTTTGTTTTTATTAAAAATTCATACTGTTTATTTCATTACAAAAAATGCTTTCATTGAAAAAAATCGCACAGATGTAGCATATGTAATAAAAAAAAAATTATAAATTTTACTTTCTTAATAAATTTAATACTTCAATTATTGTTTGTAAGTTATTAAACAAAGTACTTTCTTTAATTTCATACAGGTTAAATAACCGTACCAGTTCATTTTTTAACCTTAACTAAATAAATAAACAACTAAATTTTAATAATTTCTTTATACTATTATTTATTAATATTAATTAATAAAATAGGTATAAGTAAATTAGCTTAATTAACAGATTATTTATATGAAAAAAAAAATTAAAATAAGTAATAATAAAAATAAATAAAAATTTAAACTCACTTTTAAAACTGGACGGATATTTTTTTCTGGTACAGCAGAACGTGTTTTTTTTAAAAGTTATTCAGTTTTTTTAAAATTATTCCCTATCACTGCACAGTTAATTACTTTATTCGTTAAAAACCAGTAATAAATTGATATACAATACCGTTTAAATTAACAGTTAATGCAACAGGTCTGAGGTCGAGTTGTATACTAAATGTTGCTAGTCAGTGATGCTGGACTAAAACGGTTTGGCGCCGTATCATTTAATATTTTTCCATGTCTTTATAAAGAGGGCAGCACTGAATTGTGTGATATACTATTTTTAAAATGCCTATATAGTTGTAGTAAGTCAGTTTGTATTCTACAGCGCTGATGATATACTATGAGAATATTGAAGTAACAACATTATTATTTTAGATAAGACTAAATGCAGTAACATTTTACATATTTGTTCTCTAACTAATCGAAGTCCGTTATCTTTTTTATCATTTTTAGGTAATTTTTAATTATTGGATTGAATGATATAATAATAATAATAAATGTATCAATTAATAATTTATTATTAAAATTGATGTTCAGTTGTTTGTTTATATTTCTGAATTATCTGTGATTATAACTACTGCTGTGTCATGATTATAATAATATAAAAGACCACGTATTTATTTTTTGTTAAGATCACGTATTAGTAGTACAACATTGAAAAAGTATTATTATTTTTTTGCATGATTGATTTATTTTTAAGCATACAAATTTTCTAATATGTATTACATCAGAATGTTATTTTTATTTTATTTCAAATTCTATATTTATTGTTTAGTTTCTAATTTTTATCTAATTTATTTACGAGGACTGTTCAATAATTAAAGAGTTAAATAATAGTTGTTGAAAATTATTTCTGTTTAGTGACAATTAAAATAACGCTTTTTTTCAACCCCAGATAGATTTAAGTACTTGACCATTTTTCTGTGAGCTTTCTTATTCCAGTAGCAAAGAATTTCAATCAGATGTCTGAACTATTCTTGTAACGCATTCTTGATCCGCTCATTTTAGCCGACTCATTGCTATGTAAACACTCTATGACAGGACCAAACAAAAAAATATAATGGTGCAAGGTAGGACTGTAAGGTGGATATATGGCAAGACCTCCTGACCTGACTATTGAATAGCTCCCGTCTGTTTTGAGCGATATGGGGTGGGGAGGTAGGCGTTATCATACAAAATAAATCCTTTTGAGAGAAAACCAAGGTTTCCTGTTATTGTGGGTTTCACTTTATTTTTCTAGTATGTCACAATAGAACTCATTGTTGATTGTACGTTGTTTTTCGAAATAATCCGATAAATTATTATCTTATATAATTCCAAAGCAAAAAAAGGATCATTTTATCGGTTGACGCGTAACTTTTTAATTTTTCCTGGCGGACGAACTCGGATATTTCCAATCCATACATTAACGTTTGGATCTCGTTCGACTTAATGTATCACTGAACGACCCCCCACTCATATTATTATATAATATAGAAAATAATACTATTTATGTAATAAATCCTTCTCTATGAATCATGAGACCTTGCCGTTGGTGAGGGGGCTTGAGTGCTCAGGGATACAGAGTAGCTGGACCGAAGGTGCAACCATATCGGATAGGTATCTGTTGAGAGCCAGACTAAGGAATGATTCCTGAAAGAGGGCAGCAGCTCTTTCAGTAGTTGTTAGGGGCGTGAGTCACAATGACTTAAACGGTCATATCAACATCACTCAGTCCTCTGAGTACTGCGCAGCTGAAAGCAATGGAAAACTACAGCTGTTTTTTTTTTTCCAAGAAAATGTGGCTCTCTGCATTTTCAAAAGCAATAATGGAGGCGCCTTCCTTGGTAAAATATTCCGGAGGTAAAATAGTCCCCCGTTCGGATCTCCAGGTGGGGACTACTAAGGAAGGGGTCACCAGAAAAGTAAAAAATAACATTCTACGAGTCGGAGCGTGGAATGTTAGAAGCTTAAAAAAGGTTGGTAGGCTAGAGAATTTAAAAAGGGAAATGGATAGGGTAAACGTGGATATAGTAGGAATTAGTGAGGTTCGGTGGGAAGAGGAAGGCGACTTTTGGTCAGGTGACTTTAGAGTAATTAACTCAGCTTCAAATAATGGGCAGGCAGGAGTAGGTTTCGTGATGAACAAGAAGATAGGGAGGAGAGTGGAGTATTTCAAGATGCATAGCGATAGAGTCATTGTAATAAGGATAAAATCAAAACCTAAACCGACAACGATTGTTAACGTCTATATGCCTACAAGCGCCCATGATGATGATGAGGTAGAATGTGTATACGAAGAGATTGATGAAGCAATTAAACACGTAAAAGGAGATGAAAATTTAATAATAGTTGGAGATTGGAATGCAAGCATTGGAAAAGGCAAGGAAGGAAATATAGTGGGTGAATACGGGCTGGGCAAAAGGAATAAAAGAGGGGACCGACTTATAGAGTTTTGCATGAAGTATAATTTAGTAATTGCCAACACCCAATTTAAAAATCATAATAGAAGAATATACACTTGGAAAAAGCCAGGCGATACTGCAAGGTTTCAGATAGATTATATCATGGTTAAGCAAAGATTTAGAAATCAACTCGTGGACTGCAAAACTTACCCTGGAGCAGACATTGATAGCGACCATAATTTGGTGATAATGAAATGTAGATTGGGGTTTAAAAACCTGAAGAAAAGGTGTCAGATGAATCGGTGGAATTTAGAGAAGCTTGAGGAAGAGGAGGTAAAGAAGATTTTTGAGGAGGACATCGCAAGAGGTCTGAGTAAAAAAGATAAGGTAGAAAATGTAGAAGAAGAATGGGAGAATGTTAAAAAGGAAATTCTTAAATCAGCAGAAGCAAACTTAGGCGGAATAAAAAGAACTGGTAGAAAACCTTGGGTTTCAGACGATATATTGCAGCTGATGGATGAACGTAGATAATATAAGCATGCTAGTGATGACGAAAGTAAAAGGAACTATCGGCAATTAAGAAATGCTATAAACAGGAAGTGCAAACTGGCGAAAGAAGAGTGGATTAAAGAAAAGTGTTCAGAAGTGGAAAGAGAAATGAACATTGGTAAAATAGACGGAGCATACAGGAAAGTTAAGGAAAATTTTGGGGTACATAAATTAAAATCGAATAATGTGTTAAACAAAGATGGTACACCTATATATAATACGAAAGGTAAAGTCGATAGATGGGTAGAATATATTGAAGAGTTATACGGAGGAAATGAATTAGAAAATGGTTTTGTAGAGGAAGAAGAGGAAGTTGAGGAGGATGAAATGGGAGAAACAATACTGAGATCTGAATTTAAAAGAGCATTAAAAGATTTGAATGGCAGAAAGGCTCCTGGAATAGACGGAATACCTGTAGAATTACTGCGCAGTGCAGGTGAGTAAACGATTGATAGATTATACAAACTGGTGTGTAATATTTATGAAAAAGGGGAATTTCCGTCAGACTTCCAAAAAAGTGTTATCGTAATGATACCAAAGAAAGCAGGGGCAGATAAATGTGAAGAATACAGAACAATTAGTTTAACTAGTCATGCATCAAAAATCTTAACTAGAATTCTATACAGAAGAATTGAGAGGAGAGTGGAGGAAGTGGT